>NC_091700.1:95015000-95640000 GCF_041296265.1 Equus caballus
CTCAAGTTTTAAATTTAATTTTTAGAAAGTAGCTATGGAGGCAATCAACATCTATGTTGATATTTGAAAATAAATATCGAACAGAAACATGGAAAACAATAAGATTAAGTAATATTTACATAATGAGTCTAAACCACATGTACAAATGTCTTGAATTAAAGTAGGAAAAATTTGAAACTAGATTTCTGGACGCTTTAGAAAAGCTTAAATTTCTTTATCCAAGATGTTTGCTTTCTAAACAAGTTTGTTCAAAATAATTAGAAAAAGAAACAAATTCTTATTAGCCATATATACACCTACATATTTAAAAAATTTAGTCACAATCAATTTCTCATGTGGTATCATGAAATGGTAATCCTGCACTATAAAAATGTATTGTGAATGGAGCTTAAAGAAATATAATTGTTGAATATAATATCAACTGTTACAAAAATTTCACTTCACTTTGGGGGTTGGTACTGTGTACTTGCTACCTTGTCCAAAGTATTAAAATTATAATACTGGAAAAGGCAACACTATGAAGACAGTAAAAAGTTCAGGGGTGGCCAGGGGTTGTGAGGGGTGGGGGGAGAGACAAATAAATGGAGCACAGAGGATTGTAGGGCAGTGAAAATATTCTGTATGAGACTATAAGGTGGATCCATGTCAGTGTACATTTGTCCAAACCCATAGAACGTACAACACCAAGATTGAGCCCTCACATAAAGTATGGACTTTGGGTGATAATGATATGTCAGTGTAGGCTCAAAGATTGTAACAGATCTCCCACTCTGGTGGGGGATGTTCATAATGGGGAGGTGGGGGGAGTGGGGGCTGGGCACAGGAGGTATATGGGAAATCTCTACCTTCCCCTCAATTTTGCTGTGAACCCAAAACTGCTCTAAAAAATAAAGTCTAATAAAATTTTTAAGCTATTATCAATTTATTGTATAAATTAAAATCTTTACATATCAACCTTTCAAATCTATATTTCTCTTTTATTAAGGACAGAAATGCAAATAACCATCGGACTGAGAACAGCTGACAATTTGCTTTTCCCCATGTCTTTCTCTACTAAGTCTCTGGACATTTCTAAAAGATTCTCTTTCTCGAAGCCAAATATCTCGAACTACTGCATTTTCCAAGTCCTATTGTTCCTGCTGACCACACTCCCGTTCTTGGAGGGCTTATGTTTACCATGTTCAGTGTGGAAGGAGTTGCCCTATTCCTTCTTAACCTACTTCCTTACCACTATTTCTCTCCATCGTCAGCTCACAGTCCCAGAAGAAAGTCAAGCAAGGAGAAAGAAGGATGTCCAACACACCTGGTATGTGCTTGGCACTCACTGAAAGTATATTTGTTGAGTGGATGGATGAATGAGTAAAAATAACAAACTAATTTCTTATCTATTCACATCCAGTCTTTGACCTCCCAGTTAATCTTTCATGCTATGCTAATCTTAGGCAAGATTATGGAATAAGGAGAAGTGAATATCACATCCCCCCAGCACCTAGCCATTCCATCTCTCTTCTTTTTTCCCTGTGTGCAGGACCCCAGGCCACTGCCTTTCTGCTGCCATTCTGGATCCCAACCATGAAGCATGAATGTCCTAGGGCTGCTGGAACAAAGTACCACAAACCAGGAGGCTTAAAACCAAGGGGAATTTATCATCTCACAGGGCTGGAGGCGAGAGTCCAAAATCAAGGTGTCTGCAGGGCCCTGCTCCCCGTAGACTGTGGGTCGAATCCTTCCTTGCCTCTTCTGGCTTCTGGATTGCCAGCAATCCTCAGCGTTTTGGCTCACAGGTGCACCATTCCAATCTCTGCCTCTGTTGTCACGTGGCCTTCTCCCTGTGTGTCCTGTCTTCACATGGCAATTCCTCGTCTTATAAGAGCACAGTCATATTGGATCAGGGCCCATGCTCATGACCTCATCTTGGCATGTTTGTATCTGCAAAGATCCTATTTTCAAATAAGGTCACCTCCACAGGGAGCAGGGTTAGGACTTGGGCATATGGTTTTGGAGGACACGATTCAGCCCACAACACAGGCCTTCTCTTCCTGGATGTGGCCCATGCTCCAAAACTCTTCCTGCACAGCTATGACCACCACAATGACAGTAGCAACGGTAGCAACAAACACAACAAAACAAACAAAAAAAACTCCCTGATGATGACTTAGAACAGCTTAATGTTTCTTTATTTCAAAAGTGTTCATTCTGAACAAGTTTGTTACAAATAATAAGAAGAGGAAACAAATCTCTACATCTTGACATTATTAAAGTCCAAAATATTCTTATGTAAGTTTCCAATTCCCTAACTTGAGCTACTTGTTGCAGAGGAAATAATCTAACATTCATTCAGATTAAAATTTTGGGAAATTGGTGTTTTCTTCCAGTGGTGTGAAACGTTGTGGTGAAATGACAGGTTTTGCTGAAGGAAATTGGAAAGGTGTTCAGGGGGCATCCCTGGCATTCTGCAAACTATGCCATGTTGACCACCATCCAGTCTGCTTGTAATTGAGGTTGGCTTTTGAAGTTCTCGGCCACCAGCATCCAAGCAGAGCAAAGCCCCAATTCCTTTCTCACACGACTCACAAGTTCAAGGTTCACGGGCAAGGTTAGGTAACAGGGAAGACGGCTTTAGGTATGCTCATCCTACGGCCTTGGGACAAATGTCTTATATAGGCTCACACGCAAAACACAGGTGTTCATGGTTTATAGCTTTAGAAGGCATAGTTTTTACAAATTGAGAACACAGAGAGAAAAAAGAGGAGGTGAAATTTCAGGTCTCGGCTGCTCTCTCTGCTTCCCCGGACAACCGTGGAGCCCTCGAAGACCCGGTCAGCCTAACGCCTGGTGCCGGCTCTCCAGATGTGCGCTGAAGGTGAAATCTCTCCCACATCAGTGGGCTTTTCAGCCCTAATTAACAGGAAAATTTAGGGAGAAAACATTCTCTGTTCCTTTAACAAAATTTGCCAAGTTTTTAAAAAGGTAGGAGAGCCTAAAAGATTGAGAGCATTATAATTATCTCCAATGAGGCAGTTTAGGCTTCCATCCATGAGGGCCCCAGGGCTGAAGACGGTCCAATCAAGGCCAGGAGAAGAAGATTCTGTAGCTGTAATTAAGTCAGTGTGAGTGAGGGATGCCGGCCCGGGCTCGATGCTGAGGACCCGGAAGAGCGAGCTGTGGTGGAGCGCTTAGGCGATACGTGAGTCCAAGAGCTGGGGGACGCTGCGCATGGTGGATGCATACGGGATCCATCTGTGGGGTTGGGGGGATTGGGGGAGCGGGAAGGAGAGAGCAGATCACTATTTCTAAACAGAAATAGCTCACAGCCTCTGAAGAATTTAACCATAAACACTAGTAGGTTTTTTAATTTTAATTTTGTTTTGTTTTGCTTTTACTTGTTTTACTTGTCTGCCCAGGGAGAGCACAGGCCAATTAATATGTGAGAGAACAATATTATTCCACCAATTTCATTCATTCATTCATGCATTCATTCACATTTAAGGATTGACTGACAGATAACAGGCTGCCGAAGCTCTAGGCAGGGAAGAAGGAACAGGAACAGGACGTGTGATGTCCGCTCCCCAGGGGACACCCTCCACGCTTTCCCTTGCCTCTTCTGACCGCAGTCACATCACGTGGCCATCCCCACATGCAAGCGAAGCTGGGAGAGTGAGCCGGGGCTTCTCCCCCTCCTATAGTTGAGGCAGGAAGTGGAGGCCGGGGGGAGAGTGAAGAGTCCCGTGAGAGAGCGCTTCTAAGGAGGTTGAACCTGAAACAGAGTCAAAAGACAAGAAGGAAACAACCAAGTGAAGATCCAGAGGAAGAGCGTTCTAAGCAGGGTCGAAGCAAGAACACAGCCCTGGGCGGGAATGATCTCGGCCGGATTAAGAAACGTGCTGTGGCTGCAGCTTCATGATTGAGGGGAGAGCAAAAGGAGATGAGGATCAAGAGATGGTCAGACCAAGATCAGGGAAGGCTCTGCAGGGTAAGAAGTTGGATTTCATTTCCCTAAGTACAAGGGGAGCCTGCTGGAAGGCTTTAAGGAAGGGGTAAAATTATCTGCTCTGCATTTTCAGAGGCCATCCTGGCAAACTGCTGAGTCAAGAACGCATTGTTGGGAGCAAGACCGAAGGAAGAGAAAGCACTGAGGAGTCTCTCACAGGAGCCTGGCAGGAGATGATAATTCCATGGACTAGAGAGGGAGCAGAGAGACAAGGAGAGGAAGACAGTTTTGGGATTGAAGTGAGGGGGAGAATTGCAGAACTTGCTGATAGAACAGTGTGCGATTTATTGTCCAAACAGGGACAATTTTGAGAGTGAAAGGGATGCTATAAATAAATATCCTGGGTCAACATGCCTCAGTAACTGCCCCAGGCAAACCTGGGCACAGGCAGAGGTGAGGGGAAGTGGGGATGAGGAACGACTCCTACTTTGGCCCGGCAACTGGCACCGGCAACGTGGAGGAGGGAGTGGATCAGGCTGTGAGTGTTTGAGGCAGGTTGGGTTCGAGGTGGTTGTGAGACAGCCATTTATCAGGCAGGATTCCCCAGAGAGCAGAACCAGAAAGACATAGATAGATAAATAGATGGATGGATGGATGGATAAATGGATGGATATATAGATAGATAGATAGACAGATAGATTTACTTTAAGGAATTAAATCTGTAGGGCAGATTGAATGTCTGAAAACTCAGGCAGGATTTCACAACACTATCTTGAGGAAAACTTCTTTGCTTTCCTGGAAACCTCAGTTTCTGCTTTTAAGGCCTTCAACTGATTAGATGAGACCCACACACATTATTGAGGGTAATCGGCTTTACTTAAAGTCAACAGCTTGTAGATGTTAACCACATCCACAAAACACTTCACAAGCAACATCTACATTAGTTAAATAACTGGATTCTGTAACTAGCCATGTTGACACATAAGACTGTTACACTGGTATGATGTCAAACAGAGATATGCTAGTGAGGAGCTAGCTCATAGAGTGGCCTCAGATGAAGATATATAACGCTTTCTAAAGCCAAGAAAGGGAATAAGACCCTCTAGAGAGAGGGTGTATAAATAGAGGAAAGGGACTATGATTTAATCCTAGAACCCTCCCCCACAATGTTTGAGGCGGGAATCACGAGCCAGCAGATTAGACTAGAAATTAATGAAGACTGAAGTGGAAAAAAAACAGAAAAGTAGAGTTTCATGAAACCAAGGGTAGAAACTGTTTCAAGAAGAAAGCAGTGGCACTCTCATTAAATGGTGCTGAAAATTTAATATAAGATGGAGAAATGGCACTAACCATTGGATATAGCAACATGAAGAAGAGAAAGTGTCTGAGAAGCTTCAGTGTGAAGGAAAACAAAGAAGGGGAGTGTTATTATGGGAGAAAAAAACCGGCACCCATGGCCAGCTCAGGGGTTGGGGAGACTTTCTGAAGGAGGCGAGGTCTAAAGATAGTGAAAACCTGCAGGGATTTTCACGACATGTTAATGACCACACACTTCAGCCGCTAGACAGTGGGGACCCTGTGAAGAATGCTCACTGTGGACCGATTCGAGTTTTAATTAAATTGCTATGGCTACCAGAGAAGTATGGATTGCAGGGGGCAGTGGGTTGGGAAAGGGGGCAGTTAGAGCCTGTTTATCAACAGACAAGACAGGAGACAATGCTGATGAAGTCACTTTGGGACTCGTTGAATTTGTGGAACCTGTGGGACCATTAGACGAAGGTGTTTTCAGCAGTTAGGTATCGAAATCTGAAGTTCTAGAGACAGTTTGGCTCAAGTCATGAGCCTGAACAGGACACTTGGCGCCATGGGGTAGATGGCATAATCCGGAAGTGAGGACACAGCACTGGCTACTTCTAGAGTTTCAAAGACTCGTGGAGAGTTTTTGATCATTCAAGGTGCAGACTGTGTCGAGTGAAAGTTTAGCTAATGCAGACAGTTTTGCTGGTTGATAGGAAACATAAAGATAGGGAAAAATGATTTTGAGTGAGCCAAGGGCTCACATTTCTGAATCTTTTTTCTCCCCATAGCTAGCCACTGTGTGAAGGAGCATGTTTATTATACTGTTTTTTGCCTCTGGCTTTCTTGCTGTGAGTCTTAAGTTACCAGAGATCTGCAGGAGTTTCAACAGCAGTGTCGCAGTCAAAAGGTTTGATGCTGACTTTAACGGGTGGAGTGTGGCTAAGAGTCATCTATTAAGCTACGAAAAGCGGATCATTAGGTGACATGCTCATTTTGTCTTGCCAAACCGAGATCAGCTGAAGAGTTGAAAGGAAAACCCAGACATTTATCAGACAGAGTGTTGTTGACTAACCTCAACTTAGGGAAAAAATGAAGATTTTTATTAAAGTAGTGAGCAGCACATAAGCCTTAGTTCTTATCCTCCCGCATCCCTTTGGCTACCTATAAAGGCATATCAAGAAACCTGCATTTGTCTAAAGCAGGGCAGTGCTTTTTGGCACGAGTCCCAGAATCTCCCTGCATGGTGTGCTTAGTGGGTAAATTGGGAAAGTGGAATAATTTACACGTTTGGAAACATGATGGGTATAAAAGAAATGAAATCGTTTTGTCACTTGGGCCACAGATAAATATATCTGACAACTCTTGACATATTTCACTTCAGTCACTAAGAGTAGATTTGGATTAGAGGTAAACACTATGCAATTTGAGAATGAAATACTGGTGACTCTGAATGACGAGATGAGGTAACAGCGAGTCCTTGCCAGCCCCAGCCCTGGGTTGAAGTTTCAGGCAGTGGAAGAAAAGGCAGGTGATACATTCTGGATAATGAATATTAAGTGAGCTCCCTGATGATACCCAGATGAAAAGTTGAAATCCATGGAGAAAAAATAGCTATCTACTTTGAAAAAACTTCAGGTGGAGAAGGCAACACGTTGGAGAAACACTATTACATGAACAGAGAATATCTGCAAATATAATAACTTGTTTTTATGTTAAAAAAAAGTGCAGGAAAGTACAGAAAATAACAAAACCAACACCTGTACAGCCACTACCCAGAATCAAGAAACACCAACATCAGTGTTTTTAATTTTTTTTAAAGAAAATAATAAAACATCCTGATAATGTGAACTGTCCTTCTCATTTGCATCTCGAGTCCCAAACCCTAGCTCTTCAGAGACAACCACTGTGGCGATTTGATGTCTGTATCTCCCATCCGTGTTATACACACATACACACACAAATTATATAGTGTTGCTTTTTTAAGTGTACATATATACAATATTGTACTGACTATATAATCCTACATCTTGCTGTTTGGGGTTCAGTAGCATGTTTTTGATACCCATTCATGCTGATACACATCCGTCTTATCCATTTCAACTATTGTGTACCTATTTCAACTTCACTATGTGAATGCGCCATATCTAGTTTCCCCATTTTAATGGTTGTGCATTCATTTGAATTCCATTATAAGACTACATCACAGTTTTTTCTACCCTTCACGGCGCTATGGTGAATTCCCTTGTTTGTGTCTCCTTCTGCACATGAGCATGAATTTGTCTAGGATGTATGCCTCAAAGCAGAATTGCATATCTGAAACTTTAATGACTGCCAATTTGCTCTCTAAAGGTATTGAATCAATCTCTCTTTCCAAGAAAACATATCAGGACTTCTTGGAGATTCCTAACAAAAAGAGAGTTGGCCACATCTTATAGAGGCCTGACCATTTAGACCGCATTTTTTATGAATGATGGCTTAAGAATCAGGGAAAGCCTCACAAATCACAAAGGGCGTTGTGGCTGATTGCACACTATTTGCCAGATGTTCTGGCGGTCTTCTCTGCAGGGCCCGCCTCTGTGCACCAGCCCTCATGGCGGGAGAATCATGCTAATCTGGTCCTGTGCACCCCTGCCAAGGGAGCATGAACAGAAAGTGAGGAGTGTCAGCTCTGAGCCGAAGTTTAAGAACACGCGCCTGGCTCCCCATGCCTCTCTCTTCCCTCTGCCCAGCAATTTTCCACATAGCGGCCACTTCAATGCTGGTCCCAGAGGAAAGGCAACAGGGAGCAGAGCTCCAGTCAACCCTAAAAGGACACAAAGCAGGAATGAAATACAAACTTTTATTGTTGGAATCCACTGAGATGGAGTGGTCCCTCTTGTCACAGCATACCCGTGCCTGTCCTAACTGTTACAGTTGTTGCGGAATGCAGAGAAGTAGCGGTGGCAGCAGCACGAGTGAAATGAAACGAATAAGTAACTTTGTGTACCAAGGAAAGTGTTTACAGGGCTCTGCTGATGGCTGCTTGAGGGTATCACTGAAATGCTATGTTGTATCAGTGTTCTTTTATCAGAGATTTAGAATTTCTGTAATTCCCTATAGTCACCATATATAACAGAGGAAAGCAGGAAAAATCCAACCTCTAAATGAGGAGAAAAATAAGAAGTAGACTGCATACATGGAAAACTTTCCTTCTGAACATTCTTTAGCTTGCGACTTGGGGTTTCAGAGCTGGAGAGATGAGTAACACTTCTAGCATGTCTGAATGTCACAACAGATTTTGTTGTGTGCATTATTTTTAATTAAAAAATGAGACATGATTTTATAACAGTATTTTATTTACTATCATTTATAAAGAATCAGGATGCACAGCTTGGGAATATTTAAGAAAAAAACCTAATTAGAAAATAAGAAATTAGAAATGAGGAAAAATTCCAGAGGCCATTTGGTCACAACTGTGAGTTCTGGTATTATGGAGTGAGAGAAGAAAGTTCTAAAGGATATAAAATGAATAACTCTACTCTCTGGCAATCACACAGGTATCCATTAAGCAATTAATATTTGTTCAGCTCTCATTATGTCTTTGTTATAGTTGTGTGAAAGGGAGACTCAAAGAAATGTAACCCACAGGACCTGTCTCCCCAGCCCTCATGGAGCCCTTGGGCGAGCTGGACATAAGCATATGGGAAAGCATCCAGCGGTACTGATAAAAACCCAGGGATCGGTACAGATAAAGAGGATTCCCAGGTGGCCGTGGGCTCCTATTGTCCTTGCCAAGGTCAGACAGCCGGTAAGTGGCAGAGACAGGCTGGGACTTGGGTTCTTTCAACTCTAAAACACAGCTCTGTAATTTAGAGATACAAATCGGTCCCCAGAGGCCATATGCAGTCCATAGACATGTTTTTATTATTTTTCTGACCTACACAGTTTCGTAAGTTCATGACAACATATAATAATAATTCAGTGCATTCCTATGAAAAGTTGTATTTCTGGCAACTAAGCATCCCATTCCCACAGGCACCAGTGGGCTGGAGCTAACTGGCGGCTCCAGCAGATGGAGTGTGCACTGCCCTGTCCACCTAGCCTTGCCACTCACATGATGGATGCACCTGCGGCCACTCCAGCCCCTCATTTATCCCTCTAGTGGGATTCTCCGACCAGCCAGCATTAGGGTATTATACAGATGTTATCTGGCCTGGTCTACATAAAAGAAATACCCAACTGGATGCCTAACATTGGAAGATTTAGTTCCCAAACTGTCAAATGTCACACAGCCCACACCTGGCTCCTCGTTCCATTTCTCCATCCTCCTTTGCTACCGCTCTCTTGGTCTAATCTCTGTTTATACCTTTCCTTGTCATTACAATTTGATGCATGATCCACCTTCTCTTGGTCTGTAACCTCAGCCCCTGGCTTTCATCTCTCTGCTCCAACTCTTTGATAAAACAAACAGCTTTCCCGTCATCACCCATCCTGGTCCACTGGCCCCTGGGACCCATCCTCCCACCAGAAAAGCCTCATGGGCAGGACCTGGCCTAACTCGCTTTGCTGCCAAAGTTTAATTTGTATTAGTTTATTACTACTATTATTTCACTTATTAATTTAGCTTATCTATTTCTAATTATTCTCTAAAATAAATACTCAGAAGAAATACATAGATATAGTAAAACAATTAAAATAAGAAAAACAGAGTAAGGATCGACTTATGAAGAAGGTGGGGGGTACTGTACCAAAAGAACTAAGGCTAACCCATAGTTAGTTATTTCAATGGTGCTTGTAACAGTTTCGAGCTTCACAGCAATCATGACCAAAAAAAAGAAGAGATACTGTGAATTAATACAAGTTATGTGACAATTATAAAATACAGCCTGTTAGTCCACTTGGAGAAAAAAAAATTCTGCCATTGAACATTAAGAAAATATAAAAGATTTAATGAGGAAATCATTTTTTACAACAATGAACTATTTCTCTGAGTATTAAAGATAAGGCAGAAACCATTCTCACAGGAGAATTTCAACCTGTGAGAACAGAGCTTTTTGATGAAGTAAAAAGATGCATCCCCATTTTCAACCTAGAGTGTTCTCCAGTGTTGTAAACATCAGCTTGGTTGGAACGTTCCGTCCCTGGGAATGGACACCCACCCTGACCCCTTCCGTGGTCTCTGACGTGATCTAATTTCACCGAACGCTACTATAACTCGCTAACTTTAATTACCACTTAGCACCTGAAAATTGATACTTTGAAGGCCAGTAAGGAAAGCTTTCCAAGGTTCCTCTGAAGCGACGCTATTTTTCTTGACGGCTCCATTGTCTGAAATAGACTCATCATTGCTTTACTCCTGGACATCAAATTGTCGGGAGTGGACTCATTCCCCTCCCAGCGCGTCCAGGCCTGACAGCTCCTTTACAATGTTTTTGAAATTCCATTACCTCCAGTGACCCCTCTGACCTGCCCTTTGCTGGGCTGGCATCTCCCCTCTGCGGGGAAGGGGGAGGTGGCTACCTTAAACCTCTCCTTTTTAGGTCCTTTCAAAGCTGTTCTTTTAGAAGCCAAACAAGAGTTGGGAGCCCACGGGTAATGCGCAGAGACCTTTTTCTTTTAACTTTCCCCTCTATTATGTAAGTAGACAAACCCAGCCGCCTCAGTCAATGATTCAGCAGAAACACACAGGTTAGGATCAAAGTGTTTTCCTCGACCCAGGAAGCTATCGGAATTGGATCGCAAGTGAAAATGCCAGATTTTTAGCGGCCTCGGGTACGTGCCAACCTCCTGGCTTTGCAAAGAATGCCAGGCACCCCTGCCAATGTGAAGGTGGGGGTTTGCACATCCCCAATTCACCAATCTGCACCCGCAGCCTTGGCTGATAACATTGTCAGCAGCATCAGCCGTCCAGAGGAGGCAACTGGGAGCCCCGGGCGAGGACGGCACCTTTCAATTAGCACTTTGCTGTGCCGAGCTGGCCAGCCTGTGAGCTGGCACAGAGGCCACCCATCAGCTACCTCAGATGGGGCAACACAGCCAAATATGTGAAAAAGAGACAGTAGTTAACTCAGGAAGTAACAAAATCGAATCCGAGAAAGGAATTGGGAGATGGCGGGACAAGGACTCTGACAAGTCCAGCCGTCCCTAAATGCCTGCCTCCGGGGACGGGTGGAACGTGACAAGCAGGTAAGAGGGCAAGTTCAGACCTGACTTTTCTATAAAAGGCGGAAGCTCATCATTCTGTGTTCTGATCTTAAATATGGTTTCCTTCCATTCCCTGGATGTTTCCGAAATAATCATGTTGACACCTTGATAGTTTGGGATCCAAGACAAAATGTATTTTAGACTAGAAAGTGTTGACGAATTGTTAAAAAATGTTACCCTAACAACTACTGACATGATTCTTTGCAATTTTCTTTTCCCGTGTTGCCTTGGAGACACAATCCTATACTGTTAAAGCTCCGCTTTCTTTAGGAAACTGAAGTCGCCAAGGGAAGCACTTTTGCCACTTTTTATCAGCACACAGTGGAAGGTGCAGGTAATCCTCGTGCGCCCAGAGAGAAAAATCCCGATTCCTTGCAGGTGTGTGGGCAGAATTCACAGGTGCTTCTGGAAATCTAATCTGGCCACAGGGCTTTATCCAGCCGGCACATGAAAGGGATGGAGCCCTCCACTGAAATCCACCTGCAAGAAACAGTCTAGCCCTTGGCACCAGCCGTGGTGAGAACACAGCCACAAGATGAGATGATTTTACTGTGGAGAAATCGCTTTGATAACAATTGCTGATCTTCATAACAGCGTGGAAGCCGGTCCTGGAAAAATATGTGGAGAAACTCACCTTCTAACCTGGAGCAAACAGAGCCTTTGAAACCCTCCATTCCCTGCTCAACGTGACTCCTCTTACAGGCTGCCTGCCGAGAGAGCACCAGCAAAGAGTGGAGGGATCCCATCAGGAACCGAGAGCGACTAAGAAGCCGAGGCCCAAAGCCCTGAAGAGGGCTGGCCTGCAGTGACTCGGCCACTGACCAGAGCTGTGGCATCATTACTCAGCTCTTCACCTTGCAAACTGAAGAATTCAAGGTGAAAACAGAACATTCATGAGTAGGATGGCTTTCTAAGGTTAAGGCGAGCTCTCCAGCATATTTCGCTTCAGACCAGACTTTCGCTCCACATTCTGCATACAAACAAGGACTTCTTTTTTCTTTCAGAAACCCTGAATGTGTAGAACATAAGTCTCTCTTTGTTTGATTGACTTTTAGGTTTGTTTTTATCCCTTTGAAGAGGAGAGTGAGGAGATCATAGCTGGGCCTTGCTGGCTTCTCAGGCAGAGGTGGGGACAGGTGCCAGGCGGAGGAGGGACACCCGTTGGTCCCGGGCCTGCAGTAGCCCTGACAGGTCAGGAAGGACAGAGGTGAAGGAGGAAAGGAGAGGACAATTTGCCAGGTTTTCAGGGCATCAAATTTGACTGAACATGGGAAATATTTGAGCAGAGAGGGGAAATCAAAGAAGAATTTAAAAAATTTTTATTACATAACCTTTCATACATATTCAAAAATAGAATAGGGCAATGAACTTCCGTACTCATCACACAAATTTAATAATTATCAAGATGTTGTTGTATTTTCTTTATCTGTGCTTTTTTTTTTTCTTTTCTCAAGTACTTTACAGGAAATCCCAAAGAGCATGTCACTGCAGTTTCGCCTCTCTGACAAGCACACTGATTCCCTTGAATGACTATAAGGCCATTATCACATGCCACAAAATTGACAATACTCTCTTGAGTCATCTAGTTCCAGGTCCATACACAAGTTTCCCCAACTGTCTCAAAAATGTCCTCTGACAGTTGGGTTGTTCAAATCAGGCCTGAACAAGGTCAATACGTTCTGTTTGATTGTTATGACTCACAAGTCGTGTGCCATTTAGAGCTGTCTCCCCTGAGTTTTGTTTGTTTGTTCATGTCATTAACATGTGTGGAAATTCCATCACTTAGCATGTAGAAGGGCCTACATTTTGTATTTCTGTGGTTGCTTCCTTGTGCTATCCTTTGACTACAGTTTTGAGCCTGGATGATTACAAGAATATTCTTACCACTGGCAAAAATAGAAAAATCTCAGGGAGAATATTCCGGAAGAAAAGGTAAGTTTTGATTTTTTAAAAAATAAATTTTATTCTTTTCAGAGTATTTTTAGGTTTACAGCAAATTTGAGGGAAAGATACAGAGATTTCTTATATACCCCCGGGCCCCTCACATGCACAGCCTCCCCAGCTATCAACAACCCCCACCACAGTGGGACATTTGTTACAATGGATGAACCTACATTGACACATCATTATCACCCAAAGTCCGTAGTTTACTTTAGGGTTCACTCTTAGTGTTGCGCATTCTGTGGGTTTGGACAAGTGTGTAGTGATGTGCATCCATCATTATGGTATCATTCAGAGTATTTTCACTGCCCTGAAAGTCCTCTGTGTTCCACCTGTTCAGTCCCCGCCACCACCCCATCCAAACACCTGGCAAGCACTGCTCTTCTGACTGTCTCCATAGTTTGCCTTTTCTAGAATTCCATATAGTTGGAGTCATGCAGTATGTAGCCTTTTCAGATTGGCTTCTTTCACTTAGTAATATGCATTTAAGCTTCCTCCGTGTCTTTTCACGGCTTGATAGCTCAGTTCTTTTCATTCCTGAATAATAGTCCATTGTCTGGATGGACCACAGTTTATTTCTCCATTCACCTACTGGATATCTCAGTTGCTTCCAAGCTTTTGCAATTATAAAGGTGATATAAGCATCCGTGTGCAGGTTTTTGTGTGGACATCAGTTTTTTAACTCCTTTGGGTAAACAGCAAGGAGCACGATGGTTGGATCGTATGGGAAGAGTATGTTTAGTTTTATAAGAAAGCACCAAACTGTCTTCCAAAGTGGCTGCACTATTTTGCATTCCCACCAGCAATGAATGAGAGTTCCTGCTGCTCCACATGCTTGTCAGCATTTGGTGTTGTCAGTGTCTGGATTTTGACCCTTCTAACAGGGGTGTAGTGGCATTTCTTATTGTTTTAATCTGCATTTCCCTGATGACAGATGATGTGGAGCATCTTTTCATATGCTTATTTGCCATCTGTATATATCTTTTTTGGTGAGGTGTCTGTGCAGGTCTTTGGCCTATTTTTTAGTTTGGTTGCTTGTTTTCTTATCGTTGAATTTTAAGGATTCTTTGTATATTTTGGATAACAGTCCTTTATCAGATGTGTCTTTTGTGAATATTTTCTAGCAGGCTATAGCTTGTCTCTTCGTTCTCTTGACAATGTCTTTCACAGAGCAGAAGTTTTTAATTTTAATGAAATCCAGTTGATCAGTTATTTCTTTCATGGATTGTGCCTTTGGTTTTGTATCTAAAACACCCTCACCAGACCCAAGGTCATTTAGGTTTTCTCCTGTGTCATCTTCCAGGAGTTTTGTAGTTTTGCATTTTACATTTACCTCTGTCATCCATTTTGAGTTAATTTTGTGGAAGGTGTAATGTCTGTGTCTAGATTAAGTGTTTTGCACATGCATGTCCATGTTCCAACTCCATTTGTTGAAACGTCTCCCTTTGCTCCATCGTATTGCCTTTGCTCCTTGGTCAAAGAACAGTTGACTCTCATCACATGGGTCTATTCCTTGGCTCTCTAATCTGTTCCATTGACCGTTTCATCTGTTCTGTCACTGATATTACGAGTCTTGATTACTGTGGCTTTATAGTCACTCTTGAAATTGGGTCGTGCCGGTCCTCCAACTTTCTTCCTCTCCTTCAGTGCTAGGTTGCCACTTCTGGGTCTATCGCCTCTCCATTCAAGTTCAGTTTTGAAAAGAGCTTTTTAGACCAAACTGCCAGAGTTACTAGATGGTTTATTTCGTTCTAAATAAGATCTTATTGATTACAACAACAATGAAAACAAACAAACAGAACCTATGTTAATGCCATTTATATTTTTAGGTGGCTGAGCCTTAGTAATATCAGAAAGCAAACTGCAATGCAGGGAGTGACTTTTCAGTTTATTCCCAACTATTTATGCCCAACTTTTTCTAATTTTACGAACTGTTTTGAGGAAAGTCAAATAAAAACACTTTTTGCTTTGAATATGTTCAAGTGAATAAAAAAGGAAATGGTTAATGCATTATCTTTACAAGCATCCCTTTTCCTATTTCCAGAGAAAATATTTTTATTGAAAAATAAAATTTCTCTTATTTCCAATTATGCCAGTGACCATTGCAGTTTCTCCTCTGTTTTTGCTTTCTTGTGCTCTGCCTTCAAATACTTCGCCATCTCCTGGGATGGGGTGCAGGCCCCTTGGGCCCTGATGTTTACTGAGGCTCCTTTCCCACCCGCCCACCTGTTGCCTCCCTTGACCTCTCTCTCCCTGTATCTCCCAAAGACCACTCCCTCTTGCTGACATTTCGTTACAAACAGTCTCACACAGGGTTTGGTTAAGTCCCTTCATGGATAATACCCACATAGGAGTTTATAAGCAAATCATAATCCCCTTAAATTCTTGCTCATTTGAGCCTGTGTATTTTGTACTGAATAACAGAAAATAAAACAAGATGTATTGGGTCTGTAGCATGTGCTCAGCTCTGTGCCAGGCACCTGGGAGCATGGTCTCACGTGCTCCTCACAACAATTCTCTAAGGGGTGATGTTATGACAGAAAGGGAAACTGAGGCTCGTGGAGATAAAGGAACTTACCTCTGGTCACAGAAGGAGTAGACAACTGAGCTAGGATTGCAGCCTTTCGTCTGACTGCAAGCCCCCATTCTTAACCAAAACAATGTTGTCAAGTCATTTTTAACATTGCCGTACAGTAACTTTCCTCCTCCCCACAGCTGTGAATCTGAGAAATGGAATGGTTGACCCTCGGAAGTGCATAAGCAGTGTCAGGGAAAGCAGCTTTTTAGGGAAGTCCTCCTTGGAAACAGCAGACTATGTTATGAAACTCAGACACAGTGTTCTTTCTCTAAAAGTGTGTGCAACATGAAGTGTCGCTTTATCACCAATAGGAAATGGAGATATTTTCACAACACCTTGCAGTTTGGGCAAATACCTTGAAATATCATTGCCATTCATCACTACTTCTGAATTACATGCAGATCTTGCTACTTAATGAGTTAATAAAGAGGCACTTGTATTACTGTATCCCAATTATGCTAATATTTTGATAACCATTTCAAGATATTTGGTTTCCTTTGATAACTCTATTTCAATATAGTTGGTTTCTTTGGTGTCCTATGTATTTTATGTTATGGGCTTTAAAATACTGTTCTCACTAGGGGTCCTTGGGCTTCACTAGATAACTAAAGGCTTGGCTCAAAATTGGCTCAAAAATTGGTTAACTCCTCTTTTCATGCATTTCTTGTGTACAGAAGTCATCCCTTCTCAGCTGTGAGGCAATCTTCTTGAAAATAGGCAGCTAGCCCCTCCTTCACTAAGGCGAGCGCCTGTCACACAGATGAGGCAGGCCTCTGTGGCCGAGGGGCGGGGCCAGGCCGAGTCTGGAATCAGTCTGCTTTCACCTGGGCGGGCAGCCTGGCCGGGGCTGAGTCGGCTGTGCCCAAGGCCATGGGAATTGACGAGGAGCACCACCTCCCCTTTACAAACCCCAGCTCCGCCTGCATTTTTTCTTATCTAAGTCTGACTTCTGGTTTCCCAGTCTGTCCCCCTCCCGCTCCTTTACCCTCATTTCTTCTGTCTGGAGTTCCCATCTCTGCTTTGACTCATCTCCCGGGGCCTGACTCCCGGTTGCCAGAGCTCCTGTTACCTGCCTGCCCCCTGACTAAGCCGATCTCTCTAGCAATGACCTGTCCGCCCAAGCCGACCTGTCTCTCTCTCTTCTTTTTATTTAGACTTGTTTCAGGTGTACAACATAACAATTCGGTATTTGTATATATCGTGAAGTGTTTATCACAATAAGTGTAGTTAACATCCATCACCATGCATTGTTAGAAAATGTTTTTTCTTGTAATGAAAACTTTTAAGGTTTTTCTCTTAGCAACTTTCAAATATACAATACAGTCTTATTAACTATAGTCGCCATGCTGTACGTTACCTCTCCAGGACTTAGTTATATTCTAGCTGGAAGTTTGTATTTTTTAACCCCCTTCACCCATTTCTCTCACACCCTGACTGTCTCCTGGCTTCCCAGTGCCCTGCCATGATGGAGAGGGCTTGGAAATAAAGTAGATCCTGCAGAGGAAAATGTGCAGCTGATGACGAAAATGCTTCTACCCAAAATGGAGGGAAATGCTAAGTTTCGATTAGAGGTCAGTGAAAATAAAGATGCAGGTTTTGTTTGGTTTTGTTTTCTGTTTGGGTTCACAGATCCGGGGGCTTGAACCCGAGCCGGCTGTGGATGATCAGAAAGGTGACTCAAGTTTCCGAGATGGTGTTAATCTCGGCGTGATGAGCTCCCAACCACTCATGACGCAGTATTTCTCTGGCATGCCTCCTTCCCTCCCCAGCTTCTCTCAGTTCCCCCGAGTGAGTGTAGGAGTCCCCGGAGGGGCTGATGTGCATTTACAAATCCTTCTGGACTACCAAGAGATCTTTACCCTTTTCCTCTTTCAGTTCCAGCTGACTGTGAAACAGCTTCCCGACGTCACTGAGTTACCCAGGGTCCACCGAAGTCCCCCTCCCATGACATTCTTGCCCAGGGCAGTGCCGCTGTGGCTGCTGCACGAGATGGGCCCAATGGTGCTGTCGGCCCCCAGCATGGAGGGCTCTGATGCTGTGCCAGGTGTCCATCCCGGCAGTGCCAAGCTGTGCCTTCAGAGGCAAGCCTGCCACGGTGCCCGGCTGGTGGTCTGTGAGCCCAGATGTTTTCTGAATTGAAGCCAGGCCTTGTGCTCTCACCAAGCAACAGAGATTTTGGTAAAATTTTTCTTCTAATTTGTCCATTGCTTTGATTTCAGTCTGTTGCCCAGGACTCTGGTGGGAACAGGTGAGGGCTAGGCCTGGGGGCTAGGGACGGGGCAGAATGTCGTGTTCTGAATCAGGCCTCCCTGGAGCCTCGGCACATGGCTTTGAATCAAATTGGCGAGCCCCATCTCTTTTTGGTTTTCCAGTGACGCTTTCCGAGGACACTTCTCGGCTCCTCAGAGACAGAAGCCTCTGGCAGGCCTATGCCCCTGATCCTCCCACAGCCCCAGACGGGCACGCGTCCTGCAAGGATGGAGTTCAGGCCCAGGAGGCCTGGAGCCCACCCCTGGAGTTGAGCCTCTAGTTGTCCTGACGTCACCTTAGAGAGAAAAGTCGACTGAGCCTTTGGAGGAGGTCTTTGTAACAGAGATGGAACTGGTGGAGTCTATAAAACGAAGGTTTGCTGGTACGCTTCTCATTGGCATATTGCGCTACTAATAGATGATTCGGAAACGGTGTCAGCTGTAACTTCGTAAAGATTATTAAGACAAACTCTGTGGGGGCTCCCGATTTGATCTTCTGCATTGTAATTGCAGTTTTTAATGGCTGCTCTAAAATGAAAAGTGCAGGGAAGAAAAGCTTTCATCTTCAGTTACGATTTTTAAAAAATTAAATAATCATTTACAAAACCGTTTGTATCTTTACCCATTCACCAAATCTGTTGTATGTAAATAAAATAACAAAAATAATAATAGCAATAAAAGCTAACAACCTTACTACAGACAGTATAGTTTTAGCACTTTCCTTTTATTAACCCATCTAACCATCGTGACAAACCTATGAGACTGGGAGTGACAGTGTCCCCACTTTACAGATGAGGAAACTGAGGCACAGACTTGGCTAGAAAACTGCACTCACTATGCGGCAAGATTTTATTTGGATAAATAAATCCATTTGGATGCGAGAATATTTCCTCACTTGTTGACAGCTTCAGTGGCCTTAACTTAATGCCCATATGACATGGAACTCCTTTAGAGAATGGTAAAACTCCTCTACCAGTGTTTTTCACATTGTGGGTTTGAACCATAGGAAGTTGGAAAAAGTTGTGAAATAAATGTAATGAATTAGATTGGATTTTTTTTCAAACGGAAAAAGAGAAAATAAGTACACAAAATGT
This sequence comes from Equus caballus, assembly GCF_041296265.1. Classification (NCBI taxonomy): domain Eukaryota; kingdom Metazoa; phylum Chordata; class Mammalia; order Perissodactyla; family Equidae; genus Equus; species Equus caballus. The sequence continues at coordinate 95,034,276 of NC_091700.1, forward strand.
TAGATTACATACATAGGATAATAGTAAATGTTGCATAAAACTTTTGTTTCAGTTGTATGGTGCGTGTGTGCATGTGTGTGCACGCACGCACTAGGTAACCATGTAACATGTAACTGGGTTACAGTCAAAAGATGTTTATAAGCACTGTCTCCAGGCTGTGCATGGTGGCCCAGGGGCAGGACTGTGAGGGCTGAGCACTTGCTGAGTTAACTGGACCCTCCTGAATACACTTAGCTGGTTCCCTATCCTGATCGGAGCTAAGGTATCATGTCCCTTTGCCTTTGGAGCACAATGACAGCTATCTGTCTGTTTTTTTCATGGTGAGAGCAAAAGTAGCATATTATCTTCATGGCATGAGCTAAACATAGAACCCCAAGAAATGAAGCTGCACACACAGCGTGATTCACTTATGATGATAATCACTCGGGAGCTATGGCAACAGGCCTTCCTTGCCCTTCTCCCTCTGGTCCCCGCTCCTGAGCAGATCCACCTAGGCATTTCTCCTGGTAACTTTCACTAACCTGGCAACTAGATAGGGGCGGTAGGAGCCTCTGTAAGAGTGATTTACTGTGGATGTTGTCCCTGGAGCAGCAGCCCTAATGGAGGCCCTGCCCCACCCTCCCTTGGGTTATAACTAAGAGCATCCTTGCCTACCCAGAGGATTGAAAGCCTCGTGGTGATCAGCTAAGCCATCTTCATCCTGTATCCCCCATGCCCCTGGCTTGGAAGTCGGCATAATTGCAGATCATTGCACATTTGTTGAATTTGAGGAGCTTTCCTTCTGGTGTGTGCAGACATTTGAAATGTAAGTTGAACAGAACCATTTAAAAATAAAATTAACAACTTCTTCAAAGAAATGCATAAAAGTAACTGATACATAACATGTTTTGAGACTTGATGCATTCGTAATCAGCATAGATCTAAACTAAGAAATAGAAAGCAACCCTGAAGAAGACAAATCTCCTGGTCTCTGAAGTCAAATTATTTCAGCCTGATGTTGCAGTCTGACCCTCGTACTTTTTCTGGACTCAGAAGCTGCTCTGGCCGTGCCGGATCCAGCAGCCGCACAGCCTGTCCCCATCCACAACCCTTTGGGGGAATAGCTTTGTGACTGTGTGTTTTTGTTACCTATTTATCATAAAATTTGCAAGTATGAATCATTGGCAGAAAATTGCCAAGGAAATTCCTGGCTATTGTCGGGTTGGGAGATATGAAAGAGTTACCCTCTTGGCTGCAGCACCACTTTCTGCTCGCACACCGCTCTAACAACGTAATGCTGTCACCCAGACAAAGTTAACGGTAGGGCAACATTTTTCCCTTGCTCTGTTGCACACCCCGTCAAACTCTCTACATGCCTTCATTCTTGCCGTCATAATAATGACTGGCTGCATTTACTTAGCCGACACGCCATGTATTATGCTCTCAGAATGTGCTACACACCCTGACAAATCTTTCATGTTCATTGTCTCGTTTGATTCCTATAATACTTCATACTACTGTTCCCATTCTACGGTGAGAAAAGTTAGGCCTCCAGAGCTTGAGGGAGATGCCCAAGGTCACAAACAATTAAGTAGTCCTCTGGAGTGCAGGCCAAGATCTGCTGAATTCCAGGCCTCTGCTCCAAGCTCTGCACCTCCCTGTTTGGCTGCCCAGGATCCAGGCTGGCACCCATCAACCCAGGACAAATGAACAACCTGCTATATTAAAACTTTATTATTCACTGCCGCACACGCTTGGGCTTCTCAGAGTTTCCATAGGACATCATAGCCAATGTTTTAATCTGCCCAGATAACACAATCACTTTAGCCAGTGTTTAAAAGCATAATTTTCTAAAAATAGGTCAAACTATGACTCTCAAACAAAAATAAAAATGGACACATGTTAAAGATTTTACTTAACTCATTAATGAGGGAACTGGTAAGATGCAACAATCAGTTTAAAAGAGAATGTAAAGGACAGGCACAATTTTTGGATGAGGAATATGGAAATGAAAGTGCAGAAGAGGGCAAAAGCAGCTCCTTCCACATCAGAGGAGGAAGGTCCATTGAACTCCTACCTCACCTCCACAGAATTTATTCCCATGTCTTGGGACAGCAGTGCTTTGCTATCAGTTATCTACAACTTACAGAGTTATAAACTAGCTCAAAGGCACAGAAAGGCACGGGTGGGATAACCCAGATGATGCTCTGCTCCAGGAGCCTGCAGATCCAGCCCACCGCTTGTTTCCATAACGTTTTATTGGAACACGGCCTCTGCCACTTGTTTACCTACAGTCTATAGCTGCCTTCACACTACGACAGCAAGATCGAGTAGTCACAACAGACACCTTGGAGTCCGCAAAGACTAAAATGTTTCCTGTCTGGCCCTTTACAGAAAATGTTTGCCAACTCATGCTCTAGAGAATGCCCGGTTTTTGACCGGAGCATCTTTTTTTCTAATACCAGCTCCATAAGTTATGGCAAGCAGGTGACAAGGAGTCTAGGGATTTCTTTCAGATCAATCACTAGTTGAGGGAGATATTTGGTATAATAGTTGGCTAGAGCTGATGTAACAAAGTACCAGAGATCAGCTGGCTTAAACAATACATATTTTCTCACAATTCTGGAGGCCGGAAGTCTGAGATCAAGGTGTCAACAGGGTTGGTTGCTTCTGAGGGCTGTGAAGGAAGGATCTGTCCCAGGCCTCTCTCCTCGACTTACAGATGGTCATCTTCTCCCTGTGTCATCACATCATCTTCCCTCTGTGTGTGTCTGTGTCCAGATTTTCTTTTCTTATAAGGACACAAGTGACATGGGATGAGGGCCCACTTGAAATCGATTGCCACTGTGAAGACCTTGTCTTCAAATATGGTAACATTTTGAGTTATTGGGGTTAGGACTTCAACATATAAATTTGAGAGAGGACACAATTCAGCCCCTAACATTTGGTTAGAAGGGAATTTGTGCACTCATTAAATATGCTGTGAAGTTGGTCAGATTCTCTACCAACTTAGGAGAATGACACTACTGTGGCCATGTCCAGAGGCAGACCCATCACCATCCCACTAGCTCTGGAAATCAACGGCTTCTTAGGAACACCTCCACTCCTGCCCTGACCTGTTTGGGAAAGTTCTGTTCTCTGGCTGCAGCCAGCAAATGTAGAATGCAGACACGAGCAGGAAACTTTGCAGTGACACATTCGATGGGCACTTTTATATTATTACAGCTACCATGTATTTTGCTCAATTGTATAAACCAGGAAAAACAAGATCTCACTTTAGGTCTGAACCGGTAGCACCTTCATATAAAGTACATGTTGGCATGGGCTTAAACAATAAAGGCAGAACTGTCACGTGAAAACAAAGTTTATTCTTTCCTTACTCTGGAAAAAAATTGCTAACGGTTTTCCCTTCATTTAGAGACATCTAAAGATGCTGTATATATAATGTGATATTGTTAATATTCATGCATTGCATGTCCATTAAAAGAAATATAGCTTTAGAAAAATCAGCAACACAGATTACTTGGGGTCAAGAGTAAAATCTTTACAAAGCCAAGTCTAGAGATCAGCTCTTTGAAATAAGCACCATTTAAAGATCATTATTGAGAGCCTGTTATCTTCTAGGCCCAATTATGTATGTTATCTCCACTAATCTTCACAACAGCTCTTCAAGGTGGGGGTTAATAGGCCTCTTCATTGATGAAGAAACTGAGGTTCCCGGAGGTTAAGTAGCTTTCTCAAGAACTTATAGTGAAAAAGCAGCAGGAGCAGACTCCCACTGCCACCCATTGCCACCAGACACGAACTTTCAGCCATCTTTCATGACAGCTGTGACCATGATAGCACTGCATTTTTTTTTTTAAAGATTGGCACCTGAGCTAACATCTGTTGCCAATCTTTTTTTTTTTCTTCTCTCCAAAGACCCCCAGCACATAGTTGTATATTCTAGTTGCAGGTCCTTCTGGCTCTGCTCTGTGGGACGCCGCCTCAACATGATTTGATGAGCAGTGCTGGGTCCGTGCCCAAGATCCGAACCAGTGAAACCCTGGGCTGCTGAAGCAGACCACGTGAACTTAACCACTTGACCACAGGGCTGGCCCCAGCACTGCATTTTTGAAAGAGCCCCTTTACATGTCAAATACCATGTAACAGGAAGGCCACCACTTGCAGATTTGGCACAGTGCAGGAAGTAGGAAAGTTGTGGTGATGAGCAACATTGCACCGAGTTGCATACCAATGAATTCCAAACTCAGGGGGAGATAGCACTGGCTGGTCAAGTCAATATGATATGGTCAATGTGATCTTTTTCTACTGTGTTTTTGTAATGCTTTGTTTAAACCTCCTGTGGCTCAGATCCACAGAGCACAAGCCCTGGGAGCTATTTCCCGGCATGTGGAAATTGGCAAAAAAAAAAAGGGAAAGAATCTAAAAGAAAACAAATGCACTCCATATTCTCTTTTCTTGGATATCACTATTAGCTATTGTGTGTGTTTCTAAAATAATTAAACGCCTCACCCAGTTTCTCAATGCCTGAAAGAAAAAATTGAGAGTTTTCATGGTGTGAAAAAGAGGAAAGAGGAAAAGAAAAACAAATTATGCTTGTCTTTACTGTTCTGGGGAACTGGAGCCAAAGCCAATCCTACGTCTGGATGGGGAAGGCATAGTTTGAATGTTACAGAGAAGCTTTTGTTGCCAAAAAATTATTTCTATATTGACTTGCTAAGAGTTGACGTTTTATTTGGAAAAATAAGAAAAACAGAGGCATTGTCTTCAGAAGGCCCAAGTTAAATAAACCATATGTTTCCTGAGCAAGGCCTTCTAACCTTTAGAAACTGTTCATCAGATTAGACAGTTGAAATTTGGGGGTGGAGGAACTCAGATACTGAGCAGGGAGACGTCAGTGGGTGTGGTTCATGCCAAAGCAAACTTTGCAGCCTGGTGATGGGATGAAGGGGGCCAGCCGGGAGGAATGCTTGCCTGTTACTCAGGAGGCCCCAGGACATGAGACGTGGGAGGAAGGACGAAGCAGAGGTGCGTTAAACTCACTCAAAAACAGCTTCACCATTTTTCTAAGGGCTGATCCTTTTGCCAGCCCCTCTGTAAATTCTCTGATCTGTTGGTTTCATCTCTATTTCTGAACCATCTATAACCCATGGAGACAAGCAAGGTCCAGACGGGCATTGAGGAGGCCTAGAGAGTAGGTGTCTGTCCACGACAGAGACTTGAGAGGATTAGGACGAGCCTTATCCAGGAGGAAATGGACAACCGCACATTTAGCATGACTTAGGGGGTTCCAGATCTAAGTTCTATTCTAGCTCTAAGGAGTTCTAAGTTATTATCTAAGAAAAAATACACACACGCATATCTCCTCATCTCCGTTGCTTCTTCTTATCTGATCACTAGAATTATGTTAGAGAGTTTATGTCCTTTAACTGAAGAGATTGAGCCCTGTTTCAAAAGGTAATACCCCCAAGAGAGAGAAAACGTCAAGCTGTGATCAGCCTCTTATCTGTCAACAATCTTCTGCGCTTGTTGGGAAAAAAGGATCTGTGGGTCACACTCTAGTCCTTATTGTTCTAGGAAGCTCTATTTTAAGACGGGGCACCAAAGTTTACAGAACTACTTTAGTAGAGAGTTATAATTTTTAGAACAATTGTTCATTTTCCTAAAATTTTATTTTTCTTAATAAACAAAGTCTATTTTCCTAACAAGAACATGTTCCTCTTGAAAACTAAGATTAAAATACTGGGCTGTGACTGCTACTTTAACAGCAGCTTTATCTTAGGTGCTTTCTATTTCGCCTTCAAAGCTTCTAGCACAATTTTAGGCAAATGAGGAGTCGTTTAGAGGAGACACCCAGTAAATATGGGGTGAACTAAATAAAGCCCATGGCTTACGATTTTTCCGTAGAACTATTAACATATCCCCTTGTTGGTTCTGGATCCCAGTCCACGTGCATTTAGTAAAAACAGAGACAGAAGAAACAAAGTATATCAAATTCATGAGACAATTACAGTCACGTGTTGCTTAATGACAGGGATACAGTCTGAGAAATGCGTCGTAGGTATTTTACTGTGTGAACATCACAGAGTGCACGTACACAAACCTGGATGGTATAGCCTACCACACACCTAGGCTCTATGGTACCAATCTTATGGGATCACCTTCATATATACAGTCCATCACTGACTGAAACATCATTATAAGGGTCATAACTAGACTGCCGAAATCAATTAGCAGACATTTGTCCGGTGTGAAACGTCCATAAGACATTTGGTCCATAAGACATTTTGTCCACACCAAAAATGCCTTGACATTTGGTCCTATTGAAAATGGCTATGAGCGTATTTGGTCAATGCCAAATGGTTTTGGACAGGACCAAAATCAAGGACCTTTTGGCATGGACTAGCTGTCTTTGTGGACATTTTGGACAGGACCAAAGATGACCAGATATCAAGGACCTTTTGGCATGGACCAAATGTCTTATGGAGGTTTTGGATAGAACCAAATGTCCTACAAGGCCTAAATCTCACTGGGTGTAATTTCTATTAGATCTTGGATACTTAGTACAACTTGCATGAGTGGGATAACTGACTGTGGGTAAGTGGCTCATAGGCACTTCTCTACTAGAAGCAAAATCTAAGTCTCTCTGCATCACGATCTCAGCGCAAGCCCACAGGTTCTGGGTATACAGGCAGATATTGGTCCTGTATTAGTCTTGAATACACTAATGAACATTTATGTTTATACAGTTATATATAATTGTGTGTGTGACATTTCTAACTCTCAGAGCTTAGCACCAAAGTAATACATAGTGTCCCAGCAATTGCTGCTTCAGAGAAGGTACTTTACATACAGCAACACACACAAACAAAAAGCTCCTGTTAATCTTAATCTCATCCGTCCTATTTGCCTCTTGTAGGTTTTAAAGGACATCACAGAGGAAAAACACAAACAAACTGGAGAAGGGAGGCAATGGAGTGGAGCAGAAGCTATATATTTAAACCAGAAAAAAAGAAAAAAAAAGAGGAAGGCTATTAGAAGGCATTCTGACAGCATCTCTCAAAATCTCAAACGTGTATTCTCTTTCATACAGCAATTCCACCACTAGGAGCACAGGATATACTTGGAAAAATAACTCAAGGTGTTAAGCACATACAAATTAGGATAGGTAGGCTCTTGCTGTGGTAACAAACAATCCTTCAAATCTTCAGGCTTAACATGTAAATTTGAGTTCTCACGCAAGGAGCATAGTAAGTAATACAGGTCAGGAGGAGGCTCTGCTCCACACAGCCACTCGGGACCCAGGCTGGTCCAGCCTCCACCGTTTTTGAGCTGTATCCTCTGGAACTTGTGACATCCTCATCACCACAGCAGAGGAAGAGAGGAGCATGGGGACCCCAAACCTGCTTTTTTATCCTTCATACATCATTCTCCTTGTGGCCCATTGCCCTCAACCTAATGGGAAGTGAGGCTGGAAAAATAGGGCAGTAATAAATTACCTGATGAGTCTCCCCGTCTCTGTCACTAATCAGGAGATCCTCATGAGGCCTTGTGGAGTAGGAGCTTAAAAACCAAATTTTGCTAGTGGGTGATGTTTGAAATGAACTGTGGTATATTATATGGTCGTTAAAAAAGGTTAATCTGAATGTACCAAGGAGGAAGGGTCTCCAAGATGTATTATTTACCAAAAAGCACGACATACAACAATGTGTATAGTGTGATCCCTATAGAGACAATTTTTTAAAAAACATGTATTTATGTGCATGTATATGCCTACAATATTTTTCTGAACAGATAGACAGGATTCTGTTTATGATGGTTACTTTGAGGGATGGAGGAGGGGATGAGAAAGAAATCTAATTTTTACAGATGCAAGTACAGCACTATTTTTATCCAAAATAAAAATGTAAAAAGATAAATTTAACAGACTAGTTGATTATATTATGAAATTCTTGTTAATTTTCTCAAGATGGATAATGGTATTGTGGTTAGATGAGGGGGATTCCTTCTTCTCAGATGCTGAGAGGTGGAGAGGAAGTAGCATGAGATCTGCAATTACTTTCAAATGCTTCAACCAGAGTTTGTGTGTGTGTGCGTGTGTGTGTATAGACACACTGGGCACACACATATGTGCAAACCATTAATTGTTGAATATACATGGTAGTAAACAGAGTTCATTGTTCTAGTCTTTCAACTTTTCTGTATATCTAAAAATTTTCCAAGTAAAAAGCTAAGAAAAATAAAATGAAACAAAATGATAAAAAACATACCACCTAAGAACACAGAGCTTCATAGATCGTCCATCTTTCCACCTTAGGGTTGAGATAGATGGGGTTTGTAGTTAGACATATTAAAATGTCATAAATCAGACATCAAAATCTGAAATTGGGGCCAGCCGCATGGCATGGTGGTTAAGTTCCACATGCTCCACTATGGCAGCGCAGGTTTGCGGGTTCAGATCCTGGGTGTGGACCTACACCATTCGTCAGCCATGTTGTGGTGGTGACCCACTTATGAAGTGGAGCAAGACTGGCACAGATGTTAGCTCAGGGTTAATCTTCCTCAGCACACACACACAAAAATCTGAAATCAAGACACAGCACAGAAAACAGTGGTGACAATGGCATGCAGCAGAACGAGTTCTCTGAAAAGATTTCTGTTCAGGTCTATAAAGAGCTGGGCAGCCTTATTAAGCATAACCAGACTCTTTAAACTCCTTAATCACTGTCGTAATCACCAGACCTGCTTGGCTGGCGATGCTGTTTAAAAAATTCTGTTGCCATATTTCAAACACTTTTCTGGAATCTGTTCTTAAAGTTAGCACAAATGAGACTCTTAAAAACAATGCACAGGGGGATGCACAGCCATATGACTTTAATCCATTCTCTCTCATGTCCTCCAGGTGGTGGTGACTCAGGGAAAAAGTATGTCCCTACAGGTCATTCTTTAGGAGGCGAGGTAGGCTGCCATTCCAGTTGACAGCTGCCTCTCCCTGGGTGGTTAATGATCACTGCGCACAAAGGTTGATGAATTCTGCTCATCGTGTTATACATAAACTCTGATGTTTCCCACATTCGGCAGTTCTCTGCAGCCAAAACCTTGTCCCCATGGTGTGGTGAGGGAGCTTGAGAGAAGAGACCATCAAGGTGTACTTTCCATTGTTTGGCAAAGTAAACCATAGCTTGCTCTTTGGAAATGGTGAACAGTGCTTCTATCACATCCAAGGGATATACTTATAAACCTGTATGCGTCCGCTCGGTACAAATGAACTTCTGACACGTGCTCCTGGAAAATGGTGTGCTCTCGTCTTTTCCTGACACTCAGCCAACAGCATGGAGGAATAAATTTGTGTAAGTTAGAGTGAGATTAACAGTCATTATTTTTATCTAAAATATTTAAGGGAGCTGGTAGGAGCCCCTTATCTTTCCTCTCCCCTTTCCAAGGAGGGAAGTTGAAAGGCAGAGACCTGGGTTTCTGCAGGAGGAGCCCCGTGTCTGCTCGCCAGAAAGGCTTCTGCTGCACGTAACTTGTGGGGCACTCTGGCAAACATCCCAGATGCTCAGACTTCATTTTTTTTCCCTACTGTTTTTGAGCTCAGTGCTAACTACTGTTAGCAGACAGAAAGCTCTCTGCAATTCTTTCCTCAGAACTAGCTACAAGAAAACTACCAATTATAGCCAAGAAACAGTCTTTCAAATACACATACACATTGTAATGTGGGCTGGAAACCAATTGGAAACATTTTGATTTGCCCTTTAAGGCCAGAGGCAGGCACTTAAGGCAAACTCCTAAGATGTTTTGAAGAACAGTTATTCTAAATTTAGCACCCTCACTGCCGGTTGGCATATATGTAATGAAAGGTTTAAAAGGAAAGAAATTCAACCCACTGTAACAGAAGATAGAGGGGTCGAAAAGGAGGTTACTAATAGACAAATACTTTTTTGAAAAGATGCTCCAGGAATAAAACATAGAGCGGTTATAATCGTTTTACCTGCTTTCATACACACATCTGAGATGCTTAGTTGTTATCTGTGAAAGTTTTGAATTGCTGACTAAGCTGTGAACTCCCCAGTAGGAGGAATCTTGTCTTTCACGGCATCATCACCAATGCTTAGCACACCACCTGGCATACATTACGTGTATTGGATAAGAGAACAAATTAATTGTATGTGTGTGTGTATGTTCACTAGACAGAAGATTTTGGCATGTAGATAAGCATGTGTCAGCTTCAGTGGGCTCCTTGTCAGTGTCCTGGACCAGTCAACTCAAAAGGCCCAACTGAGCACGTGCTGCGTTGGCCTCAACGCCGTTCCTTCTAATTCGTAAGTGTTCCCTGCTGACAAGCTACAGAGAGAATCATTTTTGATTTGTTGTTTTATAAGCCGCACTTCAAAATTAGACGCACCTAGTTGAGTTAAACCTTAGGAGGTCCCCGTGAGTGTCGCGAAGCACCAGCGTTCTGACGGCTGGCCTGAGGGGGAGCAGCTCTGCGCTTCGCTCTGGTCTCACGAGGAGCCAGAAGTTCTGTGGGTTGGACGCTTTCTCTGAGTCAAATGGCACCTCATGAAAAGGATGTAAAAGAATCCAAACTACACTAAATTATACATATAAAACAAAGAAATTTGGAGTTATGTTTATGGAAACCTCTCACACCTTTCTCTGCATCTTGAGTAAGATGTGGATTACCCAGACGATAAAGAACTAAGAGACTGAATACCTTAGATCCTAATGATGGATGTAGCAAGCCCGGAGCTCCTCCTGTAGCATCACTTTTTTTCTTTCCCCACTCAATGGTTCCTAGAGCTAGGCATGAATTTCTACCACGTTTTTTGCCTTCCTCTAATGTTGTTTTAATGAAGCCACTGTACAAATTGATACACCTGAAGAAGAATCTTGTTGCGTTTGGCTTAAGAGGAATCTTTGTCACGACTCATGCAGTTGATCTTAAGTAGTTTTCTTTGATGACATTTATCGCCCCTGCTGTTCTCGGACTTTTTAAGATAAAGAGTCACCATGGCTTTGAAAACAAAACACGCACAAGAACTCTAATCTCTTTATTAAGCATGAATGGCACTTAGGAAATAATAGCTCTATTATCAACTAAAGGATGTTTTTTCCATTATACAGTTTTTTGCTACAGAATCAGAAGTATAAATAATAAAGGAGATATAAATAATTAGGATATGTTCCAGATACAAGCTTGAAAAGAATTAAATTCTAAGTACTCGCGAGTCTACCAGGAAGACAGTGAAGTTAGGCTGAGTTAACTGGTGGAAGAACCACCAGCAACACTAGCTATGTTGCCTGACCCGGGGGCCTTCATGAAAAATTTAAATACAAGCTGGGGGCCTGCTCGCAGTGACCTGAAAATGGTTTTTAAATAAAGGAAAAAGGACTACTGAGCAATTATAGATAAAAGGCTGAAAACACAAGAGCACAGCCCCCAGTTTAATCAGTATGTATAAATTGTTAGTTATTGGATCTTTTGAATTTGGTGCTAGGAAGGATGGAGAACAGCAGAACTCTGAGCCCCGGATGTGGGCTCTTGACGGAGGCGGCAGTGGGCAGTCAAGCGCAGCCAAAAGTGGGGTGGGGGGTTGACTGTGACCCACTCTAGAGGGCTCCAGAGCTTTGCTTGTGGGATGCCAGGACAAACAGAAGCTCGTGCGGAGATGCTTCTGTATAGCTTAAAATGCTGATGGCTTTGTTTCAACTCCTGTAAAAATTTAAAAGTCACCTTCAGCGCATTAGAGTCCCACGCTTTCACTTTACGGGCGACATTGCTGAGGCACAGGATGTGAAGGGGTTTGCTGGAAGGTCACGGAGTGAGCAGCAGCAGAACTACAGCTGGAGGCCAGGTCTCACCTTTCATTGCGCTGACACATTTACCCACTACCTATGATTGGCCATAAACTGATTTTATTATTAGGACTATTTTCCTCGTGCTGCGTATTAATATATAGGATTTTCTACAAGTGGGTTGGTCGTTTTTTAAAAACTAACTTCATATGAAGAATTGTTTTTAAGAGATTTCGTTAGTCTATTTATCACAGTATAAAAATCTTGAGATGAATGTGCCTTCCGCTTTGGGGGCATACTTTAGTGACTAAAAAAATGACTTGTCTACCTGCTGCACTGTTTTATTACAAATAAATATAGCATTTTAATACACCCCCCAACTATCGATAAATGCTTCTCTACTTATGAGAATGAGTAGGATGGACAATACTCTTTTTCCATTACGACACTGAAAATTTGCCTTCCAGTACATCTATAGCATAAATATAATAAACAAGCCCAAATCCACTGGAAACAAAAACAAAAGAAGCAGAACACCGGGCTTAGTGCCCTTTGTCCTACGGTAGCAATTACGGCTCATTTGAGCCACTTGAAGACCTGTTGGCTGCTCAGCCAAAAAGCAGGTAATCATCCTTGTTTTACCCACAGTAGAAGAGTGAGTTTTACTCCCCTGGCTTTTGTTTATTTATTTTTCTGTCACTAATTCTTCTCTGGGTTAGGTCCAGAGACTAACAGCAAGCTGCACAGCAGTAACCCAGCAACTGATACTTTATTGATTTTTTTTCCTCATTTCCATTGTGAACTTTTATCACAATGTTCGAATGGGCAACTGTTTTACCAAAAAGGGAATTACCGGTGGTGAGGGCTGTTCTGAAGTCACGTGGGCCAGCGGCGGGCCGGAGAACACTGAGCAAGGCAGCACAGTGATGTTGCAACGGCAGGCTTACCCTTCAGACAGCACCAGGAGCATCTGGTTAAACCACCTCCGTGAGAAGTTTCTGTATCTGAGATTCCTTTTCGCCAGTTGAAGAGTAACAACTGAGCACATTCTACTTCTCTCCTAGTTGAGATTGGTTTACTCTATTTGGAAAATGTGGTTTCAAAAACAAGGTGGAAACTATGACATGGTGTATTTGGTAATTCAAATTGTAATAGAGGCCACCGAGTGAAAGCAGAAAAGGCAATACTTCGTTGCTCTTTTCTTTCAGCCAGATCTTGGCAGGTAAGGCCCAGCATTCGGCTTAGTCACTTGGCTGTAAATTGTGCCCCTAAACTTGGGTGTGCAATGGACGGGCAGTTAGGTGCAGTGGAATAAAATGATGGAGTAAATGCAACTACTATTCTAGCGTCAACTGAAACTGTGCACTTCTGGAGAATTTTTCTTTTTTTGAAGGACAGCATTGATTTGACAAACATTTCTTTAGTACGAGTGCGCTAGGTGGGTGCCACAGCGATGCCTGCTTCCCAAACCAGCCTTTACAGAGAATCTCCTGGGAAGCTTTTGAGACATAGGTGAATTCTCCCTTTACTGGGGCTGTGATCTCGGGTGAGTCAGTCTGGCCTGAAAAATCTTCTGGCTCCTCACCTCGGGGGCCCTTCTCATCCTCCCTGCCTAAAATACTTCACTCCTTAAGGGGAGGATTAACTCGAGATGATGTGGCTAGGATCGGAGCACTATTTTGGTAACTAATAGCTGCTCCTGCTTTGTCTACACCTCTACCCTCAGATCCCGCAGGTGATTATCTCCCCTGAGGGTGGGAAGTCTAAGACCTCAAAGGCCACAAGAGGAAGGGACAACACTCCCACCCTCAAGGCACCCGGGCACCCTCCCCAGGAAGGCCAGCATTGAAACTATGGTTAAATACACCACTGGCTTCTGCTTTGCCTCAGTCTGGTGTCACAAACGTGCTTTCATCAATGTTAAATTTCTTTCTTCTTCTCCTTTTTTTTTTGTTGAGGAAGATTGTCGCTGAGCTAACATCTGTGCCAATCTTCCTCAGCTTTGTATGTGGGATGCCACCACAGCATGGCTTGATGAGCAGTGTGTAGCTCCACACCCAGGATCCGAAACTGTGAACCCCAGGCCATTGAAGCTGAGCACACAAGATTAACCGCTATGCCACCAGGCTGGCCCCCATCAGTGTCAAATTTTTACAAAGAACATTTGATTTTTTCCTTCCTCCTGGGATTATTCTGTGAAGAAAAATGAAGCTGTCGATAGCAAACTGAACTGCTTGAATGGAAACCAGATCAATCTGGAATGAAGTGTTGAGAGAAAATACATTTCCCTCCTTTTCCTCTCACAGCTCACTTCAGACTGTGATCCAGGTGAAACTAGAGACTCTGTCTGTTCAGGGTGATTAGGATTTTATACAACTTGATGATAAAATGTTATTAGTGAAATGTGCGTTCAATAGTTTTATGGGGAAACCAATGGGCTCGCGGCTCTTTGCAAGGTTAACACTCACATTACGTGCATGTCCTGATTTGAAAAATGGACACGCAAAATGCCCATGGGCAGAAGGCTCCAGATAACTGTAATTATAGAGAAACAGAGAAGGAGAAGGCAAATTAAAATAACAAACAGAAAAGAAAGAAAAATGAAAAGAAAAAAGAAGGAAAGGAAAATACTTTGAAGGCGCTTTTTCCATAGGAAAAAAATATTTTATTTTTTTAAGAACAAATTCAGTTTGAAACAGACGTGGAATGTGACTTCACGGAGTTCATTTTCTGGGGGCTAACTGCAATGCGGAACTAAAGCAGATTGAAAACCTATGACAGGCTATGAAAATAAAACAAAAAAAGAAAAAATATTTATAACTCAAGCATAATACTGTGTTACTTACAAATTGGACAACGAAATTTTAAATAAATATTCATGGTACATAATTACGGCACAAATATGCAGCAATTTGGCAACCTTTTATACCATTTTTTTTCCTCATTACAGTGCAAAGGGGAATGACACTGCCGTTTAACAAGCTGTAGCTAAATACATTGCAAAATTCAGATTTTATACAAAACATCTTGCTTAGACTTTATAAAAAACCAACATTGCTTTATGTACACAATCTGGGTAAGAAAAGCCATTTCTGTCTTGTTTTCATGTGTATTTTTATTAAAAAGGTGAATAAGGCTACTGTAACACCCCAAATCCATATACAGTAAAATCTGAACCTATTTACAGCATCTTCACTTAAACATTATGGTGCAAATTCCGAAGTCGGGTGACTAGGGATGATAACACAAGCAAGGCATTTACAGTAACTTTCCAAAGCTGAACCAACTTCAAATAAAGGGACAGTTGGTAGATTGTCATACTCTGCACCAGACACAAAACAGACGCACAGAACACTTGTCAATTTGTTGCAGGTAACTCTTCATCAATTCATCTGATTTTTCACAGTTTAGCATATAACCAAAACGTAGCCAACCGATGACACACACATTTGATTTCATTAAAATCAGACTATTTCCCATTTTTCCCCTTCTTGCCCCTCTCCCCCATCCTAAAGGTAATTTTTGATGGCTTACAAGAAAATCTTGTACAAATGCACGTAAAGGAGAGGTTGGGGTGATGGAAAGAATTACATATGTACTGTGGCTGGTCACCATGGCAACCGTCCACAGAAATATGATATAGATATATATAATATATATTGCAGATATATATTATACATATATGTACACATGTATACCACACACCCACTCATACATACACACACGCACTTTGGACCAACATCATTTTCAGGTTCAGGAAATAGAGAAGAATAATTTCTGTGACAACTCATTTTTGCAGGTATTCACTGGAGGTTTGAGAACCTTAAAATGCTGTTGCTACATTTTTTTCTCCCAATTCAGAAAGCAAAGCGTTACCATAGTAACAGGACTATGTTAAAGATGTCTATTTTGCATAGCACATAAAAAGTAGGTTTCCTGTTTACTCTTTTTGTTTCCCAGGAGGGAGGGGGCGGGGGGGGGGGGGGAGGCGGGATGAGGGAGCTACAGCTAAACTTTCAGCTGAAACCCCCTCGATATGACCCGGTGGATTCTAGCGAACACTTCAGCCATAAGGCAAGGGAAAACACAGCACAGAAAATAAATGCCGGAACATCTTGTCATTGTTAAATATATGGTGCAGTCACATAGATTTCCTGGTATTGGGGCTTGCATTTCCTAGTCTACGGTTACGTGAGATGCCTTCAGAGGGCTTGGTTATTTTTGTATTTGCTTTCATTATTGTTATTTTTGGAGTGATTTGTTTTTCCCAGAAGTAGCTGTCCAATTTTCCTTTTTTTAAAGCACTGAGCATTGGGACCACTTAATTGCCACAAATGAATTTCACATCTTCTGGTGTGTATTGTGTGCAATCTTAAAATATATATTAGTAAAAATCTTTCACTTTATATCCCTTGTGTTCTATATACCTATTATAAATACGCCCTATCTTCCTTCTGCCCCTCGACATCATAATTTATTTCCCTCGTAAGGACTCTAAGAGGTTTGCCATATGTGCTTCACCTTGATCCAGAGCACCCGCGCTGCGGCCTCACTCAGTACCTACCCCGCGGCCTCGCAGCTGGGACAGCACCGCCATAAACCAAAGTGTCGTAAGGCTCAATCAGGGATGAGGGGTGGGGAGGGGCACTGTGGGGACGGGGGATCTGACCTACCTTTTATATATGAGCATTCTTTAATAACGTCAATGATGATGGAATTACAGCCTGTGTGACCTTTGGCTTTCAAACTTCTAGGTCAGATTTGGCTCTCTGCTATTCTTCTAAATGCTTTCCCTGTGTTTAATAAAAATGTGATAAGTATAGCAGCTGAGTCTGCTTTAAACGTCATCCAAAGCAGACCGACTTTCCTACAGCTTCGGAGCTGTACATCTTATTGCCAGTACCACAACAGTCCTGCCCGAATCCATCACCAGCGGCCTACTTTCTCCCTTCCCTCCAAGCCTGCTCCTCTACCAACAATGCCCCTTTGTGCCACCCAGCGAAGAGGGACTATGTGTTTTCCTGCACATTGCTATTTGATAACAGTGAATTCCCTCAAATGCACCCTAATCCACCACGTGTTGTTGGGTCTCCTTCTTGCCTCTTAAAATCCTAGCAAAACCAAAGTGCTGTGCTACCTAATTGGGTTTTCCCCTCCAACTGTGTTTCAGAGGCAGCAGCGTGGAACTACATTTGCAGACAGCCCTTTTCCCCGGCCTACCCCTTCCCACGAATTCCTAGTCTTCCTTGGCTGACAGCCTAGGGTCTGGCTGGAGGGCTCCTTATTAGCAAACACAATTCCTAAAAATGCATTACCCATTCAGCTGGAGCTGTTGTTGCAAATGGATGGACTAGGAGACTCCAAACATTAATGTCCCATTAGTGACGCAGAACATGGAGCGAGAGGAAATCTCAGTGAAGTAGTGCAGAGCCCTGGATAACAGAGGGAGTGTGTGCAACAGTGAGGACTAGAAGCTAGAGCTCTCTCTTTAAAGCCTCACTCAGCCAGAGGTCTGTGCGACAAGTCCAGGATGTACCTCGGAGGGACACACCCGAGGCAGAAGACGGCATTTCCAGGCGTGGCATCCTGGGTCATCTTCCCAGGATGCTCACAGCTCGCTCCCGTCCGCCCACCGCTCTGCCTTCCCTTGGCTTCTGTGTAGGCCTGAGTGACTGCAGCCCATGGCTTCGAGGATGAGAGGTGTGAGGCGAGCGCCGCAGTCCGAATGGGCATCTTCTACACAAGTCTTCCAGCTGTCGGTGAGCATCTGTATTCACCACGGCCGAAACGCTACAGACTAGGTAAGCTGTCCAACTCAACAGGGCTCTTCCGAGAAGGAGTGTTCCCCCTCCCCCGCTGTGCTTCAGTCCATTCGAGACACAGGGGTCATCAAACCCTCTGGGCGGCAGCGGGACAGTAAGTTTCCTCCGGGAAAGCGAAGGCACCGCCAAGTCTCAGACCTTGTAGTAAATGTTCGCTGGGCTCTGGGGAGGCATCTCCTGGACTATGTACACCGGGTGCCCATAATCCCCACTGACCTTCTCGTAGTGGGGGCAGAAAACACTGTCCGCAGTCCTCAGCGGGATGATAATGTCACTGGGCTCCGAGCCGTTGTTGTTGCCACTGCGCTTGGGCGTGGCCAACGTGCTGAGCGACAGCGTGGCCGTGTGCTGCGGTGAGTGCTTCCTGTGTCTTCTCCGGTACTTCAGCAGGAGGACCACGAGCGTGATGATGATGACGATGAAGATGATGCATCCTGAAGCAATCCCTGCGAATAAGGCCACTTCGGAACCGAGGATATTGTTCCCAGAATGTCCGGCGCTGTTGCCGTCTGTGCTAGAACCTGCAGAGGTGGAGGAAGAGAAGAACCAGAATGGTTATCTCTGTCCTGAGTGCTAAAAGGCCGCTTTCAGGGCCCTTCAAAATGTGAAAACTAAGCAGGGCCAAAGGTTTAACTGGCAGCTAGACTTTGACAAACCAATTACCTGGTTTAATAACTAAATGCAAATGGCAGAAGTCAGCGATCGACAGGAAAGGAGATGTGGCTAGGTCGAACTTTCACACTGCTCCCAAACCACATCGTTTCCCTTTCAGATATCATCATCCGGCAGCCGTGTGGATGGGCTGTGACAGCCAGCCCTTGATCTTGCCGCATGTCTGAACCCACGTCAGCCAGCCCCAGGCCACGGCAGGGAGGAAAAAGGAAGCAGCCAGTTCTCTGGGTTGGCACTCACTGCCCAAGCTGTCCAGCTCCTCCACTTTCCTCTAGGTACGGCAGCTTCATGGGACTCCCAACAGCCTGCCTTCCAGAGACAGGCCCTGCCTACTGGCAGAATGGCAGAAGCCTGTGAGAGGAATGATGGGGCCTGGGAGAACGTTCCTCTTGTAACTCGTTTGTATTATTTGATTTACACTTAGAATATATTTGGAAGGCAGCAGAATCTCTCACACTGAACAGACTGCCAACCCAAATGTTAAGCACTAAAAAATTGCCTGGCATCATTATATTATCCATTTATCAGTTTGTCACAAGAATTTGACACATCTTGTCATTGAAAGCTAGAAATAACAACCTCCCTCCTTGACGCTTGAAAAGAGATGGAATATTGCTACAGATGCTAAATTCACAGGACTACCAACCAGGCCTACGGGTCCCTGATACAAAACTGCTGACGTCTGCTCAAGCACCACATAAAAAATTCATTAGCATGGGAACAGATACACAGCTATTTGTTCAAAGACCGTTAAGAAAATGAAATTAAATGACAGAAAATTTCATCTGGTATTCTAAACTTTTGCCAAGGAGCTGCTTAGTATTTTATTTACACTGGAAAGGTGAAAAAAATTTTCGACATAACTACCTGAAAAAAATGGCATTATGCAACATTTTAAGATGTTACCATCTAAAATGTAGAAGAGGATCAATCAGGCTCTTTGTGGATTAGATATAATTAGATGACGGATTAGAACATTAATTATATATACACTAACACTGGCTTTAAGCCAGTGTTGCAACCAGCATGATAAAGCGTCAGCCAAGGAAAACAACTTTGGTCTGGGATAGTAGTGTTAATAATTGACACTTAAAGCTGATGAATCCTACTCTTTTGGATGCAAGACTTTCATGGGAATGAATCATTTTGTTCTTATTGAGTAATTAATAACAACCAACTGTGAGCAAAGATGACTGACTTTGGTAACTACAAGTTAACCCTACTGGTGTCAAAGTACTTTGGTTCTGTTCCACCTCTTGAGAAAGGAAGTGTACGGTGCCCAGAGACCTACACACACAGGTCATGCTGCCATACCTGGGTTTGGTTTGACAAAGGGACTTGTTGTTGAACTTCTTCCGTTTGTACCAGCTTCTAGTTCTGGACGTCTTGTTGGATCATTATGCCTGGGTGACCCAGCAGAACTTGCATCTATATGAAAAACAAACGATTACTTACAGCGCAGACATCTGATAAGTTCTGGCTTTAGGAGCTGGATATATATCTCAAAAGGCATGAATAGCAATGAACATAAGATTCTTTATGCAAACTACTGTGAGATACAAGAATATAATTTTCCTTTTAAAACAAAATGGTTACACTAGTTATTTCAGAGGTTTAGATTGTGAGGCCATCTGTGGAAACTATAGGGATCCTTGCATTTGGCAGGAAGAGCATTGCAGATGACATTTCAATTTAAGTGAGCGAGTTGATTGACTACTATACCAATTTCTAATTAGAAGAATAATTCTTTCTGCACAATAGGTTATCTATATGTGAAAAAGCTCAGTGAACAAAAGTCTTCTGTAGTCAAGATGCAGAAATGGGCAAAACTGCAGAAACTTAGTTTTCATAGTGGATATTTTAATTATGAACCAAAGAGGTGTTTCGCTTTTAAGAAGAAAAAATATATATGTGTGTATATGGCAATAGACAGTCTACCCGGCTGACCTTAACTTTTAGAAGTATCTCTAATAAAAGAAGTTTGTTACATTGACTTGAGAAAATCTGTCAGTGGCTCAAGGTGCAGAGAAAGGTTTGCTTTCAAAACTACAGAGAAGAGTGAATGAAGGCGGTGTCAGCAACATTTGCACCACACTAGCTGGGGGCTCAACCAGATTACAGTGGCTTCACGAAGCGGCAGATGGTCTTTACCTTGTCCAACTTTCATGAGGATCTTCATGGCTCTTGTCTGGCACACCCCTCCCTCCTGGTTATCCAGGCCCTCCAAAGACCCATTTGATGTAGCTGATTAAAAATAAAATGGACAAAACAAAAAAATAAAGAAAAATCAGGAACTCAATAAGCCAAGTTTACATGAACATGAAATGTCTGAAAACAATCTGAAAAATAAGAATTCACTCTCAGTCACAAGTTCTCTGAACGTATGGGATGCTGAAAGCCAAAAATAAAAAAAAAGAAATAAAGAAAAATGGATACTGTCAACACTGCTCCATGTATGTTATCTGGTTTCAAATTTACTTAAGCACTTTCTCCTTCCTTTGTAATCAACTGATGCAGAATAAGTCTATAGATAAAAGGGATAGCATCTTCCAAAAAGCTTACTGACTATTTTGGGGTCAAACTCCTCAGAGCAAAATAGTTAATACAGTAATTTCAAAATGTGGTAATCATCACACAACACCTGCTTCCTCTACTACAGATTTCCTGCCTTGAGAACAATCAGCTTGATGCGCCCTGTTTGTCAAGCATCCAAGTTCTGTAAACACTAAGAGAGGAGACTCCCACGCCCCTTTTCTTCTTTTCCCAGCCGTATTCAAGCTTAAGAAGCATATTAGAATTTAGGTCTTCAAATTCTGAAGTTTGTCTCCATCATTTTGTGAACCAGAAAGAACGAGTGAGTTATTACCACGATCGAGCTCAGTCAAACTCTTCAACCAAGCTACCTCTCGCAGGACAACTCTGATGGACAGAAGAGAACCACACACACCTGTCAGGTCCGGTGGCAACTTGGCACATAAGGTGAGGATTCCCGCAGCCACCTGCCGCACATTCACCAGCTCCATTCCCTTTCCACTTCAAGAGGGAGAGACAGAAGGAGGACAGAATACTCGACCATTTTCAGGATTTTTTTTACATATCCTATGCTCTACTCTGTTTAAACAGGTTACTGTTCTGTCTCTTTAGGATGTTGAGTTCTCTGAATAGCGTGGTAACTAGAGCTGTAAAGAGAGGCTGCCAGGTACTTTCCTGAGGAACAGGATTTAAATGACAGGTCAAGTTCCAGAAGAGAAAAGAAAGTGGAGAGTGCTAGACATTTTCATTCCTCTAAAGTTCAAGGGGCAAGGAACAGAAGTGTTTCATATACCTTTCTGCAATGTAAATCATTTTCTACTTTGATAACCAAAGTCTTGTCTACTAATATGATACTTTTAAAGGGACTGAAAAAGGGACAGACTTTCTGGCAAAAGCAAATCAAAAGGACATTCTTTTAAAGGGTTGTTTGTTTTCCAAATGGTGGGTCAGAAACAAGCTCTAGCTGCACGTATAGAAATATGGACATCATAGATAATTATATGAGCTGGAAAACAGGGCACTTATTGACTAGCCTTTGTGTTCTTGAGTTATCAACTTTTACTTTCACCCTTTTCCTTAAAAACAATGGCTGCCTCTAACGTGTATAAATATCTGTTTGCTTATCTGAGTGTTTCCTTAGTGTTCACAGTCTCACAATCATATCTCACTCTGCTATTGCTGACACTGAGTTTCTCCTGGGAAACTGGGCAAAAATTGCCATAATAATTTTTGGGGGGTACAAAGTAGATAGCATCCTTTTGTAGATTGTTGAGAAAAATGTTTGGCAGACAAGTTAAAACAAACACCTAAAAACTTTGCATGGTTCTGTGAATCTAAAAACAAAAAATCAACTTACCACCCCCCCCCATTTCTTCATCCTTCTCTTTTCCTTTTCCCTCCTCCAGACATGTGCCTAAATTTCAAATTATCCTTTCCTCCTAAAGGCTGAGAACAGTATGGATATCTACGAGGGGCACTGTTTCTGGACAATTTCAGAGCAGCTCTATAATCTTCACTTAACTATGTAGAGTTTTCTTTTCTTTCTTTTTTTTTTTTGAGGAAGATTAACCCAGAGCTAACTACTGCCCATCCTCCTCTTTTTGCTGAGGAAGCCTGGCCCTGAGCTAACATCCACGCCCATCTTCCTCTACTTTTTCATATGTGGGACACCTACCACAGCATGGCATGCCAAGCGGTGCCACGTCCGCACCCGGGATCTGAACCAGTGAACCCCGGGCCGCCGAGAAGCGGAATGTGCGAACTTAACCGCTGTACCACCGGGCCAGCCCCCATGTAGAGTTTTCTCATTTGATTTTTCCCAAAAATTAGGATGTGTTTTCATACAGAAACAAGTAGAAAACCGCTGTCTTTTTTTCACTGCCTCAAAAGTTTAGTTTCAAAGTTGGCTGTTTCAAAGGTTTAGTTTACGTAATTTAAGTGGAATCTCAATGCTTTCTAGCTCTTATACACATAAATGCACGCACATGCAAAAGTGTACCACACTCAAAGTTAAGTGACTAACTTTTTCTTGCTAAAAGCTTGACACTAACCTGACAAATGATAAAAATAAGATATGAAGGCTGGTGCACAGAAAAAAAAAGGGAAGAATATACATTTTGTTTATTGTAATCTGGAGGAAAAAAGGTCAAAGATTTAGGTCTGAAAGGAAAAAAAGATAAATGAACACCCAGAAGGCTAAGAGAAGCCCTGACGGAGATGAGTCACTGGCAATGTAATTGAAAACGGCATCTGCAGAGGCAGAAACTACTGGCTACTTCTGCTTGGTCACTTTGGAAGCACAGGAGGTGCACATAATTTGCGTGACATTTTCCTTTGATTTTAATTTGTAGGTCAATGCCTTTTCTGAATATCAATGCCTTTGTGCAGAGCTCCCTAGGTTTACGCAAAGTGATGTCCGAATAACCTCCAAGTGCAAAGAACTCAAAGTATTCAAGTAAAACGGCAATCTATAATTGAATGTCCGCAGATGCTAAGAAAGTAGAGGACAATCATACGAAACTGCTTTGCATCTTTCACAGTTGAGACTTTTTTATTCTTCAGAGAGTAAAAAGCCTTCAAGCCTTGGACACGCATCGAGGGAAATCCACAGATGCTGCCTTGGCAGAGTTCTGGGATGCCGGAGGCCATTGCTTTCGGGGAGAGTCAGGGTGAAGGTCACGGGCGGGTCAAGGGGCACAACGCTGTGAGCGAAGACGGTTTGTCCACTACATTCCAGACTCCCCTTTAAGTCAACTTGGAAGTTGCAAAGGTTACCGGAAGATATTGAAAAATTCATTACTAACGTTAAAATAGCATCCCAAATACTTGGCTGTTTAAAAAGAGGCTAAACTTGAAAATACAGTTAGATGTTCTGCCATGAAAGGTTTTTGCCCTAAGTTAGGAATGATTTACGCTGTCACAGAAAACCCTGTAAGAAAGTCAGTACCAACTGAATCTTCTGAAGGTAAACTTTATAGCAATTATAAAATAATTCAGAGTGACTTTAAGTTATTTTATATTTGATCCCATAATGAGAATTAACCTCTCCCTCCCCTACAACCTCCTTATCAGGGAGTGTGGGGAGCGTGGGTCTAATTCCAGAGGGCTTCCTGCCCCGCCCTGAGCAACAGCAGGGCCAACAACGTCCTGTCTGGAACGCGCCTCTTTACCAGCAGTGAACTGTGAAAGAAAGCCACAAGATTAATATTCTGATGTCTGCCACAAAGGCCAGTCACCAAGAAGCTTTAAAAGGCTTAGCAGCTGACTTTGAAAAACAACAAGAAATTGCTAATGTTTGGGAATAAACTCTATTTTCAGTTCAGGAGACAATTTTGTGATTTATTTAATACTCGAATGTATTGGGAATTTTTAACTTAGAGAAAGAGTAAAAATAAATTGTTACTGCATTATACTTAGTTTTCCTGATGTCTCCCTGCTAGCATTATCTATTGCCCCCACAATCATAGTATTACTAAATGGATGAAATTGCATTTAATCATTTAGAGAGAAAAAATAACATTGTTATACCAAAGCTTTTAGTGCCCAGACAGTTTTTTTCCCTTGGCCCATGGAAAAATTAGACTTTATAAAATTAAAAATTACTAGAGAAGTTTCTCCATCTAGTTAGAAAATAGGTTTAATAGAGATACATGGGCATTTTATAGCCTGCTTTAAAAGCTCTTGCTTCAGAGATCTAATTGCACATAGTCAGAGTCCTGAAGTCATTACACTGTCCCCGAGGGCCTGACCTTCAGTGGGTGGAGATCTTTGCTCAGCAAAAAAGTACCCTGAGTTCACACTGCCTGAAATTTCTCTTAATATCTGAAAACTACACAGCCAGCGTCAGTGGCTTCCCGTTCATTTGCACACGAACTTATCTGCACTTCATACTCACTGGGAACAGTACGCTGGTTATCTGAGTAGAAAAAAGGAGAATCAGTGAGTAAAGCACACTAAAGGGCAAGAATAGTCGTGGCTGTGTTTTTTAGGTGGTGCCCACGGAGGAAGTATTATTGCATTTTAACATGTCTTTATTTGATTGTTACTGCTCCGCACCCCAGGAGCCTTAGTTGCTGCACTGGATCTTGGCTGTTTTTAAGTGTATCACATCCGTAGGTTGTGCTAATCAGATGGAGAATTCAGCTGCTGGATTTGTGCCCATATATGGGTCCTATTCACAAAGAGGTTAAGAATGCGGGCAGCACGAAAACATCCTACAGAATAATAACATCACACTGAAGGAAAATCCTTAGTTTATGACGGAAAGAATGAAACATCAACATACACTGACACTATGGAGGATATTTCAAACTATTTTAAAAGGTACCTTAGTGGGATGGGGCTGGAATGGGGTAGGGGATTAATGGACACTCAAAACAAATATTTCTATCAACTTCAGAGAAGTCCACCAGAGAGAGAGAGAGAGAAAAGCATACAGAGTCAGGAAAGCCACAGAGCTCAGTTTTCCAGTAAGAATAAAAACCTTGTCTTTATACAAAGCTGCACATGACATAATTCTCTCTTATTTGATTATGAAACAAACAGCATTTTATGAAAATCTTCTACCAATCCCATCCTCTTTGTACTGTAGTCATACGCTGCATAACAATGTTTTGGTCAACAACCAACTGCATAGAGGATGGTGGTCCCATAAGATTAGTACTCTAGAGCCCAGGTGTGTAGTAGGTTATCCCCTCTAGGTTTGTGTAAGTGCACTCTATGATGTTTGCACAATGACAAAATAGCCTAAGGACACATTTCTCAGAATGTGTCCCCATCGTTAAGCAACTCGTGACTGTATTCTTTTCCACCATGTCATCATACGTCGGCCCTGAAAATTGTGATTTCTTAGGGCAGCCTTCTGACATCTCAGTCTCCGTAAGCTTAACACAGACTTCTGAAGAACCAGAAGCCTATTACCCGGCCAAGTGAGGAACGAAAGGAAGCAGAATCAAGTGAGAAGCACAGAAAGTAAAGCCGTGACATTCAAAAAAACATCATACACAAACTGGGTTACTATTTTCTTCTACCAGGGCTAGCAACTTTGTGAGTGTTGAAAAGAAAAAAAATGGAATGAGATATGTAAGCTGAAAAACAAGGAGGCTGATAAAACGTAATTACTTAAGGTGAACATACACCCAGGAAGCTAAGATCCACTTAACACTTTGACAGCAATTCAAATTCAAAATGTGTGGTGCAAATTCAAAATACATGCTACAGAAGCAGGGATTCAATTTCTAGAACTCAATGTAGTTTCATGCCTTGAGTATCATGGTTATCCTTTAAGATATTAACTTGGGAGAAAAATTCTAAACATGGAAATGATAACGTTCACTGAACGTCAAAAATAAATGTTTTTTCCTTTAATAAAAACTTCTGAAACAGAAACATCTGTATAAAGTGCCAAAAGGAAGAAGAAAAATTCACTTCTTCTAGCTTCTTCCTTGCTACCTGCTTTTCTCTGTGGATTTACAGGGAAAGAAATGAGGAATATTCCATCATGACTTTCCAAGGGCCTCGTTATTTTTGCTTGTTGTACTAGCAAAAAAAGTTCAGCATTATTTCAAATCATACGGCATTTGATCTCATAATGCCTGACCTTAGAGTAAAAGTTTTATAGATACTTCTTAAAGTGGCCTCAATTTGAAGAAAGAAAAATACAAAGGAAGATATTTTCAAAAAGAAATATAGAAAATCCACAGAAAGTTGTTTTTTTAAAGTCTCTGCTTGACGAGCTGGCTCTCACTGACATCTGGTGAACTGATTCCAGTGTGTGGGGAATTGTTCACAGTTGAAACATTGTCTAAACTACTAGAGCTGTAGGATCTGTGTGTTTCTCACCCAAGGAAACATTGTTCCAGTAGGATAAGAAGAAATACTTGAATGAAAATCATATCACTATGGTTGTGTTTTGAAATTTTAAAGCAGTAAATCATGCATTAAGCAGTAATAACTGGCTTAGCCCCAGTGACTTCTGTACGATGAAATTAATTAGTTTCTCCCACAGACAGAACGATTTGGAAAATGAATTTTAAAATAAGTCACAACTTAGACCTTACCTCCTGTATTCTAGTATTAAAATATGAGTAAAGATACCAGGTGCTGAGTATAAAATGGATGATCTTGAATAAAATCATATAATGTTATTTTCTCAATTTCAAATGTTCATCATGAACAATGATAGGATATTCTATTAGCTCAGAAATGAGGTGTTTTCAAAAATGTAACAAACTTGAAACAGTTTACTAAACTGCTTTGGTATTCACTAAAAGACTTAATGACATATATTACTTTGCCACTTTATATTACTTTTTTGGGAAGAGGGGAAATTTGAGGATACTATGTGGAACTGAATCTGAAGGTGTCAACATAATATATATTATCATATCTCATATATCCTACAAGATGTGGTCATTGAGGGAGGCCAACCTATCGAGTTATCATAGTTATCTTTGATAACACCGTCCTGAAAGTCACTGATTACACACAACCAGAGTGAAAAAGATGGGGGACAAAGGAGCAGTGAATGCGTATGCGTGCGCGCGTGTGTGTGTGTGCATGCACTACAATAAAAGAAATACCCTCCAGGCTCAGTTGGGTACACTGACAGTTTTCTGAGAGAGATCAAACAGGCCTGGCAATAAACCACCCGTCTCTCTTCTTTCTAGGGCATGCTCAAACACAGGAGATTATTTATGGAGTGGTTTACTTCATTTCCCCTCAAAATATTGCTTGCAATACCTTAGCATCTTAATTTTTAATGGATTCTGTTGAGGGAAAACTACCCCTTTCAAAGTCTAAGCTTTTACTGCCAGAAGTTATGATTTATGTTGGCAGAATCTCTCATTAGGTGAAAAAACTCAACATGATTTCATAAAAAAGCTTTTCGTTTAGTATGCTTTACTAGAGTTTATCTTATTGTCACAGTGACTTAGCCAAAGTTAACATTGTGAGAATGTGATAGTCAACGGTATAAGAATAATCACCTTTATACATAAGAGTCAACCTTAACATGGGCCAAAACTTACTAAGAAAGAGAATTGTGTTTTAAAAATAGGTGGCCAGATGACCACTTCAATATAATGACTAAACTCACATCAAAAAAACAAAACAAGAATGATTTAAGAGTTCTAAAGATAAAACATAATTCCCTATTGTCTTTATTAGCTTTACTTTAGCATTCAGATTTTTAAAAATGAGACTTTCTGGTCAAGAGATAGTGATAATATCTAAGGAAAATACTCTGAACCATGAAGAGGCATGTGTTTGAGTGAATTATTTCTAGCACACAATCCATTGCCCAGTCCTGAGATTTTAACTGTCTTAATCATTAAAAGATCTTTGTGGAAATATGGAAACGACTGCAGAGCAAAGGGTCAGAGTAAAAAGTTCATGGTGGGGAGGGTGCACGTCCCACAAACCTCTTGCTCATTCTACTGTCACTAATCGCATGCAATGATATTAATGACCCAGTAATTGCAAGCCCGCAGCACTGAAGTGGAAAACATCCATCTGAGGCAGAGTTCATCTCTGGGCGGTAGGATTTCACCAGTGACTGAATTAATGTTTGCTGACAGTTTAGAATATAACACTGCAGATGAGAAAATGCGCCACTCTCATGGCATAATAGTTTAGATGGACATGATGTTATTTGCTTTGACCACCTAGAGACCAGCAGTAACCCCACTGAAGTGCCCTGTCTGAATCTGCCCTACACATGAACCTTATTCCATTCAGGGGACATGTTCTGTACTCTAAGAATCCAGAGCAATTTTCCACATGTTTGCTTCAATAAAAGAATACCTTCATCTCCCGGCTTAGCGTCAGGAGCAATGAATCTGGACTACCTCCCTAAAAGAGTCATTTGTGAAGCACATCTGTCTTCTAGCAACACACAGCCCGGCTCCTCTGTGAAGTGATCAATTCTGCCCCTGCCAGAAGTTTTGTCTGCCTGTCCATCTGTCCATCCCATCCGTCCATCCATCCATCCATCCATCCAAACTGCAGCACTGTACTTGGCTAAGGAAATCTGAAGTCTCTTACTGCCTCTATTTGCATATTTAAGAGATTTTTATTTTTTATAATTTTACTATTTAGCAACTTTCTATCAAGGGGCTCAAAGTACTTAACACTTTAAGAACAGAAAATAGCGTAGTCTTATTGAAGAAATGAAACTGATTAATAGACTAGATCTAAAAAGAAAATTCAGAAGACCTGACAAATTGCTATTACAACCACCTTTTCCCAATGGCCCTTTCTCCTTTCCTACTGCCCTGTAGGATTTTCTGAGCTCAACTTTGGGAATATGATTGAAGTTAGTTACGTGTTACATAACACAGGACAGGGATCAGGCCCCCCAGGTCTGATACACGCAGAGAGGTCATTAGGTATCTGTAGCTTCTCTGCCATTGCTATGTATGTGTTCTGTATGTCTGTATACTCTCTCTACTGTCACCAGGCATGTGACATGGATGTGCGGACACTCTCTATTCTACTCTTCATGTCACATAATAGGTCCATACACTATCTTCCCTCTCGCTGTGTATGTACTTATGTGGTTGGTGACCAAGAAGGCACCGCCATAAACTAATGACGTTGCTCTAAGGGTCCGATGGCCCTGGTTTGAGCTCCGACTCTGACATTTCATGCTTGTGTGAACTGTACCAAACTACTCACACTTTCTAAGCTTCGGTTTTCTCACAGTGATAAACTTTCTCTATCACCTGTGTTTCGGGACTACAAAGTGACACAAAATATGTGAGGCCACAACACTCGCCCCTAAGTGATCAAACACCCAGCCTGAGATTTCAGAGTGTTAGGAACAATGTGTGACTCTTGAGAACTATACAAATAAGTTTTCTCAAACTAATCTTTTTATGTCTATCTGTGCCTCCTAGCTATTTTCTAAAGTGCTTTATTTTGCTTTAAGTTTTGAGCCTCATGATGAATATTTAAAGGCTATTATGAAAGAAACTTGTTCTCTCTCATGTGTATATTAGGTCTCCAGTATTGTTCAATTATTTATAAATCTATGTGGACTTTTAAAAAGCCCGAAATACAGGTGCTAAAGATATTAAGATGTATTTTATGAAACAGTGAAGGTAGTTTTATTCTGAGCAATTCTAAAATAATAATTCTCTTTTCCCAAGTCATTGCCCGCATTTCTCATCTGCTCTTGCTCTGCTCTTCTTCTGCACATGAGGTTTTCCATTTCCCCTCATCCACTTCAAGAATCAGTCCCCTTATTCTTTTGCTGGTTACTTTGGGAATAAGGAAGAGTGTTCACGGGACTCGCTCTGCCCTGTCTGCTTTAAATGAGATGACCTGTCACTAGTGAGCGTGAAGAGCCTTGATCTACACCAGCCCTATCCTAAACGCTGAGGGATCTGGGATCAACATCCCAGTGGCCAGGACCCATCAGAGCTGCAGGCCACAAGTTTCTCAGCACAATCTCCAGATAAGCAGAAGTAAGACTTTATTCCTTAGGTCGAAAGAACGTAAGCTTTCTTCCTATTAAATTCCACAAGGAGCCTTACCGGAACACTCTGGGAGAGCCTTCAATCCAGTCAGAAAAGGACTGCACGTTATGGGAAAAAATAAGAGGCACATTCTTCTAATTATTAGACTAAGGGAATGATGTACCTTTCCAGCTAGTCTCAGGGACAAGGCAACTCTGACACATTTTTTCTCTAGAAGAATATTTATACTACATTAGGACGCTGCTCAAATTATCAGTAAAACTATAGCGCTTCTTCTGCATACTAGGGGCGTGAGGAAAAGCCCTGGCCGAGCTGGTGGAAAGGCAAGTGGGGAAAGTGATTCCACGCAGGCGAGACTCCTCCCAGTCTGTCTCTTTTGGGTCTTAAGAGGATTTGCTAACAAGTTTGGGCAATCCCACCCACTAAGAGATACATAAATGCATGTTTCTTGGTAAGGGAGTCCAAAGACAAAAGAACTTTTATAACACTCCAAGAAGACAAAGAGAGAAGATCTTATAATTAAGTTATGCAGCATTATTGAAACTTGTAAACTCCCCGGAGTTTCACCTTATGGATGGTTTTCGAAACAAACAATCCTTTCTGAGCCCATCTTCCCCGCCCGCTGCTGGCCAGACAGCAAGGGTTTGCTTTCAGTCCTCTGCCTCCCACGTCCTCCCCCTCAGAGACAGCTGTATTTCCTAGGGGCCAGCCATGGAAGTCAGCGCTTCACCCTCATAACCCCATTTAAACTCACATCAACCCCAGACAGGGACTGTCATCATCCCCAGTTTACAGAGAGGGACACTGAGGCAGAGACTGGTAAGTCACTTTTTGACGGGCATTCAAGAACTCCAGACTCTCAACTACTATGTTGACCTGTCACTCTAAGTGGTGTGTGGATATATCCTCCAAATACCCAAGATTCTGATGAACATTCTATTACAAAGATGACGGTTTTAGGTTAAAAATAAAAATGTGTTTAAATGCTTGAATTCAGCAATTACATGCAAGGTATCAAACATAAATCCTCACAACAAAGTCAGAGGACGTGATAGGCTGATGTTGCCAGATCATTAACCTTGATGGAAATGTAGCTTTTGCTACACATATCATATAAATTTATTCATAAAATATAGCACATAATCACTTTACAGAGGCTGCATTTTCTTATATATCCCAAGAAATCTATACGGAAAAGGACATTTGAAAGCTCCTATAACTATTTTGCTGGGGAAAGAGATTCTAGTACTTCAGTATATTTTAGTGCCAATTGCCAGATCTACCTCCCAGAAATAAGCAAACCAAAAACAGAAAAGGAAAATAAACAAATGTATATATATGTTCAACAAAATACAAGAATGGAATCTACTGTTCTGTTTTGCTTAAGAATAGTGTTTCATTATATTTGTGTGCAAGCATTTTGATTTATTTTGCAATTTTGTTCAGAAGTGGAGTTTACGCCTAAAAAATAGCAAAGCTGACTGTGGAGCCTTCCAATTTTATATGCTCTGATTAAAAAAAAAAATGCCTTAGAGTGCTAACCAAGTGAAGGGCCTAAGAAATGGTGACTCATTCAGATTCGTTTAGTGCTTCTCAAGGAAGACTCTCCCAAGGCATGGAGAGCGAGGGACAGCTTGTGGAAGGACCACTGTGAACACGGCAGAGTATACAGTACGCAAGAACTTTTAATCAATCATTAGGAAAGACGACTCTTAGACATTCCACAAGTCCATGTCTTGGCTACAGCTTTAAAGAAAAATAACGTGAAAGCCATGGAAAGCTAAATTGGGAGGTGCCCCGTGCATGTGGTCCCCTTGTCTAATGACTCTGCCATGGCCACTGTTCACCTAAAAGGTATTAACACAATGGCACCCATTTTTCCTCCATCTCTGACTCACATAATTTTGGTAGTGTGGTAAAAACCTCTCTGTGGGTATTTTGCAAGGTCCTTTGCTGGGGCTGGACAACCAACCCACAGAACCTTCACAAGGCTGGATGTTGTAAAGGCCAACACATCAAACCTGCCACCTCATTCAGCTCTGGGTTATCACTTCTAAAAAGAAGCTGCGGGGTCCGACCTGGTGGCGCAGCGGTTAAGTGTGCATGTTCCACTTCGGTGGCCCAGGGTTCTCCGGTTCGGATCCCAGGTGTGGACATGGCACTGGTTGGCAAGCCATGCTGTGGTAGGCGTCCCACATATAAAGGAGAGGAAGATGGGCATGGTTGTTAGCTCAGGGCTAGACTTTTCCTTTTCCTTAAAGATTGGCACCTGAGCTAACAACTGTTGCTAATCTTCTTTTTTTTCCCTGCCTTTTCTCCCCAAATCCCCCCAGTACATAGTTGTATATTTTAGTTGTGGGTCCTTCTAGTTGTGGCATGGGCCAGTCTTCCTCAGCAAAAAGAGGAGATATTAGCAGATATTAGCTCAGGGCTAATCTTCCCAAAAAAAAAAAAAACCAAAAAGTAAAATGGTGCTGCGGCTATGGAAAACAGTATAGGAGTCCCTCAAAAAAAAAAAAAAAAGCTGCTGCAAATCAAGCATAGGAAGTATCTACAAGAAACCTCTGCGACACAAGTATGGATGAAGGCCGAGAAGGCAGTTAGGAATGCTTTCCTAATATTAATGGGACTTTTACCAAGACAGAGCTTCCCCTGAAAATGGGCAACTTCAGAACAGTTACTTCATAAACTTGTCTAAATTTTAAAGACATAATAAAAATATCCATAGCCTATGTAAAGTGCTTACTATGTTTTCAAGACAATTAAGAATCTGAATGTAATGAAGAACAGGGGGTTTTTAGAGACCAAATAGTCATAACGTCCCCACCTTTGGATCACGTAACATTAGGAGATTTTATTATGCAAATAAGGCCCAAAGCTAATTACTGAAATAGGTCACTTGAAAAAGTCAATTCTAAACATTAAGAAAACCCATATATGTCATTTTGCCACATGTCAAAGCAAATAATCATCCATGAGAAGAATTAATGAGGATGTGTTTCATTTTGCCATGTCATTTCCTAAGGGAATTTAGTGGGTACTTGGTAGGTTTAAAAATACATTTCCAATTAAAAATTAATATTTTACTTCTAAAACTCAAACGTGTGATGCCTATATTCTAATCTAGTAATACCGTAAATCAAATTAAATGTCTTTAAAGAATTTACCGCAGATCCTGTCCACTTCGATTGGAGACGAGCCACACTAACAAGAGGTCCTATATTGGATGTGTACGTCCAACCATAAAAAGGTTGGAAACTGCAGACCGCCATCAATGGCCAGAACAACAACAACAACAATAAAAGCACTTTCTAGAAAAGAAATTAAAATTCAAAGAAACAAAAAGTGACTTTCTCATTAAGCTCAAGTGACAGGACTAGAACCCAGTGCTCTGGGCTGCTGGCCCGGTGCTCCTGGGGCCAGTTCACCTAGGGAATTATCCAACAACAACTCAGTCCACTGGCAGTTTGGACCATTCCCCTCTGGGGTAATGAAGCACTACTCCAAACAATAACTTCTCTTTTTCCTTCCCGAGGAAAGACACTAGCACACAATAATGATGATGTCCACACTAATTCTCAAAGTTATGAAGGTGCTCACTAACTAGACACTATGATTTGGAGTTGAACACATGTCATACATATTACAGCAACTCAAATACCAATATTATTAACTGTCTCAAAGTGAATCGATGGTTTGAAGTGTTAAAAATACACTTGTAAATCTGAGTACTTTCCATCATGCTACCTAGCATAGCACTATTTTAAGTAGAGTGTGACTCTGTGTGTGTGTGTCTTTGCGTGTAGGAGTGAGTGCGTGTGAGTGGCTGATGTGGAAATTAGTGACTTTTAAAAATCTTGGGATTCTTGAAGAAGCAACAGAAAGTCAACATTAGCTTTTTAAACCATTTTAAAATTTGTTCTTCTCATCATTCATTTTCTTTCCAGGGAAAGCCGTGCATCAGTGAGCTTTGCTGTAGGGTGGGCAATCGGCTTCTGCATTTTCCCAAGTATCTGAGAGTCTTCCTATGTCTGTGATGTGGTGGAAGTCTTCCAACTCTGCTGAGCATCTCCCTGGACTTCCCGGTGAACTTCTGGGCCCTGGGCCCTCGACCCAGCCCTGTGCCAGTCACCCAGCCAGCAGCATCCAAACAGCTTCGCATGGTTTCAAACTTGAAACCTTCAAGTCTATTTTAAGAAAGATTCTTTTATCAGGCTACCGCAGGCTTTTGCACTGTAAATCATAACTCTAAGGAGAGTTCTGGAGGGCAGCACAGCTCAGCTACTTGCTACTGAACCTAACATTACGTTTTTAGAAAAAGAAAAATAAGAGATGCCATCATTGTGTAGATTAATATTATAATTATAAATTAAGTTGTGCTTCTAAACACAAATCTGTCACATGTTGATAACAAGTAGTTATTAAATGCTCACTACATTAAACAAAAAGATGTTGATAAACCATGTATTTATTTGCATTTCTTGCATACTATTTCAGACTAAAGGCTCAACCCACAGTGTTTGCCGAAATCAGACTTGCACTCAGTGGGAACCTAGAATTCACAAAGCCATCTTTAAAAGTCAAAACTAAAGTTGGAGGAGAGAGTCTGGGTCTTTTGGCTTATCTCCATGGAAGAGTCAGCTCGTGGACTGGGGCTGCGTGCAC
This sequence comes from Equus caballus, assembly GCF_041296265.1. Lineage (NCBI taxonomy): Eukaryota > Metazoa > Chordata > Mammalia > Perissodactyla > Equidae > Equus > Equus caballus. Next base: position 95,069,227 of record NC_091700.1, read on the forward strand.
AGTTCTGGGACACACGTTTAACACTGTAGCAACATCTGATACTCTTGGGCCTCCACTCTTCAGCATCCTCCATGTTCTTTCTCCCACCCAATCCGGGGCACTAACCTTCTTCATGAATTCATCAGAGGTCAGTTTCAGTTCCCTACAAATGGTATGCTAAACATTAGCGTTCTTGGTAAACAGTCTTACTTAAAAAGTCTTTTTTTCAAATAATACACTGTTCGACTTACAAAAAGCTTAAGGTTTCCATTTATTTTACCAAATAACTATTTTATATTTTCAAAGATTTCTGTATTGAAATCTTTGAATATTTTGAAAATATATACAGACTGAAAATCTCTATATATTTTGCACACTTTACCACCCCATCTGCTTGTTTCATCCCTCAGAACACTTTTATTTTCATTTTATGATAATTATTCCTTTAAATCTATAATTTACCACTTTCCTTTTTTCTTTGTCAATTATTCTAGCTAAGCCATTGTCTGTGTATCAAGTTGGCTTAAAAATAGCTTTTCAATTTATGTGGCATTTCAGGTTCACAGCAAAGGACAACAAGATAATTAGACAGCTACGACTATCTTTGTTTTAATTACTAATGTAGGAAGACGTAGTATATTACTGAACACTAAATAGGTACTCAGTGAACTGTTGACTCTGTGCTCTAAAGAGCAGCTAGTGGGATGAGAAGCCAGAGCTTCAATCTGATCAGCACGAGTTGGAAGGGTGCAGCCAGTGGACAGCAGCTCAGCATTCCCTGATGAACTGAAGCCTTGAGTAACAAATGAGTGGAGACCCCAACCCAGTCATGAGCACAATTTTAAACCAAAGAAATTAAGAAAAAATATTTCATTGCTTGAGTGACGTGAACAGCTGTCCCAGTCACCCAGACTGCACTCTGGCGAAACCCTGGCCCCAGAGTGATCCTGCTTTGCGCCTGCAGGTGATCTGCACCTAGTAGGCATGTGCTCCAGGGGGTGCATCATCTGACTTCACAGCCTTGTGAGTGAACAGTAGCTCAGAGATGACCCAAAGGATACACAGTATCTGTTTCTGAAACAATGTGTCAAATTACTATATAGATTGACAAAAAAGAGCAATTCATCAAGCAAACCCAAGTGTTGTTTTATTCTTCTAAATCTGGTTTTAACATGCCCATGTATAATTGCGGTTTGCCTGTAAACCCCATCTTTTGAACCTATGAGCTCCATCTTCTCTGGATTGATACCTTTATGTGAAATGAGTACCATTATACCATCTTGTTCACTGTTGAATCCTTAGCACTTAAGCAGTTTCTGGCATAGAGGAAATACTAAAAGAATGAGTCAATGGATGGATGGATGGATGGATGGATGAAGAGAAAAGTCATCGCACAAGATTCACCTATCAAAATCTCACCAATGGTCCTTAAAAATGGTTTCGCCAGTAGAGATGCCGAGTATATTCACATATATCTACTTATTTCAAAACTATAAAAACTCTAGGAGGTTTTTTTCTCTTTAGGTATTTGTATTTAATGAGTACTGTTAGTACAGGGTCCCACATTCAATTAAGGTTTCAAAAAACATGGACAACCTTCAGCAAAGATTCTCACCAAATACTTGCCACAATAATAATTTTAAGGAAATAAAAATCAATACAAACCTATTTACCTTATCCTAATTTGTATAAAATAAATGAATAGAATTATACTTACATATAATGTAATAATCTCTGTTCTTCTGAAATTCTAGACCCCACAGGTTAGGGCTGAATTCTTGAAACTTGATAGTGAATTTTACATCTTGGTCTGGTCTGGCACAGTTGAGGAGAGGGGTATTTTCCTTCTTAATAGTGCATCTGTCTGCTTGGTCTTTATCAACCATATAAACTTTATAATATTCATACTGGCCAACAGTTTTAGAGTCCACTTTGGGGCAAATAATATCCAATTTGTCTCCTATCTGTGGGTATAGTACCAGTCCTTGTCCAGGTAGAAATCTAAAAGCATAAAAAGAAAGCCATTGAGTTGATAAAAATTAACAGTATTAATGATAATTACAACATAGCTAGACAATGTCAATAATTCCAAACTACAATGTTATGGATCCAAACTTTAATTTACCAAAAGTATCTTAGTTCAGATTAGCATGAGATGAACGTATTTAGGAATTACACTTTAAATAAAAGGAAAGAAAGAAACCGCTCTCCTTACACTACACAGTAGATCACTCAACCTCCTGACATTTCTTTCCCACCCCCTCCCTCATAGTATTTCAGGACTCCTTTGTGTAGCTTTACAATAACTTTTCCTCCATGGTGAGTCAGACCTTCCCACCTGTTTGTTATTTTTTAACCATTGGCAGCTTTGGTTTATTGGGCACACCACAGAAAGATGGCATCAATTCCAGGGAACAGTGGATGCACTAACACTTTGTTGTCCTGTTAGTTTCCATTTGCTGTTGATGTTAATTAACAGACAAGTTTCATCAAGAATGTTTCAAATTACTTATCATAATTAGTCAGTCACTGATCAAACAATGGGTTTTTTATTACATCGAACAAAAGAAATGTCTTACAAACCCATAAAAGATAACCAGAAATAATTAGTCGTAGTATTGATTCAGCTGCAAGATGAAGAGTCCCCGACTTGCAAGGACAGCAACTACTGTCCTTGCTCCGCAAACTTTTTTTTTCCCCTCCCTTGAGATGTATTTGCTCCAATTAATTCTTAGAAGCAAATCTTAAGAACTAAGACGACTGATCCAATATCCCCTAACGCTTAAAGCTAAAAGCCTCGCCCCTCTTCTCGCTTCTTGCTAGCCATGCTGCTGAAAGATCTCTTCTAATGGGGAGTTTCTCGGAGAAACTGAAACAAGAGCTTCCTAATGAACGTCCTTCTACAAGTGCTAACACAAGCAACACACTTAGAAATCCCATCTCATTCCTCCATAAGCAGCCAAGCCTGCAGCCTCATTAAAATATTAAAGCCCCAGAACAAAGCATCACGTCTGAATCCTTCCATCCAAGCCTTTCTTTCACCAGGGACGCCCACCAGGATTAATGGGTCATAATTCATTGAGAGAGAAAGCCAGGATGCCGGGGCACCCCCCATTTCAAACTCATATTGAGGGAACACGTTATGATTTATGCTGATGAATGGTATTAATTCTCTGAAAAGAGCATGAGGATGGTTATGAAGTGTCACAGAACACAACAGAAATTACGTTACAGATTTATATTAAAAACTAATGCTCTTTATGGCAGGAAAAATGCACACTGCACACAGTGGCTTGTCATTTTCTTTGGGAATGTGTTATTTTACAATCCCAATGGATTGTAGATACCCCAAAACTGATGGTCCTTTTTTTTTTTCCCTACTGAGCTCCTTTAGCAAGAACATATGACATTCATTCACTCAAAACAAAGTGAATAAGATTCATCTAACAAAATCACTCTGTGAAGCAGAACTCAAAATGAATACTTTTTATAACAATGCAAAATTTCCTACAACCACGTGTGTACCCCTGAAGAATTCTCTACAACTTCTGACAAATGTAGATCACCACTTAGTAAGAACCCCTCTGTGATCTTCTGGGCCATTTTCACAGTTTTCTGGGGACAGGCTTTGAAAGGTCAACCCCAGGGGACTGAAGGACTCCCAAGGCGTGCATTCCCTCCACCTCCGGAGAGCCGGTGTATTCTCTCTAGGCAACTCCATCTTCCCTGTGTATAGAGCACAACTCTGGGTTCTGGTGGGCAGACTGAAGGACTGAATGAGGATGTTTGTGGACGAGGCTTTTTAGTCTTTACCTCCGCCCCTCACAGTGATTCTGATATGTTGCTGTGTTTAGGAAGCAGGGCCAAGATGCCTGGCAGCAGGTACAAATGAAATACCGTGAGCATTACATTGCTTACCTTCCTGACCTCCTTTTTCTCATGTCGTATTCCTTGACCTTCTTAGGAAATCTTTACTGCATCCAAGAACCAGAGGCCAACTCCTGCCTGCGGTTCCCACCTGACCCGAAACATTTTCTATCCCAAACCTGCTCCTTTAGTAGCTGGCAAAGAGTAAACACCACATGTTCGTTGTTGTTAGAAGCATTCGTAAATCACAGGTGAGGTCTGCAGCCTGGATGCCTGTCCCTGCCCTCCTTCCAGAGCTCTGATCTTCACACCCATCAACTTTCACATGTACCACTTCCCAGGCTTGCCCAGGCTTCAGAGACCAGGGTCCTCAGCAGCCAGATGGACCCATTTTCCTGTCCATACAGTCAGTTTTTTTAAGAAAATGATTGGAACTCCCCCGACCCCCAAGCGTCTATCATCTCTGCATATCTTAGAGCTCTCCCACAGCACAGCTAGGTCTAAAGTTTGGCTCACTAAGCTCTTTCTTCATTCAAAATGCTCCCAAGATCCTGTTTCCCTCATGAAGATTTTTTTCCTGCTTAACGAAAGACTCAGTGGAGATTTCCTCCCTGCCCATGTCAGTAACTCCTCATGACTCTCTCCTCACTCACCAAATCTGAGTTCCAGCTTTTGCTGGCGCAGATGGGGTGAGGTCAAGAATGACATATGGACCGGTTTGGCTACACACAAAGATCTCCTCACTTCAGAAGGCACAAACCACATAAAGAGATGTACTGGTCAGCGATGGGGGAGTGATGTGTGGGGAGGGGTCGCCCATGGGATGGCTTATCAAAATGGAAGGCAAGGGGAGGAATCTCAAGTTTCAATAAGCATATTTGATATGCTCAGCAAAGTTAATCCCAACATTTGCAGAATACACCGTGACAAAACGGAACGCTAGAATTTGATCCTTTGCCCTGAAAAAGTAATGGTTCTAAGAGTTCCTCAAAAAAAATTATTGCTTCTTTATTTAAATCCATCTGAAAGGACCCAATCTTGGAATGCTTTAAAGTTTCCTTTTTAAGCATATATAGATGCCCGTTAGCACACCATCACTTTAACTGATGAGATTATGGTTTCTTAGCAGACAAAAGGTGCAGTTGAGCTGAGAGCCCAAATCACAGATTTCTTGCACACGTTACCTCTGGGTGCAGCTGAGTCCCAGAGCCCCTGTGCCTCCCAGGAGCCCTCACAGTTTCTAAGGCAACATGGGAGCAAACAAGAGCAATGTGATTGTAACAACAAAAGCAACGTATTTCGTGCCAGATGCTCTGAGAGTCAGAAAAGTAGAAGATCTTGATCACCAGGAATGTACAATCCAGCTCCCTGAGGGTAGGCAGGTCCCATATGTGTCTGAGTCAATGCTGGATGCCCAAGGGCCAACATACGGTAGATGCTCAATAAAAAAAAGTACTAGTTGAAAACAATATGAAAGAACAAATGGAAGGTAAGATACACACAAATAAATTTAAGTCATATTAATTAAGTGCCACAAACTATTTGCAGATCACAGGCATGGAAGGAATTCCGAAGAGAGGATCACCTAGAGTTGGGACAGGGGTGTGCTGAGAAAACAGAGACGGGCTTTCCAGAAAACACCATCCCAGGCACTGTGTGTTTCTGGAGAGCAAGGAGCAGTGCAGATGGAGTTTCGGACTGTTCTCTCTGGAGGATGTACGAGTATCAGCAGTCTTCTATGATTCCTTCCTATTTAGAATGCAAGGCAATCAACCACTTCCAGAACTACTGATAGCAAAAACATTGTTGCTTGTGAACGCTCACTCTTTGCTAAGCGCTGATCAACGCACCTTACATCACATTCTCTTCATTTAATGACTGCACACATACATAACACGCAAAACAGATGAAGACACGCCCGAGCCAAACACAAGACACGACAGGAAAAGCCCCTTTCTCTGCACTTTTCAGTTCTCACTGCATCACATTAAAGCATGAATCTGGTTTTATAAAATGCATTTTTTCTAAATTGAGCTTTTCATAGATAAGCCATGAAGTTAAGGAAAATCAAGAGAAGTCACACCCAGGCTTGTGAGCATCAGATGGAGCCCAGCTCTGTGCCAAGCCCGTTAGTTGTGCCCAAAGCCTACTGCTTCTGAGGTAGTCACCTGAGACTCTGGCATCCCTGCCCTGTTCCAGGAGGCCAAGAGCCAACAGGTGAGGAAGAAACTGACCAACTACATGGAATTTGTGTTTTAAATGTAATATTACAGATGGACTCCAGACAGTTTGAGAATTGCAGAATGTACCTGAAAAGAAAATGGGGTGAATTTTTTTTTTTTGGCTGACGAAGATTGGCCCTGAGCTAACATTCTACCAATCTTCTTCTACTTTTCAGTATGTGGGCTACCAGCACAGCATGGCTGCTAACAGAGCAGTGTAGGTCCACACCCAGGAACCAAACCCGGGCCACCAAAGCATTATTTTTTAATATTATTATTTTTTAATAATACCATTTTCTAATGGAAAACAATGCAGCCCATATGTTAAAATCAATTCAGTAAATATTGCGTTCTATTTTTGAAGCTAGGACATTTATATTTGTCTTTTGTTACCTCAAGATTGCTTAGAGACCTTAATAAGCCAGACTGCACAGCACACTTATGCGCTGAATATTTTGTAGTATTCAATAATATACTTTTTTGGGGGTAATATTCAATAATATACTTACCCTATGTTGACTTTGGAAGTATTAAAAAACAGAATAATGATGGTGGTGACCACCAGCTAATTTTAAATTACTAAACTGACGCTCCGTAGTGGATGTCAAAAACAGATATTTTTCTGTGTCATGAGATAATGTTCATCTCATAACCAAAAGCAGCACAGAAGAAAAGCCCCACAGTTACAACCCATACCACACAAACGAGGTTGTGTTTGTTAAACTACACTCAAACAAAAAGTGATTAGAAGTGTCCCTTAACAAAGTCCACTGGTTTCTAATCCAAAACAAAAGATTTCTAAGACCGGCAGCCCTTCCTGTCCTATACAGGAGAGAGGACCCCGCCAGGCCAGTGCCCACCCTGCGCCAGGCTCCTGGAAGTCAGAGCAGTCCCCCTGCTGCCCTTCTGAAGGGGGAAGCCACATCGCCCAGACAGGAGAACCTGAGGCTTGGGACGCTTCCGGGGCACTGGTGCTGTGGCGCCATGCTTCTCAGGGGGCCTCCTGGGGATGGTACAAGAGTGAGGTGTGCTGAGCAGAAATAGGCAATTCCTATGGTTTTCCCCAATGAATCATTCCCAAGCAAGACAATAGAGGTGATGACTCGGAATCAAATATAGAGATAACACATATTGTGGAATAAAATGGAAACTCTAAGTAGGGTTTCCAAGTTAACCTGCCTGAAATGATTTGATATCCAAATCTGTTTTTATCTTCTGATTACTTGTCAAATTTCATCCAAGTTTTTATCATTCATCAAACTAGACTCTCATATTTTCAAGGGGAATACTTTGAACTAATCTAATAACCTAAATTAGACATTAGTATTTGGTAACCTAAATATTCTATCTAAACATTCGACCTCTCATAATCTAAATTAGACATTTCAACTTCATATTCATCATTGTAGAAACTTTTTCAATACTACAGCCATTATGTGACACAATATCCTTTAATGTTTTAATCCACACTGGGAATCCATGCTTGTTTAAAAAACTAGTTTAATGCATTCAAAGCATAAATCAGCCACTTAAGAATTCAGGGGTCACGACACACCATTTTCTTTGACCGACCAGAGCATCACGCATTGTGATCTCAAGTCTGGAGTCTCCTGATGACCAGGATGGCATTACCAGGTCTTGCAGGGTCAATCAGATGGAAGCAGCGGTTGCCTGATCGCCTTCTGAACCTGGCCCGATGGAACAGGAGGACCCATCGGATGCCAGTAGCTGAGATGCTTAGGGATAGCTGTGCAGTGGAACCCCAATGCCACCAAGGATGCCCCATTTTCCCTGCTTCTCTTTTCTCTCCTACCCGCTCCTGCATTTGCCCCTGACTATAACACATGCACCTCAGGACAAACATCCAACGATTTCCTACACTGTTCTTCAAGGCTCGCCAAGAATACGTAGGTTAACCTAGAAGAATGACCGAGGAATGACCAAATTACTGAGTGGCCTCTTGATGCCAAGATAGTCTGAAAATATACATGAAATATAGAAGACCTGGTTCTCTTGAGGGAAGCAATACGTGGAAGTAAATGATCAAAGAATATGACAAAGTATCATATAAACAAGGACAAATCAGTATGTTGTAGCTGAATGCAAAAATATCAAGCTGACACAAAATAAAAAGACGCAGACAGGAACGACCAGTTTCTGTATCCAAATAACCGGGTCAGGCAAAGCCCCTCCAGACAGACATGACGGCAGTGCTTCGAATTTAAAAAGTGTCAGCTCAGATCCAGAGCCATTTCTACGTACTATTATGCACATCAAAAATCTATTTAAATATCTCTTATTCCTGCATATTTATGGCAGGTATCATCCACCTGAGAAACAAGAGCACATTACTCATGTAACAGGACCAATGCAAATCCCACCAATATGCAAAGTGGGGCACAGGAGACCCACAGGTGATGGCCTTCCATCTCCAGAGCAAATTGCCAAGCAGAGTCAGTCATAAGTGAACGCACATAACTTTTTTTCATGGAGAATTGCTTTTAATTTTCCTTTCATTTCAAAATTACATCATTAGAATATATGATTATTCTAAGTAAATGGCTAATTTCAGTTGAAAATATACACACATCACAATTATATGGTATGTTATTCTGCCTGTTTTGCTGATGGCACAGACGGTCAAACACAGGGACTTCACCCGAGTCTGCTTTGGGCACTGGATGATGGATTCGGGGTGGTCTCTGGCTTTCTGGGTTTTTTCAGAATTTTTTGCAATAAACATTAAATGCTTTTGTGATCAGACTGGAACATTATGCTCTAATGTACAGTTTCAAAAAACAAACTGTATCGTGTTCTTGAGCAATTTCTCAAAACTCTGGCTTAAAAAAGAAACATTTAAAATATTAAAGGCCGGTAGATTTTTCACTTTTTTGATGCAATTCCTTAGAAAGCAACTAAACAAAATTATTATAATCTGACTTCTGACCTATTTAACAAATCAATTCTTCAGTCTACAAAAGCTGCAGTAACGTACAACATTTGAGTTTACTCAAATAAATGAAAAATATGGGATGCAGTTTATGCTTAATCATTGAACTGCACAAATCTGGGAGTTGGCTAACGTTTCAGGGAATCTGAGCAGCAGCTTTAGGAACAGGTTTACCCCAGCAGTTGGCACACCAAAAATCATATCATATAATAGGTTTATTTGCAAGCTAGAGTTCTGTATTAAGCACAGTCTGAGTTTACCACATTTTGAAAAACATGCACTTTTTCCATAAAAATGCTTTTATTTTTATTTCAATTAAATGTCAAAGGCTGAGGGAAGAAGAGCAGTCAGTTTGTAAATTGGTTAGTCTGGAATTCTGAACGAGGGAAAGCACATGGGCTGCTCTGCTGGAACTGGCTGGTCTTTCTAGTTACCTCCTAACAAAAGATGCACGCTGTTCCGGGTAAGCCCCAACCCTTGACCCTCGGCTTCACCGTGCACTTGGGGCCTGCCTCGTCTACACGGAGCTGGAACAGCATGAGCACAGAAAAGCCCTATGTTCCTTTCAGAAACGCTCTGTGCACTTAGCAGTAGAAAGCCCCTGAAGAACGACTTAAATTCGTGAGTACAAGAATTTGATGGCACATTTTATACACAGGCAGGATATTCAGTCTTGCATTACTTCCACTGAAGGCTAGAGTGCTGCTACAGCTTAATAAGACAGTCTCTAAATGCCCCAAACAGAAGAGTTTGTTACAAAATGAATACATAAAAGCAGGGCCCAAGAAAGACTTAGGCACTATCTACCATAAGAAATACTTGGGGAAAAAAAATTTCCTTTTTTGTGAATAGCACTTTACTGCCCCCTTTTGCACTTTAACATCAGAACAGGTTTCTGTACAAACTTATTCTGAAACCAGAGAGATAGTGGGGTGTAGCTATAGGGTGTCAGGTTTATACAGAATTAGGTTACCAGATACCACCGCTTGGAGTAACAAGTAATTACCTTCAAACTTCAAGCGGGAGCACCACTGTCTTCTCAGTGGCTTTAAACCTCCAAGAAATAAGGTAGTAATTGGAGGCTCTAATTGACATTTTCTGCTTTAATTCGAGTGTGTATGTGTGCTGGAACAACTGCCTGTTTTCACAGGTGCCCCTTCTTTCACACTTTTCTAAAACAAATAGCATTTGCAACTTGAACCTGATTTATTCAAGGAAAAGAAAAGAGGCATAAAAGAAGGCTATACAATGTGGGACCATTAAAGTGTTATAAAGCCGAGACTGAGAGTGGGGGGGGGGTGGGTGTGCATTTCAAACTTCACACCAACGACAAGAAAAATCTTTTCAAGAAAAGGAAAGATGAGAAGTGCAGAATTCAAATAGACGGTGAGCCTATGGGCACACAAACCAGTTCAGCAACTCTTCAAGGCGAGCGCCGGGGATGTGTGCCTCTTCATCTACGCAGAGGCTGGAAGGGAGTATTAAACTACAGTCTAAAGGAAAGTTTTATTTATAAAATTCTGATCTGCAATGACAGAGCGAGAGGGCCCTGTTCTCGGCCCAATGACCTCAACTTACATTTGATGGTTTGTGTATGCTGCTATATATACTTTTATTTAAGCTTAATCCATTTCCTTTTGTCATTCTACAGTTACCCTACAAGTCAAAATAATATTAAATTTCACAGCCTACAGTGCTCCATAAGTGAATGAAAACTGACTCCTTTTGATCTTAATCTTGTTTTTTATTTGTGATATAATGCTCAAAACAGTGGTGGTTAAAGTAAGTTTTATTTTAAAATGCTCAAAGATAATATTCTCATAGTTTAATATTCTCATAGTTATTTTCTTTCAGGAAAATAACACAAGTATTTAATTTTTCTCCATACCATGATTTTCACTGTAATAAAAATCTCCGGTTCACAGAAAAGCAGCCTAGAGTGACCTAAAGTTGAAAAAATGTCTTCATCTGTAAGTCACACGAAGTGTGTGATGCCCAGATATCAGTTTTCTGTTCACAGAGACTTGCCAATCTTTGCCATGGAATTAAAAACAAAAATCAACCACCTGCCTCAAAAACAAAAGATAGAGGTCTTTATTTCTGGAACTGATCTAAACCCTCAAAACTTGCCAACAACAACAAAAAGTCATCGCTTGTATTTTGTATCCAGGTAAGGCAAACTGGTGGGCTTGAAAAGTAAGATGGGGATGCTATGATGTGTGGTGGGAAAGTGAACAGCTCAGTGAACTACTCAGGCCACCTTTGTCACACTGGCTCCACCACACCGGCTCCATTATCGAAACAAGTATTTCATAACGCTCAGAGGCAAGAGACGGTGCGAGCTTCTGTCCCGACTGTAATTTGTTTGCACCTGTACGGTCTTGTTCCAAACCATGCTTTTAGTAAGAGTCTATAAAAGAAGGTGGAACTCTTGTTATTTATAGGTGAGGCACCAGAAAGAAGAATGGCTTTCATATAGAAAGAAATTCAAAGGGCAATGCCAGCTGGTTCTCTGCTGTTTTAGATACCAGTGTGGAGATCCATTTGCTCATCTCCCCGAGTGGGAGAATCACCGAGATGAAAGGCACACATAAATCATACACGGAATGGGCTGGCATTTTAAAAACTCGAACAAATGGAATTAAGATCCTAGTGCACAGAAATATCACAATCTAGTGTCTGCGTGTATGTTTTCTATCAAGACATTCCATCTCTTTCCTTCCCATCATCACATATTTTTAATTTAAGAGAATGGTGCCTATTTAGAAAAACAATTCACTCATGTTTTATGGGTGAACGAAACTTCTCCCCTTTGGTGTGAAAAATAGCACCGAAAGAAAGAGTGTACACCAAGGGCATCTGACTCCTGCTCCTCAAGCTGGAGCGTTACCCTAGGACAGCCTGTCGTGTTCACCACTGGATCACCAAGCCCCCACCCCAGTGCCTTGCATGGGATGGCTGCTCAATAGGTGTTTCTGTAATTATAGAATGAACACTTTAACAAACAAGCTTTAAGAAAAGACAAAACTCTTTTAGTTCTCTCTTGATATACGAGGAGATTCTCCTTGGCACTCAAGCATAAGAAGTCTAAGGCTGTGTGCCGTGGCTTCAAACCACCGAAATGGCTGCCTCCTGGACACTTCCTTCCTTCTTCCCGAGCTCCAGAGCAGGTCAGGGATAGGTTTGCTGTGGGCGTCTGATGGGAGACATCTTCCTGCACCTCTCGTGGCTTTTGCAACAGTTCAGAGAGTATGGGAAGAACAAAGGAGGCTATACAACGGCCAGGTCCGCACTGCTAACCTCAGAAAGGAATAAAACCAGATTGGGTTCCTGACTTCCACACAGATCATCCCAAAACTGTGTATCTTAGAAAAGTGTGAATGGCATGCCATTATAACTCTATGGATGATGTATTTATTTCCTGCTTGGTCACTAGAAGCAGCCTGGAATTACCTCGACCAAAAAACAAAAAGCACATCAAAAGTTAAATTCTATAATTTATTCAAACAGGCTGCTAGTGAACTAAACTGCAGGGAACTGGACAAGGAGAGAGATGAGGATGCCCTGGGGTTCTGAGCGCTAAAAGGAACAAAGATCTGGTTGGCTGAGAGCTCTGGCTGGGCTGCAGGTAAGCAGACCATAAGCCCCAGGGAAAATGCAAACGGAGGCTCACTGTGGAGTCAAGAGAACCCCAAGCCCACCAATCCTCGCTGCCTGGCTTCCTGAACAAACTGCTCCAAACTTGCACAACATCGAAAGCCAGATGGGCTATACTGAATGAATCCACAGGCAAGAAGCCAGAATCCCAGTTTGCTGTAGAAATAGGCCTGGACTTGATTTGAGTCTTCTCAGCTCTGACAAGCTGGAAGCTGGCACAGATCCCAAAATCCAAAATAAAATGGCATTTAATTGTGACTAGACTCTAAAAAAGATGTCATACTATCTCCTTAGCTTGACACACGCTCAGCATCTAACCAAATGTAACTCGCCTAGAAAATATGACCTCTTTTTCTTCCAACAAAGAATCCAATATTTAAATTTTTAAGAGGAAAATGTTACTAGCCAAAGAAATAATACTCACTAAATGCATTAATATCATACACTTTCATAATTGCCTAGTTTCCATTGGGTAGAACCTGTTATATCAAAGATTCAAAGGATCCATTTAGAATTGCTTGCCCATCATAGGAAAGACTATAAATCAAGATGGACAAGAGAAGAATTACATCCCAAATTTTCTTTTTATCTACCTTGTATGCACTGCTTTGAGCTAACGCATGCTTAATTAGAAATCTACAATTGCTAATTATTCCATGCAACAGCCTAAGAAAGAGGCAGAGAGTTAGGAGGGATCCTGGAACCAGAGTAATCCGGTTCAAATACAGGCTGTACCACTTATTAGCTATATGACTTTGGGCAAGTTAATTAACCAATCTGTGCCTCAGTTTCCCCACTGGTATTCTGGGGATCACAAAAGTACCCCCTCAGATGGTTTCTATGAAGGTTTAATGTCGAGCAGTTAGAACAGCTGCTGGCACATGGTCAGTGCTACATACAACTGTCATTAAATAAAACAGACCATGTGCACCAGGTAAGTGGGTTTCTAAATAAGAAATATCATGTAACAATGCAAAAATTGCTATAATGCCTATCCCTACAGGTTGAATTCCTGTATTCGTTCAACATCCCAGTCTCTTACTGTACCCTGAACTAGAATACAAGGTCCATTCAGCCCAGGCCTCCTCTGTCCCTGGTGGAGAAGTTGACCGAGTATGTCTTGGGTGATAAATGTTACAACAAAGTATCAGGGGTAGGAAGCAGAGGAGAGAGCATGGAACTTGTAGCAGAAGGGAAATAAACAGCACTGCATACAGCAGAGAAGTCTTAACTAAAGAATGAACAGAAATCTGGCAGATAAGCGAGATACAAATATAACATCGGAGACTTTAAAGGTGAAAGCACCATGTTATAATCTTTATTAACATTTTAGTTTTATTTATTCTGCATTTGCATGTGGAAGGCGAACTGAGTCATAGCCAAGCACACAGTAGATAGTCAATTAATTTTTATTAACAAGGGCTGACATTTATTGCTTCGTTGTGCCAAGCACAGAGCTTTGCTCTTTAAATCCTGACCACATTTAATCCCGAGCACAATTTTATTACTCTTTTATCTAGTACTATCAGATTATTGTCCCCATTTTAGAGACAGGACAACTGAGAGACATAGAAGATACTGCTCCCAAAGTTACACAGCTAAAAAGTGGAGGAACTGGGATCAGGCTCCCACAGCCAGATTGCAAAGCATATGCTCTTAACTAAACTCAGACAGCACTTGCCCGGCTGTCTTTGCTAAATCGAATTGTCTGACCTTTCCATTATCATCACACGCATTTTGAAAGCCAATAGGTACTGCTAATTCTCATATTAAAAAGGTAGCTGAAATCATTGGGTTAGCTAGCCCACAGAGTCTATTTGTTTCATTTGCGGGATCTGTCTTTGAGCTATGGTCAGATGTATGAAATAATTGAGATGCTTACAGATGTACACTTTGTAGACACACACTGCCCTTAGCTGAAATGTTATTACTTTGACTTGCTTACCATTTTCTTTCTTTCAGAGATCTACTGTGACCTTGCTTAGAAATGCTCATTCTCTCTCCAGACTCAGTTTCCCCTCTCTTGAGGCTGCTTTCTTGACGGCCCTCCAGCATGAATGCCGTCTCCTTCCTCTGTTCCTGCTGCACAGTTCCCACGCACTACAGCACAGAATGCACTTGCTTCCCCCAGGAATTCCCTCTACTCCCCTTAGGATTTAAGTCTCTTGAGGGTAGAGGCCGTTTCTCTTCGTATTCTCAGTGTCTAGTAACAGCCCTCACTATTAATAAATGCTGTTGAATAAATCAGTGAATTATCCACCAGCAGTGATCTAGATGATCCTTTATGATCTCCAAGAATGGGGGAAGAGAGCAGTGAGACAAGAACCACAGATTTTCTTCAGAGATTCCTACACAACCTTTAAGAGGGTGATGGTCTAATGTTGAGTTATTTTCCAAAAAAAGTTGATCTAGGGCAAGAGTTCTCAAGGTGTGGTCTCAGACCAGCATCAGCATCAGCTGAGAGTCCCACCCAGACCTCAGGAATCCCAACTCCAGGGCGGGCCAGCAATCCTGTTTTAACAAGTCCTCCCGGTGATTCTGATGCCCTAAAGTTTTAGAGCTGCTGGTCTGGAGGGTAGAGCTCCAGTAACAGGTGAAATGTTAACACAACATAGGCAGCCATAAACATAGATCTGGGTTGTGTCTGTTCATTCGACTAATACTTACTGGATGTCAATGTTAGCTAGTAGGTAGAGATTGATGAAATAAAACATTTTTGTCCCTGACTTCTAGAGCTAAGGAGGGCAATGAAGGCGACTAAGACTTACTTATGAATCATGACAGTGCAGTGCACAGTATAATGTTCTTCCTATGCCCTAGATATTTAACTAAAGTACTGTAGGATTACAGAGAAAAGATTTAAACAAATTATGTTTGCTCTACGTCATAAAGAGAGAGCACTCATCTAGGGGAAATTGTGAACTTTATTAGACAGCCTGTTATAATGAAGAGCCATTTTCCCATAGACAAAGGGGCATTCAGAACTTATGAGAGCTTGTTTTAATCTACAATGTACCCAAAATATAGTTCCATGGAAACTAACATTCTCTAACTTCTTCTGCAGTTAGATACATTCTGAGCTGGCCTTGAACATAATTGGCTCAGCCCCACTCACCCGTTGGGCAGTTCCGACTCAGGGTAAATGTTTTCAGGTCAGCTGAACTGGTAGAAAGAGCAAGGACCGAGATTTGAAAGCATTTCACCAGGTGGTGGAACCGTGCTGTGCCTCAGGTTCCTCAGCTGGAACATGAGAGGCTGAAGAGATGCTGGAAACAGGCATTTCAGATACTGTGGACCGGCAGCTCAGAGATTCTGATATGCACAAAGGTTAGTTATCTTGCCGGGAGTGTGGACGGGGAGCAACAGCAGAGTGGGCGGATAGTAGGGAGTTGCACCTGACACACACACACACACACACACAGCCCTTCCAAACAAGCCAAAGCCTTAGGATGGTCTGTAATCACCTGTTTCCCTCCAACGCAAACACACTGACCCTACTAGTTTCAAAAATGTGGGTAGCACTCATAAGAATTCTGGAGTGATATGGGAGTAATCAGGACATGAAAAGCACAGATTAATGCCTCAGGGGCAGTAGGGACTTGACTAGCAACTACTGGAAGAACGTACAAGGACTGTAATTAAAACTGGATGCAACCCAATTTAAACCGAGAAAATGAACTGAATTCTTTAATAGTTTTATATAAAAAACATAAAGAATTTACAGTACTGAAGAAAACGAAGTTTTCAAAGCAAGGCAGAACCCCGTGGTTCATTCATAGCGTTCTGAATGTCTGCCCAACATGGAGACGTTAGAACGTTTACCTCTCTGTGCTTTAGAGAGCGGAAACAGCAAATTATTAATACTTTACGACTATGAATTTTTTGTTCATGTTTTGTTTGGAGAATTACTAAGGGCAGAAACAACCTGTTTTCCTTTCATGGAGCTGTCTCCTACTTTGTTTTTTTATTTGAAATCAGCAAGTATGCACTCACCGGCCACAAAATGCTTTGGACTAGAATTACATATTTGAATTTATACATGAAAAGGAAAATAAAAAGCCACTGCTGGGTCTCTGCAGGAGCAACAGAAATAGGTTCACTTGGCATTCAGTGTGCATGGAAAACATTTCATAATTGATCACCTCTCTTTCCACTGGTTCGCCAGATCCAACCATCCTTATCTCTAACGCTTCTGAAACATGTTACCACAGGTAGAACGCAAAGCTAACTGTTGGATGACGTTAGTAAACAAGTGGCAGCGATTTCCTGCATCATTTCTTTAATCACTTTAACCCTGTTCTTAATAGAAAGCTGGAGGCCAGGGCCATTCAGCTTCTTCTTTTGTCATTTGCCTGCCATAAATATGCACCAGTCTGCATTTGAAAAGCTGAAGGAGGCCGCAAGCTTGCTGGACATTTATCATGCTCTGTTCCCTGTTAACAAGCAAATACTTTAGCTGAATGGGCCATTAGCAATCATTGTCAAATGCAGAACACAAGGTGCTCAGATGTGACCAGCTTATAAATTAGGGGGTGTCCCTTCTCTGATGAATCTAGACAAGTGCAATGGATCTTTTGATATAGACTTGTGAATTATGCTAGAAAGGAAGGTAAAGTAGCAGGCACTGGGTATGACAGGTCTATGTGCAATAATTTTTAAATGTTTTTAATCTGTGAAAGCTACATAGTAATGACCAGAAAAACAGGCAACTAATGTAATAAATCTATAGCCCAAAACAGATGGTGGAGTCAGCTGAGAATTAGGAACAAAATCAACGAAATGGGTCTGAAATAGAATATTTAGGATTTAATGAAGATCTTCAGACACTCACAGAACGTGTTAGTCTAGAAAGGCCCCGAGTTGCTGTTAGGAGAACACCGAATGCCCTTACCCACTCCATCAAGAAAGGCACTTGGGGTGTTTGTAGTTTCCGTATTGTCAATGTCTTAAGAGTTCAGACTCTGCTGAAGAAGTGCTGAGACTTTTCTGCAACACCAAATAGGAGGCAATAAAGCAAATATTTCCTTTCTGGCTTGACCCAACTACGGATGTCTCTCTGCATGGAACCCAATCACGGCTTCAACGGCTCATATTGTTTAATGACTAAAATGGAAAGTGTGGAAGGCAAAAACAAAAGTCCAGCTCATTTACAAGGCTGTTCAGGACAGAAGGCAATAAGATTCCACAGCAGGGCAATTCTTTTTTGTTTTTAACTTTAAAGCTGGGCAGCGCTAACATTTTTATAATCCTATCGTTCACACGAATGGCACCTATCCGATTCAATGCAGGGGCTAAGACTCACATTTATGAGCAAAATTTCATCTAGATAGAGCCCACTGGTTTAGGGTATATTGGATTAGCACTGATTTGAGTGAAAACTCAATTCCCCTTTTTATTTATTTTATTAGATTTTTTTTTTTCAGGGTGGGAAAGACAAAACTGAGAAGATCTATCTGGCTGAGGACGAGGGACAATGCATAATGTTTACCTCTGCTTCTCCCATGCGGCGTGCGATGGCACTGGGTCTGAAAGATGGCTGAAATCAAAAGGTCTCTCTTTTCTTTCCAGATAACTCCAGCCCTACCTATCCCCTCTGGTCTCTGTTCCTTCCCAGCATGTCCCTGCCTGAAGCCCAAATAGATTAAGGCAAGGACCGCCAAGTGCAGTTAATCCTACAGAATGGCTGCCGCTGTTAGGCCAGGAGTTAAAAGGGAGATCTCTCAGGCCTTCACAACTGCACTGATCTGAAGTTTTAATCAGCCCAATCTCAACCTCTGAAACAGGCAGGCAATGAAATCTACCTTTGCCGTATTATCCGCCACCAATGAGCAAGAACTGAGCAGCTTTTCTTTCCTGCTCTAACCATCCCCAGGCCACAAGCAGGGCTTTCATACTTTCTAATCCCAGTTTCCAAGTCTGTGTGGGTCTCACATAATAGCCAACAGCCTGGAGCAAGGGCCTACGCTTCTACTCCCTTTTCAGAGACGTGTCATTTCCAACATCAAGCTAATCTATATGTTGCCATGGCTTCACCCTTTATCTGCCTTTACATCTTATGAACTGCATGGATTTACCACATTATTTTTATCTGAAAGACAGAAAATGGTGGTTTTATTGCCATACAATCAGATTACTGCTGCTGGTTTCTCTATGCCTTTTTACCATACTTCAATCAAAAGGGATCAGTTTCTTTATACTCTGCCCTTGATTTACATTACATCTGTAAAGACCTAGTCTGGGTTGTAATCCCCTTATTAACTATGACCAGGGTTGATTTGCCTAAAAATAAAAGCAAATTGTGTCAGACCCTTTCACTTTGTTTTTGATTCGGAACTACAAAATGGATTACTAAAGAAATCTTCAGAGTTCACACGGCTAGTATAGTACTGAATTTAAAATGAGAATTAAACAAGTTAAACAGGGGAGCCATGTCAACGGTTTACATTTTCCATCATGGGAGAAGGGCTGAATTGCTTATGTCTTTGTACTCTGGCTTTAGAGAGACAATGAAGCCACAGGAGTTTTTCCAAGCTGTTCGGAACACTGTCCCATTCGCCATCCTTCCTTCTTTGCTTTTCTTATATTCCTCTCCCAGCTCCATTCTAATTCCTCCCCTAAAACAGGGGGGCAGGAGGGCTCGTCCCTGAAAGAGCTAATTCCTGACTAGAAGCTTATAGTTCTATGGGTTCTGCATATTTTAATCAAAATATTTTAAACAGTTGAACACTCCTATTTAAGGCTCTCCTCTGCCACACAAAGGGTGAGCTCATAAGCAAATCTATGTAGATGTATGATAAGTGACCTGAAAAACAGGCTCTTTATGTCAGCAGCAAACGAAGGCAGAGATTAGGCAGACAGGAGTACCATGGTAATCGTTAATTTTCTTAGAAGAGCGCTTCATTTTGTCTAATTTGCAATGGAAGAGTTTAGGAATAAAGTTTTCACAAAATGTTAAAGAAATATCCTTCTTTAAAAAATGTTCTTTTTTGAAGAGGGTCTGTCTTTCCTTCCCCTGCCACTCCCATTCCTATGACGCATCGCTGCAGTCATGCTAGGATCTCAAGTCGTTCCCCATTAGGTGAGCGCCCTGGGAAACGTCGCTCTAAAGCAGGTGTCACACTCGACCTCCGGGAGCTACCTGAGGCATTTCAGGGGAAGGCAAGGTAGCAAGGATTCAGTAGCTCCAATTGCAATGTCGGTCTGAGGGTAATTATCGTGCTGACCCCCAACCAACGGATTTATCTCAGTAAAGGTACAGATAAGAGGTTTCATGCTAATTAATCTGAGTATACCGATTATTCTTCAGCTGACTCCATATGGAGAAACCACTGCAATGTCCTTTTCAGCTGGCCTTGCCATGATGGCTAATTCACCTGTCCTCTTACTTCAGCCTAGGAGTCAGAAACATTCAGGAATGTTGGAGTAATTTGCATTTCTTTGCATGGATAGGACAAGTGTCAAGAGCTACGCTTTGTGAAAGATTTAGAACCAAGTGCTTAACAAATCATCTTAACCTCCAGCTCCCGTTTCTGAGGCTTGAGGCTGTAATTGCTGGGGTTAAAAAGTGTGGTCCCTAGACACACGATTCCCAAATAAATTCTCTTCTCTCTGAAAAGCAGGCTACCAAGCATGTTGTGAGATAGCGCGTGAGCTCGTCTTTGTGATTTCCCTGGCTCAGTCGTCCTGCAGAACAACGACAGTCCATTACCTACGGTTTATCATCCTGACAAAATGTAAGGAATGTGGATGTGAAAGCACTAACAATTCCACCCCTGGTGCTGTGTGCTTTTTTCTCTCTATATTAAAACTGACAAGATTAACCCAAACGCAAACTGTGGAGCATAGTTCAAGGGGCTATTCAATCTGTGCTGAATGTGCATTTGTTTACCTACAAAAATAAGAATTTCAGACACAATGGAGGGCAGGCTGGCTTATATATGGTATTGAATGGACTGTTTAAACAGCACTATCCATTGTAGTTTATTTTATCAGTCTCTGACAGGTCCATATTTATTCAGAGCCCGACTGTGGTGGAGCCCACGTATTATAGGTTATCTGGATATTATCGAGCCATTCTTTTGTATCAAGTCAATCAATATCAGGAATTCAGTATTATGTAGGGAAAAATGATATGGGAAAAGCAAACTGCTTTGTTAACCAACTAGTGTGTGGGGCATAGGCAACAGCACCGCAAGACATAAGAAATTAATGTTCTGCTGAAATTTTCAACGAAGTCAGTGTAATTCATTCTCGAATACCATACCAATACAGGCTTGCTCACCCTAAAGTGAAATTAATATTTTTCTAAAAAGAGCCAACTACTTCATTTTAGCAATAACACCCTGCTTGGAAAAAAATTGTTCCACTGAAATGTTAAATTAGAAATGAAAGCCAGGCTTTGCTATTCTCACTCGAGTTAAAAAATAAATAGCTAAACAATCCAAATGGCTGCAACAGGCGCAACTCTAACAGAGCCTATGGAGGCAATGTGAAGAACCTAACAGGGCAGTCGCTAATGTTTCAGTGTATAGAACTTCTTTCCATAACTGCAGAAACTCTCAGGGATGGGAGCAGATAGTGTGGGTAAAGTAGTTATGGAGACGGGGAAATTACAAAGGATTTTCTGGACCTTGGATCCAAACAGCTGCTTCAGGCTCCCTATGTCGACCACCTGCTAAAAAAGCTGACCTGTGAACGAAACAAATCTAATTACTGATGGTTGCTTCATTACAAATGAATTGTTCCACAGTTCACGTGAACTGATGTGAAACTTCAATGCATTTGATGACCTTCCTGCCACATTGCATTTACTGACTGAAACTTTTCTCTGGAAATAAACATATGCAACTTCCCGCAAATAAAGCAACCCCTTGGCACGAGGGGTTTTTACTCATTCTGAAACTTAGAAAAGGCTCTTTCATATCATTATTCCAGGAAGAAATCCTCCTGATGTCTCAAGCAGGCAGCTGTATACTTTAAGTAAACCTTTTCCAGGGACAAATTATCCAGTCCTCCAGGCAAGCCATTATCATAAGAACTTTAAAAGAAATTCTACTCTTGAAGGCCGGAGCAATCACACCAAGAGCAACATCCTCAGTGAAGGGAGGCAGATTCTCCCTCCAGTGTGCAAGCCTCTACATCGGGGACTACAGCTCAGAAAAGCAGACCAATCCTAACCGACAGGATGGTGAGTTAACATCAGTCACACTCCCCGCCCCCCCCCCCCAACACATTACGAAAAGAAGATACTTATGTTCCAACTTTAGGAGGTAATACTTATTGTGCCACCTTTTTCCTAAGTAGGAATTTCTAATCCTCCTCTCTGATAACACACAAACTAGCAGTTAAGGCAAAGATACGTATACTGAGCTGAATGCCAGAGGGGTTCATGGGAATTTCTTTAAGCAAGATTTAAAAATAAATTTAAATCCTGATGGGGGAAAAAATTCAGCCCCCAAAGACAGTCCATCAGTGAAAGTGCAAAGCGGAGCGGAGCAGGCCGCCTGCGGAGGAGGTGGGACTGGCGCACAGCATTGTGCATGGAAGAGTGACCTCTGTAGGCACAACATGCGCACTGGCTGGCCTCGCCGCCGCTCTCCAAGCCCGGCCCCGGCCTGCCTCGCCAGGACGCCGGCTGTGCGCGCAGGTCCGAGCCCAACAGCCCCTGGTGCCTCACGATTTGGTATCGGTGTAAAGATGCCGCTGTCACTACTTCCTCAACAAATATAACGAAAATCAGAAGTCCATACAAGATCAGGCTACCTGGAAGGAGGAATGCATTAAGTAACTTTCAAACATGCGCAGTGTTGGAAAGTGCCATCTAGCATCACACAGGAATTTGTTTAATCCGATTTACAGCTGCAAGAGAATTTTTGATTAACCTGCTGATAAATTTGAAATTTACCGCTTTTTAAAGAGTGGCTACGATTTTTTAATTAAGACGTGATTTCTAAATTAATCCCCCATCTCTTTACTCCTAAATTCATACCAAACTTGCTCGACTTCAATTAGGCGATGGATTTTGCTTCTGATCGCAAATGCTTACTCCTAGAACCAGCCAATATTTCCATACTTTTCCCAACTTTCCCAAGGCTAAAATTCCACGGTTCTGTAAAATATTCTTGGCTGTGATTCGAAATGTATCCCGAGAATGAGGTAATATCCAATTCTGAAAGAACAGATGACTAACTACGAGTCATGACCATATATATTTAGGGATGGATTGCCTATTCTAAATTCTGAAAGGAGTCTGGTAGCTCACGCTGAAAGTTAATCTCCAGAAGGCCTGGCTTTCTTTCGGCTGCACTGTTTGATAAAAGCAAGTCGTATCCAGGGATCCATTCCTGCCCAGGCTGCCCAAGCGCTAAGGCTTCGGGAGCAGTGCCGGCTGGGCAGGGCCCTAAGCTTTACAGGAAGCGTCCTTAAGATCGAGTCAGCTATCGGGACCGCACAAAGTTCGGGGCCATTGGTTTAGAAGCTAAGCGAGAGGCCGACCTGCGGAGGGCTCTCCGGAAGAAGCCTAAGGCCCGTCTCCCGGGCGGGGAGGAGAAGGCTCGCCGCCCGAGTTCTCCCGCAGAGCAGGCGGCGCGGTGCGAAGCGCGCGGGCTCCGGGGCGCTGCGGGCGGCCCAGGGACCACAGGCTCCCCGCTCCGGGGACGCTCCACTGCCCCGGGCCCGCCGCCCCGCCCGCCCGCCCGCGGGGCTCGGGCCGCGCTCCGGCGCTCCTCCGGAGCGCAGCATCCCCGCCTCTCTCCGGAGCCCGCCAGCCCCGGGCGCCAGCTAGCCCTGTTTGTGGCCAGGATCTCCGTTCTCGAATACAAGAGGGTCAGGTATCGCCATCGGACACCTTCCCGTACGTGACACCCGAGCCGCCAGGGGCTTTTTAGCGTCGGGAGCGCCTAGGAGAACGAAGGCGGAGAGGACGCCCCTTAGGGCTGGCGCTCCGGCTGGAAAGCCGAACGAGGAGTCTCCACCTAGTGAAATGTGGCGGGGATAGAGCACAGGGAACTAGGGCAGCGGGGAAACCCAGGTTCCAGAAACAGGCTCCGAGGCTCCGCGGTCCGACCCTTCTTCCCTTCGGGACGGCGCGGCGGACCCCGGGGCGGGGACCGAGGGAGATCGCGGACGCCACTTACTTGGAGTTCGAGGAATTCCAATAGATGGGCTCTAAAACTATCGATCTGGAAATGGCAGTTCTGCATAAAACCATCAAAACTCCCCAGCAGTACTTCCACAAGGAGTCCCTCCTCGCGGCCATGGCCGAGCCGCTCCCAGCTCCGCGCACTCCGGGCGGCGGAGGGACGGGGCGCGCGGCTGAGAACCCCAATCCTCCGGGCAGACAAGGAGCAGACCGCAGGCAGCTCCGGGGCGCGCCGAGCAGCTCCAGCAGTCGCCGAGGCCGGGGGCGCTCCCCTCGGGGCCTTCAGGGCGCGGGGCGGGAGCGCACGCGCGGGGCGCGGCGGCGCGGCGGGCTCGGGGCTCCGGGTCGCCGCGCCGGACGCAGCTCGGACGGCCGGCTCCCGTGCGGCTCCAGGGTGCCGGGCTCAGGGCGGCAGGGAAGGCGCGCGGCCGGGACACAAAGGCAGAGAGACGACTCGGGCGGGCGGCGGCGGTGCGCCCCGAGAGGGGCTGCCTCGCACTATAGATCCAGGGGGGCGGGCAGCGGCCCGAGCGCGCGGGCGCCGTGTCGGCGCCGTTCCATGTCCCGAAGCGCGGAGCGCTGAGCGGCGAGGGGCGCCCCTGGGTGCGCGGGAGCCTCCTCAGTCCTCGCGGCTCCCGGCCCGCGGAGCAGGCAGGAGGGGCTCGGTCCCCGCCGCGGGCGCCGGACGCGCGGGCCTTTGTGTGCGGGGAGGGCGCCGGGACCGGCTCTGCGCGCAGCTCCTCTCTCCGGCCGGCGCCGCCGTCCCCGCCGAGGAGAGTCAGCGCGGCAGGCGCGCTGTCAGAGCACTATAAACGCGGGGCCCCGCCCCGCACCGCGCAGCCCATTGGCCCGTCGCACGGCAGCCGCGCGCCGGTTGGGCGACCAGCCCGTCCTTCAGCCGCCCCCGCCCGACATTGGGCGCCGCGAGGCGGGGCGCCGGCTGACAGGTGAGCCCCGCCCCCGGCCCCGGGCGGCGGCGCGAGCTGAGCGCCCGGGAGACGCCGAAGGAGGGGGGTCTGCGCGCGCACCGGGCTCCCCCCAAGGGGGCGGGATGGGGACCCTGATAGGAACGGCCGAGCAGGGAGCGGGGACAGCACGGGGCCACCTGTCTCTGCGCCCAGCACGTGCCTTCCGTTGCCCGGCAAGTGTCCTAACTTCAACAGAGGGACGACGTCGAGAGCGAAACTTTCCCTGCGGAGTCGAAGGCAGTAGGTTTCCCGGCGGGTCCTCCTCCTTAAAATGAAGTGTTTCCTCTGCAGGGACTGGCTCACGCCCCGCACGCGCATCCCTTCGCTGCCCCCACCAGGCCTCCCAGCGATGCGTTCACACCTGATTTCGGTTCCAGACGTCAGCTGAGGCCTGACCTGAGTCAACGGGGCCGGGAGACGCACGACTCCCGGGAGCGCGGCGCCGGCGGGGCAGCAGACACCGGGCGCAGACGTCCCGGGCCCGCACCTCCGCGCCTCGCTGCCGCGAAGGCAGCGCTCTCTCGGCAAGTGCCGCCGGCACACCCGCGCCCGCCGCGGCACTTTCTCCTTAATTAGCCTCCGGGACACACTCACGTCCTCCCCAAGGTGACCTAGAGTTTAGGGCTGACGGTGACAAATAGCGCCCAAATGGAGAGGTGGCAGGAATTCTTCACTTGGATTCTCGGCGAGGCGCTCGCCCACAGAAGGGCTTGGACGAGCGCCACCACGCCGACGGCTTCCACGGAGCCACAGCGCCCACTAGCGAGCGGCTGGCCTTCTCCGCGTGCGAGGGCACGATGGGCTCAGCGCCCGGAACCAGAACCCCGCGAATCTCGTCACCCAGCAAGTCCAAGGAAGAATCTTCTTAGACGACCAAAGCGGGGAGCACACGGCAGAGATAAGGCACAGTACAAATGTACAATTCAGTTAGAAAAAAATGCCGTATACCCACAACATGCTTTTTAAAAAAAATTCTGTCTATGCCAGGATTAATGTTTCAAACGCAACGAACTGCCCAGTATTCCTACAGTAAATTCTATTTCTTTAGCCAAATTACCCACAAAGCTAAATTTAAAAGAAAAAATATACAGTGAAAACATCTCGTTTAGACATTTACTAGTTCTTCTTTCGCTCTTTATAACAACTTTAGAAGATTTTTAGTGCACTAAATACTCGTTTTTTGAAACATTAAACATAAGTTAATCTACCTTTCAACTAGGAGTGTTAAAAATTTGTACAATCTAGTTTGTTAAGGTTGAAAATACTTAAGGCACAAGAGGTACCGAATACAGTCATATTATTCCAAGATCTTTGAGAAGAAAATTTCACTTTCCGCAATTGCTAGTTTTAAATAAAGCCTTCAATTTGAGGAAATTATTTTCTAAAAAGGCTAAGTCTGTAAAGCGATTCGAAGTCATCGGCAGATTCTCAGAACTGAAAAACCAGGAAGGGGCAGGCAGTATTCGTTAACTTCACAAGGGTAAAAAAGGAGTCGTTTTTAACTAGCTTAAAACATTGAAGGAATTCATTTGAAATTTAATATAAAGCTAGCTTAATGATCTGTTAAAAGAACTGAGTATCTCAG
Source organism: Equus caballus (assembly GCF_041296265.1). Lineage (NCBI taxonomy): Eukaryota > Metazoa > Chordata > Mammalia > Perissodactyla > Equidae > Equus > Equus caballus. Next base: position 95,095,595 of record NC_091700.1, read on the forward strand.
TACCATGTTTCTTATTTAGCAAATTTATACTGTGAAATTTAAGTTGTGACCTCTTAGCTCCTACATCCTCTCTCCAAGTAAACTAGAGGAAATAACGGAAATTTGCATTGTCTGAAAAGAACCCTAGCTTCCATTTTTAGTAAATCAGGTTATTTTCACATCCAAAGCATTTTACCTTGGGAGAAATGTAAATTACATGTAAAAATTGCTTTCCTTTTTTAAAAACAAAGTGTGTATTTGACCAAGAAAATAAAATACTACACAAACATTTCTATTGTATAGGTATTTAGAGTGTGAATATGCACCAACTTATTTTAAATATGGAATAATTAGCTGTAGAGACTACATGAAAAGCATCAGAAGTTGCAACTTCAACATGCTAACATTCCACTGCTGTTTACATAGTAATTTCAGTAATTAAAAGCCTTACCTCAAGCCACCTGTATCTACTTTTGTACATACGCCAGACAAAAAGATGTCCTATTGGCATGTACAAGACAAAGCTGACATTTTAAAGCATGTCGAACCAAGAAGAAACCAATCACATCAGTTTAATATCTTTGTATTTGGATTTCACTTTACAATTAAATTGTTGAAGAAATGTGGTTATTTTTGAAATTCTGTAATTTTACCAGCACATATTTAACCCATCAAAAAATGAGATTTCATTTCAGGAGAAATTACTTCAAATGTTTCTAGAGTTAAGGAAGAAGTTTCTAAAAGTCAAATAATAAAAATTTGGGGAATTTTGGAGATAGTCATCTATAAAAGTTGATAGACATAAATTTGGATAAATGTAGAATGAGGTAATATAAAAGTTGGATAATTCCAGTTTAAAAACTAAGAGGGTAATCAATTTTGCCCAAGAAAATGCACCTTATTAAATATAAACTCATGATCCTGCCCTTTTGAATCTTTAGCCACGCTGGTCTTTAGAACTGATGGTTGTTTCTTATGTATCCCTTGTACAATAATCCATCAACTCTAAGACATATTTCAAAACACATCTTTACCATAACTTCTGTAGAAACAAAGAACAAAAGCCTTATGTAAATTTACCATTACAGAAAAACTACTGAAATTTGATACACGTATATTGATTAGATGATGTCCAAGCTATGAACTTTCTTTGGTGCTGTAAACCTCTGCTAAAACTATTATCTTTGTTTCCTGACATTACGTGCAGTTTGTTTCATACAAGTCACTGAAATTTTTAGAATTCTTCTGCAAATGGCACTTTGCTCAATTTACTTGCGTGGAAGACCTTAGAAACAAGGGTAAAATAAAACCAATTCTTAGATCAACTTTGCCATACACTCCTGCCTCGTCCGCTTCTAAAATTCAGATTATTACACACTGAAGTATCTTAAATTAGCATCTACTTACAGGAGTTTGATAGGAAAAGTATTGGTTATCACATTGGGCTCCTGGTCAAAAGAAAATCATTTTTTCCTTTGGGAAGTTTAGTGACAACTCATATGTAGACCATAACATTTTCTGTATGGAACAAAAATATCATTTTCCACAATAGTGGTCATTTAAATGTGTAGCTCATTTATCACTGCTTTTATAATATTAATGCAAAAGCAGCGTATGTAGAAAGAATGCAGTTAGGGCTCCAACTAGCTTGGGCACGTGGCACAAAACCTCATTTCCTTAGTTGCAAACCAACAGGTTTAGACGACCAGCCAAGCTCCAGTCACCATTCCAAATGAAATTAGGTAGTTTGGTGGAGAAAAATTAGGAGGTAACAGCTGGCTGTGCAGTTTTGATTTCATCATCCATTAATTCTAATACTTTAACCTCTCTAAAAAGGATTCCCACTTTATGGACCGATAGGATATAGACATACTGTATAATAAAAAGTTAAATTCTGCTCTAAACATATAAGGGATATTACTGACAGCAGTCATAAGGAGATAACGAATTTCCTTTTGTAGGACCATAAAACCACTTTTGCTCCCTCTTTATGCCACTTTACAATAAGAGATTCAATAGCGCATAGAACCAGCTGCAATTATGTATTCCTTTGTTAATTCCTTATGTTACTTGTCATTAACTTAATCCATAGTGAAAGCCTGGAAAATGAGGAAGGAAACAATCATTACCCAAAAGTATGCAAAGAACCACCCCATTTTCTTCTAATAAGCCAGGTTTATTAATCAACAGTTGTACCAATCTTAAATAACATACCAACACTGTTAAAGATACACAGACCTTTGCTTGAGTGATAATGAAACTGCTGGATCACGGAAGATTTTAACTTACTGGCTTCAGCCATAGAAAGACTAAAGAAGTATGTATAAAAAACACAACTGTTCCAACCTCTAATCAACCACTGGAGGCTCAGGAAAACAACTTCTTTTTAATTGACTTCCAATTAAGTTCAATTACAACATCCCACCCCCCCAACCACCATTTTAATTTATATTGGGTCCCCTCTGTATCCCCCTTCCATTGTTTCCTAGCTGCGTATCAGTTACTCTAGTAACTACAGATACACAACAGAGATCAGGGAATGTGATCCAATCATCTGAAAACCAACAATGGCATATCTGCTACAAAATGTATAGTGCAGTGTATCAGCAAATGCAAATGTAGGGTGCTGCACCACTAGCAACTCCGTGATTATGGACAACTGAATGTTCAAGAAAAGAAACACAAGGGCAAACAAAAAACACTATGAATAACAAAGGTGATGGTGAAGGAATCAAGACCACCACTAACCATTAAGTAGCAAGTCAACAAATGAAAAAGTGGGACCTCCTTGCTTGGGCTTCAACACCCATTCTAGATTTTGGCTCTTCTTTTACCTTCAGTGGTCCTTTTAGGTCTTTTCACTAGTTAGTAACACTCTGGTATTTGAGAGTTCGTAAGCTCCTGGAGGGAGTGGCAAGTCTCAAAAACTATGATATCCTTTCTTCAGAATTTCTCATGGCCAGTAATACAAAACAGATGGATGGTTCTGGGGGTAAATGAGCAGAAAATGGAGACAACTGAAAACAAGAGCTAGTTAATAGTAACAGCTTTGGAGAAATTTTAAGTGACAAATGGAGGATCCTTAATATAAAATGAGGCATTAGAAATGATGTATATAGAGTTCAATTAGCCAAGATTCTATGCTTATTTTACTTCAGGTAATGGAACAGAAGTACAAAACCACTGAAAATTCTTAAGATTCTGGTGGCCATAAAAAAAAAGCTACGGACATGTACTAGCACAACTAGATGACTCAGTAGTTAACTGAGGATAGAGAATAATGTTGCCTCTTCATAAGGGAAACTGGAGCAATAAATCTTTAACTACAAACCCCATCCCCTCTTTGCAAGCATTAAAGAGTCCTCACACCAAGCTAATTTAAAGGTTTAGTTTATACAATTGATAATTCTGCAAACTCCACAATATAAATGGCAGTAACTACATATTTTAAATACTGTAATAAAAATAAACAGTCATTAGTTAATTCTATAATGCATTACGAATAACCTAAAAAAACGAATTGTGAATAAAGGCATTTAATAAATTAGGGAACATCTGAACTGTTAGACTGGAAGAGAATTTGATCTTTTATAGTATGCACACAAAGGCAGTGGAAACAAATGAAGAAAACAAATTACTACACATTGTTGCAGCACAGAAAAGATTGGGTGTATTTTATTAACAATTACATCCTCTTTCCTGTAGCCTGGCACAGGAACAATTCCAATATCTGATGTGAGGCTCCAACAGCAAGCAGATACTGCATTATGTCACTAAGCAACTCACTGTGATTTCACACCATATGTGGCAGTAAGAAATTTTTAAAAAATTAAAAGGCACGCATAAGCTGATTTCAAATATTTTAAGTCCAGGCTACTCTCTTAGATACAATATTTAAAACACTTGTATAGCAAAACAACTTTTAAATAGACATTTCCCAAAACTTGAGTACACAACTTAGGAACAATGGTTCTGAACCAAAAAAAAGTTACATTAAAAAAAAGTGTAAGAATCACAAAATAATTAAAGCTAATCTATATTTAGAGATTAAAAAGATTCGTAAGCAATCTATGTTCTTTAGGTAAATAAAGTGAATGTTTTAGAGTAATAGGCATCATGTTTACTAAAAGTCAGTTCTCACTATAATTCATGCCTATTTAAAATTCTATCTTTAAAGATATTTAAACTGATTTTATTGTTCCTTACCACAATTAGACTCATTGAAGAGCTCAAACTAAAGCAATAGCTTTTTTCTTAGCATGCACACACAAAATAATCTACCGTTTAGTCATCTCATTATGTTTTCACTTTTAAAGATTGATCAAACTGTCTCAAAAATATTGGAGAACATTTTCTCTACTTTGATGACATGTTTATGCATCTTAGGTAGCATTCTGATATCCATACCCTTTTCTTGAATAAATCTTTTATTACCAGTAGCCTTAAAACAAACATATATAAAGATAAATAAGGCAGATTCTAATGTATAAAAGAGTCATCCATAAGATACCACATGCAAAAACAAAAACTTGTAAGAAGTTTAAATGTGTTTGTCCCGAAAATACACGTGCAGGTACCCTACACTGAAGATGATTTGATGACCTTAGCCTTTTGTGAAAGCTAAGTTCTTTCTGATGGCCCACTTTGAAAATAATCTAAGATCCTACAAATTTTTAGAAGCATTTTTCTAGTCTTTATTAAGTATAATTTGTGGTGATAAGACTTATATCCTAAAACAGAGGCACAGGATTGAGAATTTAAATCTTTTTCTGGGTGCTTAGTCTTTCTTAAAGGTAATACTGATGTCGTAATTATTGTATCAGCATAAATTAGATATTTGTAAAAACAGCCATTAAATACTAATTCACAAGTATATTTAATGTACATATAAATCCTATGTTAAAAGTATAAATGAGAGGAAATGTAGCATAGCTCTAGGATTTTTAAATTGTTGACCATCAAAAAGTAAACCACCCTCTTTAAGACTTAACAGAACTTTAAAAAAAATTGCTTCAACATAGGAATTTAAGACTTGACTTTATTCAGCAAAATCATTTATTTACACAATGGGGAATGCTGGTTTGATTTTGTCAATGAAATAAAAACAAACTGAACAGAGACAATACTGACTGTATATATATTTTGTATCACAGCTGACCAACTGTTTCCTTACCTGTATCAGGAACATCAAGAGCAACAGTATCTTGAGGACACTGGTTTAACAATACACCACATGGGTCCAGTAACACTCTGGGAGCTTCCAATGCAATTACCAACTTTTTCTTTTTTTATAAATATATAAAAAAACAAAAAGTCAGCAGAACCAGCATTATGATGTAATAAACAGAGTATAACTCTGAAGTCAGTGGGTCAGTAAAAACCTTATCAGACCATCCGTAGTTTACAAAGTGATCTGCTCTTCCTCAGACCACTAATACGGAATCCAAACAGGTGAAAAATATATCACTTTTAGAAGACAACAATGATCTGATAAGGATTTGACTTAATGAAAGTTAAGGGGGAAAAAAAGGAATTGCAGAGCATAGCCCCTATTAGAACAAGCTAACTTTCCAGATTTTCCAAATTAAAAAAACAAAAACAAAACAAAAAAAAACCACTTCAACATGAAGCTACCATACAAAGTTTTTCCATTTTTCTTTGTAAAAAGTTCAGAGTTTGCAATTTAATCCTGGGTTTTTAATGAGAAGGACAGTTTTGGCCTGGACTTCCCCTTGCCCAGGATAATTTTTTGTTCTTCTTTTTGTTGACGTTGTCGCTCTTGTTCTAGTTTCATCCTTTCCTCATGAATCTTTCTTTGTTCTTCAACAATTCTCAACTGTTCTTCAGCCTGAAAGTTAAAAGCAAAAATCAGAACTTTCTATGAATTTCATGTCTTCTATTAGTAGTATTTGGGAAATAAGGTGACAATTGGTAGTCAAATGTATGTTTAATAAAACTTGCCTAAGGTCACACAAAAAGTGACAGAAGAAAATATTAAGGAATTAGAAAGCACTCCTTATTAGTTATTCCTATATTTTCTAATTTTGTTTATGAAAAAATACATGAACACATTATAGGAAAGCACTTACATATTTTGAAAATGGAAAGAAATTTGTACAAATGTCTTGAGATCAAGTGTAGATTTTGTCCTATTACCTATTTTTGTCTGCACCTTCAGCGCATCAGATTAAAACTGTCATTATGAACCAAGGCATGGATTTATCCAGTCTATTATCTAGCAATTACTGTAACTAAATTTGTAACTAGAAAGGCATACATAAAATTATAGGAAAAATTCCTACTGGGGCTACATTATATTGTCAATACACAATCAAGAAACACTGAAGATCCCTTTCTCCAGAGAGGGAAAAACTCGGGAAACGTTTTTGACATGGGTGACTATAAAATGCTATCTGATAAATTTCAAGTGGACACTGGTATAATTAACTCCTGCAGGGCCTTCAACTCCTTCAGTCTCAAGCAACCAACTTCCTTCCTGTGTTCTCTATGTATTTCCCCTCTTTACTCATGGTCTCCTTCCTCATCAAGTCTCACTTTCCTCACTCCCAAAGATACCATGCCCACTTCCTTAATTCTCAGACGCAATTTTACTCCTCTCTCCCAGGGGACATTAAGCAATATGTGATGGTGATTTTGGTTGTCACAACTGAGGGGTGGCTCCTAGCATCTAGTGGGTAGAGGACAGGCAGGCTGCTAGACATCCTACAATGCACAGACAGCCCCCCACAACAAAGAATTATCTAACCCCAAATGTTAACAGTGCCAAGGCTGAGAAAACCTGCTGTTTTGAATTTTTAATCTCAGTTATCACTCAGTTGTCCTTCTTATGCTATCTGACCTTGATCTTAAAATATTCTCTGCATCTTTTGAATGCCTTCCTAGTTCCAAAGTTAAATTTTAAAGAGTCACTGCTTCCATCTTCATTATTCTACTGAAATTATTTTCTAGATGGTCAAAAACTAAAAATAAGTTTAGTGACCTTTCTCCTTATTCATTCTCCTGTTCACTTTAAAAAAATTTCTGTCCTCCCACAATTTTTTAATACAAAACACTAGGTTCAAATTACCAAGGTCTTCCACCTGATCAGTCCTGTCTGTCTCCACTGATAGGTTTTGGGAATAGTAAAATTCAATGTGACTAAATTATAGGGTTTACGGCAGAAGATAGGGAAGGTAATAGACTCTGATACGCAACATAAAATGCTTCAATTTTATCTTGTGGGTAGGAAAAACCCAACTTTTAAATAGGTAAGTAATACAAAAAGGTTTGTTTTACTTTAAGATACGGCGGCGGGGGGGCGGGGTGTAGACTAAAACATGGAAGACGGACAGCCGGGAAAATCCACTGAAATCAAGTAAAGTCAAAGATGAGGAAGAGCAGCATTAAAAATGGTGGGAATTTAGTAGGTAGGGAAGATGAAGAAAAAGAGTGGATTTTCATACATTTTTAAATTTCTGTAATCTCATAAGGTGGAAGATCCAACAGGGAGCTAAAATATACCTTCTCTCTCTCAGATCTTTTTCCTAAGGTATATTTCCACTGGACACCCACCTGGGAGACCTCTGGGTACTTTCAGCCCTTTCTACCTTCCCTTCTGCCATCTGTATTCTACAGCTTTATTTTATCTCCTCCCTCTTCCCCTGACACACCCAAATAGTCATCAAGTTTGTTAATTCTTTTATAGTCTCTCAGCTAGAGTTTCTTTTCCACTTCCACTGCAACCATACCAGTTCAGGGCCCCACATCTCTCTCAAATAGTTTCGTTTCCAGTCTCTGCCCTTCAATTCATCCTACACAATGCTGTTAATCTCACCTCTCTTGAGCACTGCTCTCTTCTGCCCTCAAACTTACAGTGATTTCCACTGTGTACAGAACAGGGCTTAACTTACTAAATTAGCATACTATTTAAGACTTTCTATAATCTGGTTCAATTTTGTTTCTACTTTTCTCTCTTAAATTTTCCTTCGTTTCTATCTTGCCTCCTCCTCCTCTCCTTTGCTCACATGCCATTCTTTCCTCCTACTCAAATCCTACCTACACATCAAAATCCATTTCAAATCACCACTCTTGCTTAGACATTCACTGATAATTACAACAGAATTATCTGCTTGTGATCATCTTTAGTGAATTCATATGCCAATTACTTTATCCACAGTTTTAACACATTATCACACAGCTTGGCATGTGCAAGTGAACCAAGGTAAAGACTCTAAGTGTCTGTGCATGTGCTTGGGAAACCCTTACCAACATAAACACCCAGACTCACTTTTCCCTAAGGTTCTAACTCAGCCCCTAAGAAATCAGATTAGAACCTTGGGGAGTGAAAGGTTTGAACAACACAACCTCAACCCACAAATCTAATTAAAATTACAGAAATAACATTTTTTTTAGCTTATCACATTAACAGAAATTCAAAAGTATAATACCAAATGCTATCTTACGAAGAGCACTTTGGCACTATCTTCCAAAACTACATCTTCATAATACTTTACCCAGCAATTTAACTTTCTGGAATTTATCCTATAAATATACTTGCCACATGAAAAATTGAATAAGGTTATTTATTGCAACATGGCTTGTAAAAGACTAGAAAAACCCAAATATTTGCCAATTTGGGACCATTAAATAAATTATGAAAGAGCTATAAAACAGAATACTATGTAGCTGTTAAGAAAACAAAACAGAAAGACAGGAATCCCTATATACTGAAATGGAAAAATCTCTAAGTCAGAAAAGCAAAGTATCAAATAGTATGTACTGTATCCGACTTTTATGCAAAAAAGAGAATAAAAATATACGTATTTGTATCTGCCTAAATATGCATTTTAAACTCTGGAAAACAAACCAAAAACATAAATAAATAGACCTTTTGGAGATGAGGATGGGAAGAAGGTGGATGGGAGAGAAAGGCAGAAGGACTTCACTGTTTATCTTTCTGAAAGAAAATTTAAATCATGTGATCACATCACCTATTCAAAAAATTAAAAGCAAACAAGATTTTCTTTTTGAGGAAGATTAGCCCTGAGCTAACTACTGACAATCCTCCTCTTTTTGCTGAGGAAGACTGGCCCTGAGCTAACCTCCATGCCCATCTTCCTCTACTTTATACGTGGGACACATACCACAGCATGGCTTGCCAAGTGGTGCCATGTCTACACCCAGGATCCGAACCAGTGAACCCCAGGCTGCCAAGAAGCGGAACATGTGAACTTAACTGCTGCGTCATCAGGCCAGCCCCAAGATTTTTAAAGTAAAATCCTTCATAGACACAAAATACTAATTCTACTACACTGAAATTACCTTTAGATTGGGTAAAGAAAAAGAAAAGTTTCAGTTTCACCCAAGTCTACAAATAAAGGATGTTAAGTGTGTATGTGTGTAGAGGGGGAGCTGTAATTTCTCAGGCACTATAGCTAACAGTGTTATCCCTAGTGCTAAGCATATTACAAGTACTTGATAATGCAAATAATTTTGAAAATGAATTGAGCAGGTGAATTTCCTGTCTTTACATACAAGTACTTGTATTTTGTTCTATTATAGCTTTAAACTAAGCATGAATGTTATTCAATTACACCGTAGTAAAACAAAAAAAAAAAAGTCAAGCAAAAACCAAAGCCATCTTTCATTTTAATATAGTGGCTCTCAAGTGACGTAAATTGGTTTTCTGCCCATCTATCTATAAGTGGTATGACCCTACACCTTACTTCCTAAGTATTCTAAACCCTCACCACCTGTTGCATCACCACCTGTTGCAGTAACTGCCTAACGTGCTGCTTCCTTCCTGATGATCCCCCTTGCCAGAGGACATCCATTGTTCCTGTCCCCTCTTCTCTTTCAAATTTATACAAAAGAAAGCATTATTCCCAATAGGGGGAGTGTATGTGCATGTGTATTTGTACAGATGAACAATACCAAACTCTCCTACAAGGATTACATGGTGGACGTCATGCAGGCCAAAGAGAAAGCCAACACTCACAATACTGGAGGCATTACAGGAGGGTGGGCCTCTCTAGACATTATATCCAGGACTCTGTGCTGTCTCATATAGGTGGCTTTCATTCCTGCACCCACTTGAGTGATTAATGAGATGAAATACACAAGAGCAAAATATACCACTACAGAAGGGTCTTTTTACCCCTCCCAGTTCTGTCCCAACACCCTTCACCCAGAAGTCCCACTGCCTTTTCCAAAATTGCTCTTTTCAGAGTGTTCTTCTTACATTGCCTATAATTTTACATCAAGGTGACCCTTAGCAGGAGTCTCTTTAGCAAACAGGGATACTGAAATCTACCTCTCTGTACTTGAGATACATATGAAATTTTACAGAATAAAAAGAATCCAAAGATAGAAATATCTTTTATTAGGAATGATTGTAGCAATGATAGGAAAGAATGAACGTTACAATTAGGAATCATGCCACTACTCAGAAATGTGGATTTCTGCATTTAACCTTCTGAGACACAGACACCTGTGCCACTCTGCCACTTGTAACTTTAATTCTTTGATTCATCTTCCCTTCCATAAGAAGCATAACGTATATCCCACTTTAGGCAAACAACAAATAAGAAACCGTTAAAAAAACAAATGTGATGTAATTAGTTCTGACCGTTAGCAAACTATACATTAAATTTTCTAAAGTTATTCTTACAGCAGGTTAAAAAACAACCCAGAAAGATTAAAAAAAAGCAATCCCCCCTACCCTCCAGGGGTCCATGGCAATTTAGTTATTCTGAGAGTTACCTCCTTAGAGTATATCATTACTGGATATCATTAGCTATCATCTAAAGAGAATTCATACCACCACCCACTTCCTCTAGCCCCTTTTTTTCTCATTTTAATTCCCCTTTTGTTATCTTTATAACCTTAAATATGTTTTTGAAACGTCAACATTAGATAACATCTCCTGAGATCCCACATAACCTTAAGTGGAAACAATTGTTTCAAGAAGGAACTGACTGGCGGTTGAGCTTGGTATGGAATGTTAGGTGCAAAACTCACTGCTCTCCAGGGCTCTGGAGAGACTGCTCTGCAATACTGTTAAAAGAGAGAGCTGGTGCCTTCAGGAGCTTATGATTCACGTCCTAAAATTAAAAAAAATATATACTCATCTAGACATGGTTCTTTTCATCTTTAATCTTTAACTCTGAATTCTCTTTTCTTTCAGGTGAGTTCTTTTGTCTTGGTCATTCACTCCTTTTTGTGGAAGTTGTCCTTAAACACCTGGTGATTCTTGCCTGTTAGCATGATTACATCAGGTCTTCACTGGTTCCTAAAACAGACTTTCTTTCCCTTCCTTTTTCCTCCTCTTCCCCTCTCACTTCACCCTTATCACTCACAAAGTTTATCTATTCTCTCGTTACAGTATTACTGCCACCATACCAATTCAAGCCCTCACTTTTTGACTGGCCTTCAGTGGCCTTCTTGTTTTCAGTCTCTATCCTTCAAGCAACCCTACACAATGTCAATACGTTAATGTCCGGAAAGTTTTTTTTTTTTTTAAAGATTTTATTTTTTCCTTTTTCTCCCCAAAGCCCCCCAGTACATAGTTGTATATTCTTCGTTGTGGGTCCTTCTAGTTGTAGCATGTGGGACGCTGCCTCAGCATGGTTTGATGAGCAGTGCCATGTCTGCGCCCAGGATTCGAACCAACGAAAACACTGGGCCGCCTGCAGCAGAGCGCGTGAACTTAACCACTCGGCCACGGGGCCAGCCCCCGTCCAGAAAGTTTTTTTAAATTGTTGCCCAGAATACATTAACATAATCTTAAGTCAGTTTTTTACCTTATCAACTAGGATCGAGTCTCTCACAGATTGAAAATCCTAACTTCCCCACCATTTCAAATTAAAATATTTAACTCACATGCACATTTGGTGCCATATCATATTTTTCTGTCTCTTAAAATGTGTAACCACATCACTATTAACTATCCTAAGTGCTGTGCTGTTTCAACTTATATAAGCTCACTCTACTATAAATGTCCCACTCTCTTTCAGGCTATGTTAATTTCCTAGACCGCTTTAACAAATTACCACAACCTGGACAGCTTAAAACAACAACAAAAGATTCTATTCTGGTGGTAAGAAGTCGAAATCGGTATCATTGAAACGAAATCAAGGTGTTGACAGGGCCACATTCCTTCTGGAGGCTCTAGGAAGGAATCTGTTCCTTGCCTCTTGCAGCTTCTGATAACTGCCAGGGTTTCTTGGTTTGCAAAACCATCACTCCAATCTTCAAGGCCAGTATCTTCAACTCTCTCCATTCTGTTTTCATATATCACTTTTTCCTTTATGAGTGGAGTCTGTTGACAGTCTGACAGCCTTTCATCATTATGTTCTCTCTGTCCCTTTCAGTACAAATCGGCAGTGTTTCTGCTAATATAACATCCTCAAAAACATTGTGGGTTTCCCATGTATGTCAGGATATTGGACAAGAGGGTCCTCCATAGATCTTTCCTGGATAATCTCATCTAATCCTGGCTTTTGCTAAAATGGCTGAGGAAACCTATGAGTACAGGTATAATCTCCTCAGCACTAGCAAAAGGTTGTCCAGTCATACCCTTGGCCTTCTTTCCAGAGAAAGTTTCTCTAACAGTGAATCTCCTAATTTTAGCATCTTCTGCAATCTAGATAGACTGGAATTTTCCCCAAACATCAAGTGCTTGTTTCTTTTTACTTATCAGTTCTTTCCTCAAATTTTCTCTTCTAGCATTTTACTATAAATAGCAAGAAGAAACCAGACAGCACCTTCAATACTTAGAACTACCTTCAGCTAATTATGCAAATCCACCACTAAGTTCTGCCTTCCACCTAACTGTATGACACAATTCATCTGGGTTTTCTACCACTCTATAACAAAGACCTCCCTTCCTCCAGTTTCCAATAACATGTTCTTCATTTGCTTCTGAGCTTTAACCAGAAGCACCTTTCAAGTCCATATTTCCACCAACAGTCTTTTAAAAGTAGTCTAGGCATTTTCTATCATGTGCCTCAACATTCTTCCAGCCTCTACCCACTGTCCAATTCCAAAACCATTTCCATATTTTTAGGTAACAAATTACCACAAATTTGGTAGCTCAAAACAACACAAAAGGGGCCGGCCCCGTGGCCAAGTGGTTAAGTTTGCGTGCTCCACTTTGGTAGCCCGGGCTTTTGCTGGTTTGGATCCTGGGTGTGGACAAAGCACCGCTCATCAGGTCATGCTGAGGCGTTGTCTCAAATACAGCACAACCAGAGGCACTCATAACCAGAATATACAACTATACTGGGGAACTTTGGGGAGAAGAAAAGAAAGGAAAAAAAACACTGGCAACAGATGTTAGCTCAGGTGCCCATCTCTAAAAAAACAAACAAACAACAACAACAACAACAACACAACACAAAATTAGAGGCTGGCCTGCAGGCGCAGTGGTTAGGTTCACACATTCTGCTTCAGTGGCCCAGGGTTCGTAGGTTCGGATCCCGGGTGTGGACCTATGCACTGCTTGTCAAGCCCTGCTGTGGCAGGTGTGCCACACATAAAGTAGAGGAAGATGGGTATGGATGTTAGCTATTAGCTCAGGGCCAGTCTTCCTCAGCAAAAAGAGGAAGATTGGCAACAGATGTTAGCTCAGGGCTAATCTTCCTCCAAAAAAAAAAAAACCCCACAAAATTATTCTGGAGGCCAGAAGTCTGAAATTGGTACCACTGGACCAATATCAAGGTATGGCAGGGCTGTGCTCCCACTGGAGGCTCCAGAGAAGAGTCTATTCCTTGCTTCTTCAAGCTCCTGGCGGCTGGCAGGATTGCCCTCTAAGCATATCACCCCAATCTTCAAGGCCAGTATCTTCGAATCTCTCTCTGCTCTGTCTTCAGCTTCTCCTGCGTGTGTTGTGTGGTATAATCTCTGCCTTCTTCTTATAAGGATGCATGTAATGGCATTTCGGGCACAGGGGATAATCCAGGATAAACTCCCCATCAAGATCCTTAACATAATCACATCTGCAAAGATCTTTTTTTTTTTTTTTGCCATATAAGGTAATATACACAGGTTCCAGGGATTAGAACGTGGATATCTTTTTTGGGGGGTGGGGGTATTTTTAAGCCTCCCACACAAACTCATTAAAAAATCCTTCCTTACATTTTCCTGAGAACTCTTTTCAGAGCTCTCTAATTGCAAAGTGAGATCTGATTTACTTTAAACTTAAGTAGAGGCGTCCCTCGGTATCAGTTGGGTAGTGGTTCAAGGACCCCACTCAGATACCAAAATCTGCAGATGCTCAAGCCTCTCAGTGAGCCCTCTGCATCCAAAGATGCAGAACCTATGGATACAGAGAGCCAACTAACTGTATGCGGAATACTTCATATATATTCAACTTTCAAACATGGTACTATTTTTTCATGTCTCAAACTGGTGAGGTTCAGTGTTACACCATGATTAACATGGTATATCTCCGTATTTGGCAAGGGGTAAGTGGAAAACTATTTCAATACTAAAGAGAGGAAATAGACTATAGATCTAGAACTTACAATTTGCATATATTTTAAAATTTCAAAGAACATCCCCCCAGTTAAAATTAACTTGTCCCTCTTATCAGCATGTTTATAATTTTATTACAAATTGTCAGTCTGATTCTTATTATAGTCTAGGTGTTTATACACAGATTAATTAACCAGATTCCATTTTACTACAATTTTCACCAGGGGATAGTTTGAGGGTCATTTTATCCTACTGACACAACCTCCTGGAAAAAAACCATTTTATTCCACAGCAGCAACTATCTCCATTCTTAGTCTGTTTCCCTTTCTAAATAAGTAAGAGTCATATACATTTCAGAATAATATCTGGGCTTCTCCCAAATACATCATAAAAAAACTATGTGAAGAAGAATTAAAAAAATTTTAAATACTATCTTTAACATTTTAAGGAAAATTAAAATTCTCCACTGTATTGACAAAAGCCTTTCAAATATTTGATAATAGTTGTGCATTGCCAATACTAACCCAAGAACTAGCAACCAATCTGCCAAAAAGACAAGTCAAGTCAAGCCAAGCCACATTAGGATTAATTCTTGTTTAATTTAATAAATCAACTATGTTTGTCAGTTAATATTTTCTGCCTCCTTATGGACAGACAAAATCAAATATCTTGATAAACAATTTGGAATTGGAATGAGCAAAAAATACCCTTGGTCTAGAGCACTTAACGTTATTTTCAGATATGAGAGCCCACATGGCTAAGCTAATGCATTCCTTATTATAGTCATTACTGGAACCAATCTTTGAATTCCTGCCATAAGGACCTACTTAAAAGTTAGTCAAAGTTTGGCTTAAATTTACTTTTTTTTACTAATTATTTTTATGAGATTGTAAGAGTGATATACATTACTTGTAGAAAATGTACAAACTAGATGAAAGTATAAAGGTACATATAAGTCTACTAATTAAAGAAAACTATTCTTAGCACTTCGGCATATTTTCCCATCTACTAAAATGTACAAATATACTTTTCAAATTAGCAGGATCATAATGTATATGTAAGTTTTGTATTTAGCTGTTTCTCCTGTATTATCAAATACTTTTGACTATAGAAAAATACACTGTATGCATGTGTTATAATTTATCTAAAAATCTGGGCAATTTTCACTATTCTAAATAACATGGAGAACATTTTTCCATGTAAATTTATTTGTACAGATTCAGTTTCCATGAGAGAAATTCTTAGAAGCAGAACTAATTTAAGGTTCCTGATATTTACTGATTTACTGTTATTTTCTAAAGTGGCCCTATCCATTTAAACTCCCAGGATCACCATACAAAAAAGTAGTCTCTTCCTACCACATCCTTGCCAACACTTGGTACTAATGAAATAAAAAAGAAGTTCTGTCTAATTTGGTATTTCTTATTGGAGAAAAAGAAAAGAGTGGGGCATTTCCTTGCTCTCCTACTGCAGTTGGAATACATCTTCAGGAATTTACCACAGTTACTTTTCATTCTGTGTGTGCAAATTACCTCTTTTACATTTCTCACTCAGTTTTTTTCTGTTAGGGAGTTGGTCTTCTTTATTGATTTGTAAGAGACACTGTATTAGTCTTTCACGGTTATGTTTAAGAAATCTCCCCCAGGGTACTTTCTCTTCCAACCTCTCTTTAACCAGCTTTCAAAACTTCATCTCCCATTAAATATCACACAAACTTCTTAGTACACATACAGCTGGACTACTACTACAACTTCTACCACTACTACAACTTTACCCACCATCCTGAGAGATCCCATACACTCTTGCCTTTATTCTAACTCTGCTTCCCAAAAGGCCTTTGCCCTGCTTCATTTCTTCACACTCTTATCCCTATCCTAAATTCAATTTCTAATTATCCATCAAGGCCCAGCTCAGCGACATCTCTTCCAGGAAGGTTCCTGGGCCACCCCAAGACAATTATGTCAATTATCTCACATTGTCCACATCACTTTCCAAATATTAACTTTTCTTGGAGTTGTCCTTGTCTCTAGCATTAACACATTCAATTCTTTAAAAGAACTTAATGTCTTGTCTTTTTCATTCATTCGGGGAGGAAGATTGCCCGAGCTAACATCTGTGCCAATCTTCCTCTATTTTGCATATGGGATGCCTCCACAGCACGGTTTGATGATCAGCGCGTAGGTGTGCACCCGGGATCTGAACCCACGAACCCCAGGTAGCTGAAGCAGAGCACGCAAACTTAACCACTAGGCCACTGGGCTGGCTCCTGTCTTGTCTATTTTTATCTCCAAATTGCTTTTTACACATAATAGTTTCTCAGTAAACATTACGTGAATAGTTGGCCCCTAAACTCGGCCCTTCTCTCTTCCTCCCTCACTTTCTATAAGCAAGGATACATCCTATTCTTCTTGCTTCATATAGAACAATGAACCTGTCCACATCTCTAGCATATTTGTTATGTCATGAAGCAAACAGAACTTTTAGTTCAAGATAAACTACCACTGCTGACATACCCAGGAAAGTCCCATGTTGTCTACAACAATCTATTATATTCCCCTTCCTTTCTCAAATATATATTATTTTAATGGGACTTTCAATACATTCCATGCAGTATTTCCTAATAAACGTGTATAAAGATTAAAGAACTGTGCTCAAAAGTGACAGGAAGAGGAAAGGAAAACACAAATGAAAGAAACCTCAAAATGTGCCTTGCATCTTTATACAGTAACATTTTTTTGTCTTCTCCTACATACTCCACTTCTCTGCAAGCCTGACTCCCAATAGAACCAAATAAAAATTAATTTTCTCCAACATCAACAATAATTTCTTATGCTTCCAACTTTATCAAACACAAGAAGCAAATGAGTTATGTCCAAATTCTTCCCAAATTTTTTCAAATTCAAGCTCCTTTTCCACTATCTTTTCAATGAAATTTTATTGGTTACATGCAGTCAGAATGGTGTCACCACAGCCCGTTAGATCAAACTCAAATGTTTTAGAACAGCGCTAGTCTAAGCATGGCCCATGAACCAGTGACAGTTCGCCAATTCTAACTGATCCCCCAAAAGACACAGAAAAACCGAGAATAAGTGTTCTAGAAGCTTTTACAGCAATTTGACCTCATTTTTCTAATAATTCACTTTAAAAGTATTTTGCAAAAGTAGAGGTCTGAGACAAACTGGGATTAAAAGACAAAAACAGCAACTGGCCAATTACCACCACTTGAGGAGCACTGTTCTAGAACATGCTTGCTAATCTTTTCCCAGTAATGCCACACAGAGTTTTATTTTTATGGCTCACGTGGGTAAACAAAGGCGGCTGCTAGAGAAATCTAAGGAGGCCAAGCTATCCCTAAGCACCCAGCCACCCCTCGGGTCAGAAGGGATCAAGATCTTGGCAGGGCACACCAAGTTGAGGAGTTTTGCTGTAGAAGTCATAATCTGGCATTCCAGGCCACCCACAAACTGAACTCACTATCCAATCTCTTATCACGTCCTAAGAGGATTCTATCCCACCTGCTTGGTAATTTTGCTTCAATGTTTTAAATACCAATTACACTGTTCCTCCCTTCTGGAAATATCCATGCCTTGCAAACCAGACTGTATTTACCCTTCAAAGTTCACACTCCAAAACTCAAATTAAGATTCACACTTTCTTACTTCCTCCTACCTGCACTGAGATTTTCTCCTTACATGGAATCAACTAAAAAACCATTATTACATACTTATTAATGAGCATGTAGTGATCTATCTTAAAATGACTCCTCATCCCGTTCTCTCTCATATCACTTTTTCTACCTAAGCAGATTTTAAGGTCTTTTCATTGGGAAAGCAGGATTAAGTCTTCCCTTTTTATTACGGACTTCACAATAACCAGAACAGGGATAACTAAGAATCCATTGTGTCAAGTTCATTAAGTTCCTTAGGATATTTGCAGTATCGACTCTTGTGTGGGGCACACTATCTTTTAAAAGACCATGCTCTAGAACCAGGTGCCCCACAGTTTTAACTGTTTACATTCTTATCAACTATAGGACACAATATTTATGGTCCTCCTTCACCCCTACTCTCAATGGGATCCACTGTTAATTACTTAGACCCTTCCAGATCTTTTTCTGTACCTTTATAAATACAGTCACAGAATTTTTTTTTCTAAACCATTTAACTGGAATGTACAATTTGCTTTTCTTCCTCAGTCAACAGTATGATTTAGTGGCAAATGTTTTCCTATGACTGTTTTATTCTCAACACGTTTCTAACCAGAGAAAGCTTTTCTAGATATCTAAAATCTAAAGAGGAGGCCAAGCTATCCCTAAAATCAAGAGTTCCTCTTCAGGCATGTCTTCATTCCTGGGCACTAAATACCACTAATCCCCCACTCATCCTAAGTAAATTTCCTTCCACCTCTGATTTATATTCTTACTTTTAAGAAGAATTCCTATATGCCACATACATGGGAAAAAGAAAGTTTTTCCTTGTACTGCCTAACTATCTCCTTTGTTTTTCAGATTCTTTATAACCATGGTCCTTTAATTCTACTTTTCTTCTTCACATACTGAGACTGCTTCAAAATATATTCACACTCATTAAATGAAAAAACCCTAAAACAACGAAAGTATTATTCCACTTTAAATGCTAGTTATTTGCTTAATAAAAACAAAACAGAATACAGAACAGTACTAAAAAATAGACTTGAAAGAAAAAATACAAGTGATACTGATTAACTTTTTTCTATTTTAAAAAGATTACCTCAATATTTGTACACTGGCTTGTTAAAATTTAAAAATTGCTGTGTTGCCTTTTACATCTCTGTATCATATTGTAATTATTTAAGTCTCTGTATTCCTTGCTAGATTATAAATTTAGAATAAGAAAAAGTATTTATTAATCTGGTACACTTATTATCAAATAAATGCTACCTACTTATTTCGTGTAATAATTGGTAAGAAGGCAACTAGTGCCAAGTGAAATGCTACATTTTAGTTGGTTTAAATACCTTCAAGCTTTTGTTTTTATTTGTTTTTTAGGCATAGGAGAAGTGTGAATGTGGTTAGCAAAGAAAACACTGGGGTGGAGGATGGTATAATTTCCCCCAGTAAAACTGCTTTAAACTACTGCAAATTCTGGAATTTTTTCCAGATTAATTAGAATTCCTGGATTGTCCCCAACTAGATTCCTCCGGAAGACAGCAGCTAAAACCTAGTCAATTATTCCTACCCTTGCCTCAAATCCCTTAAAATAACCCTGAAAACTCTAAAAGATAAGTGAACTATAGAGCACAAAATCATTCCATAAAATTAGAAAAAAATAAAGCAATACAAAATATTTTTCACATATGCCTTCCACATACCAGTTTGGCTTGTGCTTCTGCAATTTTTCGGTTATTCTCTTCCAGTATTCGCTCTAGCTCCTCACGTTTTGCACGTTCTTCCTCCTAAAGGGGAGGACATGTTAAGATGTTAGAAAAATAAAATGTTTACTTTTACTGATAAATCTTTACTAATCTTCCTCTGAACTCTTTTGATCTGACTTACAGGGTAGCTTTACAGCTACCTTCTGTCTGACAAACGATAAACTGTGCAGCCACTAAAATTTGTTTCTAGCACTAAATTTAAATCATCCCTCCCAGTCCAAACAGCAACCGACTAATCCCTCCCTAATGATAGTTTCCTGGTAATTATTACTAATACTTTAATATCACACAAATCAACAAGGACAACTACAAACTGGATAGTATTTACCAAATTAAAAAAATAATATATAAAATATAAATAAAGTGAATATTTGTCTCACCAATTATGTATACCTACGTATTCTTTACCTATACTCCTTTAATCAGCATTAAAAGTTGAATATTTACTGTCTTGTCCAGTGTCCTGCAGAGTGTGCTCCTCGGCTGCCATACGCGCCAGCTTCCTCTTTAAAATGATTTGTACTGTTAGCTTGGCAATACCTGCATCAGCAGCTCAACCATTTATAAAGAAACAACATACAAGGAAGGCTGAGCTGAGGAATGCAGATGTTTATGGTAAGAAGGAACAAAAAATGTAATTCATCATTCCTAAGGCAAACAATTAATAAGAAAAATACATTTACTGTTAGTGAAAAATACAAATGGTAATCCATACTTCATGGAACTAAGGGCTTCTTCCATGGGGAAAATGGACTTAACATTCAGATGTTGACAATTTCTAAAGGCAGCTTATCTTGTCATCTACAGTCTGAACTGAAATTCAGGAATCCAGGGGGTGCATGGTCAGGAAATAAAACTCTGTCATTTATTTTTCTTGGAGAATTTAATGAGATTTTATAATGCAAACTATATGAAGATTGCTTGATGGTTTGGGCAGTGTTCAGATCACAGCATACATATTCAAATGATTTTAATATTTGGAAAAGACTGTCAGAGGGTTGTGTCCGTGTAAAAAAAAATTGTTAACATGAAACAAAAAGCAAATGAAGAGAAAAAAATCTTCCTATGATTAATAACTCGCTACAAGACAGCACCATTACTCCAAAAATATCTTCATTAAAAGCACTGATATAAAAATTTCATACATTCAATTGCACAGTCTATGATATCCACCAAATATAGACATGTATATCTAGTTAAAGACAGCACAAGGGAAAATGCATTTGAAAAGCTAAGCTAAACAGACAGATTTAATGATGTCAACTTGTCCACCATAATGCCAAGATTAAAAATGACGACATATATTTTTGAATCAAATACTTAACTTTAAGAAAATATAATTACAGCATTTCCTATGGCACACACCAATGGAATTCATATTCATTATGCAAACTATGTTGAGGGACACTCAATGCTATAAAGTAATTTGCCTTGAGTGTTTCAGTGACTTTCAACAAGTTTTAGGATCCTGGAGTAATTAGTGCAAATAAGCCATGAAGCTTCAGTAGCAAATTACTGTCTCACAGAAAGACATTTTCAACTTCTGCTCCAGCTGCTGATAAAACAAATCATGTGTTTAGCTTGACTCCAGACAAGGACAACCTGTTCCTTCATAACTCTCTAGAGAAAAAAAGGAGTTGTTAGTAGATACTAAAAAAGTGGATGAATAATCTGGACATTTTTCCTAAAAAGATTTCTTAAAACACATTAGGAAAATGGAGGGCCTTATGATCAGAATGCTAGAATTAGTCCATTGTGTTGAGCACGATTTGGGGTAGGGGGTGAGGGATAAAAGGAAAAAAAAGAAGAGCAAGAAAACCTATTTATCAAAAGCAGGTGCTGTCACTCAATGTTAGGCCCTGCTCTTTTTAATCTGACTGAAGGCAAAAAGCCTCTCACAGTCTAGGTAATAAGAGTGATAAACAGAAAAGAAGAATACACAACCACAGGTGGATTTTTAACCTTTTCCCTTTACCACTCCCTGTCTCCCCCCACCCTCCCACAAAAGAATGTAAGTCCTGCAGCCATGGCAAAAGTTTCAAACACTTCTCAAATATGTAAGCCAGTTCCGTTAAATCAAAAAGTATCCTTGAATACGTTTTATGAAAATAACTTTTAAATGTCAGTCAGCACTTCTGAATAGGCTAAAAGATTAACTTTCGCAGCAATGTTAAGTTTAGATGAGAAAGGAATTAGTCTGTATTCCATCTCTTTCTGAACTGAGCAGGAGGCACACCCAACACTGAAAGTTTTGCCATGGACTGTCTCTACTTTCCAAACGACCGAGCGTTACCTCTCTGGCTTTTTGTGCTGCAAGCTCAGCTTGTCTCTGTCGCTCGAGTTCTTCGAGCAACTGCTTTTCCATGATGCGCTTGGCTTCCTCCACCCTTCGGAGAACTTCTCGTTCAATTTCATCCTTCCTTTTCTCTAATTCTTCTTCTACTCTTTTTGCCACCAATTCTTCTACTCTTCGTGCTGTTTCTTCTTCGATGAGTTTTTCTTCTATTTCCTGCTGCCGACTAGCAAACAAAGTGGAAAAAATGACTTAGATAATACAAGAAATAAACCTAAGAATCGAAATAAAACTAGTTAAAAGCCTGTAAACACTAAGCCTGATTATATATTTCTAAGAGTTTACTATTCATTTTAACGTAACATTCAAGTAAATGACAGATACCAAGATGTTAAGTGATACAGAAATTCAAATAAATATAAAACAGACATTCAAATAAATATAAAACCATGTGTTTTTTTTCCTATCACTTTCTAAATACAAAAAGACTAGTACATACAAAGAGCCTAATTCATTAGTTTTACTTTAGGAACTATAAATATGAAACAGGAAATCCACTTTTGCTATCAACTTTATAATGAAAGAACAAGCTGGTAAATAGAGAGATGTACTCATCTGCCATTCCACTTCGCCTAAGAGCTGAGTTACAGAGAAGTCAGGAGAAACTATTACATAGCAAGCAGTTTAGACCAGCTAAATCCCTTCTCCCCCACACCCCGCCAAGCAAAGTCAGAATAAATACAGATTCAGACTGCTAAGGCAATAGTAGTGTAGCTTTTAGTGAAAATACAGACCAACTTATTGAGGTTCTGAATTTTATACCCTTTACGGTACCTTCTTTCTTTTGTTAACTGATTTTCAATTAAAAGCTCTTCTAGAGATGGCAAAGTGGAAGGAAATATTTTTATTATCAGTTCTATTAAAAAGTTCAATGAAGCATGATACTGTTTTAATTATTTTAATTCCATTTAGATATTATAAACCAGATTATTTACTCAAAGTGAAATTCTGTGAAAATACTGATATTTATCAAGGCACTAGAGTGGAAACCCCAGTCATTTTACACCACTGATATTCAATATGATAGCTGCTAGTCACATGTGTCTAGTCTGAACTGAAGATTAGTATGAAGAAAATACATTAAAAATTTTAAATATTTTTATTTGATTATATGTTAAAATGATAACATTTTGAGATAGATTGGGACTATATTAAATTAATTTCACTAGGTTCTTTTTAATGTTGCTACTAGAAAATTTTTAATTACATCGCTGGCTCACATATTTTTATTGAACAACACTATTTGAGATAATAATTTGTGTTGAATGAATGAATTCAGAGGCTTGAGAAGTGTATCTAAATCCTAAGAGGCGAATTTATTAATGCTTCAACTTTCTCACAATCCACAAAATTAAATACAACCTGTATCCTTTATATCTTTTGATGACTCATATATACGTGTCAGACAGTCATTTAATTTTTCTGTTTAGTAAAGACTTTATAGCTTTTAAGTGATCTTTAAACACCCCAATCCACTTCAATTCAACTCTATTTTAGGGAGTGACTCAATTCTCACTCAAGTGCTTTCATTCTCAACTCCTGTGACTTATTCACAGTGCTACCATAACTAACACCAATGTATCTTTAACATTCTGATGCATTTCAGTTTCTGCATTTATAATCTCTACATTTTTCTGTTAAGGAGGTAGTAGCTACTTGAGAAAGCATAATTTCTTTTAGGTTCTAGATATTTGCAATACCCATTCTGAAGACTCTGTTGCTTCATACCTATCTCCTCCCCAACACAAAATTATTGATGTCTTTTATTTAAAAAAAAAAAAAAGATATGAAAGTCTAACACACATATTCTAAATATACTGCTTTTCTTTTTTAACTTCCAATAACATTTAGTATTATGGTAGTTTCAATAAGCTTCTATCTATAAGCAGCTCAGTAAAAGAGAAGAGATACCTACCTCAACACTAAAAATGAATTGCCACGGATATCTAAAGAAAATCAGGTAGCAATTTCAATGGAAATTATACCTCCAATACAAAAATTTTGTTTCTCTAGTTCATCCAAAGAGAAAGAAATGAGAGAAAACAAGTAAGGTTGACAATTGCTGAACGTGGATGATGGGAATATTAGGATTATAACAATCTCTCTGTTTTTGCATACATTGGAAAGTTTTCATAATACAAAGTTTCAAAAGTATATACACCCACACACACACTTTTGCTAGTTGGTTCTTATGAAATTAGAAACCTAAAAAGAAACTTTATTTTAAAATTTCAAAAATGGTACCATTCAACTATTAAAAGGACTATGTGAACAGTTCCAATTAAAACTTTCCACACAAAGTAAAAAAGAGGGAAAAGAATAGGATAAAGCTTTAGGTTAGCTTAACAATAGAAACAGTTCCAAACTAACAGGGATTTGGGAAAGGTGGAAGAGACTTGATACATGTTCAGGTTTTTGTCAAGCAGTCCCTAATAGTTATAGCACAATGACTAATAGGGCCACATTTCCATAGATTTGGTCAGTAAGCAGAAAACGAGCGTAAATAAACTCAGTTTATTACTTACAACAAATGCCAGATCCACATGGTATGAGCTCCCACTCTGCTCTCTGCTCCCACTGATGGACACCAAACCAGCTGGGCCAGGGACGGGCAGTGCAGGCACAGGTGGTGGGCTGCTCTGCGGCTAAGGAACCAATTCTAACTACAGCTCAGTAGTTTTGTAGCCCGAAGGAGAGAGCAAGTGGAAAGTCCCAAGCTCAACTGAAACCGGAAGGATGAAAAATGGCCTAGCAGAGTTTTTCACAAGGCTGCTTATCTCCCTTTGTTCCTGGAGGAACCACAGGGCATCCCACCACAACTGTAATTAAGCCTTGCTGCTGTGTCCTACGTGGAGACAGGCATGGTGAGGGCGCCACAGCAGCTGTGTCCTACGTGGAAACAGGCATGGTGAGGGCGCCACAGGAGAACCGTTCCCCTACAAGTATTATCAAGAATATAATTTCTGTTGTTGCTATTATTCTTGGTCAGGTTAAAACTGCTACCTTGGTAATCAGAAAGAATTTTAAAATCAGTTTTTAGATCCAGTGTTGAAAACGTCAAAGCCCAATATTGCTTTAATTCCCCTCCCCACACACACTGAATTCAGAAAACCAATGGGCACCTGTACAACCGAATTAAGCATGAGTTCATCTTTATTGATGATAAATTCATTATCAGAATCAATGATAAAGCAGCTGTTAGGCTAACTTTCATAAAAGGCACTGAAACTTTACTGAAAACAAAAATAAAACCACAAACACTTTTGGTCATTAATATCTTACAAAAGATGTATCATCTAATATCACTGCCTATCCATTCCTTAAAACTTTTGCCATAGGAGGTACCACTCTCTTGATGTTCTTTGATCTCTAATCTTTTCCTCAGGCTCTTCTGCTGAATCCATTCGCTTGCCAAGAAACTGTGCCACTGATGAAAGGGTAGAATCAAAATCTTCAAGTTTTTCAATGGAAATGGTATAACATTAGGTCCCCATTTTCTCCATGCTCTCAGCTATTTGCTTGTGACACTAGTCACAATCAACTCTAAAATGGCAACTATTAAAACAAAACAGCAAGAGCCCAGCAATACAGCACTATTAAATGAGTATCACTTTGTACAGAGCAACTGGCACTATTATTTTTAAATGTCTTCAAAATGTATGAAGTCAACCCCAGGAGCTTACTTCCAGGAATCACTTCATATTATTAGCAAACGGCATTTACTCAGTACAGTACTGAAGAGGTACCAAATATTGCGCCAAGAGCTTCATACACCACGTCATCATTTGCATTTCTGTGGCTAAGCAGTTTATAGCTGGGCTCTGGCTCACTCCATGTTGCTGAGAGGTGAATTAACCTAGGTAGACTCCAAAGCTAATGACCTTAAGTTGTCTACTACCCTACACTGATTCTCCAGGACCAGTGTGAGAGGCAAAGCCATGCACAAAGATTTAAGCACCAAAATGACTATTTTAAAAACTCATAAAATTCTTATCCTCAGCTAGATTTTATGCCCTAATGTTGTCTCAAAACCCTAACCTCCTCTCCCTGAAATACACAGTTCCATATACTGAATTTGTTCATAAAAGCTGCTCTTTGCTCTCACAATGAGCTTTTCATTCTTCTAAGAATCACTCATATAGATTGTAGCTGGTTTAGATACTCTAATTCAGAAGGCTCTTGATCTGTCATGCAGTTGAACGCTTAAGTATGTTTCAACCTTGATACCACAGGCTATAGCAAGTTACTACGCCGTTGACCTTTCCCTGATTTACTCCAAGTCATTTTCAGTTGCTCATTTTTTCAACAGCTAATAAACAAACATAAAGCATCTCAAAAGAATACATATGAAAATGATAATAAGGGTGCAGGGGAGGGAAGAGAGAGAAAAAAACTGAATGGCTGGGACACAGGGAGGAGACAGAAAACAACTGATCTGAATTTTGAACCGTGAATTAGCTAGTCAAAAATGAGAAAAAAAATATTTTTTTTGAGGAAGATTAGCCCTGAGCTAACATCTGCTGCCAATCCTCCTCTTTTTGCGGAGGAAGGCTGGCCCTGAGCTAACATTTGTGTCCATCTTCCTCTACTTTATATGTGGGACGCCTACCACAGCATGGCTTGCCATGTGGCGCCATGTCCGCACCCGGGACCCGAACCTGCGAACCCCGGGCCAGCAAAGCAGAACGTGCACACTTAACCGCTGAGCCACTGGCTGGCCCCACAATTTTTTTTAAGATTTGCACCTGAGCTAACAACTATTGCCAATCTTTTCTTTTTTTCTGCTTTTTCTCCCCAAATCCCCCCAGTACATAGTTGTATATTTTAGTTGTGGGTCCTTCTAGTTGTGGCATGTGGGACACCGCCTCAGCGTGGCCTGATGATGGTGCCATGTCCGCGCCAAGGATCCGAACCAGGGAAACCCTGGGCCACCAAAGTGGAGCACGTGAACTCGACCAGTCAGCCACAGGGCTGGCCGGAAGAAAAAAATTTTTTAAGGTCTGCCTTTTACTACATTGTAAGATCACTTCTTAAATTCACCAAGTTCAATCTGGATGTATATAAACTATGTTAAAAACATTATTTATTGAGGTCCATTATATGCCAAGCACAGTCCAGATACTTTAATGCACTGCTTCTAATCTTCACAATAAGCAAGACAGTTACCTCCATTTCACAGATAAGAAATCAAACTCACGGGTAGGCAATTTATTCAAGGCCTCAGAACTGTAAATGGCAAGGCAACCTCGTTTCCAATCTTACCAGACTTTCTAACTGGTTAAGCCCAACAGTAGATTCTAATTTTCCTGTCTCTCTCCATTTCACATTGGACCTCTAGACACTGTGCATTCTTCTGGTACCCCTTACTTTGCTTCCACCACGTACTTGTCGTCCTCTGTCCAACTGTAAATACAAAGACCCCCTTAGGTTCTTTCAGGCCATGAACTAATTGCTCTTCTCCCTCCATACTCTTCTTGGGTCATTCTATCTACTCTTAAGGTTTCCCCCAGGCTTCACTCCCCTGTATCAACCTTGGATAAACTCACGATATCCAAAAATTAGTGCCCACAGCCCAAGTGCCAAGAGGAAACTCCCCTTGATTTTTCCCTCTTCTCTATCCATCAGACTTCTGACATTTTAACCAGTGTCTGACACACAGTAGTTAAACATTTGGTGGCTGAGATGCAATAGCCACAATATAAACTTGAAAGCCAACATCAATGCTTTCTTTCTCTTAGTTTCACATCCAACTATTTGCCCTAAATGTTTCTTAAATCTTTCTCATTTTCCATTCCAACAACTACTCCCTCACTACTCCTCTGTAGACTTATTGTAATTAGTTCCTATCCTATACAACAGTCAGTGATCTGTTTGGGAAGAAAAAAAAAAAAAGCCCCATGCCATTTGCCTGCTTAAAACCTTTCCTGTATCTAAGATGAAACCCAAGCTCTTTAATACAGCATACAAGATTCGTCCCATGATTTCCAGCCTTCTATTTACCTCTCCAGTCACTCCATGACTTTAGTACTTACAGAACATTCTGTTCCAGTCAACATTCACCTTTGTACTCCACTTGAAGACCATTCTGTCCCTCTCCCTTTATTTTGGCAGGGGTGGAGGAGACTCTCTCTTTTGGTCACATGCATCCTCCCATGCCTAGCCTGACAGTCTTGGATTTTTATCCGCCACTCATTCCTTCCTAGATCTCATGTGTTTACCCATCTAGAATGCTTCCTTTCTACAGGTACATCACCATCACAGGATTCACCACACTGCATTATTAACTACCTATCTGTCTTCAAGCTAGATCAAGATCTTAGAGAGGGGTCAATCATCTTACATAAATCCTCAATAAATATTAATTGAATGAATGAACTAACCATCACAGAGTTGGAGACAGACAACTACTTCTGCCCATTCCCAAGGCTCCAAAACCTAGGTCTTTCCATTGTTTCCTTCGCATTATTTCCAAGGCATTAGACCATATTAAGTAGTGTCTACTGCATGGTATCCAGGTGGCTGCTAGCTCTGCCCCCTCCTCCCTTCATAAATGTTAATGGTAGTTTGGTTCTTCTATCAACTTGGAACTATACAGCTGCTCTATTTTCTCATTTCATCCCTAGATTTCTTGTCTGCTATTCATGTGTAGCTTGCTAAATGCTTCTCTCTGCATACCAAGTTTCCTTCCACTTTTCCTACGAGTCTTAGCTTTTCAGTGAAATAACAACTCTTTGCTCTTTAGAGGTCTTCTTTATTTTCACATGCGAAAATTATCTCAGAGACGTCCTAGGTAATTTTTTAAACGTACATCTGTTGATAGTTATTTGAGAGCCATATCTTTACAGTTAAGGATCTCGTTCCAGACCAAAAAACTGGGTTCTATATAATCAACGTTTGTTGTGAAACAATTACTTGTAATTGGTTTTTAAATACATACATGTATATCACTGACAGTTCTAAGAAGTAAAGAAAAAATGAAAGCATGGTGCATGTTTTAAAGGAATGCAGCCAAATAGCTCTCCAGGTACTGCTTCCTCTGTAATATTATAGTTAGTGCTCCGGTCCCCTACCTCTTAATAACTTTGCTTTTAGAAACAAGCTCTGATGGAAAACCTATATAACACAAATGCAAATGTAGAAAAATTTAAAACTCCTAGACAATTCAGTACACAGAAATTTCTCTCAGAAAAATTCTAAATTCACTAACTTTCCTGCCTCACGAGCACTTTCTAAACATGCACTGAAGAAGTGAGGAAGGTGGCTGGCTAAACAGGGAGGGTTAGCACATCTGTCTAACCTTAGCTTTCAACACGGCTTTGGAAAATGAATATCCAGAGCATCAGAGTACCATGGCCTTAAACCAAAACAACACCCTACATTTTAAACCCAAAAGTTCACTAACTTGGGATTATTTGTACCTACTCTTAGATCCAAAGATACTTGAGAAGTGACACTTTTTCAGAAGTAAATTTTACCCAAACGGTACTTCAAATTAGGAACCTTACTGTGACTCTGATTTTCCCTACATAAAAGTTCTGTATGTGAGCAATGCAAAAATAAAAGCAAATAGTCAAGTGCCTTCTAAACAGTAAGCACACTACAAGGGGAAACAACAGAATTGCACCGGTTTTCTACGGAGAAATGTAAACCAAAATTAATAAAAAGCACAAAGAGAATAGGCTCTGATTAGCATGGCAGTTATGCAGTTGAATTCAAACGTCAAAATTCATCGTACTGTTCACTTAATGTTTACGCATTTCGTTTTTACACCTCAAAACCCAACAGAAACAAAAACCGAGTAGTCCCGAGAAACGTGATGGCGACATCTTTAACAAGGCAAATACGCCAAAGTAAAACGCATTTTTCTGGGGTGTACTGTTGGACACCTAACGCGTCTTACTCCCGAGAAGCCCTGTCCCTAATTTAAGCCGCAATACTCCAGCGCTCTAGCCAGCTGCGATTTGCACCCCACGGCTTAACTGCTTTCTGCTCTTCTCCAGCGGGCCAGCAAACGCTCACCATCCACATCTTCAGCATAGCCGATAGCTCCGACCGACGCAGCCCAACCCCGCTCGGAACTCCACCCCCTGCTTCCGGCACTCTCCTCCTCTCTCGCGCCAAAATCGCTTTCTCGGCTCTAGGCCTTTCCTGCAGGAGCCCCGCTATTTTACCTTCCCAGCCAGCTCATGGGACTGTCCTGCCCCAGACTTTCCACGTGCCAGGGCTGCAGCCTCTCGGGCCGGCTCCTGCGACCCCTCCAACTCCCCTTCTCGCGGCCCCCAAAGCCCGAGCCCCCTCTCTCCCCGCCTCGAGCTCCGCCTTCTCCCACTGCCCCCCGTCTCCCACTCCCCAGCCCCCCGTCTCCCACTCGCCACCCGAGCCCCGCCACCTCCCATCGCCCTGCCCCTCCCCCCGCGGGCGCTCACATTTTTCGCTGCCGCTCGAACTCGGCTTTCTTCTCCTCCTCCTCTCGCTTCTGCTTCTCGTCCAGGCTGCTGCGCTTGCTCACCGTGCGCCCGAAGATGTCGATGCGGTCGGGCGGAGACGAGGCGCGCTCCCGGTCCCGCTCGCGCCGGGACACGGCCGTGTTGGTGGAGCGCGAGCGGGACCGCGACTCCCGCCGCCGGTTCCGCTTACTTTCCCGGGATTTGGAGCGCTTGCGCACACGCTCCTTGTCCCGGGACCGCGACCGGGACCGGCTCCGCTTCTTGTTGTGTTTGCTGCTCTTGGTGTGCTTGGAGCGGGACGAGCTCCGGCTCCGAGACCGGCCCATCCTTCCGGGCGACGCTGTGACTAACCGCTGGCCTCGGGCCCCTCACGCGCCCAGCTGCCCTCGCCTCCGCCTCCGGACGCGGGCTGGCCGTCCTGTCGAGGCCGGGGACAGGACGGCTGTCAGCCAGCTGACTTTCTACTGCTCCCTGAGGTCGACGGCCGCCACGAAGGCCGCCTCCAACGACAAGGCCGCAACAGCAGGAGTTGCTAAGATGGCAGCCGCGGCTGCACCGGCCGCCCTTCCCACAATGCCCCGCGCTGAACGCGCCGTCGCGCGAGCCCCGCCCCTTGCCGATTGTTACCGAAGGCGAGGCGAACGTTTCCGAGCGCGCTCGGCTTCTTCCGCCAGCTCCCGCGACGCCGCCGCCTGGCGCGCGAGAGCCAGAGTCCTTCTCGTGTGCTTTAGGCGCTTTTGCTTTCTGTAAATTGCCAACATCGTAAGGATGAACCTGTCCACGTTTGGGTGCGAATGAAGTCATGCCTCGGCACGAACTGACTGCATTATTTTCGAGGCGCTGGTTTTGTCAGGTAGCCCCGAATTGTGTCAGAGTGACCCTGGGCAGATCACTTGCCTCCCTGAGCGGAGCTTCCTCATTTGTGCAATGGAGATAACTGCGCGAGGTGGTTGGGAGACTTACAGGAGATAAAGTGTGCAGCAGGCTTTGATCAGTGGAAGCCAGTGTTTAATGCAGGGCTTCATGGGCCAGGCATTGTTCTACATGCTTTGCATTTGTTAACGCGTTCGGTTCTCGTTTTTAGGATGGGGACGCTGAGGTCCGGGGGGTGAAGAAGTTGCCCGGGTCACACAGCTAGCACGTGGTAGAGCAGGGCTGTGTACCTATGGTGCAAAGCCCTTGCACATAAACAGTAAACCCCACTAAGCCCTAGCCAGGAAAGCTATGTTCCTATGTGATACCACAGTGTGACTATCGCGCCGCAGAAAGGGGCGACATTACTATTCACAGATGATAGGAAACCTTGAAAAGCTCGGTGCCTCAATTTTTAAAACTGAGTTCAGCAAAAGACTTAAGAGAGGGAAGTAGAAGAAAATTAGAAATTTTCCCTTTGAACAAGCAATAACCTATTAAAAGTGAAGTATTAAAAAGATTTTGTCCACAATGACAACAAAAACTATAAAATACTTAGGAATAAACTTTAACAAGTTACAAAGTCCTGATAAGGGAATCCCTCAACCTTTGCTGAGAGGCAGAAAAAAGGCCTGAGCAAATGAAAAACATTCTGTATCTTTGGATGAGAAGTCAGTACCAAAAATAGGCCAGTTCTTCCCAAGTCAAATTAGAAAATTAGCACAATTAGCATCAGGGTCACCAAATTCTCTTGGGAATGTGTTAGAACTAACTAAATAATTTAAAATTTCATATGGAAGATAACATCTTATCAGGATATTAATTTTCAAGGAAACCCTTGAAAAACAAGAGTAGTAAGGGATTGTTCTATAAAAGATTAAAATAAACTAATCACCAAGGTGTTAGCACAGACATAGGAAATCATCAGTGGAATAGAAGGATAGATCTATTATTTTTCTTCAGATAAATTCAAGTAAAAAAATTTAATACTGTAGAATGTATAGAATTACCCCATTATACTAGAAATATGTCTGTCAATCTAATATATGTACACACACACACATACACACACACACATACACACACACATACCTGAAAGGATGCCCATCTAATGTTAAAGATAGTTATTTCTGATTAGTTGGCATGTTGGTTTCCTAGAGCACTGCAAACTGGTGGCATGAAACAACAGAAACTTACTTGCTTACAGTTCTGGGGTTCAGAAGTCCAAAATCAAGACATCAGCAAGGTTGGTTCTTTTGGAGGTTCTGAGCAAGAATCTGTTCCGTGCCACTCTCAACTTCTGGTGGTTGCTGGCAATCCTCAGCATTCTTCAGCTCCCGTCTGTGTCTCTGTCTTCACATCTCATTCACTGTGCGTGTGTCCTCTTCTTAGAGGGACACCAATGATTGAATTAGGACTCCCCCCAATCCAGTATGACCTCAACTTAATTACATTTACAAACACTATTTCCAAATAAGGTCACTCAAATTACTTTCAGCTTGGATTTTTGTTTTCCTCTGATGTATATCCTGGTTGTAGGTCCTTCTAGTTCTTCTATGTGGGACGCTGCCTCAGCGTGGTTTGACAAGTGGTGGGAGGTCCATGCCCAAGATCCGAACGGGCAAAACCCGGGGCTGCCGAAGTGGAGCACACGAACTTAACCACTTGGCCGTGGGGCCGGCCCCAAAGGTTGCATTTTTAAAAAACTTTTCCCTAGTATTTTTCTGCATGTCCTGAATTCTTTATAATAAGTATATGATATTTTAGAAAAACAATAAAGGGATGTTTCTTTTAAAACGTACAGGAATGTGAGAAACTCTGCAAAATGATGTATGATAAGGATGATGGTTTAATTTAGTGGAAAAAGAATGGTTTATTAATGAAGGCTGCTGTCATAAAGAAAATAAAGACATTAAAAGTAAAGTACAGTTAATTTAGATCTTTGCATCATAACAGGAACAAAAATAAATTTAAGATGGATTGAAATCTAAATATGTTCAAGAGCAAATACTTTTTTTTTTATAATCATGTAAGACATAAAAGTAAGAGACTGTGGAGCAATGGTTGTACCACCTGGAGATTTACTTTAAATACAAAATCCTGTGTCTTATTCCGGGAAATTTTATACAGTACTTGGGCCCCAGAATCTCCATTTTTAACAAGCACCCCACATGATTTTCTTGTAAGCATTCCATCAACCACAGTATGAGAAACACTGGTATAAATGAATGGGTTAATATATTTGTGTAAATAAAAGACAAGACTTTGGAAGAAAATCTTTGCACTATTTAGTACAGCGAGTACATAGATTTTACACTGTTTAAATTTCCAGTTGCCTCCCATCCTCCATTCCCTTCTCCCAATAAAAGTGTTTCCGCAGTTCCTCTTTGAATAAATACAATAACCAAATATAAATAACAGATCATTCAAAACCAGATTATTCTGAAGAACAATCTTCTAATGTGAAAAATACTACCAAGGTGTCTGAATATATCTTTCCTCCTCATTCTTAAAATTACTCATTCTTAATTTTTAATTCATTCTTAAATTACTAATCCTCAACCTTTTCTGCCAACTTTTCAGAATTTGAGATGTATCCTGTAATGTGTTAATGAAGCATCATTTATTCAGGGCACAATTATTGAGCGCCTGGTTTGTGCGAAATACTGTGCTAGTGGCTCATGGATTTATACCTACACTTAAAGTACAGGTGGAACCCTTGGGCACTGGGTACCAATCTCTCACTTATCCACTGATCAGTTTTCTTTCTTGTTTCTTAG
The DNA here is from genome assembly GCF_041296265.1 of Equus caballus. Classification (NCBI taxonomy): domain Eukaryota; kingdom Metazoa; phylum Chordata; class Mammalia; order Perissodactyla; family Equidae; genus Equus; species Equus caballus. The sequence goes on from NC_091700.1 coordinate 95,129,953, forward strand.
AAGATTGTCTCCCTAAATTTTCCCTGGATTCTTTGAGACCCTATTCATACCCAGCCCTCCCTACCCTACTCAGTTCCTTACCGTTTGGCAGATTAGTTCTCCTTGGCAGGACTTTTCATATTTGCAATTTTTTAAAAAAATGTTAATTAGTTATTTAGTATCCATCTCTCTTGTGAAAAAGTGAACTCCTTGAGGGGGACCATGTCTGATTTGTTCACTCCTCTTGGGCCTAGAATCTTGCAAATGGGAAGCATTCAACAAAACAATCTGAATGCCTAAATAAACATGGATGTGCTGTCTAGTTTCCCCTAGCAACTTTAAAACATAGGTTATTTTAAAACTGCTTTAGACAATTCAAAATTACAGAATATTATGTAATTGGAACATAGAGTAAACCAATTTCATCACAGCTCTGGCAATAAAATCAGCAAAACTCTAGCTTCCAAAAACTGTCCTTTGAATCACTTCAAAATGTTCAGTTCTATACAAAATATACAGCCTTTTTTTCCCTAAGACAAATGCTACTCTAATTCTCCATCTAAAACTATTGTCAGGAGGCCCTATGCTAGGCAAGGTTAATTGTAAAATTGTAGTGTGCCTCTATGCAAAAAAAAAAAAAAAAATCCAATGTTTACCTAAGAAACAGAAAGGGAATCCTTTATTCAGAAAGCAGAAAAAAATGTTTTCAGACAGAGAAGCACATACAGACAGATCCAGCAGCCACAAATACAGAGATCCATCTTTTCTGAAGAGCAAGGCAGTAAAAGCCCTTGGCGCTGAGAGCACAGAAAGGCAGAGGAAGCCCTTGTGGAAACTTGCTCAGACTGGACGGTGACTAGAGCTGATCTCTGTGAGATGGGAGTGTGAACTTGGCAGGCTGTCACGTGGAGCCCGTCCAAAGCGGAAAGCCAAATTTAGTGTCAAATAAGAAGCAAATCTTGACTTAGTAAGGAGAGACTGTATTCAAAAGGATTATTGCAAGGAGTTGGGGGTGGGGTGCAGAGCAGGAAGCCTATTGCAATGGGGGAGGGGGACTATGGAAAAAGGGACAATGTCATGACCATAAGATCTGCAAGTGTCTCCAGAAATAGGCAAAAAGGGGTTTCCTTTTCTGGAGAGGATTAAACAAGGCTAGAAGGACCCAGGTGTGGGGAGTGGGGTGAGAGGGGGCATGATCTGATGTAGAGCAGAGAACGTTTCACTCCAGGCCAGCCTGTTCTCAGGAGGGGCCGCCTGCTGGCTCAGGCTGAGGGTGGCCCGAAGTTCAGGCACCTGGGGCAGGAGGGAAGCTTAACCAAAGTTTGATTAACATGCATTTTGTTCCCGTTTATCAGTGGGGACCAAATGGTTCATTTATGAGGCAAAGAATGGGAATTTGGAGGCTCTGCATCTGGCCTTGTGCTAGATAGTTGAGGGGGGCTCCTGTTGAGTCTTATCTAGTCATTTGGTGAAGAGGAGTTCTTTGCAGTAAGATGTTTCCCAGAATACAGAGGGTGGGAGATTTCTTAATCTTCACTGTTTCTCAGGAGCATGGGGTTCAGGTAACATTGAACACTGTCAACTGTAAGGGCTTCCAAGGACAATCTGAGTTTTCATCTGTTCCTTCTCTGACTTTCTTTCTTTATGTAGATCTGAGTTTCTGACCTTTATCCTTTTCCTTCTGTCTGAAGAACTTCTTTTCACGTTTCTTGCAAGGCAGGTCTACTGGTGACAAATTCTCTCAGTTTTTGTTTATCTGAGGGAGTCTTTATTTCTGTTTTACTTTTAAAAGATAATTTTGCAGGGAACAAAATTCTAGGTTGGTGTATTTTTTTTTCTGTCAAAACTCTGAATATTTCAACTCACTGTCTTCTTGCTTGTGCAGGTTCTGGTGAGAAGTCTGATGAAATGCTTGCTCTTGTTCTTCTATAGGTAAGATGTCTTTCTCTCCTGGCTGCTTTCAAGATTTTCTCTTTTCCTTGCTTTTCTGCAGTTTGAGTATGACATGCCTAGGAGTAGGATTTTTTAGTATTTATCATGCTTGGTATTTTTTGAGCTTCTTGAATCTATGGTTTAATATCTGTCAATAATTTTGGAAAATTCTCAGCCATTATTATTTCAAGTATGTCTTCTGCTCCTTTCTCTCTCTTTCTTCTCCTTCTGAAATTCCAATTAGCTTGTGTTACACCTTTGTAATTGTCCCACAGTTCTTGGATAGTCTGTTCAATTTTTTTCATTCTTTTTTCTTTTTGCATTTCAGTTTGGGAAGTTTCTATTATCTTCAAGCTCACTGATTCTTTCTTCAGCCCTGTCCAGTCTACTGATGTGCCCATTAAAAGCATTCTTCGTTTCTGTTACCATGTTTTTGACTTCTAAGATTTCCTTTGAGTTCTTCTTAGGGTCTCTGTCTCTCTGCTTACCTTACCCATCTGTTCTTGCATATAGTCTACTCTTTCCATTAGAGTGCTTAGCATCTTAATCATAGTTGTTTTAAATTCCCAATATGATAATTCCAAAATCTCTACCATATCTGAGTCTGGTTCTGATGCTTGCATTGTCTCTTTAGATTGTATTTTTTCCTGCTTTTTGGTGTGCCTTGTAACTTTTTGTTAAAAGCCAGGCATGATATACTGGGTAATAGGAACTGAAGTAGGTAGGCCTTTAGTATGGAGTTTTATGTTTATCTGGCTAGGAGTTATGCTGTGTTCACTGTTCACTGTAGCTTTAGGTGTCAGAGGCTTCAATTTCCTGTAGTGTCCTTGTTTTTGTCTCCCCATTGTCTTTGGGTTTCCTTAGGGACTCCTTCTTAAATAGAGTCAGGGCCTTGCAGTTCTTTTGGCTGTAATCCCCTGTTATAATACAGGAGGCCTATTAATTTGATGGTAAGGTGTTGAGGAAGGGAACCATTATGTAATCTTAAATAGTCATGGGCCCCATAATGATGCTTTGGTCAATGATGGACAGTGTATACAACGGTGGTCCCATAAGATTAGTATCATATAGCCTAGGTGTGCAGTAGGCTATACCATCTAGGTTTGTGTAAGTACACTCTTTGGTATTCACACAATGATGAAATCACCTAACGATGCGTTTCTCAGAACATATTCCTGTTGTTAAGTGACGCATGACTGTAATTATGTTTCAGTGAGTCTGTACCCCTGGTCTGTGACCTTCATAAGAGTTCCTCAGCTCTTTTTCCTTCCCCTCAAGTGAGATGGGAAGGCTAGAGTGGGCTGGAGTTGGCTAAGGTCCCTTACCGCAGGTTAGATAAAGCTCTCCTGAAGTCTTTTCTCTTGCTGGCATTTGTTGTAGTGTATTTCAAAACGGCTACTCCCCAACCCCAGTCAAACATGAGAGGATTTTTATCCTCTCTTCACTTTGAGAGCCTGGTGGGGATACTGGAGGGAAACCCATGAAAATGCAGGGGAATCCTTGCTTAGAATGGAGCCCCCAGGAGTTTTTAACTCTTGAGTTAGTCCTTCCTCAGCTTCTGGCAATTTGTTGCAGGTCCCACTTAAGTGCTCCTACCTGTTCCTGGTTCCAGTGGCTTCTGCTTCAAGGAAGCTGTTGTATACAAGATGTATATTGTCTGTATTCATCTGTCTCTCCAGTTTTTAGGGTGGACCTCATGTCTCTGATAGATCTAAGAAAAGTCATTGATTTTCAGTTTGTTCAGCTTTTTCCTTGTTCTGAGGGAGGGAAACGTAACTTCCAAGTTTTTCTTTTGTTTTTTTTTACATTTAAATAATTTCTAAAAAAAATTCCAACAAGAATTACAGACTAATAATCTCTGAATTCACCTGTTTCTTTCAGATAACAAAATCTTTAAAACGTGTGTCTGAGCTGTGTCCCCTCTCTGGATTTCGTTTTCCCATTTAGTGTGAGCAGTCTTTCCTTAAATTAAAAAAAAAAAGAAGTTCAGATATTTAAGAGAGTCCTAAAAGTTAATGTCTCACTACTAGCCTATTGCTAGTTAACCAATTTCTTTTTGGAGGAAGTGATTTAAGAATGGCCTACTCTCTTCCCTTGTGTCCTTCATTGTAGTCCACAGTTATTAAATTAAATGTAAACTCAGCTGTTTTATTTACGTGCTTTTGTGGTATTTATGGGTTGGGGGGATTAGCATTTATTGCCAAATTATTATGCTCCAGGAACTATGCTAAGTGCTCCTCAAATTTTAATGTGCACTTGAATCATCCAGAGATCTGGCTAAAATGCAAAGATCTCTTAAATGCAAATTCTGGCTCAGTTGGTACAGGCTGCCAACTGTACCCCCCTGCAACAGCTATAGGTCCCTGAGTTTTAGCATTTCTCATGAGGTGATGCCCAGGTGTGTGGCCACACTTGTCTCAATTAATGTCCACTTACAGATACTCTGAGACTGGAGAAGTGAACTGGCTTTTACACAGCTTCATAGTTAGTCAGTGTTTAAATCCAGGTTCTTCAGACTACAAAAGAAGTAACAAAGGGATACCCTGCAGTTGATTATCCTGTCTCCCCACAACTACAGCACTTTATTTAGATCTTTATTTAGGACACTATTGTGAGTTGAATTGTGTCCCCCAAAAACATATATTCAAGTCCTAACCCTGGTACCTGTGAATGTGACCTTATTTGGAAATAGGGTCTTTACAGATACAATCATGTTAAGATGAAGTCATACTGGAGTAGAGGACTCTAAATCCAATATGACTGGTGTCCTTATAAGAAGAGGAGTGTGACACAGACACACAGAGAAGGCCACATGAAGACTCAGCAGAGAGTAGAATGGTACAGCTACAAACCAAGGAATGCCAAGGATTGCTGGCTACCACCAGAAGCTGGGAAAGTCAGGGAAGGATTCTCCCTTAGAGCCTCTGGAGAGAATGCAACCCTGTCAACACCTTGACTTAGGACTGCTAGCCTCCATAACTGTGAAACAAAATTCCATTGTTTTCAGACAAGTTTGAGATAATTTGTTATGGCGGCCCTAAGAAATTAATGGAAACACTTAATATAACCCCTTGGTTTTCCATGTTTCTGAATGTGTCTGTCTGCCCTGCTGGATTGTCATCAAGCACGTTCAGTGGCTGCTGAGAGCTCTTCACACCAATATAAACCCTCATCCCACTTTACTCATTATTTGACTTAAGAAAATTAGAAAAAAAATGTTTACATTACGAAAGTAAACTGACCATATTCTACTTTAGAGCAGAGAAACCTCTTGTTTGCTTTTGCTTTTAAATACTTTTAAAAGTAAGGCTGTATTTTTCAGCAAAAAATTTTCTCCACAGGAAAAAATCTTGTATACGTGTGAATTGCCTAGATATTTGCTTGGGAACTGTACTGCTGAGCAAGTGTTTATCATATGAAAATCTCGTGACATTTAAAAAAGAAAAACCTCTTGGGATTGCCTTATATTTATTCCTCAAAGAAGCTGTGCTGCAGAAAGTTAAGATATAGAAACAGGTTTTATTTCATTTATCTTCTCAAATTGAATACAGTATTTTGGCTTTAGTTGGCCTTGAGTGAAGATAAAATAGACTAGGAATGAGTTTTTCCTCTTTGCTTCCCATCTAAAAGTCCTTAGTAATAGGGAAAAAATAATGTTCGTATTTCTGCTGCTGCATAACAAATCACCCCAAAACTTAGTGACATAAAACAATCATTTTATTATGCTCAAAGTTCTGTGGGTCAGGAATTCAGATACAGTATGATGAGAATGGCTTGTCTCTGCTCCACAATGTCTAAGGGCTCAGCTAGGAAGACTCAATGGCAGAAGGTGGAAGGAGGGCCGTGACTCGATGGCCAGGGGCTGCATGTACTCACATGTCTGGCATTTGATGCTGGCCATTGCCTGGAACCTCAGCTGAGTCTATCAGCTGTATCACCTGCATGTGGCCTCTTCATGTGGCTTGGACTTCCTCACAACATGATGGCCTCATGGCAGGTTGGTGCTCCAAATGTGAGTGACCCAAGAGAACTAGTGAGGCAGAATCTATCTTGCCTTTTCTCACATACCATTGGGAGTTGTATGGCTTACTTCTGCTATGCTCCGTTGGTTACAAGTGAGTAACTAATTTAAGGCCAGATTTAGGGGGAGTAGAGTTAGATACCACCTGTTGCTGAGAGCTGGAACTCTCCATGAGAGTTCAAAGAACTTGGAGATGTGCAATACTTTTTTCCTATACAAAATTAAAAAAAAATATTTCTGAAGGAATGTTCAAGAAATGGTGACACCGTTGGCCTCTAGGTAGGGGAAATACCTGTTTGGGAGATACTAGCAAAAGGGGAGATTTTTTTCATTGTATGCCTTTTGTAACTTTTGAATTTTGAACCATATGAATGTATTATCACTTGAAGTGAAATGAACTTAATACTAAAAACTTAGGTCAACTGGAAATATATATGTGCCAAAATACTCATGATAAATTTTTAAAATAAGGATTAAAAATAATGTCAGCAAGATATCCCTTACTTTATCAGACATTAAAATGTTTCACAGATTTCTAGAATTAAGTGCATTTAGGCCAAGGTTAGAGAGACGGATGACTGGGTTGGAATGGAAATTAAAGGACTGTCTTTGCTCAGAACGATGCTCAAGCCCTGATTTGGGTCCAGGTTCTGTCCCCTCTGGTGCCTGCCTTTGTCCCCTCTCTCTCATCTGCACAGATCATTTTTTCTTGCACCTGGGTTAGTTCATCAGTGTGCAAACATGCTGAACTAGCTCCTATGAAAGAAAGAAAGAAAAATAAAAAGTTCCCTGATTCTGCACACTCTCCGAGCACTTATTTCTCTTTTCACTATTTCTGTGTCTTCAGCCCTATTCTCTTTTCCACTTCCTTTACTCCGCTAGAGCCCTGCTCCTCTAAGCAACGGCTCTGGCCCTGTTGCCAGGGACCTCCAGCTCAGCAAACCCGCTGGGCCATTGGCAGTCCTGATCTTACTCACCCCTCAGCAGCTTTGATCCTTCCTGGCTTCCTCAAACACCTTCCTCTCTTGGTCTCAGGGCACCCTGTCCTCCTGCACTGGTCATTTCTCTGTGTTCTCCTCCTCTTCCCTGGGGCCCTCTGATCATCTCCATTTACACTGTCTCCCCAGGAGATCCTCCAGGCCCTGCAGGAGTGTGAATGACCCGCCCAAACCAGTATTTCCAGCCTGAACTTTTCCCCTGCTGTCCAACCACCCACTTGATATCACCACTTGCATAGGTACTGATAAGTCCAACTTTAACATGTTCAAAACAAAACTCTTGATGTTCCTTACTGGAACTTCCTGCATCGCCAGTTTTTATCACCTCGGTTATTCAGGTCATCTCCAAATTCCTTCCTTTTCCTTATGTCTGAAACTGACAAAGAGGTAGCCATTGATGATTGAATAGCCAGGAGCTAGTTTTTTTCCTTTTTGCAATTACTGATTGTAGCTTTTAGCTGTTTAACCGCCACCCCCCCCCCCCCCCCCCCCCCCCCCCCCGCCATTGTTAACTGTGCTGTTTAGGCAATATGCTATCTGACTCTCACTAGGTTCCTACAGATGACATCTCCCTGGAGCCTGGGTCACCATGGTAATGGGTAAGTGAGCTGTTCTTCAGGAATTAGAACCCTTTTGTCAACTCCAGACCAGTTGAGACCACCAACCCATCCACTGGGCCCCTCCAGATATCTGATGGGGGACCTTTTGATGGTCAAGAGGCTAAAAACTCCGCCCTCAGATCATGCTCACACTGCCATTTTTTGAGCATGCGTCCTATGAAGAGGCGTAGAGTCTGACTGCGCTTGCACACATCATCACTTGTCTCACTTCTCCTCACCTCCAATCACCTATCTCCATATTTCAGACCACCTTGCCCCCACCCTATAAATATCCCTGTTTTCGAGGAAGCAGGTTTGAGACTCATGCTCTCGCTTCCTCACATGGCTGCCTTGTGGTTAAACCCTCTCTCTGCTGCAGTCTTGTCATCTCAGTGTTTGGCTTTCCTGCTGGCGGGCAAAAACAAATCTGGCACAGTGACATGTCCAGTAAATCACCAAGTCCTGTAAGCTCTAACTTAGCTCCATCACTTAAATCCCATGATCCCTTCTCACCGTCTTCATAACTCCCACCTTAGTCTCTCTTAGACTCCAAGTGCTTCCTAACTGGCCTCCCTTCTCCTGTTCCCATCTCACCGTGTCAGTTCTCCACAGAGCTGCAGAAGTGCTCATTTAAGCAATGTGAATCAGATCACACTCCCTAGCTAAGGAGTCTTCCTTCATGGCCTGCAAAGAGCCCTATCCAAATCTCTGAACTTCTGCTCATTTATTTCAGTTCAACTACTTTGGCCTTTTTTCTTTTCTCCCCCAAATACCAAACCTGTTCCTGCCCCAGGGTCTTTGCACTTGCTGTTTCTCTACCCCTAGACTTTCCCAAGTTTATTTCCTCACTACCTATGGGGCTCTCTTGCATTATTCATGTTCCTTTTGCTTCTTTGAGGTGTCTACTCAAATATTCCTCATCGAGGTGTACTCTGACCATTTTGCTAAAATAGCTCGCCTGTCTTCCTCTCTGTGTCACTCTCCTGCTTTACTTTGCATCATTTCTCTGCTTCCTCCTTATCACGGTTCATTCATTGCCTGTGCCTATCACTTGAACAAAAGCTACAAAAGGCAGGGCTCTTGTCCATCTCATTTAGTGCTGTGTCCCTTGTGCCTGAAACAGTGTCTAGCACATAGTATGTGTTCAATAAAGTTTGGTTGAATGAAGAAATGAATGAATGAATGAAAATTCAGAAACAAACCCAAGTTTACATAAAAATTTAGTATATAATGAAGATGGTATTACATAACAGTGGATAAATAATTGATACTTATTGGTGTTGGGATAATTAGCTAACTGACCATTTGGGGAAAAATAAATTTCATTTCCTACCCATATGCACATAAATAAATACATACATACATATGTACATAAATTCCAGATGAATTAAAGTTTTAAACTTATGTTTTAGATTCATTTTTGTTTTGTATATTCTGGTACACGTTTTCTTTTTTATTCATATTTTAAACATTTAAAAGTAAAAAACAAAACCGTATTATTGCTTTAAGAATTTATATTTTCTTACATCTATATTTTGGGTGATTGTTTAAACATGACCCTGAGGAAAAAGCAATAAGAGAAAATATTACTAAATTGTAATAAATAAGAACTTAAAGCTTCTTATGACAAAAAATTTTAGAAGCAGTGTTTAAAGTTAAATGACCTGTGTAAAAAAGATTTCAATGTATGTTACAAAGACCAAATAGCCTTAATAGGTAAAGAGAGCTTATAAATCGATAAGAAAAATGAATATCCCAGTAGGTGAATGGCATCAACAGGTACTTCACTAAAGAAATAAAGACAAATATTAACATTTTTCACTTATAATTAAAGAATAGTACATTAAAACAATATGACTCTCTTCTCTTATCGTATAATACAGATTGTTTTAAATGCTAAAGTCAATTCTTGTGTTGGTAGAGGAAAATGAATTGCCACACATACAAGCTTAAACTGGTAAAACTTTTCTGGATAGTAACTGGCACTACTAAAACTTTTTTAAAAATGCAACAAATCGAATTTATATTTCTTAGAATTATTATTTGTAACAGTGAAAAATTGGAATACAACATAAATATCCAAAAATAAGGGAGTTGTAGGATTATAATACATCTATACAGAGTAATAAAATGAAATCATTATGATTACTGATACAGATGTATAATGCTGCACATGGAAAGATCTAATGTTTAGTAAAAAAATATGCAGAGTGAAAAATAGTATGGTACAATTTTTGTTAATAAGTGTGTTATTATGTAGTATTTGTTTATGTGTGTTTATTTTATGAAATTATAACTTAAAATACTAGATGTTATTTGTTACAGTAAAAATAATATTATCAATAGGAAAAATAGGAATTGCTAAATATTAATTTAAAATTTTAAATTAAAAAAATGAAAATTAACAGGACATTTAAAAAAGCAACAAAAAATATGACAATTTATCACTAGTGCACAAAACACAAAAACATCAGTTGGCAATTGGAAACGTTTGCTTTATTTTTTATCGACCCAAGCAATACACGAATATGCTTTTGATGAAAGTATTCATATAATATGGATAAAAGAAAGTCTCCCCGCCATCCTCTTTCCCAGCGATAGCATCTATTCTACTTGTTGCATATGCCTCTAGACTTTTTTCCTATACTTATCAAATGTATTATTTTATTTAACTTTTTTAAGAGACAACCATATGTCTTAGAGTTTTTGCCTGCCAGTACATACAGAGTTAACTCATTTTTTTAATGCTGCATAATATTCCAGAATACAGGTACAGATTGTTATTGAACTATTTTTCCTTCAATAATTCTATTTATTCACCCCACAAAACTATATGTGCCTACACTGTGCTGGATCCTGGAGACAAAGCAATGACAAGGAGCACAAAGGCCCCTAGCCTCAAAAGCCATTCTACTTGGGGAGTTCCATTTTGGGGCTTGTGTTAGAGGATCCCAGAGTCCTTGTTCAAGTTCATTGTCTTTTAGAAAAAAATTAAAGTGTTTTTTTTTTAATTCAACCTCCCGGACACTATCTCTGTAACACCCTTCTCATACCAATCCTGGCTTTTAAAAAAGCTTTTAAATTTCCTATCAGCAGCAGCACTGAAACCAGTGCCACGAGCTCATCAACACTTGCTTTCTTGTATTGCTGAATATGGAGTGTGTATTTGCAGAGGGAACGGAGGCTGGACTGGTGGTGAGGCAGAAAGGCACGATGTAGCAGAGTAAGAATGTTAGTATCAGCAGCCTGTGAAAGCTGAGGATCTCCGCCTCATCCTTTGAAAGCCTGGCGCATGGCATGAGATACTGCTTTATTTACCTGCCCAGTATCTGAAGGCTGGAGCCAAACCCTATGCTATGCAGAAATTTAAGTCTATGATTTTCTTATTTGTTTGGATGAGTAGGGACTCCAGCTCATTTTTAAATAACTGACTTTTCTTTCCATTGCTTAAGTTTGTCTCATAAAAGTTGGTTCTGCCCGATAGTGACAGGATTGAAATGCAAAGTCATGCATGCTTAGAGTCAATTTATATCTGTGGGGAAAGTTATTATTATTTTTGCCTAAACAGGCCATATATCATGCTGAGCACTCCTACGGCCAGAAGTCTGTGCTGGTTTTATTTTAAATGTGGTGCTCCTTGTTTGGTCTCAGAAGCCCTGCAGTACTTGGGTGTGGGGTGGGAGTGGATGTGCCCGTGTGTGCTTCTGTGTGCATTTATTTCAAAAAACTTAGAGGCTGAATTAAAAGCAGAACTTTCTCTCAGATGAGAGGGAATAAGTTTTAATCATCACTGTTATTCAGACAATTTTCTCATTTCCACAATTAGAGCTTTTATAGGGACTTTCATTTAAATAGAGTAACACATGTAATTAACTATCTCCATACCCTCCCCAAATCCCAAAAGGATGACAGGAAAGTCATTTTAATACAAAAGTATAAACAATAAACACAAAAACAAAATGAATAGGAGAAGACACAATGTCAGATGAGTGATGAATTCAGAACATTTTTACAAGTTGGAAAGTGGAAGCAAAATGGTAGCTAGTTGAGTTAGGAGAGGGGCAGAGTCTGGAATCTAAACATTTCTAGAAGGGGATCTCAAGAAGAAGTGAGCCAAAGGAAGTGGCGGGTGTGGTAGCAGATGGATAGGCCTGGGTCAAAAGGAGGAGGAAAAGTTGAAAGTCCGGTTACAGAACAGTTACACTGCTGGTCGCCCCTGTCACTGTCCACCACCGGGCACCAGCCCCCCAGATGTCTGCAGGGGTGCAAAGCCAGGGGAGGGCGGAAACATAACAGATGGAGACAAATATTTTTCGACAGAAATATGAATAAATTAAGTTATATAACAAATAAATGTAATTTTGTCCGTAATATGACTAGTTTTGGATCAAGGAATTAAGTATTTACTCTTATTTTATGTACATAGTGTGTGGTGTGTGTATTGTGGATTATGTGTGTTGTTGTGTGTTTTATGTATATGTTGTGTATGTGTATGGTGTGTGTATTGTGCATGTGTATTGTGAGTGGGGTATGTTTGATCTGTGTTGTGTGTGTGGTGTGTATGCTGTATACATTGTGTGTATGGGGGGTGTGTGTAGAGTATGTGTGTGTGAACGTGTGTATGTTGTGTGTACGTGTGTGTACATTGTGTATGTTGTGTACTTTGTGTATGCTGTGTGTGTATAGGGTGTATGTGAACGTGTGTGTGTGTGTGAGACATCTAAACTTTGCCACCCTTATCTCTCACAGCTCTTCTATAAGAGCATTCTTTTTATTTCAATTGGTCTCCTAATTTTTCCTAAACACACTATCCATAATTTCATTTTCTTAATTTGTATCTTAATTGAAATGTATTTTCCCTCTTTCTTCCTCTTACTGACCTGCCATGTAAGCCAGGCTCCTGCCCGCCCTCTCTGTGGCATCCTCTGACCTCACCAACCCTGTCTTCTGCACCCACAGCCTGTACTTCTCTGGCATTAGCATTTGTTGCCTCAATCGTCATTTTAAGTAAATGTATTTTCTGTCCAACTGTCCTACGTTTCGATTTTTGTTTTGTTTGATCTCATTTGCACATACAAAGGTGAAGCGTATTTGTTTTACCTGACTTTACAATGAAGTGGCTCTAGGAGAGGGTGGGAGGCAGTGGCGTCTGTTTTTCAGTAGGCAGGGGCTGACCTAGATCACAGGTACTGCAGTTTTACATTCATCCTCGCTTTTATGGTCTCAAAGTCCACCCTGCACATTTATGTCCCCATCTAAAGTTTAACTTTATGGAGTTCACATACTCTTAGCAAACTGAACCCTCCAACCCTGGTTAACCCAGGCACCCAATTCTCCAGCCCTTCTGCACTGTCACCTGCTAGGTGGTACAAGTTATCTGGGAAAATTATACACCAAGTGGGAGATTTGCAATGAAAATTCATGACCACAAGCCCCATGTGAGCTCTCAACACTCCCTCGTGGTTCTACTACGTTCTTTGCAATATTTCCTACTTTTCAACTCTTCTCGAAACTCTTCCATCTCTTCCTCTGCTCTTCCCTGTCTCTTACCAGACAACCTTGACTTCCAAGCAACCAGATGGGAAATCCCTCACCTTTCTTTCACCAAAGCTACACACCTATCTGCCCCTTCGTCCTGTTGTAAGAGTGAGACATCAGGGGCCGGTTTGGTGGCGCAGTGGTTAAGTGCACACATTCACACGTTCTGCTTTGGCGGCCCGGGGTTTGCTAGTTCCTATCCCCGGTGTGGACATGGCACCGCTTGGCAAGCCATGCTGTGGCAGGCATCCCACATATAAAGTAGAAGACGATGGGCATGGATGTTAGCTCAGGGCCAGTCTTCTTCAGCAAAAAGAGGAGGATTGGCAGCAAATGTTAGCAGAGGGCTAATCTTCCTGGAAAAAAAAAAAGAGTGAGACATCACTGCTGTTTTGCAAAGGCAAGCTCCTTCCCTTCTGATCAGCACCATCTTCCCTCTCCCACCTGCTCCAGGCTTTTATTTCTTTCTTTCTTTTTTGCAGGGAAAGATTTGCCCTGAGCTAACAGCTGTTGCCAGTCTTCCCTTTTTTTTTTGCCTCCCCAAAGCCCCAGTGCATGGTTGTATCTTCTAGTTGTAAGTCCTTCTAGTTCTTCTATGTGAGCTGCCGCCACAGCATGGCAACTGACAGATGAGTAGTGTGGATCCGCGACTGGGAAACAAGCCCGGGCCACCTAAGCAGGGAGAGCAGCGAACTTTAACCACTAGGCCATCAGGGCTGGCTCGAGGCTTTTATTTCTGAGTTACCCTGTCTCTCTGTTTGCATTGTCTGCTGCTTACTAGGTCGTTCCCAAAGGGAATCAGACAGGCTGTTTTGTTTCCTGGCTTTAAAGGACCTTTTATTGACCTGTCACACTCCTCTAGCTACCAGACCATTTCTATGTTTTGTTTCACAGAAAAACTTCTTGGAAAAGTTGTCTATATGTATTGCTGTAGCTTTCTCAATTGCTATTTACTTTTCATTTTTCAGGATGTGAGATATATTGTGAACTATATTGTGCATTCAAGAGTATATAAAACATAAAGGTATTTGTTTATATATGTAAATCTATGTTATTGGTATAATTAGAAGATATATTTCGAAATCTACATCTGAAATAGAACCTCACTAGCACCTTGCAAGTCTCCTGTGTGATGTTCCTAAATCATATACCCTTGCCAACCCCCACAGAAGTAACCACTTCCTGAATTTTGTGATAACTATCCCTTTCTTTACAGTTTTTCCATCTTTGTATGTCTCCCTAAACTACACATTTTTTGGTTTGCTATATAAAACATCTTATCGTATGCATCCTAAGACTAGGTTATTTTTTGCTCATCATTATTGAATTTCTATTGTGTCGATGTGGGTAGCTGAATTATGTTCAGTGTATAGTACAACATTATATGAATGTATTCAGATTATTTATCTTTTCTATGGTTGAAGCATATTTATGTTTTTTCTAGTTTTTTTGTTTTTTGTTTGCTAATACAAATAATGCTTATAGGAATATTATTGTATGTATCATAGTGCAAAAGATTCTCTAGGAATTGAATTGCTGGGTAATAAGATTGTACATTCTCAATCTAACTGGATATTGCCAATATTTCTTAAAAGTACTCATACAAATTTATACTGCTCAAAGATTTCTGTGAGAGTTTCCATTGCTTCATACTGTTGACAACCTTAGTATCATCAGACTTAATTTTTCCAGCAGTTGGATGTGACATGCTAGTTCATTGTGTTTCTGATTTGTGTTTCCCATATTGCTGATAAGGTTAATCATTATTTCAAGTGTTTATTGACTATGAGTTTCTTCTTTTGTAATGTTTCTGTTTACATCTTTTTGGTTGCTTGTCTTTTCTTATTGAGTAATGGGAGTTCTTTATATCCTATGGTACTAATGGTATTATATATATTGTAAATTCCTTCAGCCATTTTATGACTTGTATTTTACTTTCTTTATGGCATCTTTTGATGAACACATGCCCTTAATTTTAATATAGCCTAGTTTATCAATCTTGTCTTTTATGATAAATGGTCTTTGTGTCTTGTTTCAAAAGATTCTTGCTTACCTCAAGGTCGTAAACATTTTCCATATTTCTCTGAAAGTTTCAAAATTTTGCCTTTCACATCTAAGCTTTAATTTATCAATCAAATGCAAATAAGGCAAATGCCCCAGTTAAAATACGAAGATTAGAATTTTAGAAGTTCAATTATGCTTACATTTTCAAAGTCTAGAAATTAATCAATAGCTTTATCCTACAGCTGGAAACTCGAAGGACTTGGAAGACTCAACCCTTCTTTAAACTCTTGCCGCTGCCACGCTATTCTTGCCTTACATCACCAGTTTGCCTGTTCATTTATTTACTCCATTTTGCTCCTCATTTCTTTCATCTCAGATGTTGCATCTGGATCACTTTCTTCTGCCTTGAGGCTTTCGTGGAGTGAGGGACTGCCCGTGGCAAATTCTCAGTCTTTAAAAATATTTTTACTTTGCCCTTGTTCTTAAAAGATATTTTCAGTGGTCCATAATTTTAGGTTGATGATGATTATTTGACACTATCATTCTTTTGTCTACTGGCCTCCATTGGTGCTCATGAGAAATCGTCTGGAAGTCTAACTGTCACTCCATTAAAGGTAATCTGTCCTTTTGCTTTGGGTTCCTCTTTTTTTAATTTTTTTTTTCCTTTGTTGTTGATATTCTTCAGTTTCGGCAGGGTTTTTGTGTGTGT
Organism: Equus caballus; assembly: GCF_041296265.1. Lineage (NCBI taxonomy): Eukaryota > Metazoa > Chordata > Mammalia > Perissodactyla > Equidae > Equus > Equus caballus. The sequence continues at coordinate 95,145,733 of NC_091700.1, forward strand.
GTGTCTGAGGAAGATTGGCCCTGAGCTAACATCCATTGCCAGTCTTCCTCTTTTTGTTTGAGGAAGATTGTCACTGAGCTAACATCTGTGCTGATCTTCCTCTATTTTGTATACGGGATGCTGCCTCAGCATGGTTTGATGAGCAGTGGGTAGGTCTGTGCCAGGGATCTGAACCTGCGAGCCCTGGGCTGCCAAAGCAGAGCACGTGAACTTGACCCACTACACCACCGGGCCAGCCCCTTCTTCAGTTTTTCTATGATGTATCCAGGTATGGATTTCTTTTTATTTTTTGTGCTTAGTATTTACTGAGTACCTGAATACATGTACTGATATCTTTGTGGAAAGTTCTCAGTAAATACATCTTAGAACATTGCTTGTTCTTCACTCTTTCTCTCTCCACTACTTATGAAACTCTAATTAACCACATTTTAATCTTCTCAACATACCTTGCATTGCTCTTCACTTCTATTTCATATTTTGCAAGAAATGAAAGACGAATGGGCATTAAGTGAGCGAACTTGGGAAGGTGTAAGAGTATTTGAGGGGGAACAGCAGGTGATTACTTGAAAGCTGAGAAGGCTTGTGTAGCTGATGCTCACAGAGTGAGGAGAGAGGCGTGAGATGAAGCAGAGATACAGGCAGGAGCAGGTTGTTTAGAGTCTTTAGCCAAAAAGCAGTGGGAACCGTTGCGCTGTTTAAGGTGATGGTGACAGGGTCAGATCTGTGTGTTGAAAAACTCACTCAGCCTTTGGAATAGAGAATAGATTGGAAGAGGGCCAGACAAGATGTCAGGAGACTAATTAAGAGGTTATTGTCGTATCCAGGTGAGAAATGTTAGCTTGTCCTAAGGTAGTGGTCCTTGAGATGAAGAGAAAGGAGTAGAATGAGAGGGATTTAGGAGATGAAAATCAACAGAACTCAGTGTTTTGGAAGTTCTGGCTACTAGAATAAGAATGAAATAGAACTAAAGGACACACTGTGATATAGAAAGAATATGAGAAGTATTTATTTTCAGGCTGTATGTTTAGGGAATCTCAAATCATCAACTAAAAGATTGCTTGAATTAGTAAAGTTATTAGTAATCCTAAATTTCCCATCCCCTTTGCTCTCACTCTCCAGGTGACTATTTCACCCTTTCTCCTCTCCCCTCAAACTTCCGACATCTCTGCTTCCTCAGTCTTTGTCACCCTCACTTTCCACTCGTGACAGTGCTTTCCATTCAGAGAAAAACTAAAATCAATCAGAAGAGAGTTCCCACACCCTCCCCTCACCATACCTGCCCTCCTATTGGTATATGTTCTCTTATCCTCTTGTCTTTTCCCGTGATACTAGAGATCAATTACCCTCACCACGGCCACGCCCCCTACTTGTGCACTGGCTTCTTCTCCTTTACTCCCTCAAGTCTCAGCTTACTCTTGGCATCATCAGTTTTTCTACTGTATTAGATTATCTCTATCAGCACAAAAATATGATAATTTTTTCCATTTAAAAAAGACCCTCTTTAACCCATGTACCTGTCCAGCTGCGACTCCACTTCTCTGCTCCCACATGCAGTAGTACTTCTCAGAAGAGTTGTCTGTACCCGCTGTCTGCAGCTTCTCCCTTCCCATTCCCTCCAGAATACACTCAGTGGGTTTGTGCTACCAACTCACCACTGAACCTACTTTCCTGAAGGTCATGAGTGATGTTCTTGTTGCTAAATCCACATGGACTGTGGCCAAGACTAAATGACACAGGGGTATAAATGGCCACTCCCTTGTCACAAGGTAGGACAAACTCTGTGTGCAGCCTCCACTCCAAGCCTCCCTGTGGTATCAGACCGAAGCTTGTCTCTGGGGAAACCACGTTCTTGCTTGGCTTTTCCTCCTGCTCTAACCTGCATCTTGTGCCCCCTTCTCCCAAGTCACTCCCTAAGTAAAGGTCTTGAGCAAGTATCCTCTCTCAGGCTCTGCTTCTAGCAGCCCGGCATAATACTGTTCCTCTGTGCCTCATCACTGCATGTTCAGAGGAAAACTTTCCACATCTGTGTCAAATATTAAGCATTTCTAACCATCATAATTAATCTTTACCAAGCTGCCAGTCTATCACCTGTGAAATTTTCAGAGGTAGTTAAGAAGTTCTGCCTAGTTCCTTTTGTCTCCCTGACCTAGTTTCACTCAGATGAAGATATCTTGCTGTTAAAATTGTAACTAGCCTCTAGCACAGTTCCCAATAATTAACACAAGTCTGGCACACAGAAGGTATTCAGTACCTATTTTTGAATGAAGGAATTATTTAATTTAACTCTCTGGTGAACTTCATCCATTTGCCTCATATTGTCCTTGTTCTGGTTCTTATATTCAGCCCTCTGGAATCTGTAACCTTGAGTAGATGCTGACTTCTGCTTTCACATGAGCAGAATATAAACAAAAAAGACAATGCTTCTCTTCTTCTAAAAGACTGTCTCCTTGAGGATGCAAAAAGGGTCTAGCATAGATGTCTTCACAAAACAGTCTCTCAGCAAATGTCAGTTCAGAATGTCTGAGGACCTTGTGGTTGGGAGGAATTTTAGTGGCCATTTATTCCAGCCACTTGGTGTTCTAAACTTTCCGTCATGAGATGAAGTAACATATGTGTAGGCCCAATAAAGGCACTCAGTAAGGTTTGCTAAACCCATTTCCTGGCAACCTTGTTTATTTCTGGATGGCTTGATTTGGTAAAAATTTCTTCTTTCCTATTCATGCATCATCATGCCTTCTAATTCCCATTCATTGGTCTAAATTCTATCAATCGGGGCAGTATTGGATATATCTAACTCCTCTTCCACAGGATGGCCTTTTAGATATTTGAAAATGATTATCCCATTTCCTCTGAGTTTCTTTGATACATATTTTTCTGTCCTTATTGAAATCCAACCCCTCTAGAGTGCTCTGATTCCCATCTCCTCTGGCTTCTCAAGGATTTCTATTACCTCTCTCTGCTCCATTGTCAATCTTTCCTCTCTGATACTTTATTCCTGTTGGAGCTGTACGTAATCTGGGACAGTATTTCCCAACTCTGTCAGACTCAATATCCCCCTTTTTTATAAAAAATATTTTGCAATGCTCTCTTTTCTTTCCTAAAATGAAATTCATTGATAATATAACTTATACCTCATGAAAATGGTAATAAAATGCCTTAACCATAATAAAATAGAGAAATAAAAAGAATGCAATTTATAATAGGACAATATATATATATATTTTTAAAGATTTTATTTTTTTCTTTTTCTCTCCAAAGCCCCCCGGTACATAGTTGTGTATTCTTCGTTGTGGCTTCTTCTAGTTGTGGCATGTGGGACGCTACCTCAGCGTGGTCTGATGAGCAGTGCCATGTCCGCGCCCAGGATTCGAACTAACGAAACACTGGGCCGCCTGCAGTGGAGCGCTCGAACTTAACCACTTGGCCACGGGGCCAGCCCCTATAATAGGACAATATATTTTAATTTGCAAATGCTTGGGCTGTGTGGTAGGTGGCTTCTTAAATGGCTCCCATTAAATTATCCCTTCCCCTTGTTTGTAGGGTGGACCTAATGACTTGCTTCTAGTAAATAGAATACAGCAAAATGATGGGACACCACTTCCAAGATTACATTATAAAAACTGTGACTTGCATCCTCTGTCTCTCTGTCTCTCTCTCTCTCTCTGGTTCTTGCTTATTCTGATGAAGGAAGCAGCCACATAGAAAGGACTATGTTGAAACAAACTGTGCGTAACCTTTGGCCCACTGCCAGTAAGCAACTGAGGCTCTCAACCCAAAAGTCTGCATGGAACTGAATCCTGCAACAACCACATGAATGAGCTGAGAAGTGGATTCATCCCCAGTTGAGCCTTCAGATGAGACTGCAGCCCCAGTGAATATCTTGATTGCAGCCTTATCAGAGAGCCTGAGCCAGAGGAACCACCTGAGCTGCACCTGGATTCCTGGCCCAGAGAAACTGTGAGATAATAAATGTTGTTGTTCCAAGCTGCTAAATTTTGGGGTAAAGGGTTACTCAGCAGTAGATACTAACAATCCATGATGAATTAGTGAAATTATTTCATCCACTTCTAGGGAATCATTTGGATTTAAGAGAAGTAGGATCAAAAGTCATTCTGAAAAGAAATTTCAAGAATGGGAAAGAGCAGAGATCTGAGTGGACGCTGATTAAAAACCAGTGTTAGATTAGAAACTAGTCTTAGGAAAACCAGAATTACTCCAGTGTTGACCAAAAAATCAGCCCCTTTACAGCCTAGTGATCTTCATACCATGTATTCTAAGTTAAAAAACTTGCGGCCGGCCCTGTGGCCAAGTGGTTAAGTTCACACACTCCACTTCGGTGGCCCAGGGTTCAGATCCTGGGCGTGGACATGCCACTGCTCATTAGGCCATGCTGAGGCGGCGTCCCACATGCCACAACTAGAAGGACCCACAACTAAAATATACAACTGTGTACTTGGGGGGATTTGGGGAGAAAAAAAGCAGGAAAAAAAATAAAAGAAGATTGGCAGCAGTTGTTAGCTCCGGCGCCAATCTTTTAAAAAAAAACTTCAGTAACAATGAAATCCTTGATGTTTTGCTTCCTTGCACAAGCGCTGTGATTTGTTTATAGAACCTAAATGTTTTCCTGGACAAATATAACCTGTTAAAAGTGCATATCATCAATACTCTTTTAAATAGCTTTTTCCCCCCTTAAACGTGTGCTAACTTTTGAGTACAACTGCACCTTTTCCTTCTGTGCTGAGCGTTAGGCTGTACCATCTTCTCTATTTGATTGTATGAGGCTCTTCCTTCCCTGACGACCATGGGGAAAATCTTGGAGGAGTTTCATAATCTGTGGTCTTTTCCCCACAAGTGCATAAAATAAGAGGATGAGGGAAATATCCTTAATTGAAGTGGGTAAATTGATAACATGTGAAGACAAGTTACAGACTAAGACTGTTAAAGTGAAAAAATGAGGAAGTATGGTAATCTTATAAATGAGCTCAGCTTTATTTATTATTTGTAAGTGTAGGGACAAAATAATTTTCTTTGTTATGATATGGGTCAAGGGTGGTGATAGTATTACAGAAAACAAATCTCCTCTTTGCAACCCGCATTGTTGTAGAGCCCACATGGAGGCTTAATTTTGGATGAGATATGTGGAAATTGTGCAGGTCTCGGGTCTATCTTCTCTTTGCAAACAGCCTTGTACAAGGCAGGATATTTGGCATCCCTGGCTTCTGCCTACTAAATGCCACTAGTTCCCTTTAATAATTGTGACAGTCAGAAATGCTCCTACAAATTTTTGAAACTCCCTTCTGAGTGCTGGCACCACCATTGGAAATCACTGCTCTGCTATTCCTTTTAAATTCCTCATCAAGTCCTGTTAACTCTACTGTCAAAAGGAATCATGCTGTTCATAGTACATGATTTGTCCTTGAGCAAGACCCCACCCTCAGCTCAAGGAGCATAGGACTTAGCCTAAGTTGATCAGTGCTTATGTACATCTGGTGACAGTGGTGGTTTAGGGTACATGGTCCAATCTGTGCTGATCACACATAATGGAGTTTTTGATTAATATCTTGGGAAAGAGACTCTGGTCTTCCCGGCCAACTTGAACGACAGAGGTTGTAGGGTATGGAGCTGCTGTAGTCATTTTGCATCTTGTGGAGCCTGTAGTAAAAATCAACCCAGTCGAATGCAAAATTGGCTCTGGGTTCCCTATAGGTGCTTCTTTCCATGCTCTAAGTCCTGATAGACTTGAGGCAGAGGAAACTATATTTCTCCTTCATGGATTAGGGGGTACATAACAGCATGGTCCAGGAAGAACTTGTATATGCAATCTGTGATCCTAGTACTTCCATGGAATATTTTCATTGCATTGTCTTGATCTCTGAACCAGTTATGTGTTGCCAAGACTACATCCTTTACCCTTAGGGGAGGGAAGAAAAAGGAGAGCCAACAGACAGGTGCACAAAAACACCTTCTAGTCTTAATTATTTTGTTTATTGTCTCTCCCCCTACTAGAATGTAATCTTCACAGGGGCAAGAATCTTTACCCATTTGCTTCACCACTGTAACCCCAGTGCCTGGGACAGTGCTGCTGAGTGATGAGGAAAAGGTAAATCTTGGTTTCCTGGTTCTCCATATTTGCCACCTAAACAGTATTCATTGATAGCCACACCCTTTCTGTTTTTTAACTTTTTGTTATAGAAAATTTCAGATATATACAAAGTAGGGAAAATATAAATGAACTTCCTTGTACCCATTACCCAACTTCACAATTGCCGTGGCCAATCCAGTTTCATGTATACATAGCTCCACTTTCCGTCTTTGGCCCTCTAACTAGATTATATTAAAGCGAATCCCAGAAGACTTCCACACACTCCTTTTAGCAGCTCTTCTCTAGTTTCTGGGATACTACTTCCTTGTTTATTGTCTATTTCTTTTTAGCCGTTTCTCTTTGGTCTCTGATCTTATGAGGAGCTCTGGAGATAGGATGGTGCTTTGGATTTGTCCCAACTTTTATTACTCTGCCCACCCCACCCCCGACTCATGGACCAGTCGTTGAGTCAAGGCTGCTTCCCAGGGAGGGGGCATGAATTTGGGTGAGTCTCTCTTCAGCTGATATAGAGCAGGTCTGAGTAGCTCACCACAGCATCCATGACAGTCCACTCTTTATGCTATCATGTCCATTACCTTCATAGAATAGTTCTGGGCACAGCTTCCTCAAGACTTTGTTTGGTCTCTTTTCCTTGGATGTTACAAGAGGAAGGTTGATGGGATGTGTCTTAGGTCCATTCGGGCTGCTTTAGCAGAATACCATAGACTGGCTGACTTATAAACAACAGAAACTTATTGCTCGCAGTTCTGGAGGCTGGAAGTCCAAGATCAAGGCACCAGCAGATCTGGTGTCTCATGAAGGCCTGCTCCCTGGCTTACAGACAGCTGTCTTTTGCTGAGTCCTTATGTGGTGGAGGGGGTGAGGGACCTCAGTGGGATCTCTTTTATGAGGGCACTAATCCAATTCTTGAGGGCTCTGCCCTCAGGACCTAATCACCTTCCAAAGGCTCGACTTCCTAATATCATCACATTAAGGGTTAGGTTTCAACATATGAATTTTGGGGGACACAGACCTTCAGTCCACAGCGGAGTGAAATACAGACTCTGCAACTGATGTTGAGATTGCAACTGACAGTCAGTGTCTCCTCCTCTACCACCAATTCCAGAGTGCTTGCTCCCTCAGTTGGCACCTCTGCTGGTACAGGTCACTTATCTTGTGAAGTGACCTTCATTTCTGATAGGGTAAGCCCCTGGTCACCATGGCCTTCCTAGGCTGTGGCTGCTGTGTTTGTCCACTTACCTTCAGTATTGGTCATGAGAACACCAAGAGACAGCTCAGTGGATTACCTGGGTACCAAATATGTTCTTGTTTCCATTGTGTCAAAGCAGGGCCACCTCCTTTTGATGGTCAGGGTCAATCTCTCTGCCGGGATGACTGCTCCTTTTCTTGCCTGATGGACTTATTGCAGGAGGAGATTACAGTGCACTGGCTCTTCCATTCTTGAATATTCCACTTTTCCAGTGCATGGTTTCCTAAATAAATGACTATAGATCCCTTTGGCAAAGGACTAGGGGAATCATTACTGTATTCACTTGCTACAGGGAATCCTGAGGACCTGACCTCTCTTTAATTAGTGAGTTCTGGGTCAGAACACTGGCTCAGGGATTGAGGTTGGTTTTATCACTTCTTCTACCATCTGTGACAACAGTTCTGGCATTTCAGCTTTACTGAATGTGGACTATAATTTTCTCCATAGTTCCAAGAGTCATCCTAGCAGCGTGATGCAACCATCTCCCAGAGTCCTTCCCAGAGAGGCAAATCACACATTCCAGGAGACAGCTCCTGTATAAATAAACTCGCCCTTATCTAACTGCATCTTTCTTTCACTCCCTTTGATTCATCACCCTCAGGATCCAGTCCCATAAACAATCTCCAGCTTGGCCAGTACATGCAGGCTGGATCCTGCAGCCCCCTGGGGTGTATTCCCTTCGTCCCTCGGCAGGCCCAACATTTCCCTGCCAGGTGCTCTTTGCATTAGACTCTAGTTACTGGTCTTGTGGGAGAGGGGGTAGATCCTTCAGGGGCCTGTGTTGTCTTGCAATGCAGCGACTTCTGCCTTATGTTCAAACAAGGGACAAGCACAGCTTCAGAAAGAAGACAGCCACCTCTGCAGGCCCACATAGCTCTGAATGGGGTGTCAAGGTTTTGAGAGCATTAACTGTAATGTCCCCATCCAAGTCGTAGGGTCCCACTTCTCCCAATGAGGCCCCTCATGTTGTCATAGCAGACACTAGTCCCAATGAGGCCCCTGACATTGTCATAGCAGATTTGCCAGGCTGAGGACTCGAACTTCTTTGGAATGCTGCTATTTGCGTAATTAAGTCCTAGGCATTATCTATCCTCAGCTTTTTCTGTCCTCCAGCTGTAGGAGATAAGACACTCTTTGGATGCCACCAATGAGGCTTTCCAACTTTCACACTTTGCTTTCCATTGATGATTCATAGCCCTGAGCCTCACATTGTCTTTCTCTAATGCCTCAATGACTCAACAAGAGCCACCAGATTCCATTGTTCTCATAAGTGGAAACTTTTCTGAATCTCTCAAAAGCCTGGGAATTTTCTCCCACTCCTTTTATCCCATCCCAGTTCATCACAAATGAAGGTTTTAACAATTGCACTTCACCAGGAAGCCAGGGATTGTTGGTCCTCCCGTACTACCAGGGATGGGTTGTTGTTTCTAACTCTCAGGAGGATGATCCAGCTCTGTCTCTTTTAGAGTCTCTTTCCTCAGATCACTCCTGGCACCAACTGTTTTAGGTAGGTTCTCTGGGAAACAGGCCTGGAGATGAAGATTTGTGTGAGACAAGTTTACTGAGGAAGGAGTAACCTTGGTGTCTATACCCTAAAGAAATAATGGAAGTAGCCCTAGACGTTGAATTGTGGTGGTAGTAACAAGGGCCTCAGTCAATCCCACTGGGAGTCTGAGCTGGGATGGCCTTTCAGAGTGGTCCGACCATGAGGGAGGGGCCAGGCCTCTATATCCCTCCTTCATCAAGCAGTCATTGGATGTGGGCTGCCCCTGGGGAGATGCCATGAACTAGGGCAGGGCAGCTCTCTTCACTGAAGGCAGCTCCCTGAGAGGGGCTCAGCAGAGAGCCCAGAGCCAGCAATACCCCCAGCAGCTAGGGGATGATGAGGGGACCTGGGAAGCCACCACTGTCCCTCTTTAAACTCCCCTTGACTCATCTGTCTCTTATTAAGCATTGGTTCTCCCCTGGCTCCATTCTCAGGCTTTTTCTTTGATGCATATTCCTTTGAGGATGGGGGCACATCACATCTCCTCCCAATGCTTTAACCACACCCTGTGCCTGGATCTCCACAGTTTCCTACCCGCCGGATTCTACTTGTGTTTGCACTTGGCCTCTTTGGACTGCCCCCTTTTGCATCGCCTGGCCAACTTTCTGATTCACCCGCTAAACACTGCTTCTATGCTTGTGCCTTAACTGCCTTCCCTGCCCTACACGCTGTAGACTCAGGCTCGCCTCCTCCGGTCTCCCAGCACTGATATCACAACCCATCTGGGAGCGGAAATGGGATACTTTACAAGCACATTTCCTACTTTGTGTCTCAGTATCCAATTTTGCTCTTTCCTTTCACCCCCAAAGCCACAGCCCATCATCTACACTGCTGCTGGAGGATGCTTTCTACAATACATATCTTTATTCATGCAGGAATAGCTATTGGACACTTGCCACATCCTGCCTAGATTATTTTCTGGGCGTGCTGTCGTGAGTGATACAGATCAAGTCCCTGCTCTCATCGAGTTTACATTTTAGTGGGGAGAGCAGGCAATTACAATGAAGAAATGAATGAGTGAATGGATAGATAAATATTAGATAGTGATAAATGCCATGCCAAGAATTAGAATAATATGATAAAGTGATGGCCTGGCTATCAAAGGCTTCCCATTGTCTTCTGGGTACAGTGCAGATTTTAACTTGGCACAAAAGGCTCCCATGGAGACAGGTTCTGGGCCCTGCCAAGGGTGGGATGTGGGTTCTTCTGGCCCCTTGGATTTGGGCATTTGGTGGTAGGCTCTTCCCAGAGGGCCAGGCCCTCTGCCCCGGGGGCCTCCCTCCTGTCTCCTCTTCCTTCCTCTATCCTCCAGGGATCCCCACACTCTGGAACAGTGTTGCTTACGAGCCACAGTGAGAAAAACCCAGCTGGCCTCAGCAAGTTTATTCTTATCAGTGATGGAACCAGACAATTAACAATCCATTTCAATGGTGACTTTTGCCATTATTTTTGGGAAATGCTGAGTAGGTCATGACTTTTGGGAGGAGAGATTTTTTTAAACTCGGAGGTATAATGCTCATTTCTACTGAGCCTGTCACTGGGGCTTGGTTTGCAGCCCCCACACTCAGCATTGTCCCCTCCTAGCCCAACACCCCCTCCCCAACTCTGTCTCACTGAGGTTATGGAAGGAGCTTGTGTTAAGCAGGAAAACTAAACAAAAACAAAATGAAACCAAGCATGTTATTAGAGGGTTCCATGTCATGGCTGATAATTCCTCCCAAATCCCTGTTCTCATCAGGAACCTGTGACTTCATTTCCCTGCCTTCATCATTCCCTGTGAGCACAGACGAAAGAGGGAGCAGAAATTCCCCTTCTCTCAGAAATGGAAGCTCCTGGCAATCTTGCTTTGTCAGGCCCCACCTTTGCTCGTTTATCAGGACTCCTAATCACTAACCTGAAGAAATTGATGCCCGATTCCCTACGTCTCCCTGATGTCCAGCCGGAGCGCCTCTCTCTCCTCGAGCCTCCTCTTTCCTGCTTTATTTGGGCATCCTCCTCATCTCTTTTTCTCTGCTTCTCCTTCTCCCTTCTTTGCAGACCTGGTGTGGTCACTGTCTTAGCTGCAGCTCCTCCTAGTGGCAAGTACGGTCAATCACCGGTTGGCGTGTGGCTGACAATAGCCCTGGCTTACCTGCTCTCTTGCAGACTGAAAAGACATTAAAACAGGAGAAGACAAACATTTATCACTCAGAGGAGGTTCAACTTTTCTTTTAACCACAACAGACAGTCCAGTCAGAAAGCATGAGACATTTATCCTTTATTATTTGATTACAATATACACATGAAAAATTACAACTATATAAATCAAACTTTTCGGTAGAACATACAATCAAGCCTTTTAGGTATTTTTCTATTATTACACATAAAATATAATTGATGAAAAATAAAAACATTTTTATCTCAATGTTTGTATCTGAATTGCAATATAAAAGAAGTTGATTCTGTAAGATTGACGTTGCTCACATTGATTGCCCTTTTGAGTGGAGTCAGCATGCTTTACTGAATAAGCTCTGTAATGCTAGGGGGATGCCTGTATTTCTGCGTCTGACAATAGTCTTAAGAAGGGTGGAGTGAGCTGTGTGATAAGAAAAAGGTTAGGAAGACTCTTCTGCGCCTAAAAATTTTACCATGTCACGTGGTCTGAAATAGTACACTTACCTTGGACTAAAGTCATATGTTCATATGGATACGCATATGTCATTAGAGTCAATTAATTATCAGCTCTTTCTCCTTTCTATGGATAACCGTCTGAAATCCTAACTCTGAACCACCGGAAAGAGGTGGAAAAATGGTCCTGTAAGGAGCTGGGTGAATTCATGCCCCAGGGAAGCTAAAGAACAGAGTGAGAAGTGGGGACAGAGGATGGAGGAGCATTCTAGAAGGTGGGAAAAGACTGTGAACAGGGATTTCATAGCTTTACCTCCAGCTCTCCTCGGGCACAGCTTGTTAAAATTGATATTTCATGAGTTCTTTTGAAAATTTCTCTCCCCAAAATGTCAGTAGTACAGGTGAGGGGCTTGAAAGAATCACTTTCATTCTTTCTTTAACCTGTTAAGTGTCAACACATTAAATCCTCCTAACAACGTTATGAGGTAGGCACTATTGGAATATTCACTGCGCAGATGAACTGAGGCACAGAGAAGTTAAGTGACTTGCCTAGAGTCACTTAGCAAGTAAACGCGGGGCAGATTCCAGCCGGCAATCTGGCCAGCACACGCGTGCGTTAGCACACGCCGCTGGAACTGCTCTTCTGGCTGGAGGAGGGCATGGCTGGGCCCAGAAGCAGGAGCTTTTCTGATGTAGGACTCTAGGCCAGACGACTCAAGCTCATCGCAGTGGATCGACCAAGATCTTTTAGGCAACACTGACTGATTGTCAGTGCTGTCAGGTCTGAAAGGGGACTGTCTTGTGCTGAAGCTTAATTTAGCAGGCAGGGTTCTATCTCAGCCTTCCGGATTCTAGGCGGAATACTACACTGATGAGCTGGGATCTGGGTGGCCTCCATTCTACACATTTGCATGGCACAGATGAGAATACTCTTTAGCCCACAGTGGACACTCATTTCATTAATTACTTTTTGTAAAACAAAGACAATGAGATTTCTTAAGAAAGTCTTTCATGGTGATTTAAGTGTTTTAAAAATGATAAATTGAAAAGTTTCACAGCAGCAAAAGCTGGGAGAACTCAGATGCTGTGGCCTTGACTGTATTTGTCAGTATGCAGTGTATTGCTCTGGTGGGCCCAAGAAAGGTGGAGGGAAAAAACAACTCCGTGACTGAAACCCCCGCTTGCTTTGCACATACAGGCGCCATTGGATTAAAAGAACAATTAAAGAAAGATCAAACTCACCCTTGTTATAGTGACTTTTTATGCTTTTTAAATTTTTTCCAACTGTAATTTTATCTAATATGTTAGCTTAAATCTATGTGGTTAGAACTGTTACCAAGGGTAGGAGGTCTAATTACAGATCAACCAGTGAAATCTGGGTAGTTTTAACCACCAACATCTGCAACAGTTAAATACAACCCGTGTCGCTTCTGTTATGCAGTGTTTCCTACTGTATTTCTGAAAATGTGCTCAATTGTCACATAGTAAAAAGTAAATATTGGGCTGATTCCCAGGGATGGTGGTACTCTTAAAAAAGTGATTCCAGTTTCTATGTTCTTAAAAACAACTTAAAGTAAACATATGAAATAAGATTCCAATCCTTTCACCTCTGATTACTGGTCCATCTAAGATTCCATCCATTTGGAATGGATGGGGCTATGGACAGTATCCTTGGAAAGCTTATGAGTTTAGACTAGAGGGCAGGTCAGTTTTATATTTTCGCATAGAAAAAACTTTTTGCTCACAGAGCCAGATGGTAGACAGAATTGCTCTACTTAATTCTGGAAGCTGTTCATGAAGGAGCGTGCATGGGATACATTGACAGAGATAAATGTTTTGGAAAGGACTTCCACCAAAAACAGAAACTTGATTTGCAATTGAAGAGGGTTTGTCTGTTCCCTAAGTGACTGATCTTCAAGAATGGCTTTAAGAAAGGTGTGAACTGAAAATTAAATCTGAAACTCCAGCTTAGTAACGTCTTCCTGTATGCTTACACATCTGGGCCTATGATTAATTTCTGGTCATTTGGCAGGACTGTTATAACAAATCACAATCTGAAATAAACTTCTCATACTCAATTTGTGTGTTACAGTGCATTTGCTTAGCACCCAAAGATTACATTTTTTGCCAGAGTTTGTAACAAGGAATAACTCAGATTTGTGTTGCAAACAGAAAATTGAGAGCTAGTATTTAATCTTTGTGAACAGTCCAGAATAATACTATGCTTACAAACTAACCAGTGCAGGATTAGCATGTTGCATTGTGCGTTCACATACAGAAGTTCACGTGTATAGCATTTCTCTTTCCAGAAATAATTAGGGGATTCAGGTAAAACCAATTATTTGTGAATACTTTGTCATATAAAAGAGGTCCCTGTGCTGAACCACACACTGGGAGATGGTGAATCACGGGTTCCTTCCAGGGGATGTTATGTTTGATTACTCTTATAGTCCATAATATTTTACCCTTTTCATTTTGTGTTCATATTTTCAGTGGTTTATGAAGTAACAGACTCTAGATTTCATTCCAAATGGAAAGTTGGCATGAAAACTCTCAATCCAATTATTCCTGTACACATTTTGAAACAAATCATTTTGGCCTTTTTGAAAATTTTACAGGAGGTGATAAAAATAGGAAATTTCAGGTTTCAGATGTTTTATTGCATTCTCGTAGCATAATAACAGCTTCATTAAAAATAATTTTGCAATACAATGTGAACCTTGTGAGATGTCTAAAACACCTTTGCTGGCTTTCTTTTTAAAGCTTTGTTTGCAAGGAAGTTGTGTTATTTTATATTTTGTTTCATTTTATTTTGCTAAGATTTTGTGAGATATTGCATTATTGCACCCAAATGCATGGTTGTCAGGATTAAGGGCCTGGATGTGGTTCTTCTCTGGAGGGTGCGGACTCAGGGGACTTTCAAGCTGAGATCACACACGCTAAGATGCTGGGGTTGGTGTCAGGGCTTCTTTTGATCTCCTGAACTGAGAGCCCTTCCATTTACGGGATGGGCTGGACGTGGACGAGGGCAGGTCTTCTCTAGAGCACTCAAATACTACAGAGCTTTTTGCTCTGTCATTAGAGGAGAACACGGAGGGGAGAGCAAAGGAGTCCCTCAGTCTCTGACTCTGGGAAATGACTGTTTCACACACAGTGAATTTTAGGTGAGTGGAGAGGAACCTTAGAAGTCATCTAATGCAAATGTACTTTTGAATTGTACTCATTCCCCTCTCCAAAATCCCCCTTCCAAGTAAGTCTCAAATGTCTCTCGCGATGGGAAATTTAGTCTCCAAGGGCAGCGCCTTCTGTCTGCGAACAACCCCAGCGTTACAGAGTTCTTCCTGCTATCGAACTGAAATCTGTCTTCCTGTAATTTCCACCCATTGTTCATAGTTACATGTCTCAGACCCAGAAAGAAACAGGCCTATTTTCCATTCTCTGGCAGCCATTCGGCTCTCAGAAGGGAGGGAGTGGGTAGAGTGAGACGGATTTGTGGGCAGACAGGGTCCTGTTCTCTCTGACCCTCGGTCTCTTCTTCTGTGAAATGGTGATTATAAAACCTGACTTACAGGGTGGTTGTGAGGATTTGAAAAATGTGTGTAAGACACCTAGCACAGTTTCTGGCATATAGTAGCTACTCAATAACAGATTGTCATTATTATTACCATTGAAGGTGCCTAGTAATTTCCCCTAGAGTCTTCTTTTCTTTAGGCTAATTAGCCTCCATTTTGTATCTGTTTTTCATATTTTGTAGTTTGGGCCTCTACGTCTTCTCAGTCATTCTAGTCTTGCCCAGGATGTTTCCATCCTTTTTTAGACCTGGTGCATGCTGGAGAGCAGAGCCAAAACACTCCCCATGTCACTCTTTGAAACTGTATTGGTGTCTACATAGTATGCTCTATTCTAGTCCTTTCACTGAGACCAAACGTTCAGGAAATGCCTGTTGAGAGAATGGTAAGCATTTCATGGAATAAGAAAAATAGGGAATTTTGAAACTAAAATTCATTCTCTAACATTATTCTATTAAATTACAGCATGCTCCTTGTGTGTGGGTCTTTGTGCCACGCACCTGCGTATTCCTTATCTTGCTCTTCATATCAGCCTAGAGATGTCGATATTTTCTCTCTTTTACCACTGAGGATATAGAAGTTTGGAGAATTTAAGTAACCCATTTACGTAAAGGCAGTATTCCAGATTTGAACTTAGTTCCTCTTACTCCAGATTTGAACTTAGTTCCTCTTACTTGGAAGCAGGCCCTTTCTCCCTACTGTACACAGAAGGAGTCCACAGTCTCATCTGGCACGATGAACAACATTTTGGATCTCTTTTCATCCCCTGAACTCAGCATTTCACTTTCTCTCTTGCTCCTTCCTTCTCCCTTCTCTCACATGGCAGCAGTGAGGCTGAAGGCCTCGTTGCCCCCTCAGCTCAATGCAGGGCCCAGTGGACCTGCTAGGGTTGAGCTAACCAGATCAGTGAGTGAGGTGATACCAGCTTCTTGAAAACAACTGAGGCAAAAATTGTGTTTGTGACATCTGAGGCAATTCTCATGTGAACCCAATTCACTCAGCACAAACCACAGTGGGTGGATGGTTTTCCGGCGGAGGGAAATCAATGCGATGGGTGGTCCTAACATGCACTTGCATGAACCTTCTCTGGAGAACAGAAGACTCCTAGAGGGGAACAGAAAGGCTTTCTTCTCTTCTCTGCTGCGTCCATCACCAGCATGCTGTTCCCAGTGAGAGACGAATGGGGAAATGCAAAATTACAGCCCATATTCAACAGAGGTCACGTTACCCCAGACTGCCTGAACCCATTTCTGCATCCATGAGCCAGGCACACAGGCAGCTGAGAGCCCTCCCTGCCACTTCCTGCCTCCAAACTTCTGCTTTGCATCCATCTCACTGTTTACATTTGATTTTCTTTTGTTTCCCCAATGTAGCATGCAGCTCCCCAGTCCCCAAAGGGTATGTCATGAGACAAGCAGAATTGCCAGTCCCTAGTGAAGAGCACCATAATTACAGTATCTCTGGGCCCTTTTAACATTACTCTAAATGGACATTTTCAAATCATTTGAGAAATATTAAAATTTAAAAATGCAATAGAACCTCAGTCCAGGGTTAAATGTTTAATAATATATAAAAAGCAAGTGGTTATAAAGGAAAAAATATGCCTGTAGCCAACATATTCTATAAAATAGACTCTAAAGCAGTAAGTCATAAACGTTAGCCTAGAAAGACCAGGCTGGAGGTTGCCAGCTCGTAATAACATTCCTCTTCTTGTCCTGTTGTTTCTTTTTCAGATCACATGAAAACAAGTATAAGAATATATTTTGCCTATAGGTGCCAAGACTTGTATTGTTCACTTTCAGACACTTTCCTTTATTGTATTTGGGAACAAAAGCCTGGCTATAGCATGAGGAAGAGTGTTGGGTGGAGACAGAAGAAGAGAAAAGAAGTAGACTCAGGAACACTACTGTACAGGAACTTAAAACATTCAGCAGTTTCAGAAACTCCCAGAAGACCCTTCCTTTGCTCAAATCTGCCCAGCTCTTTCAGTCGTGCAGGTCTATCTTGGAAAAGCTCTTATGTCAGTCAGTGTCCCACCAGGACACAGTGACATCTCAATTAGGATGATTTGGGGGTGGGGGTTGGAGGAGTGGGGGCGTTGAATAAAGGGACTACTTACACATGTATGGGGGGGCTGTTGGGGAGTCCCAAAGACTAGTGCAGTAAGCAGTGCTAATACGACAGAACTGTTCCCACCTCTGGCCCCAGAAAGACAAGGAGAGGGGCAGTTACAGGGGCCTGGGAGAATCATGTAGACAGGATGGCCTTTGGAGGATGGAGGGACATAGCCAGCTCCAGGGGACCCTACAGAGACTGAGCTGGAGGAATAAATATTCTAATTCTCTTCCCGATCTCCCATCAGCACTGCTCACTGGCCAAGCCTAACTGGAATTTGGAGGGCATTGTACTCCCAACAGATCAGAGGGCAAGCAGACAGCAAGGTGAGTGGTGGTCAAATGGGTTTGGAAGGGCAGATGGGCGATATCTGGCACAGCCTTGATTGCTGTGGCATAACATAAAGGTAGGTGCGTCACGCTGGGCTGGTCAGTGTTCTGCTGAGTCATGTAAATTATAGACTTTACTAAGATTGTGTTCTCGCAGAATCATGGACAATGTTCTTTTTTCCCCTTGAATCACAATTTAAAGTACTCTACACCTGAAAAATTATTGCTTGTTCTTAGAGGGTATGTGTGTGTGTCTGTTAGTTCTTCCCCAAGCCTTAGATGCGAATTGGAAAACTGGACAATGGCATGAGGGACAAGCAGGCTTGACGTTCTCTTGCCTTTTGTGGGACAGAAGACAATGAAACTGAACTGGCCGCAGGATTTCTGGAATTGGGCTGCTAGATTCCCACACATAGTGTTCTTTAAAACGGAATGAGCCAGACTTGGATATTGCTCTGTGAATTATTGCCATCATTTGGTTTAGGTCTTTGGGGTTAGACCCTAGAGGCTGGGACATGGGATACACCTGAAGGAAATAGCCGTGGCTACTCTCACTGAGGTGAGCCTGGGACTGGAGAGGTAATGCTCTCTGGGACTCTGAGGAAGTCAAGTCTGCATTCAGAGGTTTGAAGCCACCAAGCTTCCCACTGATGGAGATAGACATGGCTTCCCCCAGGTGGGTGACCTGGGCTGGGGAGGCTGGGCGGGGATGCTGAAGTCTGGTTGGGACCTATGAATCTGAGAGTGCCTGATTCTAGGAGCGACTGTGACACACGGTGCTGTCTTTCTGCTAACAGTAAACCTTCCATGCATTCTTGTTAGAGGTCACAGTTGCTGTCATTTGCACTGGGGAGATTAGGAGGGCAGAATTCCTTCTTCAAGATAGTTTAGGGTATCAGGATGTTTATCTTTGGAAGATGCTGTGTCCCGAAGAGCAGAGGCAACAAGCAAAGGCAACTTCTTGTGGCTGCAAGAAGTCAGGAGGCCATACCCAGGTGGACATGTAGACCCAGGGGCTTTGCCATAATTACATAGGTATTAAAAAGAAGTGTGATCTCATTTCGTAGTCACAAGCTGGTGAAGCCAGCTATATCTGCAAAATATACATTAGCAAAGTACAACTTCTCCTTCAGTCTCAAGTCTTATTGCTCCTACCAATTACTTGCTCTACTTAATAGATATTCTTCACAGATTAGGAACTCAGCTTAGTGTAGAAAATACATTAGCAGACAAATTCTCTTAGAACTGAGGTGATAGTTGGACATACCAGGCTAGTATATCCCAAGCCTAGAAATCTGCAAACATGTATAGGGTTGAGTGGCAATATGGCATAGCAATATAGACTTGAGGCTGGAGTTTGTCATTGAAAGTGTGGGCATGCAGGGACATGAGTGTGAATTGGGAGAGTGTTGGCTTCATGGTCTGACTAGTGTAGGGTTAAGGCTACCCTGAAAAGTGACTGTCAAGCTCAATGGCCTTGCACTAGTTGTTTAATCTCTATGGTTTCTTCATCCGCAAACAGGCATAGCAATAGCCATCACCTTACAAAGTGGTTGTTAGGATGAAATGATTTGCCACATGTAAAGTGCTTAGAAAAATGTCTGGAACTTACTAAGTTTTCAATTCACTCACTCATTCATCATTCAAGAAATATTTATTGAGTTATGTGCCAGGAACTGTTTTAGCTATGGATAACACAGGTAAAAATATTTGCCTGCATGGAACTTATTATTAGGGGCATAGAGCCATGAAGATCTTTATAGTTTTATCCTTTTCTTCACATCACACACTTCTCATGTGTTGAAGAGATGTGCAGGTCACAGGATGGAAGCTGTGTATGGTCCTCACCAGCTTTGCTGCTGTTAGGCATTTGATTCCTGACTGAGACTGAAGGAAGAAATGCATTCCTGTTGAAACTGCTCATTCGTTCTGAACTGCTGATGCTCCCTTGAGGATTTATGGGTTCAACACTGCTGAACTGAGGATTAGAAGTTTAACTCAAGGGCTGATCTATTTAGCCACCATCCTGGAAAGAAAAGCCCAGCCTACCACGGAGGTGAGTTTGGGGAGTTAAGCAAGAGGAACTTTCAACTTTTGAACTTTGCTGTAGGAGGGGGTGAAAGTTGAGAGCTGCTTCAAACATGGACGTTTTCTAGAGGTTTAAAAAACATTTCTGTTTTTTGCGGGGGGCCTCCCAGCAAGGGCCTACAACCCCCAATTCAATTAAAACCCGCAAAGAAACTCTCCCCAGCTCCATGCCACATGGCTACAATTCTCTCCAACATACGCTCTTTGGCATAGTGTCCTGGGTTAAATGTTTACAAATCCTGCTCTTGATTTAGGGCTGCGTCTGAGTTCAGCTCTCATATGCTGTAGTTGTATTAACTGATTCTTGGAAGAGAAACTGGGAAAAGACTTGCAAAAAGCAAAGAAAGAAAACTAGCATTTTCTCATCTTTTAATCATGAAACTTGGGGTGGGAGAATCTGGCTTTTTCATGTTTATCTTACAAGCTTTATTCATTCATTTATCCAACAAACGCTTTGTGAGAGTCTACTTGGAGCAGGTATTGCACCTCCTGTTGGCGATAACACGGGAGCAAGCGGCATCAACAGGTCTGTTGTGGTTCTGGCCCTCATGGAGCTGATGACTTAGTAGGAGAGACAGATACTCATCAGATCTTTTGTAATGATAAATGTAAAAGTAACAACGGGGATATTTCTAAGAAGAGGTACACAGTTTAATAAGAATAAATAATAGGAGAAACTGCTTCATCAGGGAAGTAAGGTAAGCTTTCTCGAGGCAGGATAATTTAGCTGAGCTCTAAAGTAAGAACGGTGCTCTTACTGCCGCTGGAGGAGGAGTGACAGGAAGCAGAGCGGTCCAGGAGAGGAGGGCGCGTGCGCAAAGCCTGCGCGGTACATATTACATCGTGGAGTGAGGGCGGTGGGGTTGGAGCGCAGAGAGACAGGGATGGGGAGAGAGGGAGAACGGAGGGCCAGTTCCGTGGCCGATGAGGCTGGAGAGGAGGGAATGCCAGACCCTCCGTGCTTTATGGCACACGTTAAGGATTTGATCATCATCCTAACCGAAAGCCACTGAAGTGTTTTAAGGACTGGTGTGAGAAGTACGGTTAGGTTATTGGGAGGTACAACTTGTGCAGGTTTCCTTGGCAGGGAAACCTCCAGATTGCAATGCAGATCTGTTACCTGTGAAAGGAAAGAGGGGAGCAGGCAGGATTAGGCAGGAAGAGCCTTAGACCATGATGGACATGTGACAATTGTCAGACCACCCAGTAGGGAGCTGTCTTAGTCTGTTTGGGCTGCCATAATGGAATATCATAGACTGGGAGGCTTAAACAACAGAAATTTATTTGTCAGAGTTCTGGAGGCTGGAGGGCTGAGATCGGGGTGCTGGTATGGTTGTGGGGAAGGAGTGGGAAGAGAGAGAGAGAGAGAGACTTTGTGTTTCTTCCTCTCTTTATAAGAACACTGATCCCATAATGGGGG
Organism: Equus caballus; assembly: GCF_041296265.1. NCBI lineage: Eukaryota > Metazoa > Chordata > Mammalia > Perissodactyla > Equidae > Equus > Equus caballus. The sequence goes on from NC_091700.1 coordinate 95,166,759, forward strand.
CTCCACTCTCTTGACTCATCTGCACCTAATTACCTCCCAGTGTCCTCACCTCTACATACCATTACACTGGGGGTTAGGGCTTCAGCAGATGGATTTTGGAAGGACACAAACCTTCAGTCCATAACTGAAATCATAATCAGTTTACTGAAATCCCTTTTAAATTAGTATATGGAGAATAAAAGTATTAATAAAATAATAAAATACAAATTATACATTTCCCACTGTGGTGCTTAAAGTAAATGACCTAGTTTATCCCCTAAGATAAAGCCTGGATGCATAAAACAGACCACACTGTGGATATTTCACATTTATTTGGTAATAAGTAATATTTTAAGTTTTTTTTTTCCTGAGGAAGATTAGCTCTGAGCAAACATCTGTACCAGTCTTTCTCTATTTTATATGTGGGTCATTGCTACAGCATGATGGATGAGTAGTGTAGGTCTGCATCTGGGATCCGAACCCATGAACCGGGGCTGCCACAGCGGAGCGCACCGAACTTAATTACTAGGCCACGGGTCTGGCCCCTTAAGTAATATTTTAAGTCATTAGAAATTAATGCAAAATTTAGAGTATCTTATTTCGCACTTTTCTAGAATATTTACGAACAGTTGGTGTTTAAAACCCATGCTAAGAGGTATTGGTAATTTATCAAATTATTCTAAAGCAGTAACAGACTGAAATTTTCTAATCAGTTGCCTGCTGATCATATAAATGCTACAGAAATGAGTCACTACGTTGGCTATTAAACCAAGCTACTCTCCAATGCAGACCCTTTCCCTGAACTCCAAATTAGAGAGCTTCACCCATTTCTACGGAAGACATCTCCAACATGGGATGTTTGAAGCCTGTCATGGTTTTGCCTGTTTTGCCCCTCCGACCTTCCTCCCCACCACCCACCATCCACTGCTAGGTGCTTGCCCTGATCTACATCATCACAAAAGCCAGAAACCTGGGGGGCCCCTCAGCTCCTTCCCCCTCATCATATTTAGCTGGACACTAGACTCTACTTTTTGAAGTCTCTGAGACCCAGCCTCACCTCTGCACCCCGCCCACACTGCCTGAGCTCAGGCCCTCTCTCTCAGCCTCCTCGAGACGGGGCGGGCCTCTCTCCTGGCCTCCCTACATCAGAATTACCACCTTCTTATGCAGTGGCTTTCAAAGCAAGATGGCTGGACCAGCGGCAGCAGCTGGAAACTAGTTGAAATGCAAATTCTCGGTTTCTATTGCAGACATACTGAATCAGACTCTCAGAGTGGGCCTGGCGATCTGTGTTTGAATAAACCCGGTCATTCTGCTAATAGTAAAGGTTGAGAACCGCTGGCCTAGTTCATCCTCCACAGTGGGTTTTTCAAATCCCAAGCCGATTTTGTCTTTTCTCTGTTCAAAACACTTAAACGCCTCCTGTTCCTCATGAGACAGTGTTCACATTGGGCATAAAATAGTTCCAAGCCCCTCATCATCTAGCCGCTGCCTCCTTGTGCAGCTTCGGTTCTGCTGGCACGCTTCCCTTCCCACAGTTGCCCTCCAGTTAGTAGAAATGAATCATTTATCAAGATTCTATGGCTCTTTCCTGTGCCACAGAGCCTGCCCACACCATTGTTTCCATTTCCCTCTTCCACATTCTGCCTCACATTTCCACCACCATGCCAGTGGTTCCCCTGAGCCCCTGACTGGGTTGGCCACTCCCTCTCCAGGACTTCCATGGAACTGTGTGCAAACTTCCCTTCTGCGATGTGCACACATCTGCCCTGGTACCGTGAGGGCTCAGAGAGCAGGGAAAGCCACGTCTCTGCTTCTACTTCTGTGCCCTTGTTGCTTGGCACTGGGTCTAATGATTACTTGATTCTCAGTAAATGTTTGTTGAACCAACTGAACTGAGCTGAGTGGTGCCCTCTGGCTCCATTCCCCTGGCATTTGTACTGTCATTGACATTGCCGTTGCATTTGTCCTGGCTCTGGACAAGTCACTCACACTCTCTCTAGGTTGAAAGTGACAATATCTGGTTTGTCAATCACACAGGATTTTAAAGGATCAAATGAGGAGCCCAGAAAATTCAGAGCAATTATATCCCTTTGGATACAGACACTGGCTTGAGTCAAGTCTGAGTTTTCTCTGCCTTTCTGGATCCTGTAATTGGGACAACTTGCAACCTGATGCAAGTCCTTGGTTTGCTCAGCCCTAGCTGTGCCTAGACCTGCTGTCACCTTGCTTCCCCAAGACCAATTCCTGGGAAAGTCCTAATTCCCACTGATGGTAAAAAGAGAGGGATAAGATAACGAGGAAATGCTGTGGGAAATCAAGGCTTTGGTTACTGGGGAGGGCCCCTGTCCAATGGCGAGCTCCAGAACTGCTCAGGAAGAGGTCAGCAAAGAATGCGAGCAGAGTGTGCCATGGCAGAAAGAGGGAGGCAGCAGTGGCTAAGGACGGGGCCAGATGTTAAGGAGCCTTTATGGGCACTCTGCTTTACTTGGGCTCTCTCATTTCATCCTCCCACTGCCCTATGAGGTAGGGACTATATTTTCTCATCAGAAGAGGAAAAAGAGGTTCTCAGAAGATGAAAAATTTCCCCAAAGTCCCACAGTGTGAGAGCCAGGATTTGATTCACAACAGATCCACGGAATGCTACTGCCTGATCTGATGGTTTTGCAATAGCTTAGGCTGTAATGAAATAAGAGCAGAACTAGTGATGGGGGTATGTTTCAGAGCTGGTGACTTCATTTTTCATTTGTGAGAGCCAGTACGGGACAGTGGTTGTTATGAATTGTATTGTGTTCCCCCAAAACTGATGTTGAAGTCCTAACTCCTAATACCTCAGACTGTGATCTTATTTGGAGATAGCATCTTTACAGATGTAATCAAGGTAAAATGAGGTCATTAATATGGGCTCTAATTCAATATGACTGGTGTCCTTATTAAAAGAGGAGATTTGGACATAAAGACACGTATAGAGGGAAGATAACCTGAAGATACATGGAGATGATGGCCCTCAGAAGGAACCAACTCTGCTGACACTTTTCTTTGGGACTTCTGGCCTCCAGAACTGTGGGACAATACATTTCTGTTGTGTAGGCTACCTAGTTTGTTACAGCAGCCACAGGAAACTAATATAGTGATTAAAAGCATGAATTCAAGAATCAGAATGTCTGGTCACGAATTCCCCAGCTTTGGCATTTACTGGCTCTGTGACTGTGAGCAAGTTAGTCAGTCTCTCTGTGCATTAATTATCTCCTCTGTAAGATGAGGCTGGATGTGCCTCATAAACTTGTTACAACCATTAAACGTGTTGATGCACGGAGGGGCACGTAGATAGTGCTTGGCCCAGAGAAGAGCTCTCTCCATGTTGGCTGTTCTACAGATGATCTCAGTGTGCATCACAGCCTGCCTCTCCTACTCCACAGGACCGCACATCACTGTGGGAATGCACACGAAGGCAAGATGGACTTCTGCTCGCTGTGGTGATGCTACAGTACCACAGGTGACGCTGTTAATTACTCCTCTTTCACAGGCAGGGAGCATGGTAGGCTATCTACTAGGGGACTGTGTCCTAGTTCCATGGGTCAGGGCCTCACTCAAGCTGGGGAAGGAAAAGAAGGGGAGAAGAAAATGCACCTGTTTTGAGGATTTCCCAGTGTATTCATTTCCTAGGGCTGCCATAACAAACCAACCCAAACCTGGTGTCTTAAAACAACAGAAGCTTTTTCTCTCATAGTTCTGGAAGCTAGAAGTCTGAAGTCAAGGTGTCAGCAGGGCTGTGCTCCCTATGAAGGCTCCAGGGGACAATCCACTCTCACCTTGTCCAGCTCTGTGGCCCCAGGTGCTCCTTGGCTTTTGGCTGCATCACTCCAGTTTCTTCACATGGCCTTCTCCTCCTTTGTGTCCATGTCTTCTCCCCCTCTCCCTCTTATAAGGACACTTATCACTGGATTTAGGACTTGCCTGGGTATCCAAGATGATCTCATTTCAAGATCTTTAACTTAATTACTTCCGTAAAGACTTTTCTTTCAAATAAGGTCACACACAGGTTCTGGAGGTCAGAAGTGAACATATTTGGGGGGGCACTATTCAATCCAGGACAGCAAATATTTTACACAAATTATCTAATTAAGTTTTTATAACAGCTCTACATATCTGCATCTCATGGATAAGGATACTCAGAAAAAGAGCTTGGCTGCCTTCCCCCAGTATAGGGGCAGAGCGAGGCTTCAAGGATTGGTATTTATGACCTGCTGGCCCATGTCCCACCCTTTCCCCATGCTTTGAGTTAAGCAAACTGTTTAAAACCTTCCAGAGAGAACCATCTTGCTTTAGGCCTTGGGCACCCCAACACAAGGGTCACATATGAGAATGAAGAAAAGAATGGGCCTCGTGCTTCTTTCATAAGATACCAGCTGCACAAGAAATACAATCTTCTTTGAAACTGACAGTTTTATGTTCTTGCATTTATGTTTGTATTCGCAATGAGGACATTCACTTCCAATATTTAACTTACAGCTGGTAGGAAAAATCTTTGAACTGTTCTCAAGGTTTGTGCCAAATATTTTAAGATTCAAAGGCAGACAAAAAATTGTCATTTTCCTCAGCAGATTTTTCCCTCTTTCCTTATTGCCTGGTTTATTCACACTTGGCTTAGAACAAAGATATTTGAACAAGACTAAGTTTTCCGTTTTTTACTGGGAAACTCTCATGTCCCGTCATCCCTATTAAAACACCCTCACCAAAACCAATGTATACAGTCTTTAGTTTAATTCCTTTGATTTTTCATCTTGTGTACAGATATGTTTTAATCAGGATGCCAAAATTCCACTCTTTTTGCCTTAGCTGGGGAGTTCTGAAAAGACAGAGAACAAAACCAAAACACTAGATTTTCAGTCAGGAGTTTGAAACGCAGCTCTTCCACTCATTAGCTCTGTGACCTGGAATGATAAGTCCAACTCTTTGTGTCTGTGTTTCCTCATCTGTAAAATGAAGTTTAGTAATATTTATGTCCTGGCTTCTTCTGCGAGTGAAGTAAGACCCCACATTTAGATCAGCGTGGATGTTGCATCCTGGCATAGCACATACTTAATCCAGAGGGGCTGCCTCCCTCCCATTCTTCCTTCTTTTCTTCATTTGCTTAGAGTTTTCCTCTGTTCCCTCTCCTTACTGAGTTTTCCATTGTTGGCAAACAAACTTTTCCCCAAGCTGTTTTGAATTCTAGAACAATCCTCGTTATTTGGTCTTGGTTTCTATATTTTTTAGAAAAGTCAGCCCTTTTCTTTTGACTTTTTGCCTTCTAAATTTTTGTCCTGGCATCCTCATTTTACTAACTCCTCCATGTGTTTCTGGGATCGAGTTTGTGTGTAAACACCAGGCAGTTTAAATTGCTGAGTCTGTTTCACTGGAGGAAAGAGAGGGGGCAAAGGAGGGTGAACGTTTTTTAGTTTATTTTAAAATTTTTGAGTCAAACGTGTCTCTTTCTGGTTTAAAATGCTCTTGCAAATTTTACAAGCCTGGGATCGGTCCAGCTTTGCCCTTTTGGAGAGCGTTCAGCTTACCTTTGTCCCACTGTGGGCAGCACAACTGAAGAGGGAAAGCAAATGTCTTCCCCTCTGAGCGAAACGACTTTGTGCTCTTCCACTGGGGGCCGTGGCCGCTGGAGCGGGTGAAGGGACAGGGGTCAGCACTGGCCCTTTTGAAGGTGCGGTGACTTCCAGATGTGCATTGCCTGAGGTCGGGAAGCCTGTCCACTTGTCCAGATTCTCTATAACTTCTACCCTTGAACTAAATGGACACTCAGCTCTATGTCTGCTCCAGGAGTGCTTTGGATGTGCTCTGCATTCCCTAGGGCTGTAACAAACTGCCACAAACTGGATGGCTGAAAGCAGCGGAAGTGTATTTTCCCACAGGTCTGGAGGTGAGACACCTGAATCAGAGTGGCAGCAGAGCCATGTCCTGGCTTCTGGTGGTGGCCAGCAGTCCTGGGTGTTCCTTGGCTGGCAGCTGCATCACCCCGATCTCTGCCTCCGCCGTCATGTGGCGCTCTCTCTGTGTTAGTCTCTCCCTCTCTCCTCTCCTTGCAAGGACACCAATCATGTAGAATTAACGGCCCCTGCTACTCCAGTAGGACCTCATCTTAATTACATTTGCCAGGACCCTATTTCCAAAGGTCACCTTCACAGGTAGCAGTGGCTGGGACTTCAACACGTCGGTTCACCCCACAGCAGACATACAGAACTGAGTCTTCTGGCCTCAAGAGGAAGCAGCACAGGAGGTCTCACGCATGGCTAGTCTGTGTGAAGATGGGAGCGTGTTGGAGGGACGAGACCTGGATGTGAGGAACATACCTGCTTCTGAGTAGCTGTGTGGTTTAGCCTCTCAGGTTCTCGGTCTATAAAAGGGAGTGACGGGGTCTCTCCCCTCTAGATAGGATATTTGTTATGTGGGTCAAATCACGTTACTTTGTATCATATTTAAATCTTCATAATTTGGCTTCAGACCGCCTTTGTCTGTCATGTCACCTTTGATTTTATCCCTCTGTTTATGATGCGGATACCCATGTGACTGACATCTCCACCCTTGGCCATTGCAACTCCTTAAGCTCTTAATGACCTTGGCACCACTCATTCCTCCCGCCATGTTTTCTCTTGTCTCCCCCATACTTGCCCCAGTCTGAAGTAATTGCTTCCTCAGTGGACCTAGAATATGCACATTTTTATTCAGCCTGGTATCACAGCCACATATCTATCTCTCCTGTAGGACTGTTAAATCCTTGAGGGAGAGAATGGTGTCCATCCCTCGTGCTCCCAGTTGCTTGATAAAGACCTGATGGATTTAACATCCAATGAAACGAAATCATGTGTGTATAAATGCAGCGCGAGCAGCAAAGTAGAGGACAAAATGATGATGATTATTACTAGACAATATAATTTGAGGGAGACCTGATGAAAATGATCTGTTACTAGTCTGCCCCTGTGTCTCGAAATTCTGCTATGGGAGCACCTCCTACAACCTTCTGGAGACTCACCTTTTACGTGGATCGTCCACATGTGTCCTGGGAAGGATGGCATTTTATCATTCATTGTCTCCCAGGGGAGAGCAGATCTCTGAGAGGCAGGGGTAAAGAAAGTCAGGTTTGAAAGAAGAAATAAATCAGAAAGAATCCCAACTAAAGGGGGCCTCAGGGGCCCTGCGTGGCATTGCGATGGTGCAGGCCTCCGTTCCGGTTGGGAGTGCCTCACCAGTCCGTAGTTATTTTTGGATATCAGCCACGTGTGCGCTCTATTATGACCCTCCACACAGCCACAAAGAGGAAAGGACTGACCTCTGGGCACTCTGTTCTCTTCTTTCTTCTCCAGCCCTTCTGGGGCATCCCCATGGAGTTGCCTGTTACTATAACAGGTTTGGTCCCAGTGGTGTGATTGCCAATCAAGAGCTTTTATGCATGCTGAAAATTTAGCATCCAAAGCTCAGCTGGGAAGACCTTATAGGGCTGGAAGCAGCTCAGACTGATCTCGGCATCCTTGTTCCTCCAGCCTCAAACACTGACCTTCATCTCGAGGAGGCTGTACCAGGCACTCAGAAACTGAGACCCCAAGAGCAGAGTCTCTTTGATCCCAGGCAGGATGGGAAACGGTCTTTATTCTCCCCTTAGCATAATGCAAAGATTTATGCTGACTTACTGATCAGAGCCCAGGACAGAATTTGCCTTTACATATAAATCAAATTCACTTCCATTAATTCCCTGTGGTCTAGGGATATTGTGACGGCCATCTTCCATTCTTTTCTTCGTTAATCTTGATATTTTATTTCCCGTGCTGCTTACTGAAGTAACCAAATTCAACATGTTGTCCGATTTTCTCACTAGTCCTCCCTTCCCCAGCTTCCCTAATAAAAGGCTTGTTATTGTAACATTTTTAGTCTGTGTAGCTCATCTAAGTTGTGTGAAAATTAAAGTTTTGTATGAAAGCATTGAGTCATTTTCCTTTCAAATTGTTGCATGCTTTTCTTCTGTCTGAAAATATTCTATTTCTTCAAAAATATGTGCAAACTAAACGTGAATATACTCTCTGATTCTAATGCTTTCCTTACTCAGAAATCAGCAGTATAAAAATGCTGTTACTATCGATGTAAGCATAAATTTTCCCCCCTTCTTTTTGATTCCTTTAACACGTGGTGCATGGCCTTTGCTATATCACAGCAGAGTTAATTAAGTTTTAGGCTTTTAGCCTAAATCACATTGCTGCTTGTTAGGTGTTACTAAAACTGTTTTTTTGTTGCTGTTACTTTATGCCTCTATAGCAATTTAAAGTGCGTTAAAAACAACAACCACATTTAATATCACCATAAATAATAACCAGATTTTAAAATTCCACTTATCTTAAAGAAATCAAAAGCTGTATGTGAATTTTATGTTTTGTATGGTGTCTTAATCTTCCTCTGATGTGATTATTGTGGGTATTTAACAAGCAAAAGAAAAATAGATCTGACAATAGTAGAGAAAATAAGACAACAAAGTTAATTGCTCTGTTTAGAGTAGAGTGAGAGCTTGCAGAGCCGGTCCTGTGAAGATCACTGTGAGGGTTCAGGGCTCGGGGATGGGGATGCAGACCATGCCTTGTCAACCTGTTCTCCCATCACATTATATGATGTTGCTGTAGCATCAGCATCACCTGTAATTATTTTTTCTCTCTCTTCCGTCTCCCTTCAACAACTGACCCGCTATTGCAGACACTGTCTAGTCTCACTCGGCACCTGCTCTGCCTTCGTGTACGATCCAGCCAGGAAAATGAAAGTCCATGTCTCCTTAACCCCCTTGAAGAGTTCCACGTGTTCTCTAGTCCTGCCAAGCAGCTGGCCTTCCTTCAGACCTGGACATGGATATGCCTGGGAGGGTGGATGTCTGGATACCATGGGGGCCATGAGTATCCTGGGTTCTCTGGTTTGGCCCAATCTCATCACATGAGTCCTTAAAATCGGAATGACTTTCCCAACATGAGCCAGAAGAAGGAGAGATTTGAAACGTAAGAAGGACTCAACCTGCCACTACTGGCTTCAGAGATGAGGGAAGAAGCCACGAGCTAAGGAAGGCAGGGGCCTCTAGAAGCTGAAGAGCAAGAAGACAGATTCCACTTGAGTCTCCAGCAAGGAAACTGGCCTTACCAACAGCTCGATTTTAACCCGGTGAGACTCATGTTGGGCTTCTGATCTCTAGAACGTAAGATCATAAATTTGGGTGTTTAGGCCACTAAATGTGTGATCCTTTGTTAGGGCACCAGTAGAAATCTAGCATGTCTGTGTTGGAGCCCTAGCATTCCATTTGAGGAGTCACTGGTGCCAGGTGTCTGACTGGGGTGTCAGAGGGCTTTTCTTGGGACCGTTTGGTGGTGGGTTGGACTTTTCTACTAGACAGGCTACATAATTTGTGGGGCCCAGTGCAAAATGGAAATGTGGAGCCCTTGTTCAAAATGTCAGAAAATAGTGCCATTTATGGTATTAAAATATAAAGCTTTTTCCTTTTTTTCTGCTGTCTGTCTCTCTCTCAGCTCGCCCTGACTTTTTTTTATTTGCTATTTAATATCTTTCTAAGCAAAGAAAAATTAAAATGTTAAAATATTAGCATGAATGTTATCCTTATCTTTATGTTGTATGCCAGTTTTAAGTGTAAATATAAGAGAATTTAACACATGCAGAATCACCCGAATTACACAATTTGTGTTTCATGGCTCATACATGCATGTGTATTTTGTTTGTATCGGAACAGTGGAAACGCTGCACAAAACTAACTCAACTGTTTTTCATGCATTTCTTGATATGGGCACTTTCCACCTTCAGCTACTGATGAGTGATGAAGGACTGAAAGGAAAAAAGTTGCCCTATCTTTCCCTTCCTTCCATGTCATCAGTTTTCACTGTAAGCCATTGGCTTTTATAGGGAAGTCACACATGAGAAAGGATGTGATAGGGTTCCTTAGTCGCTCGTGCCTTCATTCTGTGTTGGAGTAAGTTCTGGTTGGGATGGAAAGTGTGGCCTGGCTGTCAGCGCTTACTCATCATAGATTTAACACTTACCTTGCACTGGCTTTCAGTCTCCCTGAAGCACCAGGCATGAATTCTGTGCTCACAAGGCACTGGGAAGGCTATATGTGAGTGAGGCAGCTAAGAACGGAGCGCGAGCATGTCTTGCATATCTCCTCTGCATGTGCACATTCTCTCTGGACTTCACTCACAGAACACAAGTTCAAAGATAAAATCATTAAAATTTCAAGATAGTGAGAGAAGGGCATTGACCCAAGCACGGGGGTCCTTCTGAGTGGTGCCCTGTGTGACTGCATGGGTCACATGGCTCTGCTACTAGCTATTTTTCTAGATTACTTTTGGTTGTGTAGCATCCAAACCTGTTTCTTTGCTCACTCAGAGGTTTTGAGAGTTAACTAATGTCTTTTAATAAGTTTCTTTCTGTTTAAAATAGCTAGAGAGGATTCTGTTGTTTGCCCTAAGAACCATGGCCAATTCAATCAAGCTTAGGTTAACTTGTTATGGGCTGAATTGTGTCCCTTCAAAGAGAGATGTTGAAGTCCTAACCCCCAGTACCTCAGAAAGTCACCTTATTTAGAAATAGATCATTAGGTTAGATTCTAATCCAATATAACTGGTGTCCTTATAATGAGGGAAATTTAGATGCAGAGACAGACATGCACACAGGAAGGATGCCATGTGAAGATGAAAGCAGAGATTGGGGTGATGCAACTACAAGTCAAGGATTGTCAGCAAACCACCAGAAGCTAAGACAGGCATGGAAGAGATTCTCCCTTATGCCCTCAGAAGCAATCAACCCTACCAACACCTTGATTTTGGACTTCTCCCTCCAGACCTGTGAGACAAGACATTTCTGTTGTTTAAGCCCCCTAGGTTGTGGTACCTTGTTATGGCAGCCCTAGGAAATGAATGTACACTTGATGTTCTGTTATGTTTGGGAAATGGGGTGGTGCAAAACTCAGAGGGGAGTTCAGATGCCCACTGTTTTAAGTACCATGTATCTGCATGGGACAAGGTAGAGGCTAAATAAATATTCTGAGCTGTGAATAAATGATTGAATGTGGTTGAAAGTCTTGTAACTTTTAGGAGGAATAACTGTGACAATGATGCATTAAACTAAGCAGTCATTTTAATACTTTGTAAACAAGCTGGCCCCCAAAAATTGCAATAAATATTTCAAATGAATTGCTAATAGATTTGTAATACAAAAAATAAGGCAAATCAATGAGAAAAGACATCAAGTGCCTAATATGTAAATAGCAGAGGGCATGAGCAATTTTTAAAAGAGGAACTATAAGAGCTAATAAACATGAAAATGTTCAGCTGCATCATATAAAAACATGAAAATTTTACCAGTTATACACTTAGACTTTTATTTCTTGGCCCTTTGTTCAATTGAGTGCAAATTTCCCCTGCCAAATTTTGCACATCTCATTTAATTAATTTATTTTAAATTTAATTAAGAAGACTTTTATATTTATATTTTTTATCCAATAATATATTTTACCATGTACAATTTTATCAACAGTTTAACTTTTTGTTTACTTTTTCTACTAATAATTTTCATGATGAATTGGGTGATACACCCTTTTGTTTATTCCTTCAAAAATTATCTTTTAGGGGCCGGTCCGGTGGTGCAGCAGTTACGTTCGCACGTTCCGCTTCTCCGCAGCCTGGGGTTCACCGGTTTGGATCCCCGGTGCGGACATGACGCCTCTTGGCACGCCATGCTGTGATAGGCGTCCCACGTATAAAGTAGAGGAAGATGGGCACGGATGTTAGCTCAGGGCCAGGCTTCCTCAGCAAAAGGAGGAGGACTGGCAGTAGTTAGCTCAAGGCTAATCTTCCTCAAAAAAAAAAAAAAATTTTCTTTTGTTTAGGGACCAGCCCAGTAGCATAGTGGTTAAATTTGCATGCTCTGCCTTGGCAGCCTGGGGTTCACAAGTTCGGATCCCAGGCGCAGACCTAAGCACCGCTTATCAAGCCATGCCGTGGTAGGCATCCCACACATAAAGTAGAGGAAGATGGGGACGGATATAAGGTCAGGGCCAATCTTCCTCCAAAAAAAGGATCTTTTATTTAAATATCAAAAAGCATAAAGAAAAAACCAGAAACTTGCAGTCACACCATGAAGATCACCCTTGTTATTTAAAAAATGTAAGCGATGCATTTAATTAGAAAGTTCAAATAGAACAGAAAGATATAAAGCAAAAATAAAATTCTCACTTTTCTACCCTCCTCTGTTCATCTCTTCAGAGATGACCATGTTAAGTTTCTCCCATATCATCCAAAAATGTTTTAACAGAAATTCTATTTTTTCTTAACATGTGTTTTTAGAAAATTTTGAACAACTGTGTGAACAGAATGACAAAGAAATGAAGAGACACGTGTAGATGGGAGAAACATATATGCAGGGACCCAAGAGTCCGTAGATAGAACTTTATAATGTTTTACAATGGGGTCTAAATGTCTCCAAGTTCAAACTGGCAGGTCTGTGCAATTGTGAAATACCGTGTTTTATCAAACCTCAGAAGTCATTCAGATTTTAAAACGTGGGGGGGAAATACCCTTAAAATTCAATATCCTTTGATCCTAAAGTGATGCTTCTAGGATGTTATCCTAGGGAAATATTTAGAAATGCAGATAAAGATTTATGAATAGTGGTATTTATGACAGTATTACTATAAGTAAGAAATGACCCAGATGTCCACCTTGGATAATTAAAGTAAGATATATCTATATGAGGAAATATTATGCAACCATTGAAATGTTTGTGAAGAGAGTTTTATGAACTACCCAGTGATATGATTTTTAAGCAAAAGTAAAATATAAAATTGTATATAACGAATGACCTCAAGCATTAGAAAACACAGACAAATAAGGCTGCAATAAATTATGCCTATTTGTTAAGAGTAGTTATTTCTGATGAGTGAGATGACGTATTTTCCAATTTTTCTATTGTAAAAAGTGGATTAATATTCAATGTCAATATTTAATTAAAATCAATACATAACTTTAAAAAGATTGCTATCACAACGTTTCTCTGCAAAACCGAATAGATGACCAATACTCGCCCTGAAGACATCCCAGAGTGGGGCTGAAGAAGGCTCCGCCGAAACTTGCTGCCGATGCCCGGCCTGGCTTGAAGAGGTGATTAGAGTTGCCGCCTGTAAAGCAGTTAAAGGACACCATAAAAATTCAGGTCAGATGTTAATATATCAAGCAGTTTTTCTGAAATACTAAATCTTTGATTCAAAATTTAAGCAGTAATAAAAATGGGCATAAATTGCCTACATCACCCACATCTCTTCAGAATTCAATCACTATCAGCGGTCCCTAGGGATGAAGAATGAAATAAAAAAGCACATTTCCTTGAGTTTTAAGAGATCCAGGAGACACTGAAGAGAACATCACTTACTTGTGTCTGCATAGACTATGAAGAAGCAGGAGATTAGGGAGATCACAGGCTTCAAAGTTTGATGAGAAAGAAAGCTTTCAATTTAACCAGGGGTAAAAAGCTGTATCCAGTAAGACTACTGTTAAAGAGGGCTTTACAGGTGTAGCACAAGCACAGATCAAAAGTTTACCACAGATACACAATCAATCACAAACACCATACACACAGCTCCCCTCCCCCACTTACACTTATTACGTAAATAAATGATAAAAAGTCACCATCTTGAGTTTCCTTCATTTTCCTCAGTAAACGTAAATGAACACTAGGCCATTGTGGTTTCCTTATAGTCAATTCATTTCCACAAATGAGCAGAAAGGGAGAAGGAATAGCTGAGTAGTCAAAGAAATTCTACCAAACAGACTTGTTTTTCTTATTTAAGGTCTGATTTCTGGGAAGGATTTGTATTTATGTTAAGGTCTATTTTCAGAAATGGGCCCATTTGTAAATGGGCTGGTTGTGCTGCAAAATGATATATAGGACTCTCTCAAGTGCAAGGAGAAGTTGATCCAGGGTTTGAGAAGACGGAAGGTATTTTAAAAAACAAAACGAAAACAAAAATAAACTTTTATTATTTTGAAGTGGTAGATATAAGTTTTTCTATTTTTTTACTTAAAGGCTAAATACAAAATTGTTTAGAAAGAGTTATGACACATCACTATTTTAAAATTATCTTTATTAAGCTGGAATTAGGATAAATGAACTTATTTTTTTTAAAAAAACTCTCTAAATTCATGGGCATGTCCATGCCTGGAGGAGTTGGGACTGTAACAGTGAGACTGACACTGAATTCACTGAGCCCTTACGTGTTTGCGTCTTTATATAACAGATTAAAGAGCAGGATGATTTATCTGTGCTTATTGGGCTCCTTAGGTATAGTGAAGTTGAAAATCTTTGCTTCAGAGTGTTTGGAAAGTGTTACATTAACAACAAAATGCCCATCTTATTATTACTATTTTATACCCAAATGTATAACCATCCCACAGTGTGCCAGCTATTTTCACGTGCTATTTAATTTTTATAACATCCCTGCATGGTTCTTATCAGCCCCATCTTTTAAATGGGAAAACTGAAGCCCAACAATTCTAAGTAACTTGCCCCGAATCATGTGGACAGAAAGTGACAAGTTTGGGATTCAGATGTTGGCCCACCTGACTCCACAAAATCACCTTGTTCTCACCATGCCCATTTAACTGACTTGGAGGGCACAAAATAAGGGTCCAGGAAGGATAGCATCTTCACAACGGCTTCGTAAAATAAGAGTTTGTGCTTCAAAAACAGCGGGAAAATCAGTTCTAAAAGTTGCATTTGACTTGACCAGACTCAACAGGAGTGGCATACTGGGGCAGCCTCAGGCCAGGTGCGAGGTGTGCTGAGAATCAAGGAAGTGTTAGCTCCTCAGACACCGCACACTTCCTCATGGGTACCACGGTGCAGTCCCATTTTGACGGTTGTGAGGATGCAAGTAGACCAGAGACGTCTCACATTCTAGACAAGGCAGGTGATGGAATGAAAACTTGAAGCCTTCGTGGTCATCTCTGATTTTCCCTTCTCTTTTCCCCATTCCCGGATATCTGAACGATCATGTGTATTGCTGCTTGTTGCTGATTCTTTCTTTAAACTTTTTTCCATTTTCTTACCACCCAAGCTCAGGCCTTCATCACCTCATTCCTCATAACTCTAATAGCGCCTAACTAATTTTTCCTATTTTGGACTCTTTTCCACCCACTTTCAGCCCCAACCCGTAACACCATCTAATTAATTTTCCTGGAACACTTTGATCATGTAACCACTCTGACCTCAAAATGTTAGTAATTCCTCTAGCCTGTTGGACAAAACAAACCTTTTTTAGTGTTGCATTAAGGGTGGTACTGACCTTTGCTTTTAGTTCACTGGCTATGGTTCTGGACAAACTATTTGTTAGAAATGCCTTGACATTTTTGCCTCTGAATTTTTGTTCCTATCCTTTCATACAGCAGAAAAATCTCTCTTTTCCCCTGTTATACCAATTAGACCAAATTTTCAAAACCAACTAAAATTTACCTTCATCATTGAGCTCAAGCTGCTCCTTACGGCTTGGGTGCTTACGTGATTCATCTTGAAAGACAACCTCCACTTGGTCACCAAACACACTCAAAGCCAAAGGTCCCTCGTCTGAGCATCAACAGGAACCGAAGAGAGGGCTTGATGATGACATGGTAGTAAGAAAGCACTGGTGGAGACATGGTGAGAAAGAACACAAGGCAGCCTGTGAACAAAAGTGAGGCTGGAATGTTTTGTGAGATCAGTGATAAGAAGGATGGTGAAGAATTGGGAGTGAGTTTGAGGTCAGGATGAAGGTAGCCATAGGGAAGGAGTGGGAGCTATAGGTATCCGTTATGACCATCATTTTAATGAACCCTCTTAGATAACACTGAAGTAGTTACTACCTGATCCCCACAATAGTGCTCAGTGATGGGGAGTATCCAAGTCTCTGAGGATGTGGTGTGAAATTTCCAAGGAAAGTATTTATTCTGGGGCCTAAGAGCCCAAAATTCCTTTAAAAATTGGAGGCTTCAGGCAGGAAACACACTACCCTTCGTGTAGTTGTTTGACAACCATTCCTGTGTAGGTTACTATTGTGTCCACTTGGGGTGACCTAACCACTTTTATCCATGCCACCTTTCACAAACCTCTCGGTGGGGACTTTGATCAAATCCCACACAATTCGACCTTATCATTAGTAGCATTTTACAACATACACATATCATATGCCATGTGTTGGTCACAGTCTGTCTCTAGGATTACAAGTCCTGGAGTCTTGGTTTATAATTTTGAACTTTCAGGACCACATGTAATATCAAGGATAAAGCGGTGTGACTAAACAATATGTTGGAAGAAATTCATGGTAATGGCACTTGGCTGGAGTTGAAAGCTTAGCTTTTAACGTTAGTGAAGATCTGAAAGAACCTCGGTTTCTGTTTTCTCCGAAGGTCCTTCTCAGTTGACTGCATGATATCCAATTATGCATCTTAGAAGAATTCAGGGTTGAGAAAATCCAGCTACTTTGCAATCTTTGTTTCTACAGAATATACGTTCCCCAAACCAGCGCTTACACCGCTCAACTCTTCCCTCTGGGATTTAGTTGATTGTCAGAACTTTTGAGCTTGCCTTGTAAAGCCACAGACTCATTACAGCAAAATGCTACAGTTTAAAATGTTTGAAAAGTCTAGTGTTGTAGCTGATTTTGTTCGTTATTTGATCGCGAAAGAAAAAAAATCCCACAATTTTTTCTCCTGATGTCTTAAATGATCTGGGGTTTTCATATTTATTTTTAAGATTGTAGCATTTTAAGCACATGGTTTTTGTAGGTGTGGGAATCACACATCACTAAAATATTTTGATCTTAAAGATGGAAAAAACTATAATTATCATTTACTGCAGGAAGGAGGGGGCACAAGGAGGGCTTTGTTTAGTCTGACCCTTCTTAGCGGTAAGGGGAATGGCAGGCTACCCTCCCAGCCACGTCTCCTAAACAAATTTGCTGTGGCCACAGGTGGTGTGCTCATTGAAAAAGGTGTAAGTCGTATGTCTGGTTTTGCATAAATACTAGGGCTGTAGGAGTTTATGAGTACAGTTTCCTCTAATTTGATAAGATATCACATAAATAGTGCTTTCCTTAGGACAAAAGCAAGAATTGGGTTCGTTGTCCTCTTATTGGAAGAATTATCTTCTCCATTTAGTGAGTTAAGGGTTTATTACTGGTTGAATCAGGTACTCGGAGACCTGAATTTCAATCCTCTAGGTCAGCATTTCTGAACCTCAGCACTGTTCATGTTCTAGGTCCAATAGTTCTTTGCTGTGGGGCTGTCTTGTGCATTGTAGGATGTTTTGTAGCACCTCTGCCTCTGCCCACTAGAAGCCAGTAACACCCCCTTCCCCCACAGTTGTAATGATTAAAAATGTCTGCTCTCCAGAAATGGGCAAGGGAGGGAGGGGAATCTCCTCCAGTTGGCAATAACTACTCGAGATTTACTTTACTTTTGGGAGAACTCAGTGAACTTCCCTAAATGTTAACAGAAACCAGAAAGTGGGAGATACCAAAGAACAGAACAGTAACATTTTTTCCCTTAGGAGCGAGTGTTGTGAGTGGGCACCAAGGGAATTGTCATGACTTCTAGAATGGACTGTGGCAGCCATGTTTCTATCTGGAGTAGAGTTCAAGGCACTCACATCTTTTGTAGGATTTTAGGAAATATAGGATGGTCACATTTCCCAGAAGACTCAGTTTATTTTTATGTGGGTGCATCCTTTAGCTTCAGATATAAATTTCTGTAAAAAATTCGGCAACATGTATGTTGGAAAACCAAGGATGCCAAAAGTATATTGTCACTTAGTCTTCCCTTTCCCACAGCAGACATGACTAATCGATCATTGCACTCTGATGCTGTCTGGTCTCAGCCTCAAAATCTTTCTCAATGTGGGACTCCAGGCATCACTACCAATATCTCAGAATTAGATCTCAGGTTGAATCCTGTTTGTCATCATTGCTTTCAAATTATCGCCCACTATTTTAAGGACAGTGGCGGCCCAGTGATGAAATATGTTGTTTGAAATATGACTTACAAACAAAGCAACAAAGCCTCAAAGTCTAGAGTGGAAAGTATTAACACAAACACCAAAGGAAGTGCATCTGGCAAAATTAGAAATCAAGATAAAGTTGATTTGTTTCTTTGGCACCCGGCATGGAGATTTCTTCTCCCAAGGTCAAACAGTCAATTAGCTTAAGTGAGAAATTCTGAAGCACTGGGGATTTGGGGGCCTGGACTTCACTCTGGTGTATCAAGGCCACCCACCAGTAGTCACTATTGTGTGCAGTCCTGAGAGCTGAGGAGAAGTACAAGGAAATTTGAAAACCACGTATGGGCTTTTGGAACACCCCTGCCCCTGCCTGAGAGGCAAGGCCTTCAGCATCTGCAAGCGTGTGGGTTGCCAAAAGAAGTTAGAGAATTCACCCTGAAGTGAGTTTGCCGAGAAAAAGAAAAAGTGCCTCAAATTGGGATTGATGGTCACTGAATTTGTGGGAGCCAGCAATTCTGTTTCCTTAAACATCCAGAGGATCTAGAAAAGTTATGAAACTGCTTCAACAGAGGGAACTAAAAATCAAAGGGATTCAGATTAGTTTGGATGCCTTGCTACTGAATCAGAAACTGAGGGTGGGCCCATCAGTCTGCATGGTTAACAACACCCCCCCCACCCCCGCCCGTGGTTTTGACGTGTGCTAAAGTTTGTGAGCCCTGATCTAAGGCATGTGCGTACCCACCCCAGGCTTGCTAAACTGCAGTAGGTGAGGGGTGGGATCTGAATTTCTGCATTTGCTCTTGGCTCATGGGCTACAAGCAAGGGTCTAAGGTTGATCAAAAGAATTGCAATTTTCTGAGAGAAAGCTCTCTTTAACCGAGGAGCACTGGCCCTGAGGGTGTGGAGCCATTATTAGGAAAGGGGGCTGTGGAAAGTAGAAATCACAGGGGCCGCTGCCGCCTCAGAGGTGAAAGGATGTGCCACTGAGGGGTGAAGCAGAGAAGGCAGAGCAGGGAGCGTGGAGCCAGCAGCCAGCAGTAGAAAGCTTCATTGGCGTTTGAACTAGAATGTCACCACTTGGTGACAGGGTGCTTGCCTGTTCGCAGCTTGACACCATTTCAATTCTCCTCTGACTTCCAACTGCTGCCAAGACTGCTGTGGCCAGGAGAATCACAGTTGCAAGGAGCCAGTTGGGTCTTTGTGCCTGATTGGCTCCTTGATCCTGAAATGCTTTCACTCACGAGGAAATTTCTATGGAATTATCTTGGACCAAAAGAAGCCGTTACTCAACTTTTTTGGTGGTTTGGTTTCCGAATGACTTTTAGTTATTTCCAGAAATCAAAATCACTCTCAAAGGAGGAAGCTCTGCTGCCACAGAGGCTGTTGGAACAAATGAGACGTGATGTTTGAAGGCAGTTCCAAATTCCAAAACAGTCATAGATATATTGGGAATAAGAGGCTTTGAGACGACTCCCAAGAAGGGCTCAGCACTTCCTGGAATGGACAAGCTCTGCCATATTAGAAGTCATTCTCCTTGGTAGCTGACTGCCAAATCTCGCATAACTTGGTGTGAATAAATGGCCTCAAGTGCAGTTGTGTTGGGAGCAGAGGAGGATGCGAGGGTCCTGGCATCTTATGAGGAGATGTGGGGTCAGTGAGATCCAGGGCTCAGAGAAACTGCCTGGTGTACAGCTTTATCGAAGGCCACCCCTTTAGCCTTGCACAAAACCACTCTTGGTGGGAGGCAGAGAAGGGACTGGTGATACCTCTGTGGCTCAGTGAGTCAGCTGCTCCCCACAGAGCAGGGAAACCAGACTCCGTGAAATGTTAATTATCTGTTAGAAAAAACAGTTTATTTTATACAATTTCAAAAACAAGAACCCAATTCCTGGGCAGACTGTTATTTTACTCCCTCAACTTACATGTATATACGCTCAATAAAGGTACGTGAAAAAAATCATAAAGTGGTCTTTTTAAAGGTGACAGACAACATATGTTCTTTACTCTAAACCATTACACCTACACACTCGGTGATTGAGTTACGGTCAGAAGTGTGCTGTGAAATGACATTTCCTCCCCTGAATTTAGATTGCCTACGCAGTTCTAGGGAAGAGTATTAATCTTAAACACAAAAATGATCTACTCCATTCCAGCACTATCACATCGTTCATATAGTTTCTTCAGTTATTTATCGGCTCAGCTTCCCTTGTTTCTCCAGTGATAAATCGCACTTTAATTTATTTCTTTATTTTATGGAGTGTGGAGTCATAGTAATTTCCTTGTCCCAGTTCCATTAACTTCCTGGTAGTATTGTTTGAAGCCTCCAGACCCTGATGTGTAATCCAACTGTTTCCCTAATATGTGGGAAGCAGCAAACTGCTTGTTTACGTCAAAAACAATTCTTGCTACAGTTTTCCTTTTTCTTCTTTTCCCATGAAAGTTCTGGCAGGGCCCTAGCCCAGTATTGTAGACCTTAGCATAAACCTGGGAGAGAGTGAGCATTCCAGGCGTGTTGGAGGGTAGAATGAAGTTACTAGGATCAGCCTGGAATGTAAAACTGATCCTATCAAGTTGAGCTTTAAAACGTGGAGAAGAGAGCACACTAGGATTATTTTCGTGTTCGTGTCTTGTCGGGTTCCTCAAAGCGTCTGTGCCAAAATTTGTTTGCACTTTTCTCAAGTCCTCTATTCTACCCACACCTCCCAGCATTTCACAAGATCAATGACTAGAGGTCGTAGAGATTGAGGCCACCTGACCATCGTCCCTTCCGCTTGCCTTGCCTCCATCCATCTCAGAATTCCTCCGTGTCGCTCACGCCTCCGCTCTAACGCAGAGCGGCGTTGCTTTCCTACTGCAGAGATAACCCACCGTCCTGTGCCCGGGATCTGCTTCCCACCCATCACCTTCCTCAATTCACCACTGCTTCTTTACGTCTTTACTTTCTCTTTCTAGCTTCTTCTCTTTTGTCTGTTAATGAAGAAATAATCTATAAACAAAGGATTAATTCCAATCTGTTCTCATAAAGAAAACACCCTGTGTCTGACCGTTGGAATACAGTTCCAGCACTTTCCTTGCTGCCACTGCGAATCGTTTCCTCTTTGGAAAAGTCGCCCATGCGTCTGTCTATTCCCGCACCCCCTGATCCCCTGTCAAACACACTGTAAGTCTCATTTGGCCCCCAAACTCCTCCATAAATGTTCAGAGCTAAGATTCTGGCTGATTATTAAGCAGGCAGCGATGTGGAGGTGGAAAAAGCCGAGAATAACTGCAGGTAGGGAAACCTGTTCCGGCAATCAGCCTAAGGAAGCAGGAGGCAGCGACGATCTGTGCCGGGGGTGTGTCGGGCGTCAGAATCCGAGATAGCTTGGGTGTAGAAAACACGGCGGGCTTGCTGCTGATGGGCGGGGTATTCTCCCTTCTCTGTTTGAGAAAGCCAAGACAACATTCACAAATACAGGGACCACAGGAGGAGAATGCGAGTGCAGGTGGCGTGCAGTTAATGATGAGATTAATTTTAGACACGTTGAATTTGTGGGGACAGTGGCATGAGGGGAGACGAAAGTTGGAAATCTGAATGTAGGGCTTGAGAAAGAGATGGGAGTTAAAGATACAGACTTTCAAGTCAACTGCATAGATAGAAGGGAGTCTTCAAACGGTAGCTGTGAGCTTCCTGAAGGAGGTACCTATGGATAGAGAGAAGATGACTTAGGACAGAGCTTTGGAGAAATTCTACGTTTCAAGGACAGGTGGAGAAGGCCCTGAAGGATAATGAGAAGGAAAAATCCAGAATCCTAGTTTCCCAAGGGGAAGTGCTGTGGGCACAGACAAATGATGTGGAGGGAGAAAGCAGAGCAGGAACGTGAGGAGCCCCTGACCACTGAGCACTGTTCTAGGAACTGGACTAGAGATTCAGTAATAAACAACAAAGTCACTGCCTTCGGGGAGCAGACATGCTAATGACAGTGGCAGCAAATTAACAAAGAACTACAATTCAATCTGCTTTGCGTTTTAACAAGGAGTGTGCAGGATGTCCTTGCCTCCAGTATCAGGTGGGTGGATGTGGGCACCTGCCAGCCCTCCCCCTACAGATGAGGGCTCTGGAGTCAGGCTGCCTCAATCCCAGGTATGGCTCTGCCACTTATCAGCTGGGTGATTCACAACAAGTGTTTTATCCACTTTCTGCTTCAATTCCCTTGTTGATGGTGAGAAAATAATGATAATAATAACTATATCTGCTTCATAGGTTTACTGTGACGATTAAATATGTTAAAACATGTAACATGTTGGGGCAGTGATTGACATGTCAGAAGTCCTTGATTGACAACCATCAAACGTCTATGGTGCTTTCTCTGTTCAGACACTGCTTTACTGCTACAGCAGCCTTATGAAATGGGTCGTGTTATCATTTGCATTTTTACAGGTGAGGAAATCGAGGCACAGAGAGGTGAAGTAGCTTCTCCAAAGTGACACAGCTCAAAGTGGTTATTTTCTCTGTCTCCACTTCACTCTGTTGGTGAGGGAGGGATTCTTACCCTCGGGTTAGGGGGATGGCCAAACACATGACACCTGAAGCTGGACAGATGGAACAGACAGGAGTTTATTTGTCACATATTCTCACAGCCTGGGGAAGGAGGACACTGCATGCCTTGCGGGGCCACATGGTGGTTCGAGAATAGAGTGAGCAAGCAAGGCCAGTGGAAGGCAGGCTTAGTAGTAACAAGAGGATAAAGGGGCCCCTGATTCCTGTGGGAGGATGTGGCTGGCTTGTTTGAATAATTTCGTGGGCTGGATGGCAGGAGACTAAGACTACTGAGAGATAAGCAGCCACTGTGCCTGGTCCCCGTGTCTGGCCGGGGGCCCTTAACCACAGGAGCGGTGTGGGCAACGGAACTTGGGATTAGGCCATTTGAGGCCCTCCCAATTTTATCAGATGTCCAGGCTACACTTAATCCTGAATCCTAGTTTCAGACCTCGTGCCATGGTGATCAAGTGGGGACTGGGACCCAGGCAGTCTGGATCGAGGTTCATGCGCGTCTGTCTACACAGTTCTGCATTGCCTAAAATATAGACAAAATGATCATTTCCTGACCATGTCTTACGTTCTCCATCTCCACGCTATTGTCCACGCCTGCCTCTTTGCCTGGAATGCCCTCTTGATTCCACAGGCGAGGCTGTCATCAACAGTGGGAGGAACTCTCAGCATATGCTGCTCTACCAATCAGTGAGGCTGGTAGGATGATACGTTTTTGTGCCTCTGATGTGCACAGTTGCTTTAACTGCTGAGAAAGCCTTTTATTCCTGAAGTAAACATACCTGGGGGAGACAGCACAATGACATCAATTTATACTATATACATCTGTATTATGGCGAAGCTGATGTATCCAATTCCAACACTAGGTTTCATGGGGTACAGTTCTTAAAACCTCTTTAAGGACAAAAATGATAAGGAAGAAGAAAAACCGGTGTCAAAAGATGTCTTGGAGTTTCTAAGGCAAAATTTGCTTTTTTATAATTTTCAACATATAGATTTGGGAATAGAGAGAAAATCAAGCTCAAACACATTATTTGTGCTATTCGCCCATAAAATGTGTGGTAAAGAAGAAACATGAAACTGTCATGGGAAAGAGATGCTGAATTTTCTAAGGATTTAAAAAGATTTGTGTCACCTTGTCTATTCCTTATTAATGTATTTGATGGAGAACTGAATATATTGATTGGTAAAGAGAATGGAAGAGAGGAAGTCCAAGGTTTATTATTTTTTTCCTTATTCATCCCTGATAAATTGTATGACTTGGTATAGACAAGGCATCTCCGTTTTGTTTCTTTCAGTTTTTATGAATAGAATGAAAAGGACAACACCGTCTCTCTCATTTGTCACAAAGGGACCAAGGAGCTGGATAAAAGTGGGTCCCTGGTTTTGAGGTTACTGAGTGCTTGTCTCGAAATAAGTACAAAGTGAGAAGCAAATATCTCCCTGTGATGCTAAAGCTTCGCGGGGTTAGGAGGGTGGGAGTCATCAGGCAGCGACATTCCTTGGCCAGTGAATACATTGACTCAGCGTTATGTAATGCTAACTGTTTTGGAGTCTTACTTAAGAAATCTCAAATGTCAGGAAAACTACACAATTGAAAGTAATTACAGAATTCTGAAGGAACTCAAACCGTTTCTAGGGTCCATTGCCTCCTGTCCAGCCAGGGTATCCTTTTACTGTGTGAGATATTATGCAATTTGGACTAAGTGCCTTGGGTATAATTTGTCCAATTTCCTACCCAACGTTTACATAAGTTATCAGTTAAAAATTTCCTTCCAAGAAACTGAATATACTTTGGAAATTACTGAAGCTACCTGAAATCCTTTTGAAACAAATTAAATAAATGTCCTACTAAATAAGTAGATAAATAACACTGTCTGCTGGCATAATTTGCTACCTGTTGAATTATTATCATTTCAATGATTAGCAATCTGTTTTCTCACTTGTTCTATTCTATTTTGCTAATGACAATGAAGGAGCTAAGAACATTTGAATTAATTGTGCAGATTCATTGGTATTAATCTTTGTAGAAGTTGGTAGTTCTTTAATATCAGGAAAACTATTTCCATGGCTGTTTGGGGAAGTATACTAGTTGACAGAAAAATAAAATAAAATATTAGACTAAGAAAAATATTTTTGAATGATAGCAAATAAAATTTAAGCTAGGCTTAACACAGAACATTTTCCTCTGGTAGATAAGACCTGCAGTTTTTCAACCTTATTTATAGTCTAGCCAGATTGTGGATAGACACAGGAAAGAGGAACTGGGGTGTGGATGGAGAGTTTGAATGAATTTTCAACCTTTTTATTTTCCTGCAAAAGGGAAGGACCCAATATTTAGAGTTGTAAGTGGAATTTTGAGGAGGTTTATCAAGAGTCTTCAAAATCATTTTTCTAGAACAATCTTTGAGATGAGGATCAGCAGCCATCTCATCTGACTGATGTAATCAAGAGAAGAGAGTTGCAGGCGTGACAGAAGTAAACGATCTGCATTTACATGCTGGGTCGGGTGATGGTGCAGGGTTCCCGTGCATAAAAAAATAATTTGGACAGTAGTCCTCATTTCAGGACTGAGGAGGGTGTAGCAGAAGCCTATAAATTATATGCTTGGAAATTCTCTCCACTGAAAAACTTCTATGTAATATAAATTTTATGATAAATCTCTTCTCCGAGTTTAGTATTCTTTTGTTATTAAAACTGCTGTGGGGGATGTGGTTAATTCAGTGTTCTGATTAACACCAATCATGAGTTCCCAATTTTCACACAGAAAACAGCATTAGTAATAGAGAATGAAGATTGCCCGCTAAGCATTTTAATGAATGTTCATCATAAATGTGGTTATATTTTCGGAAGGGGAAATGTTGAAAAGTGATGTAGTCATAATTGCAAAGCCTACGTTTTTCTGGCATACAAAAGAGTCAAATATTTTCAAAGTTAATCTCAGCATGTGGAACCAAGTTTGACTGGTGTTTGAGGTCTGGCCATGAAGAAAGGGCTAGGCCTTTCTCCATCTTTGTGTCCCCAGGGTCTTGCATTAAGTTGGCAAATAGCAGGGGTTCCATCAATAATTGCTAAGCAGCGTAAATAATTTTAAATCATAGAAAATCCCAAGCCTGATTTTAGCCAATAATTTCAGCCACGTTTCCTACTAAACCTTTTACTCATGCACTCAGTACCTGTTTGTATGGACTAGTTTGAATTTTACCTCTTTTTGAGACTGTATTTATGAAGTCTTTGAACCACTTATTCTGTTCTTGAAATTCCTTTTTGGTACCAATATACATGACAGTGAAAAAGAGGGAAAAAATCAATATCAAATAAATGGTTTTGTGAGTGATTATGTCTACATGCTGAGTCTGATGGATGCAATGTCCTACCCCCGCAAGGCTACAAACTTGTAGGACAGCATGGAGCTGCCCAGCACACAGGTTGTTGCCCAGCTGACACTGCCACAGGCCCAGAAGGACACTTGTCCTCTGGAGTCATGCATGGGCCCAAGGTGAGTCCTTTGGGTCGTTACTCATAATGACGCCCAGAAAGATTCTCTCCCACTGTCAGTCAGTTTTGGCTGTGTGTCAGTGAGCACCCAAGTATCTTGCAAGAGCAAAGTGGTTCAAATTCTTTATTTCAAAAGAACAAATGGTGGCCTGGTGACTGAAGTATATGTTCAGCACTTTATCAAACATGAAATAAACAACTCTACTTTAAAAGAATTTCCCTGATTTCTTAGTTTGTAATAAAGGCATCATCTTTATTTGCTGCCCGTATTGTCTGGTTTTAAGTAGAGAGCGGAGAGGGTATAAATTCTGGGAGGGTAGGGATCTTTCCTATTTTGCCGTATTCTCAGTGGCTAACAGAGTGCCAGACACACAGCAGATGCTCAAACAATATTTGCTGAACGAATGTTAGATGGGATAAGAGAAACGTGGAGCTAGGGCTGGGTACACAGCTATGTAGTCAACACTTTGAAATTTTTATTTCTGTCTTTTCTTGCATGAATTTTCTCTAAGCATTTAAGCCCATTTTATATATATATATATATATATATGTATATATATATATATATAAAACCCTGTGCTAGGCACTATGGGGCACACAACAATGAATAAGAAGCTTTGAAATCCTTGTAGTATTTCTTCATTACTCTTTGTTAGTTAATTTATTTATCTGCTTAACAGACATTTGTTGTTCCTTTTACAAGGGATGGATTACTACTAAGTTTTGTTTCTGAAAATAGCTCTGTTTCAGATATTATCCTCTAATGTACCTTGTAGTTTAGAAGCAAAGACCGAGCAGTTAAAAATAGTAAGAAGAATCTAAACTGATCAAAAAAGTGTAATAATATGGACCATTAATCCCTAAAAGTAGAGTATTATGCTGAGGAGTATTAAATTGGAGAAAGAACGGGTCTAATAAATATCACCTTAGATACTGTCAAAGGAAAATAGCTGAAACCAAATTGGCTAAAGGAAGATTTAGTCATAAGATCTTTTGATAATAAAAAGTTTGAAGAGATAATATAGAAATAGAACTATTAACTGATTTTATTGCGGTAGCTAATATAAATAGTTATTACACTGTGTGACCTGGAGTCCAGGAAAATAAAATCTTTTAGTCTTGAAGTTTCAGATTACCTTTATGCTTTAATACACTTAACAGCTTAAAACATTGACTTAACCAACATCAAATACTCCTTAATGAATATAAACCATTCAGGAAGAAAACATGACTCCTAATAGATTCCAATTTGAAATTGGAAGGAACGTTAAAGTCATTTTGTCCAAATTTCCTATCTTCTAGAAAGGAAATTGAGGTCGAGGGAGGTCAAGTGACTGATTCAGTGTCACACAATTAGGGTGTATAACTTCTGCTGTGGTGTTCTTCACACTATGCAGCCATACTTCCATTGGACATGAATCAGTTAGCTTCCTGGTATAAGGCAATCTTGCGGGATTTTTGAATGGTCTAAGTTAGCTCAGTGAGTTCAGCATGTTCCCATATAGACCCTCAAGACTAAGGCTCCTTCAAATACAGAATCGTCTGGAATCTACCTGAGCCCTACTGCGAGACAGTATTTGTTTGAATACAACAAAATATGACTAGTTTGATAATTATCTGAATTGAAATGCTGGTGTCTCAAAGAATGACTTGTGTTCCTTTAGTACATTAGTGGTGGCAAGTCAGTGAGAGGAAATCTAAATCTAACTTTATTATCCAGATGCTCCTTATCTTTGTGACACTCCTAAGGCATATTTACTATTATTTATTTCATTTGGCGAAGCATGTTATGGATGAGGAAACTGAGGCCCAAGGAAGTTCTCAGAGTAAGAATGTGGCAGAGCTGTCATTCAAATTCTAGTCTGCAGCCTCTCCTGTGATGGTTAATTTTATGTTTCAACTTGGCTAAGTTATGATGCCCAGTTGTTTGGTCAAACACCAGTAGAGATGTTGCTGTGAAGGTATTTTTTAGATGTGAGAAACATTTAAATCAGTAGGCTTTGAGTAAAGCAGATTACCGTCCATAGTGCGGATGAGCTTCATCAGTTGAAGATGAAGGCCTTAAAAGAAAAGACTGAGGTTTCCCAAGGAAGACAGAATTCTCCTCCAGACTGTAACGTAGAATGCCTGCCTACAGTTCCAGCCTGCTCTACTGTGCGACTCAGACTCAAGACCACAGCATTAACTCTTCCCTGAATTTCGGGCCTGATGACCTGATCTATGGATTTTGGACTAGCCAGACCCTGCAATCGTGTGGACCAGTTCCTTAAAATCTATCTGTCTCTCTCTCTTTCTCTCATCATCATCATCTATCTCCAGCTGGTTCTATTTCTCTGGAAAAACCTAATATACCTCCTTCCATACTCTTTCTGTTGCTCTAAAGCTGAACTTTCGAGTGAGCAGGAAACATGCCCTTCTGGGGGCCTTGAGCCTATGAGGGAGGAGGGCTGTGGAGCCATCCACTCCATTTGAGAGAAGGGTATTCAGAGAGGCCATGCATTACAAAGAGGTCAGGGCGGCATAGCCTTGGAGTCCTGTAGGTCTGTGACAGATGCAGCTGCCGATGCTCGTGGGAGCAGCAGCATCAGGAGAGAAAGCACTGGTGCCCTCCCTGAAGGCCCCAGAGGAACAAATAGGACTTCAGAGCAAAAACATCAGTCTCAACAAAGGGGCTTTTCGGCCGAAGCAACTCTGCATGCTTGTATAATTAAGAAGGAAAATGCATAGGAAGATATTTTGCAGGTTGCCTTTTTAAAAGGACAAAAAATATATATTCCTCTTATCCATAGTAAAACATCAACACTTTCTTGAATAGAAAGGAATTTAGATTCTGAACTAAATGCTTTAATGAGGGACAGATAATAAGTGTGAATTGAAACTAATTGGTGTTTCAGATCACTGAGCTGGTTGAAAAACCGTTTGTGATGAGGTCTGTATAAGTTAACAGTCGCTTTTAAATGCCTAATTAAACATCGTTCTGTCCCCTGTGAGAATTAAAAAAAATGTATTGTCGCTCATTGCACTATGCTTAACCAAGTGATTGAAGTGGGCAATCTGAACAGATTTATTTTTTGTGTGTGGCAAAAGCTCTTTTTCCCCCGAGTAGGCTGATGTAGGTAGCCCTCGGACAATGACACATTGTCACGTACAGCTGGGAATAGGGCCTTGCAGTGAACACGAATAATGGGCTAATGAGAGAAAAAGCCATGAGATTCTTATTGAGCAAAAGGAAGAATAAAGAGACAAGGTGAGAGGTGGCTTGATCATGGTAAATTTTTTTCCTATCCTGGAAATAATAATTAAAAAGGTATCAATAAGAGGATTCTAAAAATTATGCAATTTGGGCTCTAAGGATTAAGGGCAAGGTGTTTCCAATGAATTATATTTGGGAGAGATCAAGGTTTTATACTTGTAATTGCATTTTACTCTCAACTGAAGCCCCCTGGAATTCAATGAAAAGGGCATTAAGAGGACATTCTGACAGATGGAGTCCTGGACAGGGGTCGAGCCGGGGGATTGTTCCTGGGCCATTGCATGTGGAATCATTTTCAGAATTTACGGACTGAGGAGCTTCTCTGGAAATTGAGTAATTTCTTAAGGAAGGTGTCCAGGAGGTACCATTTACAACTGAAGAGGGTCTGATGAGGCATCTGCCTCGTCCTCCCTCCCTCACTTCCTGTCTCCCTTCCTTCCACTACAGTTTAATGCCTTGGGGTAAAGTGAGCAGTTACTGTATGGGTGTACACCAATAGCTGCACAACAGGTAAAGAAAAAAGTGTCATTTCTATAATTCACGTCCCTAAGTGTTTGCAGGGCAGTTGATCTGACTACTTGAGCATTAAGCTGAAGGGAAGATTTTTTTCCTTGTAATTCCAGGAAATAAACAAACTAAAACCAACCCCACACACTTTAAGGAAAAAAAGAGAATTATTTAGATTACTTATATAGCTGGAAAAAACGCTTGAGTTACTTGTGTGACTCTTTATTTTGTGTGGAAACGTCATTTGATGACGCAGTTGATAACGAATTACTTCCCAGAGAAGGAACATAGAGGAAGGGAAAGGACAGTGGGCAGGAGGTCAGGAGCCGGCTGTGAAGGACAAGGATGAAGGCAGATAGGAAGAGAAGGAAGATGTACTCAGTGGGGTTAAACTATTTTTCGATCATATTCCGTTTTCCTCTTTCTTCCTACTCCCTGAAAACCATAGTAGAGGTGAGAAGTTAGGCACTCAGGAGGGTTAAGATAGAATATTTACGTATTATGACTATATATTTATTCTGATTTGTATATTTCTGTCTTCTAAGTATGTATTTATGTATAATATATTGATTTAGGTTTGTGCGTTTGTATCTTATATTATCTGGCTGTTTTTGCTTATTATACTCTTGTAGCTCTTATCATTTTTTAGAAATGCAGGATGTGGTATTTTAGCTAATGTGTTTTTTTAATCTACATAGAATTGGAAACTTTTTAATGGCATTTCCTCCCCTTATTCCTTGAAGTAATCATTTGCCTCAAGTAGCGCTCCTGGTTTTTTGTGCACTATTTGCACTGGTATTGTTGAGCGACATGCGTTTGTCAGTTAACAGTCCTGGGTTCTGAAGCCACATTTTCTTACAGTTTACCTCAGATGGCATCACTTTGTTTTCCTTCTGAATTGATTATAGCGTAGGTGCTTTGGCAATTTCTACCTTTCTCGACCGTAGGTGGGCCCACCCAGCCCTGCCCAGCTGTCTTAAGCTGATAGGCCCACCTCTTTGGGCATAGGGTATAGTGTTCTTTGAGACGGTCACAACCTTCTAATTTAAGTCCGAGTTGCTTAATTTAAACCTGAAAAACACTGCTGGAACAGACTCACACCAACATTTTGATTGCGTTTGTTCTGAAACTTCACTTCCATCTTCCCCCTACACTCCAAATTACACTGCAAGTCCCCAGAGAAGTCAGCAGAAGAAAGGGGCTAGTGCAGGTGGATTCTCCCACTGCCCCAGGAGAGCTGGACCTGTCCGGGCTCAGGGTCACTCTGGTCATGAGCAAGGGAAGAAAAGCATGGATCCTGTGTGAGAGAAGTACCCACCTGTCCTCAACAAGGACCGTTCTCTTTTAAATCTTGCTTTCCAGAAACCTGAAGGCATACCTGGACTCTGATCACATGCTCTCCTAGACTTGAGGCCTCCAGCACTGGTCAGGCCACAGTGCCATCTTCTCGAAGTGAAAAGCAGTCTAGAGAAATGATCATCTCCATAAAAACAGCTTTAAAATACTCGTAACCAGGAAAGTTTCCACCAACAAAAAGTGCAATGAAATAAGTGGCCATAGGGTTAGCTCAACCACACTGGGAGTGAAATCCCAGAAGGCAGTGTTGATCTTACTTCTTTTGTATTTCACACACTGTAGAGGGCATGAGGAGTTTCAGTTTCTCCTGTTCAGTCATTGAAATGGATCCCATGACGACACAGCCAGCTACGCTCACCTGTGAATGAGCGTGCTTTCAAGTCCTCATATTTTTACTTCAAACTTTTACTTTCTTCTTGTCCCATTTTGCTCTTGACTTTCCCAGCTACTGATATTTGTTCTCTCTTTCCTAACTGCGTCTTGCTTTTTGAGTCTTATTTATGCTTTGATCATATCTCTTCCGATATGATCTGTGTCCTGTGGGGTCCTGCTCCAGAATAGATGAGGAGTTGGGCAGGTTTAATAAATCATCAAAATAATAAAAATATTTGAAGCAAGTAGCTACAATTTGACAACACAATTATCACTACCCAGCTGGAGGGAGAATTAAAATATTAAAGGAGTCTTGGTAAGTAAACACCTTTGTAGCTCCTTTAACTTCTCCATAATAATTTTTTTCAGAATGGGTAGAGGATGAAGCAGATATGGAAGAATTCAAAATTACAAACAAATAATAAAAATTACTTTTTGTATATTTTGTTTATAATTTTTGAACATCTTTTATTCAGATACTTTTATTCGGAATTCAGTATCTGAATTCCTTTTTTTTTTAAAGATTGGCACTTGAACTAACATCTGTTGCCAATCTTCTTTTTTTTTCTTCTTCTTCTTCTCCTCCCCAAAGCCCCCCAGTACATAGTTGTGTATTCTAGTTGTGAGTGCCTCTGGTTGTGTGACGTGGGATGCCGCCTCAGCGTGGCCTGACGAGCGGTGCCATGTCTGTGTCCAGGATCCGAACCGGCGAACCCCTGGGCCGCTGAAGTAGAGCGTGTGAACTTAACCACTCGGCCACAGGGCCGGCCCCTGAATTCATTTCTAAAAATGAAGTCATAAATCTCTAAACATGAAAGATTTGCTATTTAAACTTATAAGTGATCATTTTAAACATATTTATCTAAGGAGGAAAAACCTAAAATATATAGCAACAGTACTTAGAATTTTAATATTAGAGAAAGTCTTTCATATTTTTAAGGATGTTAGAGATAAAGGGCTAAGATGGCATTTTAAACCATAATGTAAAATAAATTATAACTACTCTATGATTGTCAATGTCTTACCCTGCTGGTTTTAATAATATGAAACAGATTTCATGATAATAAAGTCCATATGAAGAACATTTTAGAAAATGAAAAAATCAAGACAAATCAAATCAGTCTACTCACCCTTTTATATACACTGTAGTACTTAGGCTGGCTAAAAATTTAACAGTGAGGTAGAAGTTCTTATAAAATGGAAGACAATTCCTGTCCATTACTAGTCGTTTCATAGCAAATAATTTAGAATATTAGGATTTCGATATCAGTAAATAAAAATGATAGGAATTAGAGTAAGCATCAAGAGGCTATGTAAAAATTATCCTATTTTTTGAGGTTTAAACTCATATGGGGAGAGCTGAGATTCATACATGAAAACTTCACATAACGTGCAGTAATGGAGCAGGCTATCTCTGGTTGTGTTCAAGGGAACAATTATGCAAGCTTTGGACAAAGTTACTCGACAGGTACTAAATAGAGACTAAATTATTGAAAACATTAAACAGGCCTTGCCACTGACCAGCCCAGGATGTTAAGCTTGCTTTTTGCCTTTAGTAGTTTCCTCTGCTCATTCCATAGCTTGTTGTGCGTCTTCCCTTCTTCCTCAAGGCTGAAAACTAGAACATTCCTATCCAAGGATGACATATCTCCATGTCGTTAGGACTGCTTCCATGTCCCTTGGTTGAGCTTTATAGTTTTTATAATTTCCTTTATACTTTATTAGTTATTATTCGAGTTACTTCTGTGAATATAATTTTTCTTCCATTATATTTTCTAATTGGTTTATTCCTGAGAAGCGATTGGTTTTTATATGTTTGTGTTGCCCCTATATATCTAGGTTTGCTTCTCCTTTTTGGCTGAGTTGATCTTTTTGTTGAGAAGATGGGTTTAAACTGATTTGTAAGCCTGTCTTTTTTTTTAAACATTTTATTTTATTTTTCTTCCTTCTCCCCAAAGCCCCCCAGTGCATAGTTGTATGTTTTAGTCGTGGGTCCTTCTAGTTGTAGCATGTGGGATGCTACCTCAGCATGATTTAATTAGTGGTGCTAGGTCCGCACCCAGGATCCAAACGGGTGCAACCCTGGGCCGCTGAAGCGGAGCGCGCAATCTTGACCACTCAGCCACGGGGCCGGCCCCTGTTAGCCTGCCTTTTACTTTTGTGGATAAGCACATATTTTCCTCTTCGTGGTCGTCTCTGACCTACAGCCGAAAAGCTAGGCCTTGTATCTCCAATGTAGGAAGTTCGTTGAGAAGGAAAAACAGGGATTGCTTGACTACACAGTTTTCTCTCATCTCCCAGAAGCTCAACCCATCCTATGTGGCCTGTGAATGAACGATGCATTTTATGCTTTCTGCTCTTCCTTTCTCCAGCCTTGTCTGCCAGGCTGGAATATATATATCATTAGGGCATTCGTAGTTGCGCTGTTCACGTATTGGGGAAGTTATGTATAGGTGCCCAATAATCTTCTTGATTTGGTCTAAATGCTTTTATATCTACCTAATAGTCTTACGAATTTGAACCCTCGTCAGTGGTCTTATGTCCACAGAGATTAGTTGTGGTGGGAAGAAAATGGCCCCAAAGATGACTACACCCCAATCCCTGGAACCTGTGAATATGTTACCATATGGCACAACGGACTTGGCAGCTGTGATTGTAGGTATGGATCTTGAAATAGGGAGATTATCCCGGTCAGGTTGGGCCTTTCTTGTCATAGGAGTCTTTAAAGGGTCAGCACCTTTCCCGGCTGTGGTCAGAGAAAGAGAAGTGACGAGGGGAAGAGGGTCAGAGAGAGATGCGTTGTTTCTGGCTCTGAAGATGGAGGAAGGGAGCTATGGACCAGGGGAGGCAGGGTGTCTCTGGAAACAGAAAAAGAGCCCCTAGAAAGAAGTACGGCCCTGCTGACAACCTGATTTTAGCCCAGTGAGACCCATGTCAGACTGCTGACCTTCTGGGGGGTAAGATAATGAGTTTGTGTGGTTGTCAGCCCCTAAGCTGGTGGTAATTTGTAATGGCAACACTAGAAAACTTACACATTGATGTGTTAGTCTGCTCAAGCTGCTGTAAGGAAATACCTCAGACTGGGTAGAAACAACAGAAATTTATTCTCTCATAGCCAGAAGTCCAGGGTCAAGGACCAGCAGGGTGGGATTCTGGCGACAGCCCTCTTCCTGACTCGCATCCTTTTCACTGTATTCACATGGCAGAGAGAGACTGGAGCTCTCTGGGGTCTCTTCTTATGAGAACACTAATACTGTCAGGTCAGAGCCCCACCCTTCTGGCCTCATTTAACCTTACTGACCTCCTAAAGGCCCTGTCTCCAAATATAGTCACGCTGGGGGTCAGGCTTCAACATATGAGTTTTGAGGGAACACAATTCAGTTCATAACAATTGATTTACAATTTTTAAAAGTTGCTTTTCCTTAATTTCAGTGTAATATAGAAGTGTGTACTCGTGTTTCATAAAGGGGGCATAAGAGTAATTAGTACTGTGATAATATCTTTAAAATAGCTCTCCTTTAAAATTTTTTTTATGTTACTGTTTTTATTAAAAATAATTTTAGACTTACAGAAAATTTACAGAAATAGTCCAGAGAGTTCCCTATACTCTTCAGTCGGCTTCTCCACTTTCCTCTCTGTCAGCATCTTACATAACCAAGTACAGTGACCAAACTCAGGAAATTAATGAGAGTACAATACTGTTAGGTAAATTACAGATCGAATTAAAATTTCACCAATTTTTCAAGTAATGCCTGTTTTCTTCTCTGGGATCCAGCCCAGGATTGCATATCGCATTTAGTGGTCCTGTCTCATTAGTCTCCTGTAAATTGTGACCATTTCTCAGTTTCCTTGTTTTTCATGTCCCTGACATTTTTGAGGAGTACTGGTCATTTTGTTGAATGTCTTCAATTTGAGTTTGTTATCCCTTTTATTTTGAAGGAAGGGACCTCTCAGTGTTTGTGCCACTTTGTGATTTGACTTCTAGTCATAAACGTGGCTGGAGACTGGGCTGTTCATAGAAGACCTGATGTTCTCTTCGCCTCAGGTGGGCATCTTGTGTCTCTGAAGACTTCAAGACTGAGTGGCACCAAGTTCAGCAGACTTTTGTTTTTTGCAGGTGTGATTCTCATCTGAGGATCCCTCGCAATTCTACTCCTCTGTCCAGAAGTCTCTTAGCAAATTCAAAACAGCTGGAAATAGTTGCATGCCTAAGAGTGAGAGAAATTGCTTCAGTGAGTCAACCAAACCTGGGTCTGATTAGTGCCTGCATGTATCTTGGAGACAGTGATCTGGGAGCTGAGGTACAATAATAATGGCTAATAACAGCAAACATTATTTAGTAATTACTATGTGCCAGGAGTTGTGCTAAATGCTTTGCATAAATGATCTAATTTATTCCTCACAACTACCCCTTGAGATAGATAGGGAATTGCAGACCTGAGCAGTTGAATAATTTGCTTATGATTGAGTAGTTTAGAGAGTATTACAATCTGAAACAGAGACAATTCGGTGGTTAATAAATAGGAGCAAAAAGTGCTTTGTAAGCCAGGTTGTCAGATCAAAGTAGATGGGAAGGTGGAGTCAGGTGGCAAATAAGTGGGACGAGTCACTGGAAGAAGACTACTGAGTCAGAGTCCCTTGAAGTTGAAAGATGCCTGAGCAGTTATCCACGTTAAGAAACTTCTTCCAAATCAAGATATTCCTGTATTATTTTCTACCAGATAAATAACTAGCCTTTGCTTATTTTTTTTTCACCAGAGAGCCCATTCTGTTTTTGGACAACTGTGACTGTTTAAGTCTTTTCTCTTCTTCTGGGCTAAAAATCACTTGGTCCTAGTTAAGCTGTCTGGAGTTAACAAGATAAATATAATGTCTCTTTCACTTGACAATCCTTTAGATATTTGAAGATAACAATAATGCTCTGTTTCAGTCTTTTTGTTTCTATTTGCATGTTCTTCAGTTATTCTTCATATACTT
Source organism: Equus caballus (assembly GCF_041296265.1). Lineage (NCBI taxonomy): Eukaryota > Metazoa > Chordata > Mammalia > Perissodactyla > Equidae > Equus > Equus caballus. Next base: position 95,203,280 of record NC_091700.1, read on the forward strand.
TGATTAACAGTCCTCTTACCTTGCAGGTCTCTACTATTTGGTTAGAGGCAGGCAAATACTAGAAGACTATTCAAATCTGAATTTGACATGAAAAGTACATGAAAGCCATCGTATAATGAAGGCAACTTAGATGTCAGGAAAAGAAAACTGTAGGGCCAGCACTAAGTAGCCTATTGAGGGTGGGAGCATAATGCACAGGAGAATCTTGTGTGTACAGTAACAGTCTGGGAAAACTCAGGGTAATATCATTTCAATAATTACTCCTTTTAAGATTTCCCTTAGAAGAACACATAACTTAGATTTCCTGAGGACATAATCTGGAGCACATCTGAACGTTTATAAACTGGATTCTGCCTGGCACTTAAAATGTTTTCCTATTTAGGAAATGTGATTGGCAAATGAGACTTTTATCTTTTGATGCTATCAACTGATATCCTGCAGAAAAAGTCGGATGATGGATTTCTTTTGCAGCACATGATCGTTCTGTAATTTTACCTCTCTTTCCTTCTTCTCTCTCTCTTTACTTGTAACTGAACCCTGAAATAGAGCTTAATCTGTCAGTTCTACTCTCCATTTGTTTTTTTACACAGCAAACACGATTATTGCAGATGTCCAAACTATAAATTCTTCTTGAAATTAAAAATAGTCGAAATAAGAAAAGACTTCTTGCAAATATGTTTTAAAATCTTTGGTGTTTACTATGTATTTTAAAATAGTGTCTTTTACATCCGTCTGAGCAGCATATTTTCCAGTCCCATGTCAGACTGGGCAAGGGAAACAATAGAAAAAATAAACAAATGGGACTACATCAAAGTAAAAAGCTTCTGCACAGCAAAGGAAACCATCAACAAAACGAAAAGACAGCCTAACACTTGGGAGAAGACATTTGCAAACCATATATCTTATGAGGAGTTAATATCCAAAATATATAAAGAACTCATACATCTCAACAACAAAAAAACTAACAGCTCAATTAAAAAAATGGGCAAAAGATCTGAACAATGATTTCTCCAAAGAAGACGAAAAGATGGCCAACAGACACATCTAAAGAAAAGACGTTCAACATCATTAACTATCAGGGAAATGCAAATCAAAACTAAAATGAGATATCACCTCACTCCAGTCTCAATGGCTATAATTAACAAGACAGGAAACAAGTATTGGAGAGGATATGGAGAGAAGGGAACCGTGGTACACTGCTGGTGGGAGTACAAACTGGTGCAGCCACTGTGGAAAACAGTAGAGACTCCCCAAAAATTAAGAATAGAACTCCCATACGATCCAGCTATTCCTCAGCTGGGTATTTATCCAAAGAACACAAAAACGTGAATGCGTAAAGATACATGTACCCTTATGTTCAATGCAGCATTATTCACAATAGCCAAGACTTGGAAGCACCCTAGGTGCCCATCAAGGGATGAATGGATAAAGAAGATGTGGTATACATACGCAATGGAATACTACTCAGCCATAAGAAACGATGAAATATACCCATTTGTGACAATGTGGATGAAACTTGAGGGTATTATGCTAAGTGAAATAAGTCAGGGGGAGAAAGTCAAGTACTATGTGATCTCACTTATAAATAGAAGATAAAAACAACAACAAACAATCATATACAGACAGAGATTGGATTGGTGGTTACCAGAGGGGAAGGGGAGAGGGGGGAAGGCGAAAGGGGTGATTAGGCACAAGTGTGTGGTGATGGAATGTAATTAGTCTTTGGGTGTTGAACATGATGTAGTCTACACAGAAACTGAAATATAATGATGTATGCCTGAAATTTATATAATGTTATAAACCAGTTATCACAATAAAAAATAAATAAATAAATAAAAATACAAATAAAATGGCAAGAGAAAAAAATAAAATAGTGTCTTTTAGTAGGAAAAACAAAAACATGACAAAGTAATGCCTTTGTTTTTGCCTAAAGCTAATTAAATAATCAGTGAACTTAAATGCTAAATACTACTGAGATTTTTGAACCAATTGAAACCAAACTGAGTCACTGATAATTCTTTTCTAACCTTGAATTCTCTGTGTAGCTATTCTGCAGTGTCCTGGAATGCTAGTAGTCATAATAATTTGTGGCTATCCCATTTCTCAAGGGCATTGAGATATAAATATAAATAACATATAAACTACTGTTTATAAAACAATGAGATACACCCATCTTTAGAGAGGTGAGGTAGATGCCTTGAAATGGTTTTGAAATTTCAGGAGCCATTGTGAAAAATCAAAGAAGTTAGATTCTTGTCTCCTTAAAATTTGTTCATTATTTAACAATAATATGAATTGTTTAATTAGCTTCAAGTCTAATAACCAACAGTGTACTCCATTTGTGTTTGAGAATGGGGAAGTATTTGTATTTATTAATGGAAATTTCTCTTTACTTACTGGCAGAAATTTTCAATTTGTCGCCTATGAAACACGTGGATGTCAAAATTTTATCAGAATACACTTAAAATGAAGAGTTCATTTTGTAATAACATGGTGAAGAAAGAATGAGCGTTGGGTGTTACATCAACCTTTTGAAGGTTTATGAAAAATAAAAAAAAAGATTTGCCTCAATTTTTTTTTTCTGGTGTATTTTTACCAAGATCAAGTGTCATAGCATTTAAATGAAGAATTTCACTCTATGTAATTAGTCATTGATCAAAGAAATGACTTAGGTTTTGGAGTGAAAATAGCAAATTCAGTTAAAGTGTTCTGCTAAAATACTCCTAAAATTATTTTTTAAGGTAGTTGTTAAGGCCTAGGACTGTGATTCTTGAATGGTACGACTTCTCAGCATATTATTTCAGTAACTGAGTTCTATGAGTTCTATTTGAAAAAAGTCAGTAAGCCTTCCAGCACTGAATTTTCTACCTTGCTCTTTTGCTGTGTCACCAGTGTGTTGTTTTAAACAGTAAGAGCATAATTCTCTTCCACAAGGACCACAGAGCTTTGGGCCATCCCCGCCTGCTGTCATGCATCTATGTCAGCCTCTACATGGTCATTGTTCGCACTCAAGTGATGCCCAGGTAGCTGACTGGGGAGTGGGAAGAAAATGTTAGATTATCTAATTTTATTTTTTACTTAAAAATGAAAGAAATTAAGCATATTAAATATTAAATATACTCACTGACACTGATGCCTTCCTTTGCTTACACTAGATGGTGTTTTTTACATGTGGCACCTACTGTGTCGTGAAGGCAGAGTGGGTTCTCCCCATGTGTTCAGTCCTTTCTTATTTGTTTTTGCCAACGTAATTTGTAGGGTAGACATAAATAGTTTGCTTGTTTCTGATCTGAAATCAATTCTGTTTCCTGCTGTACTGGACTTTGGTGCAATGGAGGTGGCAGGAATCTGCAACTCTAAATCTGAGTAACGCAATGGTTTTTGATCCATTAGGTGGACAGTATTTAATTTTCAAATGTCATTACAAGGAATTGGTAGATAAAATAGTAAGCATTTTGTTTGAGTGAAAAAAAGCCAACTTTTATTTTTAAAGACCCTCTATAAAACTTGAGTCTTTCTCTTATTTTACAAATAAAAATAGTATGAAGTTCAAGGAAATACATTTCTTAAACTTTAGAAATGAAGTAACTCTAATGTGTAGTTACCAGATTGGCCGTTTTTTGGTTTTGCTTTCAACTTGGCTAATTTCTCTCGGTCGTATTCTTTCTATCCTGCTTTTATTTTGTCATTAATCATATCTTACTGCAGTACTGGGGACAACGTTAGACTCTTTGTAGGTATGTGTGTTTTACATGCGAAGGACACATGTTATTCTTGCCTGACCAGTACTTTTTTGCCATTCTTCTGGGAAGAGAGCTCCTTGTTGACTGGAAACTTCCCCCTCTATTACTGTTGGACTGTCAATCACATATCCCCCAAACCTCCATCAATGCTATTGCCTTGGACATGAGCTGGGCCACGGACTCAAACCAGGACTTCTGCAGAAGATAGCAAGAAAGAGGAGCTCTCTCCAGCTGCTGAAATCTCTGGCTGTAAGGACCAGGGACACTTGGAGCTTTCAGCAACCACCTTTGCACCACGTGATGAGGGCTTGTCCAGGAATGAGGCCAAAACAAGAACTCCCAGATGAGAAGGGAGAGCGAGGGTGCAAACGTTTGAGACTCTGATCAGTCTCTGCCTACCGCTGACCACACTGCAGGATTCTCAGTCCCTCCAGCAAGTAGATTTCCCATTTTGGCCTCGGCTAGTTTGTGTTAGTGTGTGTCACTTGCTGCTACAATGTTTCTGAGAAAGGCATCATTGTATACAGAAAATCATATGATCTTACGGGTTCTACCCGTAAAAATGGCAATTTCACAGAGTTCAACCCAATATAATAGAAAATTCAGGTGTTCAGAAAACTCTAAAGTCTCATTTCTACCCATTAGTTTGTGTCCTTGGCCTCTTTGAGCCTCAGTTTCCTTTTACAAAAAAAAAAAGAAAGAACTATCTAGCTGACCTTTATACATTGGAAAGCTGATACAACACATGAAAATGTTTGCAAACTATGGGCCTCTGTACAAATGTTAACTGTTATTATTGATGGGAAGGTCTGATTCTCTGAGTTGTGTTAGAATTTATTAGGATGATATTTCCAGTGGCACGTGGGCAAATTTCTGGAATTGGTGGCACATGTTAGGCTGTGAAGATATTAAAGTTTATCTGAGAATATTATTAAGCCTTGATTTATGGCAGATAATCTTCTTCCCATCTAGGTGGAATTCAGATGGTTCATCAGTATACCTGGCTTCTGATGGAGTTGATAAGAATTTATCAATATAGGGTTTTCTTACGTTGAGATGGTTTCCAGTTTGTGCGAAATCCAAGGGAGATCCCTGTTAATGAGGATATTCTTAGAAGTCAGGGAGACACTGTTGGAGGTAAGAAGGAAACTAGTGTTTACTGAGTACTTACTGTCTGTTACTTTTAGCCAGGACAGTCAATCTCACAACGATCTCAGAGGATAGGCATTCTCTCTTTAACAGATGGATTAACAAATACCAAGTGACTCTATCAAGACCCAACCAAGTTACAGTGGCGAGGTCCCAACCCCAGACTGGCCAGGCTCAGTTCCCCATGCTGCTATTTGAAAAGCAAAGACCACCTAGTTCTTCTTCTGTGGCGGATCAACTAAAACGCAGCGTAGAATGCTGAGCAGCCTGTGATTGATTCTGGTATTTCCAGTCATATGCAGAAATTTATTTCCATGTCAGAAATCTCCATAAATCCATGGAAATGTTAAAGGGGTGCAATACTTCTAAAAGTATAATCACCATCTTTTAAAAAGGCCATTTTGACACAGTCTATATGTGTATATGTATGTACACACGAACTGACCCACTAAAATGGATACACCGTAAATCTAAGTTTCATAATTAGGACAACATGATACATAACTCAATAATTAGGATATAAAGTACCTTGAAAAATAAAAATGGTGGAAAACATGGAAAACTTTGCTTTAAAGAGACATAATGAGTCCCATTTGGTAGAAAGAAAAACAGACAATAAATCAGTTGAATAAATACAGACTAAAATCTGGATAGAATTATCTCAAATGAGTTAATAGGTTAATTCAAAATAATATTTTAGGCTTCCAGCCACCAGCTCACAGATTCATTAAGTCTGTCTTCAGCATCAGTTTTCTGAATCTGTTCTGTATTTATTTTAGTGGAAATGAGTGCAGAATTAAGACGTAACTAAATTACTTTTCCATGATGCATATGCTGCACCAGTGCCATAAAAACATAGTTTCCTCAAAGTTTAATTTATCAATTGAAGTGTAAGATTAAAATAAAGATACTCTCTAGACATACGCAAATATACACATATGTACACAGATAGACATTTACTTCTCCTTGGTACCATGGGCAGAGAACAAATTATGTCACGAGGAACAGGATTTGTTTTATAAAATGATTCCTAAGATAAGTAGTTGCTGGAGGATATTCCACTGGCATTCTACGATATTTCAAACTCAGACTTAGCAGACTTAGATCTGCTTTTTATTGTATAAATCAATTTTAGCAATATTCATAAACAGTAAAAGGATGCCAAGATATGAACATTAAAGGCTGTCACATCTTTTGAAAATGTTCAGAAGTATATACAACATAACATTTCATATAAACGTAAGTAGCCTTACAGTCAACCCTGCAAAGAAGAAAAATCTTTATCCAAAGAAGAAATATTCTAGACATTTTTATAAGTTACCTGATATTAATATTATAACCCTCTCCTAAGCACTGTTTTTTCTTGATGTTAACTGCATAACCAGACTGGGAGAAGACATTTGCAACCTACATGGCAAAGATTTATATCTATAATATATAAAGGACTTTTACAAATCAATTAGAAAAAGTTTAAATACCTAACAGGAAAACAATGGCAAAGGATCTGAAAGAAGAACCAATAAACAGAGGAATGCTCAACCCCACAGGCCTTTAGAGAGATGCAAGATAAAGCAACAACCACACGTTTTTCCTTTTGGCTGATGATGATGTGGGAAAGCAGGAATGCGTATACATCCCTGGTGGAATTGTGAATCAGGGTCAGCTCTTTGAAGAGAAACTGAACAATATGGAGTAAAGTTGGGTGTGCCTATCTTGGATCCAGTGACTCCACTTCTAGGTGTCTCTTCTAAAGAAACTTTCACACAAATGTTCAAGATGCATAGAATGATGATCATTGCAGCCTTGTGGTAGCAGTAAACAGTAGAGACAACTTACACATCCTTTTTTAGTGTAAAGGATGCAGAAACTATGATTTAATCAGAGAATAGGATAATACGCTGCATGTGTAGAACCAGATCTGCAAATAGCTATATGGGCAAAATAAAAAAACATAATTGAGTGTAAAAGAAAGCCACAAAACAAACTAAACAGCATGAAAACCTTTATGTAAATTTTAAAACACAGACGCAATGATATATATATTTTGTGTATGCATTCTTATACAAGTGAGGAACAAAAACAAGTATGATACATACCATTTCCAGGATGGAAGTTACCTCTGGGGAGACAGATGAGTAAGGGAGAGGAAGAAGGTCTTTGTTTAATTTATAATGTTTAGTTTAATCTCTTAAAACTAAAAGATCCAAAGCAAATGTCGTGAAATGATAGTATTTGTTTAACGTCTATGGTAGGTCAATAGTTGTGTGTTACATTTTTTGGTACTTTTCTACAGGTTTGAAATATTTTATAATTAGATAATTAAAACTGTAATTAATTGAATGACTTCGAGTTGAACATACTGAAATATATTGCTTCACCTCTTTTCTTCGACTTCCCCATCCTCCTTATCCTCCCGAAGCAAATCCTGAGCAAATCTTGTTTTAATATAATTATGTAGGTTTTGGTATGATTATGTAGGTTTTTTGGTATGATTATGTAGGTGAAGGCTTTGCTATCACTGAGCTAGTGAGTTAAGATGGGTTCCAGTCTTTGGGCTCCCTTAGAAAGTTCCTGATCTGTCCATATGTGTCAAAGGCAAAGGGAGTTCCAAAGGGGTAAGTGAAGTGACATATTTGCAGATGCTGGGTAAGGGACATCTGTCTGAGGAAGGGAAATATCCGAGGGGATGCACGTGAGGACAAATGTGTGAGGTGAAGGTGCTTGACCTCAAGGTTCTGCACAATTTATGGGGCCAGGGAAATCGAGGTAGGCACAGTGCACTCTAGCCCAGATTGGAGAGGTGAGGGAACCTCTTTATCTATAGAGTCTGGTACCTCGATCCGCAAACAGCAGTTCACTGGGCTCAGGGAGCTTCATCACCTCCATCAAAATGGCCTGGAACTGGAGTGCAATCACACAGGGCCATGGGAGAACTATGTCCCAACCTTGAAAGACAGAGGTGTTTATGTTGGGTAATAGAGCTGAGGTTGGTATAAGGAATACATATACATATATATATATACATATATATAATACATATAATATATATAATACATATATATATATATGTATTTTTATGTGTGTGAGGAAGATTGGCCCTGAGCTAACATCTGTTGCCAATCTTCCTCTTTTTGCTTGAGCTGGGCATCAGCATGGATGGATGAGTGGTGCTAGGTCCGTGCCCAGGATCTGAACTTGTGAACCCGGGGCTGCTGATACAGAGCATGGGAACTTAACCGTGCCACCGACTGGCCCCTGGTAGAAGGAGTATTTTTAAGCAACCTCTGACTGCTTCTCCCAACTCTGCTCCCAGCCTCAGTCTCCTCCTCGTCTGTCGGGAAGCACAGAAATGGGCTGGCATGTTGTGGTTCTAGCAGTTGCACTGACAGAGGCTCAAAGAGGGACTTAGTTCTGATGAAGATGGGCAGGACGTAGTTGACATTTCTGGGTTGATAGCCTGAAGCGATACCAGTTATTACCTACGTAGAGGAACCGTCTCTAAATTGATGTGCGTGATGCCATAAAGCATGAGATTTCCAGAAATAGTGATACTCTCGTTCTGATTTCATAAGTTGATATCTTATGAAATTTGTTGATACAACAAACAGGAAGATGGAAGCAGGTATGGAAAATTGCCAATAGGTTGTGTTTTCAAAATACATTTGATATACAAAATAAAAAAAAAAAAACCCTGAATTTGACTGCCTCATGTGTTTATGAAACAACAAAGGGAAATAAATTTGGGAAATTATTAAAAATACATCACCCCATCCACCCTCCAAAATTCTAGTATATCTCTTTTTTTCAGCTTTCTTATAGTAAAACTTTTCACTTGCTATATGTCCAGTCAGATCTTTAGTTCTTTGCAGAACTGGGTAAACTATTCCCCATATCGCTCCTTTTAAGCTGAGGCATAGTGTTCTTTTTCAACTGCCTATCAAAAGGTAAACAAGCACAGAAGCGTCTCCTTTGAAGGGTCTGCCTGAGTCTGTTGCTGGTTAAATTCCCCTTGCAGAAATCAAACAGGGTTTCCTGTTGCATGTTTATCAAACCCTTTTTCACCGTAAAGTACAAAATGCAGCACTGCAATTTTCCCATTTGTTAATTTTTCCCATTGAACTCATTCCTTCCTTTTAAATATCTTCTTTCTTGTAGTCTACCTCGTTTAGCAGTAAATACAGAGGATTACAAACATTCTTGTTAGATATAAAACATTCCAGGAAATCTAATTTCTTTAGTCATGGATTTTAGCTGTAATGATACTTCGCATTTGTATAACATATCCACTATGAGAAATCCAAACCCCCTATTCATTATCTGGAGACAAGCATTATTATCATAATTTTGCATCCTGTGTAACTGAGTCACAGGAAATGAACCAGAAATAAATCATACCTGGACTGTAACTCGCAAAAGAATGTAGCAAAAAGGAGGGATGGTTGCTCTGTGCCTTGGGAACTTTCACACTGGAGGACAATACGCTGGGGAGGTGGGGGGGTGTTCTCGATTGATTGAATCTGGGGCCAGGGAGAGACAGGGGGAAACACTGAGGAATGCTTGGGGCCTGTTGCCAATGCTAGATAATGCTGTCTAAAAGCCTTGCCCTGATCCTCTACAATGCACCTACTATGCCCCCAGCCTGTCCAGGCAGTCCCTGGCCACATTTCCCTCAGCCTGGGAGCCTTGCTGGACACTGAACCCAGGCACAGCCTCTTTCTCTGGGCCTGCTCCCAAGTCCGTGTGAACCAGTATGGTCCTGACCTGGTCTGAGTTGCTCACGGTCCTTGGGACCTGACAAGTCTCTGGTTCCATCAACATGCCCAGAATCTTTAGTGGTCTAAGCCTTCACCCCCAGGGATTTTCTCTGATCAAACCAGCTTCCGCAAACAGAACTCATGTTTTGAGAAAAAGGCACTAAGAGGAAGCCATGATGTGAAGGGTCCTCCTGTGTGCCCCTTGTGAGGTTGAAGTCGGCCTTGAGCTTCTCAGTCTCCTTGAAGACTCCCCTCCCACGGAGAGTTTAGAGCAGGGTTCTCTGCCACAGTTTATTCTCCTTAATGGGTCTGGAAATGGCTGGGTCCACTAGGAAAAGTACAAGGATTTGTAGGAGTGGCAAAACAGGGAGGGTCAAGTGATCTCCTCCTCCAACTTGGAGAGCAGCGTTCGGCCCCCACTGTGGGGCTTTGTATTCAGGCGGTTTCCTGTTGCTTCCATTTCTGTTTCTTATTTCAGTGTAGAAATCAGTGAATGGATTCTGTTCTAGCAAAGGCTGCACACTAACCAACTCTTGAAACTGAAATAATTAATCATCACAAGCAGAGAGAATGCTATGTGACCAGTAAATTGTATAATTGAGGAATTGCATAAGAAAAACTGGAGTTATCTGGAACACCTAAAAGACTCGACGCTCAAGTAAGCCCCTTCAACAAAAAGCAGGATGCAGCGTTTTTGGCGCCCTCACAAAGGGCTTCTGTGGCATTTCAGCAGTGGATTCACGTACCATGAGTTGAGAGCCCGTTATTGGAATTTTGAGGGGCTTTCTTCTGTGGCATTCCACCATTTTAGACAATTAGCGACGGCATTGTCTGGGGAGGCTTTGACAAAAAGGGCAAGCAAAAAAGAACCAGAAAAAGGACAACCAGCAAATATGTCACCTCTTATTGGGTATATATGGAACACAGTACAAGAAACTCTCATGAGAACTTCAAGAAAGGAAATACACCATGTCTGTCACTAAAAGGGAAAAAATGTCATTGGGCCAGGAGGCTTTGAGTAGAACAATGAGAACTTCCTGGTGCCAGGAGTCAGAACAAACGTGTGAAAGGGGGTGAAGGGGCATTACCATACTGGGCCTTTCACAGGAAAATGCTCAATAAACGGAGGGCTTCATGTCAATATTTGGATAAGGAAACACGCCTCAGCCTGACTGTAAGACACGCTCCAAAACATTCTTGGGAAACTTTGTACAGTATTCACAATAACAACAAAGATAATACACTTGGAGTTGGGGGAGGCCATTCTCATGGTAATGAAATGTGTTTCAACACTGATGCCTTATTGTGAGCTCTGGGGACCTGTCTGGAGGCTCTGGTCAAAGGGAGGCGGCCACAGCGTGCATGTGCGCGCTTCAGCTGGGAGGGTCTCAGGTCCTCAGAGGGCAGGCAGGGCACACGAAATTAGGAAAGATTGCTGCTGCATTCATCGACGACACAATTTGTAAACAGCAAGTTATTACTCGCTTCACCTTTTATTTGTTAGGGTCATTTTTAGCAAAAGCTGGGCGCATGGACCCGCGTATGGGGCAGCTGTGCCTCCAGTCAACCCAGTAGGAGGAAAATTGCAAACATTATTGAAATGGAGTTGGACGGATGGCTGCTTTCAAGGAGCACAGCCGCCTGCTTCCTCTGCGCCTCCCGTTCGGGGGAGGTTGGTTGTGCTCCTTTCTGTCTTGCTGGTGCTTCCCTCTTCTCCGTTTTCCACTGTCTTTCAAAAACAGGCATTTGGGTCTGGAAGGAAAATACAATAATCCACCTCTTTGGTCTGAGGTTTTGAGAGGTTTCTGTTATATTGGGATCCTAAAAAGGAAAGCAGAGAAATCCAGTGGAAAGAAACAAAAAAGCTTTCTCCTTTCTCTTTAGCAATAACAAAGAGAAGGGGAGAGAGAGAAGGGAATAAGGCTCTTTTCTATTTTAACACTTTAGTGTATAATGGCATATGAATAATATCATCATTTTTCTGCCATTTATTCAGATGTGAAGGAACTCAGTGAATAATAATAGCTGCTGTCAAAGGTATTTATATTTAAAAGGTCTTTATGTAAAAAAATTTTTTTTGTCAGGACTGATTTTTCTCTGAGAGAATCCCAGCATCTCCTAGCAACCAACCTGGCCATCTTTTTGAAGAGATGCTGCATTTACAGTGGGTGCATAACCTTTATGGGGAGGCATTTGCAGATTTAGCCGTCAGGATTCATATGCATTCAAAGCAAGTTGTTAAACTGAACCCAGAGCCAGACTGGTGATAGAAGTCTCAGGGGGTCTCTCCTCTTGGCAAAGCCGCACACATGTGATGTGCACAGTTTCCCCTTCCTCTGTTGCCCAAGCCCGCATGTTCTGCAAATGAAAAACGGCCCCTTAAATAACCTGTTCACAGAACTTTTATCTATTTAAAAAGAAGAAAAACAAGCTAACCCGGGGAAGCACAAAGGTTTTGCTTCGCAAATTATTCTACTAATGGAAAGATTATCTCTCAAGAAAGAAAACGTCTAGCAGGAGTTCATTTATTTAAAAATTTTTTTTTGAAAAGGAGTAATGGAAACATTTGGGATTCCATCATCTCTTTTGCTCCTGCATTTTGATTATTTGTAATATATTAACGTCGTTTTCATTCTTTCTAAATCTTACAGTGGGGACTTTCCGAATATTGTAAAAACATTGGCTAAGGCTTCTCATTCCTCTCTGAGATAAATATTGTAATAACCAGATTATAAATGAACCATCTGAGACACAAAATTCATAGAATGAGAGGAGATAGAGATGGGAAGAGAAATAGTTTCCTGCGACTTCTAGTTCCAGGAGGCTGTGTTTAACAGCAGAATGGATATTGTCATTACAATGAAAACCAATATCAGTCTCATGCAAATATTGCACCCTATTAGAATGAGGGTACAATTTTAAATGAAGAACATTTAAATAACTAAAAATATCTTTAAAAATGCACCCCCTGGAACCAAACTTCTGTAATGAAGTACTCATGGTGTAAAAACGGATGCGCAGAGGTCTCCATCACTCACGAGGCTTTGTCAAGGAGAAGCGCAGCCCTCCTTTGTCCTTGCTCCACCCAAGGTTAAGGACTTTAGACAAGGTTGTACGGTCAGCCAATTTTGTCATCAGACCCTCCTCTCCCTCTTTATGCACTCTTTCTCCTCCTGCCTTTTCAAGTTTTCACCTCTCTTTACCATCCGAACAGGAAACACTCAGATAACCAGATATGATGTTGTTTGTTTATTGAATCATTTTACTTTAGTTTTAATTCACTCACCTTCCATGTAACTGTGCATTTTAAGTGTTCTCTTTCTTGGTTCCAAAGAATCCTGTTTCCCTTATTAAAACATTTTCAGGAATCTGCAATAACAGTCCTTGAAATTTCCGGAGTGCTTTGCAGTTTCTAAAGGGCTTTTGCTTTATCTCATTGATGTTAATGGTGACCTTGTGGAGGTATATGTTATTTTTTATTAACACCTCCATTTTTATACCTAAGGAAACTGAGCTTTGGAGAGATGACCTGACGTGCTCAAGATTGTAAAACTAGTAACAGACGGAGCTGGAGTTCAAAAACAGGGCGACCATAGAAATCATTTGCTCTTCCCCCAGATCACAATACTTCACAAAAAGAAGTTGGAAAGGTACTTATAGAGGCAGACGTTAGGTGAAAACTGGCACTTGGTGTGTGGTAAGACTGGATTTGTCAAGGAATCCTATCTAGTTCTTTGGGGGTTGCTAGGAAGTCAGGGAGAAGAGACAGATCAAATCTCTCCCCTCCAGATGCCACTTAATGTGGAAAGCTGACTGAGGACTGCTCAGGTTGAAGGAGTCTGAGTGGCTTCGTCCCAGCTTCGTGCGGTCCTGGAGGCCTTCCTGCGGTTGATCAGGGCTCCATCCTTAGACCAACTGCATCAGCATCGTCTGCAGGCTCAGAAGTGTAGAGTCCAGATCTCATCCCAGACCAGCTGAACCAGACTCTCTGGGGGTGTTGTCCAGAAATCTGTGTTTTCACAAGCCCTCCAGACAATCCTTAGGCACGTTAAGGTCTGAGTGCCACTGCCCTCGACTCTGCCCCATATTGTGTCTGACTAAAGGGAGCCTCATTCCCAATGTCTGAAATCTTAACCTTTAGAAGACTCTTCTTGTCCTCTGTTCCAAGACTGCCACATCAATATATACCTTCTTTTCCAGAAGACTTTGTTTTTATTTGTACTTAACTTTGATGATCTTCTCTTAACTGACTTTCTAAAATGCATTTATTTGACTCTCTTAGTCTTTTTATCTCCAATGTGAACTTTCTAACTATGTGTTGAAATTTAACCAGTTCCCAGGTTTCTGAAAGATATTTTTACCTTTCCAAAATACAGGTGGAAAGAGAAAGGAGAATGATTCGGAAATAAAAAAGAATTACATAAAATAAATGAGAAAGGACAGCATTTTGAAATGTATGTTAGATATTGATACTGATTTGTTCTGCGAGAGTCTCTGCAGTTCTTACACAGGACACGAATGGATGGCCTGTATGAGGCCACCAGGACCGCAAGCCGACTCTGGCTGCCTTCCTGTAAATACGAGACAGCGGATCAACTCAGTTAAGTATCTAGTTAATTCAGAGAGAAAAATATGATAGGTTATTTGTGGTTGCTAGGTTAACCTTCCCACTCGCCCATCCAGTCGCATGAGACATTCCCTTTTAATGAACTATTTTGATATTCTAGAGAAGATTTTAAAATTATGTCATTGTAAACTATTAACTCATAACTATAGCATGGGGAAAGGTGGATTTGTGGTCATTTGCCAGCCAAACTTTATGTATACTTAAGAATGACACCAGTCATTCCAATATTAAGAAGGCATTATATTTTATACTTCTAAGCCTCCATTTAATCCTAAACACATATGTACACACACACTCGGATAAACTGCCCTTTTTAGCAAATGTGTCACAAAGCTTTGTTTCCAACTATAGAGGAAAGTAAGACATCTATCGCATTGTTTTCCTCCCACTTAAAAGCTTTTCCATTATACATTTGCACAGGGTGAAGCCAGATGGGAGAGCTGGACTACAAGGGGGGCAGCCCCCGCAGCTGAGCGTGCTCAGTGAAGATTCCTGGAGCAAGTGGTCACTCCAATAAAGTTTCTGATTCTGTCCAGAAATCCTCAACTCACATAGTAAGAAGTGGATTGAAGGACAATTTGAACACAGTTTTCTACATAATCAAAAGCATATAATTGAAGATTGAACTTGAGCTATAGCTTAATGTGTTGTTTCTGCGCTGTTCTATTTTAATAGCTCCATATGGAGACAATAAAGCGACAAGACAAATAGTCTGTTGTTAAGTTTCAATGCTTCTCTCTCATCCCATTCATTTTCTCTTGTCAGGTTACCAATCCCATCCCCAAATTTCTCTCCCAATTTATAGTACGTGAACAAATACATTTTTCATTTATACCTAACTGGCAGTCTGACTGAAAATAGCAAAAGTACCACTGAGAACTTTTTCTTAAGTAGCTTTTCTTTTGAGGAAAAGAGGAAATACTGACTCAACTGGGTAAGGAAGATGCAGAATTTAGTTGCTTTCACATGATGCTTTTTACTTATTCCTTCTTCTCAGGATCCATTTCAATTTTATTGTTAGTTTGCAGACAAGTGTCTGTCTTTAGTTTCATGTTGACTTTGCTGCTATCTTTTGGTTTCTTAAAATGCACTCAGTTTTCCGGGCATTTTATGAAGGAGAGTTTTATCTTGATTTTCAGATGTTCTGAGCCTTTTTAAAAAGAAATAATTCGAAATATGTAAGTGAAATGCATTCATTGTAGTATTCGATCTGATTGCTTATCATCATCATCAAGGCTGTTTATGGTTTTTACTTTTCTTCATTAATGTGCTACCCAGCAATGAAAAATGGCTAAATTCATCATTTCACTTCCTAAGAAGATGATTCTGGATGTGAAGACACTATTGTGGAGTGAAGAATAATTAAAATAAAACAAAACACTGCAACAAGGTGAAGGGCACGTCAAAGGTCTCTGTCATCCAATGTAATTGTGACATCATAGAGCCCAACAGTTTGGAAAAGAAGTGCAAGCACGCCTCCCTGCTGGTAGACAGAGCCCTCCCCCCACCTGCCCCCGTGGCTTCCATCCAGCTTTCAGGATTCCCAAGGGAGAAGCCCTGCAGCTTCCTAGTTGGTCTTCCTTCTCCTAATTGCCTTCCTTGGTAGCTTTGTAGAAATGACAAGGATGTTGGTGTCATTATCAGGATTTATAATTTTTCTAGTGTAAAGGAGGATGATTCCTTGACTATTTCTCTATGAGTCCTATATGATCAAGGGCCAGTAGTTTTGGGACTGCTGTAAGGATTACAGCTAACTTGCCCCACCCTCTCTTCCTGAGCTGGGTGAATAACTCAATAGTCACTTGAGAATCATTTTTGACTCTTTTCTCTCCTTCTCTATCCATGTCTAAATCAACCCCAAATCCCAAATCTACAAACTTTTCTAGGCACCTTTCCAATCTTTCCACTCATCTCCATCACTGTTCTGGCTGCCCTTAGCTAAATCCATGATGCTATTACCTCTATTTATTATTATTATTTTTTGGCTGAGAAAGATTCGCCCAGAGCTAACATCTGTTGACAATATTCCTCTTTTTTAGCTTGAGAAAGATTAGCCTTGAGCTGACATCTGTGCCAGTCTTCCTCTATTTTTTGCATGTGGCTCACTGCCACAGCATGGCTGACAAACGGTGTAGGTCCACACCCAGGATCTGAACCCATAAACCCAGGCCACTGAAGCACAGTGCACTGAACTTAACCACTATGCCGTGGGGCTGGCCTCCATCCTCTTTTTGATTTCAGTTGACTCACCTGACTATGTCTTCCAGTTCTAGAATTCTTCATCAGCTCCCCTTTGTTCTAAGGAAAAATTTCAAACTCTATGACAGATGTGAAGGACCTTCGATGTGTGCTTCCTGCTTCCCTCTCCAACCTCATCTCCACCTGCAAAGCTGGAGTCGTGCTTCTCCCACAGACCTCCACTGCATCCAGCACTCCTCCATGATGACAACCAGCCCTTTATATTGTCCCTGCTGACTTACCCACAGCCCCCACCAGATTCTTTGAAGACATAAGAAATGTCTTTTAGTGGTGTATTCCCAGAGCCAAGCTTGTCACCCAGTTAGAGTAAATACTCAGAAACCATCTAATGGCTGGTAGAAAAGAATGGGCATTTTAGGCCGGGGTGATAAAGGATGGCTTCAAGGATCGTCTAGGACCTTTGTGCATAACGCACTTTACCATCATTTACTAAGCTTAAATGATACTTGCCTGGACCACTATGATAATGTTTTTCCTTGTTTCCCTGTCCTGATATTCCATTCTCCTGTTATTGTTTTAATTCCTTGGGACAGCAGGCTGTAAAGATGCGGGCTTGGCATTATTCTTGCCTCCTGAAGAAAGCTCACACAAGAATGAAGTCAACACCAGAGTGAAGCGTTGCCGGAACTCAGGGAAACTGGAGCCCTGCCTTTCAGATGACTAAAACTAGAAGCTTCCTTGAATTTACAATTTTGTGGCTCAATGATTTTCCAAAATTTATACAACACATCACAGACCTGGAGGTGATGAGAAGCTGGGGGTGTCAGTGAAGGCTGTCTGGAGGAAGTGGTGGCCAGATTGAATGGCGAAGGAGGAGCAGGGGTTAGAGCCACATAGAGCTTGAGAAGGGGAGGTGTCAGAGCTGATGTCCCAGGCAGACGGAACGTTATTGAGATGGTATGAAGGAAGACGTGCTCTAGAAACCAAACAACAGTAGTATAAGGAGGCAATGGTGAGAGATGAGGACAGAGAGAACAGCAGTCAGGTTATCCAGGGCCTGTAAGCCACTTTAAAGAGTTTTGGACTGGACATTTGAATAATGAGGTGCAGCAGACGGATTTTAAGCAGCAGAGGGCAATGTCATATTTGTTCTTTAGAAAGATAATTCTAGAAAATGGAATGTAAATGGGCAGGAAGAAAGGCTGGAAAAGCAGTTAGGACACTTAGAATTGTGGACAGAGAAGGTAGTGAGCATCAGCAGACTACTGGATGGAGCTGAGAGTCACTTAGGAAACAGAAGATACAACTTGTTGATTGGTTGCGGGGAGAAGGAAAGCAATAGCAAAGAATCAAGGTGCTGCCCTGGTTCCTGGCCAAGGCAACAGAGTTCACAGAGGGGTAACGCCTCAGTTAGGATTTAACATACTCAGTGAACTGAGTTCACTGAGATAGAACTTGTTTCATAGTGAGATTTGTTGAATTTCATGTGCTAGTAGCCTCTGTAAGGAGAGTTGTCCATTGGGCGGTTGGCTATATAGATTTGAAGTTTGGGAGCTCTTTGCTGGAGATTTAGATTAGTCATTGAGAGAGAGAGAGTTATTAAAATTCTTGGAATGAATGGGAGCAACCACTGAGAGTGTGTGGAATGACAAGAGAAATCACTTTAGGACAGAAACTTGAAAGATTCTAATATTCAAGGGGCTGGCAAAAAAGAAGAGTTGCTGGGAAGCAGACTAAGAAGGACTAGTCAGAGAGATAGGAGGGAAACTAAGACTGGTTTTTTTGTTTGTTTTTTGGAGGTGGGGCGTGAAAACCTTGAGAAGAGGGAGTGGCTAACCACACCACCCCACATCACACCACATCATATCCCACCACATCACAGCACACGACACCACAACATACCATACCACACCACACCAGTGGTGACAAAGGACAAAACAGAGATTTTTGTGACAGTGATTTCAGCAGAGAAATCAAGGTAATAGGCAGATTTCATTGGACTGAAGACAAACTAGAAGGTGAGGAAGATGACTAGACAAACATAGACAATACTTTCAAGAAGTTTGTCTATGAAATTAAGGAATTTGCTAGGGAAGGAGAAAGTTTTGAGGTTAAGTCTCTGTCCTTTCCTCTCTTTCTTTCAATAAGAATGACTTATATTTTTTAAAATTAGCTGCCATGGACCTAGTAAAACACTGAGATTTGAAGGAACAAATTAGTTGGCGGTGCTGATGGAGGCGGATAGAGGGCAGGGCCATGGTTGTGTATCACACAAAGGTGCCAGGGGGCACACTGGGACTAAGATTCAGCCTTGGTGTAGCACTGAGAGATGTAGTCCAAGGAAGTGATGCCTTTTCATAGTAATCTCTCCACAAAGTCGCCTAGAGTGCTAGCAAGCCTATGGTAAGGGGAATGGCATTTAGTGATGGATTGAATGAGGTCTTGAAGACACAGAAAGGAATGAAGCCTGGAGGATGGGGGGATGAGGGATCCTGGGAAGTGCGATCCACCTTACAGAAAGACTGGACAAGGGAGGGAAGGATGGGTGCATTTGTACGTTAAGTTGTCTGGCTCAGTGAGGAGAAGTTGGGAGAGTTCTCCGCTTCCATCTATTTTCTCTGTGAAGAAAGGGAAAGGTTATCCACTGAGAGGATGGTCTGGAGGTGTTGGGGGAAAGTTAAAAGGTTTGAAACAGCCTCTGTGGTGAATCGGAGAGGGAGCTGATCCTAAGAATTGCCAAGCTCTTACTGTACGGTCCAATGTTAGTGTTAAGTGACTGACACAAGATCACACTACCGTAGAGATCCCTACTTGGTTTTCCCATGAAAACCTGGTATCGGCAGGAAGAATGTGGTTTCTTAAATTAAACATGTTTGAAACGTTTGTTGAACCTCTTCGTTGAGTTGGTTGTATACGGTCAAATTGTCACAAATCCATTACTGTTTTTATTCGCCTTCTTATCTTTGCTTCACAAGCCTAAATAGCCCCGGGCAGCAGCCCCTGGCTCTGAGGAGGCTGCTCTCTTCCTGTTTACCTCTGCAGTATACACCGCTATTTTCCAAGTCATTCTAGTGAGATACAATGAGTCTTGGAAAAATACTAGGAAACTGGGAATTTAAAAACAAGAAGGTTAAGTGACATGAGAACTCTCTAAATGATGCATTCTGAGAAAGTGAGAATGCTGACTAGGAGTTCAAGAAAGGGCTGAGGAGCCTGAAAGGAAATCCTCAAAAGGACTCCTCGAAGTGGTCTAGCCAAGTCATGGTGTCTGGAACTTTACAGCCTGACATCTTTGGATATCTCTTTGCTTCAAGTTAGGAGTGGTCTATTTTTTTTGTTGTTTTTTTATGATGATGGCAAATGTGTTGGCAGACAATCTCCAATCAAGCTTCCGAGCCCTCATTAATTTGTAATAGAGTCGATTGTTGTCACTAAATATAAAACGATTTACCTGCACTTAGAAAGGAATTGGCTTAGAACACTGCGTGACCACAGGGCATTTGTTTATTCCACTTCCCCCGGCTGTCTTTTCTTCTAAAACCTTCGCATTGACTTGCCTAGAGTGTACAACTGAACGCCCACCTCTGCCAAGCAGCCCATGTTAGTTTGCGGTGCAGGCTTAGCTGTTCACTTCTTTCATGGCCCATCTGATCCCTCCCTCCACCTCTTCACCATTTAAAAGAAACTGAAGGAGCAAACTTATTCATGGGTTTCAAGCTATTCCTGTATCAGGAAAAATATATTCTTAAGCATTACGTGTGTCCGAGATTTGTCTCGATGTGGTCCATTTATTTTAATTTGGGACTGTCAGTGGAAAAAAAAGAAGTAATTAAACTTGTGACTAGCATGGAAAAACATTTTAAGTCCTAACGCTGCAGCCTGATCCCCACTAGTTTCACTATATTTCTTCTACTTGTCAGATCAAAGTCTCCACTCCTAAAACTCAGCCATGCTTTGATTAATGACTTCATACAATGAATTTGCAAATTATAGTTCTATGTGATTTATGTCATTTTTAGCTTCAATCAGATGTTTTTGAAGCTGCTCTATTCACTGGGCCAGTCAGCCTTCACCTTGGAGAAAGCATGTTTTTAAAATTGCATTACAGTGTTTTGTGCTTAGAAAAGAGTTATACATAAGTATCTTCGATAATATGTTGCATCTTAACTAGAATGTAGAAGAAACCTGTTATTCTTTTTGGAGATGGGGTTTGAAATAAATGGATTTCCTTTCTACTGTCTCCAAGTTCTTTGAGCTGTCCCTTACCCCCTTTTGCTCATGTGCCTCAGTTTCTGCCCCTGCCTGAAGAATTCGTATATGAAATACGAAGCGTTGCCTTTAGGCGTCTCCCCCACCCCTCCCCTCCAATTGCCTGTCGAGATAAATAAGGCTAAATTTATTTGACATTATTAACTGTATTATTCCAAAATTAAAATTAGGAATTGATGTGGACAATTTGCAGTCATTGTTTAAAGGTATTTCTTTTTCTTCTACCTTCTGCCATCCTTTTATTTATTTTTTAAATTTTTTTCTTTTACAGTGATTGAATGAAATATCCCTTAGGAAAAACTCACCACAATTTACGGTTTGTCCTTTTAAATACGAGACGGAAAAAGGCCCCTCCGGCTTCCCAGCCCAGTCCTGCGTGAAGCCTGGGAGAAACAGCTCCTGTCTGGTGAATCCTTGCTCTGGGAATGCGGTTTCAGGTAGAGGATGCATCCTCTTGGCCTCTGTGCTATGAAAATATTTACTTTGTAGGGACTGTGCTCATGTCCCAAGGAGTCTGGGGTCTTGGTGTTTAGAGAGGTGGGAGGTTTCATGGAGTAAGTGGCTGATCAAATCTGATGACCAGGTGAAGTAGGAATAGAAAAAAATCTTGAAAATAAAGATCTCTCAAGAGATTGTCACCTGCTAGCCTGGCAGAGTCAGCTCACGTTTACAGCAACTCACGGAGGTACATATTTAGAAATGGGATAAACCAAGGTGCTTGGGTCTCAAAATAAATGTCAGCACAGGTAGTCTTTCATTCACTTAAAAGAAATACCCACAATTGTGACGTAAAGATCATGAATATTAATATTTTCCCTTTTTATTTGAAATGATATTCGTGGCAGAATTCTCATCTATGAGGCCAAAAGAAAATAGTATTGCCAAAAATATGAAATAAAATTTCCATTATATGAAAGCAATGCAAACCATGTTAGAACTAACAGAGGGAACAGTCATCTCTAATTCTACCTCCCTTATAAAACTACTCCACGATTTTGGGTGCCTGTTTTTCCAGGCACTTTTTCTTAAGTGCCGATTAACTTTTACATTGTAACTAGAGTTTAAATATATTTTTATGCATTATTTACTTTCCATTATATCATAAACACTTTTTATATTACCTCTAGACTGCATACTGTTTCTTTAAGTGAATACACTATAATTTACCTAACCATTTCACTATTTGGGGACATTTAATTTTTTTCCCAATTTTTTGTATTACAAATGGAATGAACAGCCTGGGGCATGCAAGTATTTTAGGTTGATTATTTTGAGCTAGATTCCCATAAGTGCAACTCCTGTATCAAAGTTCTTGATATATCTATTGCCAAATTATTTTCTTTTTAAAGAGTTGCATCAATTTATAGTGCCAAGAGTAGTATATAAAAAAGCAATCTTATTACACTTTGGCTGACATTTTGTTATTATAACTTAAAAAAACAATTTACTAATTTATTGGTGAAAATGCTTTTCTTTAATGTTTACCTCTTTGGTTATTTGTGAGAGTCTATATAGTTGTAACTCTGCCTTCTCGAATTATCTATTCAAGATCTTTCTCATTTAGCTATTTCCCGATGTCTTTTATTCATCGCCTATCTTCCCATCTTGAATAATTGATTCCAACCCTCTTCTTACTGACATGTTTGATTGTTCCTCTTTCTGGAAACATTTTTTCATTTGACTCTCTCACACCGCTCCCTCCTGTTTTGTCCTCTCATTGGCACCTTCTTCTCTGTATCTTTTGGGCATCCCTTCTTCTGCTGCACCCCGAGTATTGGGCTTCTTTGTTCTGCACACTCTTCACTTCTCATTTGCCACCCTCTTGCTGGATGATTTCACGTATCCACATGGCTGTAAATACAATTCATGTAAAAATGACATATATCCAGCCAGATCTCTCCTCTGACTCATATTTCTAATTACAATATGCCTCTAACTAGACATCTCGAAGTTAATATATCTGAGGCTGAAACTCTTAATTTTTCTCCCAAATTTGTTCCTCTCCATCCTCCCCATCTTAGAAACAGCATCCCCACCCACTTGGTTGCTCCAAGGAGAAATTTTGGTATCCTCTTTCATTTCTTCCTCTCCCTTCCACTCTTTCAGCAAGCCTTGTAACCCTGCTTTTGAATCTGTCTATTTCCTTCCATTCTCACTGCCACCTCCATAGTTCAGGCCATTGTCATCTGCCTGGAAGATTACAATAATTTTTAGCTAGCTTCCTCTCTGTGCCACATTTCATTTGTCACTATGCAGCTAGAAGACTGTTTCAGAAACAAAATTAGGTTGTGTGTCTTTCCTGCTTATTATCCTTCAAAAGCTTTCCAGTGTACTTATAATAAAATCTAAATTCCTTGATCTGGCCTACAAGACCTTGGCATGATTTGCCCCTGCTCACTTCAGCAAGCTTTCTTGCCTCTCTTCCTCTTACTGTCCAGCCATATGGATCTTCTTGCCCTTCCTTGGACATGCCAAGCACCGTCCTGAATCAGGGACTGAGATGTCCCAGGATCATGTGATTCCTGAGTTCTTGCTTTAATGCTACCTTCTCAGACAGAAGTCTCCACAGCTCCTTATCTAAAATATTTCCCCCGTCCTTTTAATTTCTATAATAGCATTTGTTTCCTTGGTAAACCTCATCACAGTTTGCACCATTTGTCATTTTACTTGCTCTTTAATTATCTCCCCTTCTGAACTGTAAGCTCCATGGGAGCAAAACTCGTATCTGTTTATCCCATCATGCCCCAGCACCAATACGATACCTGTACAACACAGCATTCAATGCACAGTTATTGAATGGATGGGCACCAAGGACTTTACATTTGACAGTAGGGAGTCACTGAGAGATCTGATTGGTTGAACTGGGGTTTGGAAAGATCATTTGGCAGAAGCCTCAAGAATGGATTACAGGAGTGCAAACTTGGGAACCAAGTGACCCAGTTAGGTGGCTATTGTAGCTTTGAGGTTGGAGACAATGAGAGCCTCAACTGAGGAGATCAGGCATATCTCATGTACTAAGGACAGTGCTGCATGCAAACATGAAAGAGTCCATTCAGGTGACAACCAGCAAACGTTGCTCTGCAAAAGCAGATGTAGTGGACTGGTGGGGACAGAAGACACATTGCTTAAGGTTACAGGCAGAATAAGGGAGCTGAGGCCAGCAGGCGCTAAGTATGCTTTTTGGTGCTTGCTGTGAAGGAAAGGAGAGATGGTGGTAAGAAGGGGAGTGTTGGAGTGAGGGAAGGATGTTAACGTTAAAGGAAGAAGCTTAAGCATGTACTCTTGTTCTGTAAGGGCACAGACGGAGTAGAGAGGGAGAGGTTAGAGGTGGAGGAAAGAAAGAGGCCCAGAGGGAACAAGCCCAGCTCGTTTGGATGATGTGTGGAGTGCAGGTAGGAGTGGGGTCAGCATTGAACAGGAGAATGGGAAACACTGCTTTTCCTTTGAGATTGAAGTGAATAAGGAGGTGGTGGGTGCAGATATAGCTAAGTCAGCAGCATTGTCATTAACCTCGGCTTTATCCTCCTAGTGGTGGTGAAAGCTCCTTGAGGATGGCAACATAATTTTGTTTTCATTGGCTTCTTCCCAAATGCAGACCTCATTTCTGAGCACAGAAAATTCCATGCATCGTAGGTTACTATGTGAGGTGGGGATTTAATCATGTAAGGCATAGTCACACAGGCTTGTTCTAACTCTTTACAAACCCACATACAAGCCACATGGATCACATCTTAACCAAAGAGCCAGCCTCTCAGGTGACAATTTGTCAGGTTACCCCTCTGCTGTGGGTCTCAGCATTCCGCACTGGGCAGCATCATGTGCTTCACTGTATCAAAACATTTCTCCAAACTGTTACCCGTACTTCTCAGTAGAGACAGACTGCCTCTTCTTTTTGCTCATTTATTGAAGTAGGAAGAGCAACAACCTACAATTTGGGGACCTGTGGCTTTGTTTGCTTACACCAATGACAATGATGCGTGCCTGTGCCCTCACATCTGCTGCCCGCCAAGACATTTCTGTGTCGTTTCATTGGTCCTTTCAGCTTTGTGGGCACAGAATAAAGTACAGGGGAGCAGGGTTGGGCCATGAGCCAGGAGAGTGAGAGCCCCATGTGTGTTCGCAGTGAGCCGTACCAGTGAGTCCAGTTCAGAAGAGGTAGTCAGGCCACAGCTGTGTAACTGTAAGTGGACATTGATGGGGATCGAGGTTGCCCCAGGGAGAGAAGCCCAAGGTGTCCGGGGCACATGCTGATCTATATGACCCAATTCATATCTCAAGTTATACGACCACACAATAACCAGACCCCACCTGCACTGATACCGTTTAATGACTTTTTTACATCATTCCTTTGTCTAGTAAAAATAAGTCACGTACCCATGCCTTATAAATTTAGCCCTAACGTTCAACACATTGCAGCCTTTCACTGCCCATGGGTCCTGTCCCCAAGCCTGTGGCTCTTCGCTGCCCATGGGTCCTGTCCCCGTGCCTGCAGCCCCTCACTGCCCATCGGTCCTGTCTGCATGCTATTCTCTGAATAAAAGAGCACTACTGCCAGACCTTGAGAGCCCAAGAAATCTTTCTTTCGACTCCTCGGTTCACCAAGCCCGCATCAGACATGGTTCCCTGTGGTAGCATGCCACCCTCAGGCTCCTAATCCTGACAGCTGTTGGCTGCCCCTTCTACTGACACTTGTCAACGTGGGAGGAACACACCATAGTAGAGAGGCTCTGTCTAACTCTTGCTCTGTGCTTCCTCTGCCCTAGCTTCCTGCTGAAGAGAGGAGGATTTTGTTCCCACTGTGAAAGTCATTTTATTTTGAGCTGAATTGTGTAGTGACCTCTAGTTAATCCTGATGGGATATTATTACTGGCTGAAGAGGCTCAGGCAGGAAATGGCAGCTTCAGGAAGAAAGATTCTTTAAATGATGAATTTCAGCAAAAAAATATAAGAACATATATACAAATAGGCTATTTCCTTATATCCCTTGAACTCAGAAAAACTCTTTCCTTGTCTTTGCTTGTTTACAGTTGGGCTTTTCTGGAAGACGTGATTTGTGGAGGTTGGGATGGGGGGACACTGAGGCACTCAGTTTGCAGAGGACATGAGCAGCAGCTGATCTTCAAACAGGGGGGTCTTTTGGAGGGGGCAACATACCTCCAAGGGTTTGAAGCATCATGAAATCTCAGAATTTATAGGTGCATATTTTCACTTACAAGTGGAATTAATAAGCAGTTTGAGAATGCAGTGCTAATTCATGTATGCTAATTGGCTTACATTTATAATTTACATAAATATGTTAAAAGTTGTTTGGAAATGTGATCCAATAACATAGATTCTGTTTCTAGACCTTTGAAAATATCTGCATATGTTTACTTATCTTTAGCATTAAAATGACACTGATAAACAGGTATGAATAGCTGAAAGTGGCCAGAAGCCTAGAGCACAGCAGCAAATATTTCACCGAGGGTCTTGGCATGGTATCACTTCTGCCTATCTGCATTGTCCTTAGATCTGGGCTGTGACAGCATTTCATGGGTCCCAGAATTAGGTAGGCTCTCTAAGCAGAAGGATCTGATCGGTGTCTGAGTGACTCCTTTGCCTTCCCACCCTCGTGCCCACCCAGTCTGTTCGAACACTCCCTTTTATGTTCATTGTAATTTACAGGGGTTATAAGAAACAAAGATAACCTAGGGATAACTACTATGAATGTTTTCCTTAGTTCCTCCCAGTATTTTAATTGTATATGTACATACAGTACTATATAGAGTATATTTTATCTGTTTTTCGTAAATATTATACCATAGTCATATCTCCTATTCATGAAGACGACTTTCTAATGCCCCACAGTGCTGTAGTCCACTGTCCCAATTACCAAGAATGTATTTATCTATTCTCCTGACGTTTGCCATCGACAACGTTTCCATTTTTGCTGCTATAAATAATATTCTTATATACATGCTCATGACTGAATGTGCCCATCTGTATTTCCTTTAGATTCTGAGAAGTGGAATCAATTTTAGTGTTTTAATGCATATTCATTAAGTACTTCTAAGAAGGATGTACCAAATTATAGACCTACTATACTTCTTTTGCTAAAAAAGCATATCATCATCATATCAAAAAGTTTTTTTTTAAATCCTTTTGTTAATTTCATAGGAACTGAATGATGTCCCATCATTTGAAACCATATATCTCTGCTTACAAGAGAGAATAATCATGTGTCATCATCCATTTGAAATTTTTCTGTGATTTATTTATTGATGCTCCTTGTTTGTTTGTTTTTTAAGTTAAAGTGATGATATACATTTCCCTTGATCTATCTCAGTCATTCTCAAGCTTGGCTGTGCATTAGAATCACCTGGGTACTTTTAATAAATATATTAACACCAGACTCCTCCCCAGTGATTCTCATGTGATTGGCCTGGGTGGGGTCCTACCACTGGCATCTTTCAAAGCTTCCCAGGTGATACTGTAGCCAGAGTTGAAGTCCACTGATCTAGAGTCTTCAGATATTAACCTGCTCTCTTGTTATATTTTTCTATTTACCTTTTAAAAATTTTACAGATGGTTGCATTTTTTTATAAAGTCCAAGCATGGATTCCAAAGAGCTTAAGGTATGTACTCAGGAGCCACACTACCTGGGTTTAAATCCCGCCTCTGTCCTTTATAAGTGATGTCATCTTGAGCAAGTCATGTTATCTCTCATTGCCCCAGTTTTCTCTGCTATAAAAGTGAGGTTAATTTAGAGTATATTTCATACCTTTTTAAGAAAGATTAAGCTGGTTGGTTTTTGTAAGGTGCATACAACAGTATCTGGTCGATTGCAAGCATTAGATAAGTACAAACATTTTTTTCTTTTATTGTTTCTTTCATGGTTTTATTCTAAAAAAGTCCTTTTCAAACTGAGATCAGGTGAATATTGATGTATATTTCCTCCTAGGCTTTTTTGGTTTTATTTTTTTATTTCTCATTGCCTGTTAAGTCTCTATTTCACTGAGTCCTGGGATGAAGTTATTGTAGAGGAAAAAACAGAGGGCCAGCCCAGTGGCACAGTGGTTAAGTGCACATGTTCTGCTTCAGTGGCCCGAGGTTTACCGGTTCAGATCCTGGGTGGGGACATGGCACCACATGGCAAGCCATGCTGTGGTATGAGTCCCACATATAAAATAGAGGAAGATGGGCATGGATGTTAGCTCAGGGCCAATCTTCCTCAGCAAAAAGAAGAAGATTGGCAGTAGTTAGCTCAAGGCTGATCTTCCTCAAAAAGAAAAACCAAAAAAAAAAAACCCACCAAGTCCCTGAGTGGCTGATGTACAATTTCTCCAAATCTGCATTCTACCTAAACTACTTACTTCTGATTTCAGGATATCAGTATAATTTGTTTTATGATATTATCTAACTTTCAACACCCATGTAAAATGACTTTAATGCATACCTCACTGTATTTTGGGAGCACGTCCTCTGCCTGGCTTGGGCCTCGTTGACCCATGTTTGTTTGCATACCCCTCTAGATCTCAAAGACAGACCAATTGTTAAGAGGCAGCAAATTGCTTTCCAAATACCTAATGATGACAGGTTCAATATACCTCTGTAAAAATCAAAGGGAAATAATATTATTGCAGGCATGTGAATGGATGCAAAATGACCTAGGGCCATATTGCAAAGTATTTTACTTCCGTGGTACCCAGAAAAGGTGATTAATGATACAAAGACTGGAAATTTGATTATGGGATTTTGAAATGAGCCGTAATAACATTATGAAAAAACACGTCTTGGTGGGTTTTTGTCCTGTCACTTATCACCACCTCCTGTGCACGAATTCATTCCTTCCTTGAATCCTCCCATATGTTGGATGTCAACCTCATTGTTTGAGTTCATAAATTGTACTGCACAATAAGTTAAATGAAAGGAGTTGAATGGCTGCAAAAACAACAGTAAAGTTTTTACGAATTTCACTTTGGAGAAGGGTATAAACATCTTCTTTGTCTTCTATCAATTTTCCATCAGCTGTTTAGGAGCAACTTGTCATGCACAACTTGCTTTCAGTAGTGATAGCATCAGCAAGCACAGGGGCAGGAGGCTGGGATGTGCTCAGCTGTAACAATGCCAGGATATTAGGAGTTTCGTTGGTGCGCCTGAGTCAACCTCAGTTCTGTGGTCCCTGGTTTTATTTAGCAAGATGCTACAATAGCGATGGAGGCTACTGAAATGTATGGCTATCTTAAAAGAACCAAGAGACTTGACCCAGTTTAGGAAGGCTGTGGATAATTGCATTCCTTCTATCTTATAGAAGATAATCATCAAAGGCTTGTATAGTAGGTACATTTTTTTTTTTTGCTATGACTCTCTGAAAAAATGAAATAGTGTATTTTTTCAACTTTTATGTATATCACATTTTTAGATATGGGACTCTTAAAATCACAAATGCTCATATTTGCAAAGGTGCTGAGAGATCAACACTGGAATTTAAGCCCACTGCTGAGTTAAAAACCTGGTATAGAGAAATGTTTGTTGAATGAGTGAAAAGTTATTTGCTGTATTAAACTACAACAAATGTATCATCTGGGTCATTGACTTATATGCCACTAATTTAGTAAGTCTAATATCTCATATAAATGGAAAATGTTGGAATACACTGTCCTCTATTATATGTTGAGTCAGATTTCTCCCAGTCATAACAGAGCTACTGTAAGTTGCATGACTACTTGGAGACCCCCGGGATACCATTCAGTACAAGGAGACTGTTGATTAAATTTCCGTTTACGCGGCTTCTGAAAGTCTTTAACACTCCCAAGGAGTAGCCTGAGACTCAGGAAAGCCTAGCTCTCCGGATTCTCTTTTTCATGGCGATAGGCTAATGATGGGGGGGAGGGGTGGGAGAAGAACAATTATTTGTCACCGACTCCAACCGCTGCAGGAAGACGCCTGGTCCAGCGGTCACGTTTCTCTTGTTTACTGGCTGTGGCCGTTTCTGTTGCGTAGTTCTTTTGTTTTCTCTGCGTGTAATCTCTGTTGCACATGGAGTTCAGACAATGCAGATGACCCTGTCTTCAATGCTCAGAGTTCTCTGTCAAGATATTGTTGTCCCTCCCTGGGCCCAGTTCCCATTTTAGTATGAGAGAGAAAAAAAGAAACAATGGAGACAAATTTAGACACTGATGGGAAAAGAAATGCAGTTCACTGTCCACCCAGCCCTCTGAAGTTACGCCCACCAGGCAATTTCCTGTAACCTTCTCAGGGATTCCCAGCCACCCAAAAGAGCCCCTGAAACCCGAGGCAGACGACAGATGATTAACTTGTGGCTCACCCCGTCCATGCTAAGTTCACGTCCCAGGCATCCCGTCTCTGGAAAAAAAAAAAAAAACCCGCCAGCAACCCTCAAAAAGAAGAAAACACACAACCCAAAACCAGTTCACATCTTCCAAACAGAAGCAAGATTAATCTCTCTGTTATCTAGACTTGATTGTTATCACGTTATCAACTTTTATTTTCCCAGCCATTTGTGGCCAACATTAATCCATGCACCAGATGCCTCGTAGGCCCTTCCACATTGACCAGCCTGTATCCTCTGATGGTGGGTAAAGGGGGTACTCCCTAGGCCCATCCTTCACTCCTTTTTCTCACTCTGAAGGAGCAGCCTTATCTCATATATTTGTGTGCTGTCTGCTCCCCCTAACTCTACACAATGTAAATTTACCCAGTGATGTGAAGAGACATTTATCAGCATGTAAGATGGATGACTGATTTCGAAGGTACCCGAACTGTATGCTATTTATGCTGGGATATATGTGTCTACTGCAGTGGCCTAGATAATAAGTGCAATAAGCAATAACAGTGCAATCTCCTCTTGGACTGTCTTGTTAATGAGCTGTGAAACTAGACAGATGCAGCCATAAATACATAATACTATTTCACATGGGGATAACGTCTCGTTTGAAATCATCTATTGCATTATCGGGAGGTTTCATTTTGGTTGGTCACTGAGTGTCTGCTCCTTTTTAGTGTCTTTAATAATTATATACATATTTAAGTGGGAAATACAACTGGTATGTGCGTATCATCAGCATTAGCACAATTATCTTAAATATCCATTTTTTCAGGCAGATTTAAAATCTCGTAGAGCAAGCTCTATACATTTATACAGGACATGGTTTTTTGAGCATATTTATGTACCCATATACTTATATAAAGTATAAATTTACTTAATTTATGTGGATGCAACTTATTGAGCACAAATTTCTAGGCCCTATAAGCTCTTCTTCTCATTTCAGTTCCTTGTGGAGTCATTTCCCTCCTAATGCTTCTCTCCTTATGTCTCCACTCCTTAAACATAGAAGAAAGAGGATGGGAGGAAGGCAGAGGGGAGAAAAATAATAGCAATCAGTAATCCATGATTGAGCGAGGAAACTGTAAGACAAGGCTGAGAGGAAGAAGTGCAGTGCTTTCTTGTTTCCCTCTAATCATGAACGAGAGTACAACCGGCTGATTGTAAGTGACCATGCAGTTATGATGCCTAAAATGGTTTCACATAGAGAAAATGGAAGGAGGCACTGGACAGTGCAAATACACATGCTTTTGCATGGATTTTTAATAATTTTTTCTAAAATACAAACAACTTTCTAGTTTCCCAACAAAGATTATCCCACTGAAACCGCAGACATCATTTATGGCAGAAATGAGCACCTTTCACTTGAAAGGTATTGGAAACATCATATAGTGAAAACTGGAAATTTTAACCTTTGAATGTCTCGACTTCTCTCTCCTTCCACTCTCTGGGTAGCACTTATTGGTTCTCATCCAATATGATCTTGCCAGGGCGGCTCAGCGCTGCCTTTGCTCAGTGATGTCTGGTGCCTGTCGTCTATGACAACTCAGCCATCTCATATCTCTTCACTGGCTTCCCATCTCATCTCCAGTCTCTATGGGCTGCGTCTTTTTTCGCTTTCTTTCACCTCATTATTTTTCCCTTCTGGTTTATAATCAACCCTTTTAGTGGTAACTCTATCCTTTGCTGCCAAATTTTTAGGATGCAAATTTGAAATGAAGAGATTCTGCTACATCGTATGAGACAAAATTATGCCATGGAGCTAAGGTAGGAGAGGCAATGTAGAGAGGGCTCAAAATGGGTAAGGAATTTATACTGTATTTTGTTTATATTCCTTAATATGGCAGCTAAAGATTTATAAAGGTATTAATGATTCTACATTAAACTTTTTCTTGTATGTTCCTTTGATATCCTGCACCATCCTATTCATTTAGTACAGTGAGAATATGGTCGGTTCAACAATCCTTCTTCCTCATGAGAAGGTGTATAAAATTTGGGGAGAAAGCTTGTTTTGGCCTCCTCTCTAAATTCTTGCTTTAATCATAGGGCTCCATAATCACAGAGCAGTCCGTGAAAAACCAGAGAGGAGAGTTTAGAAGCACCTGTGGGCACTATTGACATTCTGGGTTGCATAATTCATTGTCAAGGGCGGTCCTGTGCATTATAGGATATTTAGCAGCATCCTGGCCTCCACCCACTAGCTGCCCGTGGAACACTCCCACCCCCATGTGACAATCAAAGGTGTCTCCAGGCATTGCCATAAGCATCCTAAGTGGCAACATCGCCCCCATGTGAAACCTGCCTACTGGGTTGGGATCTTGTAATAGTAATTACCTTCTTGTTGCTCGTGACCATGTGAGCTTGTTCTGCCTCTGAACTCCAGCTCCCTTGTCCTGGACTTCTCTTCCCAAGATGTTTACATGCCTCATTTCCTCAAATCATTCTGCCCAAAAGTCACCACCATGGAGAAATCTTTCCTGACAGCCTCTCTTAAACAATGCTCCCTTGCCCCGGTTCTGCCATCTCTCTCATCTTAACCTACTTCATTTTATTTCATAGCATTGATCCCTACCTGAATTGATCTTAACGTTTTTCTTTGTTTGTTGTTGGCCTCACCCACTAGAACATAAACTCTCTGAGGGCTGAAATTTTAACTCGTTCACAAAGTTTTCTATGAAATACCTGACGTCTAGAATGTGGTATAGTAAATGTAGTTGTTGAGTGAATGAATGAATGAATGAATGAATGACTGGGTGACTGAGCCAGCCGCTCTGCTGCAGGCAAGTCCACAATTGACAACTACTTGTGGGAGAGAAGCACAGGAGGGAATTTGTTTGTTTGCTTGTGTCCAAGGCTGGAGTCCTCACAAATCTTTCAATTTCTATTCATTAATAATTGGTTAAGATTATGCATTCTTCCCACCACAAAAGATTTATCAGAAAATCATAGGTTCTCACATTCAAGTTGAATGAGTCTTTGGTATTTAATCTTTCTTTCCAAGGAAAAGAGCATTGGGGGACGATTGTTGGTCCCTTTTCCTTTTCTAAATCATTATCAAGATGCTGAAGGAAGTGATGCTAGTGATTCAACCAACTATTCCCTTCCTGCGTCAAACTTCACTACTTTAATTAAAAGGAAAACATATATATATATTGCATGTATGTATTTTTTTTCTTTTTTCTACCCTGGAAGGGAATGAACTGTGGAATTAAGCGGGTGCAAAATGTGCTGAAACTCTCGGCGCTTACTTTCACCAAGAACCTCCTTCTAGTAAGTAGAAGAACTGGTCTTTTGCAAACAGTGTCGTCATTGGTGTGGATCCCAGGACATATGCGCTTACAGTCTCGAAACATGCTGTTGGTAGGAAGGAATGTGCAATGGCTTGTAAACAAGTCCATTTTGTGTCCGCTGGAAGCACTGTCATCTCTGTGCCGCTCTTATTCTCTCTTTAGAGCAGTGGAGCTTTACGGTCGGGGCAGGCTCTGTGGGACAGCGTGGGGCAGGTTTCTCGTCTGTGCAATGCATACATATCGCTGTATTTACCTGATGGGACTGTTGGATCGTTAAAGAGATCATATGCCTGAAGCCCTGGAACAGTGCCTGGCACACAGAAAGTTCTTAGACTTGGTG
This sequence comes from Equus caballus, assembly GCF_041296265.1. Taxonomy (NCBI): domain Eukaryota; kingdom Metazoa; phylum Chordata; class Mammalia; order Perissodactyla; family Equidae; genus Equus; species Equus caballus. The sequence continues at coordinate 95,236,976 of NC_091700.1, forward strand.
GCCTTTATTACCATTTAGGGTACTTTAACCCTACTTCTGGGTTAAAGAAATCCTGCAGATACTGGCTGGAGATATTTTCTGGTTCAACTGTGCTTAATTCTGCCTTTTCCTAGGTAGGAAATGGGAGAAAACAATGGGCAGTTCTTAGTTTTTTGTTTAAAAATAACATTTATCATATTCCTCACTTGTGTAAGTACTATTTGTTCATTATAGAAAATCTGAGAAATTTAAAAAATCTAGAGGGATAAAATAAATGAATTGTAAATCCACAACATTTATGTGTATTTCTTCCTGTATGTGTCGGTTGTGTATGTGTGCCATGTGTAGATAGAGAGAAATAAAGTTGATAACCTCTATTTCCTTTCTAACAAGTAAAATCATTGTGTTTTTCCTACTATTAGTTAGTTAGTAGCTATTTTGTACACACACACACAAGAATAAAAAATAAACCACTGTTGTCCCACTGTCCACACAAAGTTAATGTGTTATACTTCCTTTTAGGATTTTTCCCGTACATAATTTTTTGATTTGTTTTGAAATTTAATTTTTATATTGTGATTTTTTTCTTCCAAAGAAATAAGAAAATGAAATGGGTAAAACTCAGAGAAATGCCCTAAAATGACTTTTGAAAGGACGCATACGTGGTGTCCATATTTTGTGAAGTGAGAATGAGACCACGCTGGGCTCTAAGACGCCTCCAGTGCTCACGTGCTGTGCAATCTCTAGCATTTAACCTCACTGAGCCTCAGTTTTCCTACTAGTCAAATGGAGATACCAAGGAATCAACTGTCTGGATTACAGGTAAACCCGGGGATAATATAACTTGGGCTTACATTAATTCTTTCACATCCTACCCCACCCAGGGGAGACCTCAGGGCAGACCTGGCAGCAAATTCCAAATGCTTGTACTTTGTCCTCAGAGAAATTTCCACTCCTCCACCCTCCTGCTTTTTGTTTTTTTTTAAGTTGGGAGGGAATCTTGGAAGGGCATTTTCAAATGTTACGGCTGAAATTCTCAATCTGGAGTTCCCCTAGCAGTGCATATGCTTCTGTAAGAGCTAAGGGCCCTGAACTGAGGGTCTGCAGCTCCAGGTGGGAAGGAGGAGGGAGGCTGGGCAGTTTCTAATCTCCTGGCTAACAGCAGTGCCAGACTGAGCCTGGTATTGCAGCTACTGACGTGAAACCAGAGCTGAGCTTTGCCTTGGTCACCCATCGTTGCCCAGCTCCAAGCCTGCCCTTTATTGAATTTTCTATATCAGGATCCCTCATATGAAAAATAAGATTCTTTAGCTAAAAAAGTTCAGAAGCAACAGCTGTAAACAATATTATTGTTATAAAGAATTTCAAAAACTTGAAAGCATTTCTTATGGGTTCTGTTTAATAATGTTCTGAGATATTGTTTTCTTTTGTGTCCTTAGAAGATGTTCCAATATGCTGTCTGCCTGGTATTTTTTTATAGACTCCTTTAGAATTCATCCCTTCTTTCTATTTTAATATTGTTTGCATGTATGTTTTTGAGTATATGTCTTTCTTAAATCAGGATGGATTTAACTATTCCTGGTGGTTTCCAACATTATCTGTGGTTTGCTCTTGATTTTCTCCCATTATCTACTTAGATAATTCTGACAAACAGTTTGGACAAAAATGTGTGACGTGTGTTTCTAAAAAATTTTACAGTATGGGGAAAAACTTCATAATTTAATGCTAAGTGACAAAAGCATGATAGCATCCTATATAATATCATCTCAATTCTTTAAAATTAAACGCTATCACACACATATGTAAGTACTCAGTAAATTTGCTATTTGAACGGAATGAATTAATCACATCACTATAGGGTGGGATTTTGACTGTTTCACATGTTGTTCATAAACCACTCAGTATTTTCCAAATTTTCTATGCTAGATATGCAGAATTATTAGAAAAGCATATAATTTTACAGAGATCTTTTCTATTTTCGCAAATGATTAAATCATTCCTACATTTCTCAGAAATTATATCTACTTTATTATTCAGAACATATTTTTTCATGACACATAAGTCATTTTTTATGTGTATGTTTAACTTCTTTGCTAGATTAGAAACCACTTGAGGCCAGGAGTTGAATATTCTCTTATTGTTGAATTACTCTTATATAAGAGATGCTTAAAAATGTAGTTGGGTGATCCACTTGACAATGTCAGAGTGAGGACAAAGACATTCGAGGATTAACAGATAGCTCTCCCTTCTCCCCGTCAAATGTACAGTATCTCTTGAAATGGTCCTTCCACTATTATATTAGAAAAACAAAAGAATTATAAAATCCACTCAGCCTAAGCTCTTAATGGGTTGTTAGTGATGAGAATGATGTGATAAAAATTTTAAGTATGAAAAGAAGTGACGGCCTGATTTTTCCATTAGGATGCCCAAATACAGACGATTTTGGTGTTTCACACACCTGACTCAGAGAATTTTACTTCTGTGCTGTAGTTAGTTAACAAATAATTAAACCAATTTTGATATATGCTTATACAATATAATTAATTAAATGCCAAAAGTCCCATTCACCTCAAGACGTGTCCCCCCTGCATCCCCGAGGTTCTGTTTGGCTGCCTGAAATTCCTACCAAATTGAGCCGACATTTGTAGGGTTGCACTCATTGTCTGCAGTGTGCTTCCATTAAAATGCAGATACAGTACATGACAGGGGAAACAGTAATACATTAGGATCTGCTAATACTTTGGAGCTGGCACAATATCTGATCAGTCTATCCACCAGCAAAGAGCAGCATTCTGCGAGAACAGGGCAGAGAACAAATATGTTTTTATGACAGGGTGGTGCAGGCTTGGTTGGAGAACTCTAGGTAGTCAACAGTTAGCATAGGGCTCTGGTTGGTTAGAGATTTCAAAAGGATTAGTTTCCAGAGCCTCGAGTGAGTTTTCCAGATGAGAGGCATTTCGGATTCCCATAGGCGTATGGACGGGCTCACATTCTGTCTTATTCTTAGAGCAGGCTGATTCACAGCTCCTCGTGGCTACAGATGCTCTCTCCTTTGGAATAGTACTGGTCCAAAGTGAAAAGTATTGGGTCAAGGACATGTGGTCAGTGTTCTTCTCAAGTGAAAGAAACGCCCAGGGTTAACAGCAGTACTGAGTCTCTGAGTCCTAATGCTTCTCTCTGTGCCCAGTAGGAGAGCAGAAATGCTCCTGACTCTTACACACACACACACACACACACACAAAGAGAAAACCCTTCCTGATAGAATGGGAGGTAAGTCAACTTGCTAATATGAAGCTAGCAGTAAAATTAAGAATACTCCCAGGTAATACTTCCAGGTAATCAAGCAAGGTTACAGGAACAAGCTGAAACCTCAGATGAACTCCCAAGGAAACATATCACGTGGTTGAGAGAAACCGAAAGTTCTTGTGAGAGCAACTTGTCAGAATGTGAAGTCGGGCGCAGGAGGCTAGGGGGTTCTCCAGGAGATCGAAGCCACACAGTTAACTTTAACAGCAAGTGATTCTGAGAAAGCATGAGGGGAAAAAGCCTTTTTTGAGTAGAATATAATGATTTGAAACAAACTAACTTAAATGTCCAGCTGAGGGACCAATGAAAGGCATAGCTTTCACTCCCAGAGAGCGAGTATGTGACCTGAGTAGACAATAGTGACATGAGAACGAATCAGCCAGCGCTTCAACATCTGCACTTCAGGGAGCCATATGCTTTCTGTTGTTTTCCTCACCTTGTGCGGCTCTTAAATCAGATTCCGTGTTTCAGCTATTGCTAAGAGGTTGGACATGATATCTGGCCAATGGACAGGGCCTCTGCCAAGTAACTAGATCTCACTCCTGCTAAAGGAAGAACATTGTTCCCTAGAATAGTTTGTCTTTTGATGCCAAAGGAAATCAAATTGTAATCAAGGGCTGAGAACGGACTGAAGTCATCAAGGCTGTCTTGCTTCAGATTTGGCAACCTCACATGTTCCCAGGCTTATTAAATACAATTGACGTTTACAAAAGGGAGAGGCTTTATTGCGTTGGAAGTTGGTTTTAATAGTGCCTCACTAAACCTCTTCTAGAACAGCCAGCATGGCATCCGTGCTCCCATGCCTCTCAAGGACACAGAAGCATAGATAAGAAGGAATTTAGATTTTGTTGAAACAACCCAGTAGAGAGAAAATGCATCTGAGTGAATTGTGAAGACATGATAACCGCATTGAAATGTCTCAGACTTGCTAATGTGTTTTTTGTTTTTCTGGGGTTTTTTGGCTTTTGTTTTGGTGGTGGGGGATATAAGAGCAAGAAATGAGACAGCGTAAACCTTTCTTTATAGATGCGGGATTTGCTCATACTGCCCTAAAGATCCAACTAGAATGAAAACTAAATAGTGCTTATTGAATGCATACTCTATAAAACCGTTCCCTACATATGCTACCTCATTTAATGCTTATGCCCCAATTTTGAAGTTATATTTGCCCTATTTTAGGAATCCAGAATTGAGGCTCACAGTAGTTACGTCATTTACCCCGCCTCACAGCTGGTTAAGTTGCAGAGACAAGATGCAAGTTCAGGCCCCAGAGCTAACGCTCTTGCTGCTCTGCTTCTGTGTTATGCTCGATGTAAAAGTCAAGGAGGCGAAAAGCCAAGTGAAGAATGTTTCTATCCGCTGCCAGGCTTTCCTGAGAGCTGTTGTGCCCAGAAAGGCCACTCTTGCACTTGTAAAATGAAGTGAAGAACTGAGGCAATTTATTCAATGCTTTTGCTTGGGTCTCTCTCTTGAGGAGCACAAAGCATTGTGTTGGCCTCTGTCATCTGTATAATTGTTGTCCCCTTTTCCTTTGTCTTTATAGCCAGGATCACAAACAATCGGAGTGAAAACAATGCTTTGAACCAAACTACGTGGTGTGATTTAAGGCAGTTTATCTTGGATGAGTAAAGCTTTGCAATATGCAAAGTTGGAGACCTTCCTCTGGCTTTCTAACTACGTCCCCACACCTGGTGGGACCGCAGAATGTAAAAGACAGGGTAAGAGGAATTTCTTCTTGCCTCCAATATACAGAAGGGAAAACATTCTCCAGAGTTTAAGGAATATCTGACTTATTTAAAATATTTATTTTTGTCTTAAAAAAACATTCATTTTTGGGGCCGGCCCTGTGGCCGAGTGGTTAAGTTCGCGCGCTCTGCTGCAGGCAGCCCAGTGTTTCGTTGGCTCGAATCCTGGGCGCCAACATGGCACTGCTTATCAAACCACACTGAGGCGGTGTCCCGCATGCCACAACTGGAAGGACCCACAACGAAGAATATACAACTATGTACTGGGGGGCTTTGGGGAGAAAAAGGAAAAAATAAAATCTTTAAAAAAAAACATTCATTTTTATCAAATTGGAAAACGCTAAAGAAGTTTGTTTTCTTTTATATTTTTAGGATGATATCCAGTTAGCCTCTAAGTTATTTAGGCTATTGTTACAGTTATTAAAGTTTCTCATCCTTCACAAGCGATAAAAAAGGAAGAAAAGTTAACCAATTTAGTAATTAGATTGGAAGTCACAGGGTAATCTGTGAGGCTTGCGCTGATCAGCTCCAGTTTTATTTGTTTCTTTTAATTTAATTTGGTTTCGTTTAGCAGTGCACCACATTTAGGAGCACAGCCCACTACGCTAAAAGACAACAACAAAGAAGCCTAATGCTTTGAGGACGAATGGATCAGGAAGTTTCATTAGAGCATCGTAATAAGCTTTGTATGTGGAGCCCGTTTTGCTCGTTGGCTCAGAGTCATGAATGTTAGGAGCGGCTACTATAAACGAAATCCTTTACATAAGCATCTGATCGCCTAGCTGTCCTCTGCTCCTCACTCAGCAGCTTTGTAGTATTTTGGTTAACAGAGCCAATGGACTTTCTTCCACATAAAGGAAATCGTGATTCCACTGGAGGCTCAAAGGGAAAAATTAAAGTCATCAAAAATCTGATTCGAGCAGGCATTTTCTTTGAAAATGGGCAGCATGCTTGGATTCATACTGATGTTTTGCTGAGGGTGCTCTGGAGAGGGCAAGTTTGGCTTTCAATTCCAAAGGAATCATTTATATGGTTTAATCCCACTCTCTGAAAAAGAAGGAGGTACGCTTCTTTTCGTAGAGGGAGGTGAGAAGGGCGTGCAAAGTAGAGTCACGAATCTAAACAGGAATTCTCTGCAGCTGCTCTAAAATGGAATAAAAAACAGTGCCGAAAACAAGGCAACGAGGAAGCAAAGGTCAGCCGTGGAGGAGCAGGGGTGCTGGTCTGAGGCACATTTGCGGAACTGGAGCAACTCAATTTCCGTCTGAGGGACACCTCTGACCCATCCTGCTGGAGGAGGTTGGACCGTGGCAGCTGGCCTTTGATCAATTGACGACATCCTCTGAGTGTGTGCCCCTGTGCCAAACTGACAGCCACTTGGGGAGATGAAGATGAATAATTTTCCCCTAGTGACAGAAACATTCTCTCCATGTTTTTTATGAAAGTTTATGGGCAATGATTGTATTTTATGATAATGACAACAAAGTGCATCCTGGCTAATGTCAGGAGTATTTTCCCCTCTAGCAAAACAATTGTTTTACATCTTTCCATGTGTTGCATCCTCAGGAAAGACACTTTGGCTTAGATTTCCCCCCAAAAAACCTTTCTTCAGATAAACTTTAATAATAGAAGAATATACCTGAAAAACCCCACTGTTTATGGAAGCCCTTTAATGGCTTTAATGTCTGACAAAGAAAGAGCCAGGAAAGCTCTACCAGGATAAGCAGACATTTGCCAGGACTTTTTTCCTTGAGATTATTAACTAAGAAATAGCCCTGCGATCTTGTGAAAAGGCCCCAGATTTAAGCTGGTGGTTGTTTCCTGTTATTCAGGTAGTGGTGTGATAGTGGTTTTACTGGAGAATGCCACAATTATGTGTTTAAAATAGATTATCGTTATTGTTGGTGTTCACATTAGCATCTTGAGGCATAAGCTGCATCTTGTAATGATCTGAATTCAAACAGTTGCAACAGCACTTCCTTGGAATCATGATCTAATGCAAGAAACAATACAGTGCAAATAAATAGATTTCCTCCACTTTAAGCAGCTTGAGTTTTCCCTATTGTGTACGTCTTCACTGGCCATTGAAAACTGGGAAATGTCTTGACAAAGGGTTTCTCTCATTTCCAGGTTAGAAGTCCCTTTCTCACCATTCTTTATTTCTCGGATAAATTCATATACTTTTTCTCCCCATTCAACTAAGACTATGACTAAGTTCAGGGACACTCACCCCCAAAGATTGCACCAGTTGTTGGAGTGGTGAGTGAAGGTCAGGCCGGACTGGTGGGGACCCCCTGGAAATGTTGGCTTGTTGTATTTATAGAATGAACTTGTTCATTTTTGTCTCTGTGGTTGAGCAAAAAGGTGAAAGTTGAGGACCAAAGTGTGGACTTTGTATATTGATATAAGGCTATTAAGAAATCAGAGCTTACAATGAACCTTATTGTCAGTTTTGCCTGTAGGGGAAACTTGCCACTCTCTTTTCAGAGCTTGGAGGAGAGATGGGCTTTCAGCAGTCCCCGGAAGTGTGGTGAGAGTGAGAGTAGAGACAGTATCTGACTTACCCCAGAGGGCCACCTCTGACCATTCTGCTGGATAGATACCAGATGCCATCTCAGGGACTGCCCTTGAATAAATCCAAGGAGAATATCGATTCATTCATTCAGTCAGTAAATATTTATCACGTGCAGAGCATTGAGAAAGAGGCAGACATGTTTAAGACGTGCTCCCACCAGTCAGGGGTTACATCACTGCCTAATTTAAACTCATGCCAGGTCTAAATGACTTCATCACGGAGATGCAATTGTCTTGGCTCCCAGCACACTGCATTATTCTTTTCCTGAACATCCCCCAACATACTCTGCACATCATCTCTGCCTTTGTTATTTCCCCTGAAGCCTGGACGCATTTTGCCAAGAATGAATTGCGTGTTCTTGTGAGGGTAACTCAACCTTTCTTTCTCTCAGGATCTTCGTCTCTAAAATGAGAAATGTGCACTGGATCAGATTGTGCTGCTGTCATTGCATTCCTCACTGGGTATCCAGAAGATGGAGGAGAGGACAGCGTCCAAGTGTTTGGTTCACAAAGCCACTTCCCTGTTCCACATATTGTTAATATTGTTTTTAAATCATAGAACTAGATAATATCATAGGCTCCTATGGCTATAAAATCCTATGATTTGAGCATTGATTAGAGTCCCTGGGAGTTGGGGTGCAAACTGGTCTGCAATGATATTCTGAAGGCAGTCATCCTTCAAAGCCTTCAGGGCTGCCCTCACTAATTCCAGACGGTGAGAACTTCCATTTGGGCATCCTGGGGCTTCTGGTGTCTCATTTCATCCTAGCTCTCCAAAATTATCTTTCCAAACTGCTCTCCAATTTTAGCCAAACTAGACCATCTCTAATTTCCAATTAACTAATATTTTCTGCTCCAAGAGGTCTTTATTGATGCTGAGTGCTTCTTTTGTCAAAATCATACCCATCCTACAAGATTCATCTCAAAAACTCTAGATTTATTTCTGATTACGCTTGTTATGTTTTGCACTGTTGTATGATTTTTTGTTTGCTTGTTTGTTTATTTTTAATAAATGTACAATTCAGGAGTTTTTATTACATTCAGTCTTATACAACCATAACCACTGTCTAATTCCAGAATATTTTCATCACTCCCCAAAGAAATCCTGGGCCCATTAGCTATCACTTCCCATTCTCCCCTCCACCCAGCGCCTGGCAAACACTAATCTAATTTCTGTCTCTATGGATTTGTCTTTTCTGGATATTTCATATGAATGGAATCATGCAATATGCCAGCATTTGTGACTGTGTTATTTCACTTATCATGCTGTGAACTTTGAATTTCATCCATGTTGTAGCATGTATCAATACTTTATTCCTTTTAGTTCGTGAATAATAGTCCATTGTACGGATCTACCACATTTTGTTTATTTATTCATTGGATATTTGGGATATGTCCATTTTTTTGGCGATTACAAACAGTACTGCTGTGAATATTCATGTATATTTTTTGTGTGGACATATATTTTCAGTTCTCTCAAATACATACCTAAAAGTGGAATTGTTGGGTTATATGGTACCTATGCTTAACTTTTTGAGGGACTGCCAAACTCTTTTCCACAGTTACTCAACCATTTTACATTCCCACCAGTAATGTAAGAGAGTTTTGATTTTGCTACATCCTCGCCAAAACTTTTTACTGTCCTCCTTTTTAATTATAGCCACCATAGTGGATGTGAAGTGGTATCTCATTGTGGTTTTGATTTGCGTTTCCCTAATGATTAATCACGTTGAGCATTTCTTCATGGGCATATAGGCCAGTTACATATCTTCTTTGGAGAGATGCCTATTCACATATTTTGACCTTTTTAAAATTGGATTATTTGTATTTTTATTATTGAGTTATGAGTTCTTTATATATTGTGGATATAAGACCCTTATCACTGCATAATTTGAAAATGTGTTCTCCTATTTTCTGATCATATTTTCACTTTCTTGATGGAGTCCTTTGAAACGTAAGTGTTTAATTTCAAAGAAGGCCAGTTTATCATTTTTTCTTCTGATCTGTAGTCAGACACTTTATCTATTGCACCACTGGCCCCTCTTACCTATTTTTCTTTTATTGCTTATGCTTTGGTGTCATATCTAAGAAATCATTGCCTAATGCAAAGTCATGAAGATTTAAGCCTATGTTTTCTTGTAAGAATTTCATAATTTTTCTCTTACAATTAGGTATTTGATCTATTTGGAGTTAATTTTTGTATATGGAATGAGGTGGAGATATAACTTCATTTTTTGGAACGTGGATATCCAATAGTCCAGCATCATTTATTGAAAAGACTATTCTTTCCACATTGAATTGTCTTTGCACCCTTGTTGAAAATCAACCTACCACAAATGTAAGGGTTTATTTATGGTAGTTCAGTTCTTTTCCATTGAACTATATATCTATCTTTATGCCCCTACCTCACTGTTTTGATTACTGTAACTTTGCAGTAAATTATGAATTCCAGAAGTACGAGTCCTCCAACTGTGTTCTTCCTTTTCAAGATTGTTTTGGCTATTATGGTTGCCCTGCATTTCCATATGAATTTTAGGATCCGTTAGTCAATTTCTGTTAAAAAGAAAAAAGGCACCACTTAGAATTTTGATAGGCACTGTGTTAAATCTGTAGATCAAGTTGCGGATATTTGCCATCTTAACAATATAAATTCTTCTGATTCACAAACATGGAATATTTTTCCATTTATTTAGATCTCCTTTAATTTCTTTCTTTTTTTTTTTTTAAAGAAGATTAGCCCTGAGCTAACTGCTGCCAATCCTTCTCTTTTTGCTGAGGAAGGCTGCCCTGAGCTAACATCCGTGCCTATCTTCCTCTACTTTATATGTGGGATGGCTGCCACAGCATGGCTTGCCAAGCAATGCCATGTCTGCACCCTGGATCTGAACCGGTGAACCCCGGACCGCCGAAACAGAACGTTCGCACTTAACCACTGCACCACCGGGCCGGCCCCATCTCTCCTTTAATTTCTTTCTACAGTATTTTGTAGTTTTCAGTGTTTGTCTTACATTTATTTTGTTAATTTGCTCCTAAATATTTTATTCCTTTTGATGCTATTCTAAGTGGAATTGTTTCCTTAATTTTATTTTCAGATTGTTCATCATTATAGAAATATAATTTATATTTGTATATTGATCGTGTGTCTTGCAATCTTGCTGATCTTGTTTATTAGTTCTTATAGTATTTTTCCCTCTATATATGTGTGTGTGTGTTCCTTAGGATTTTCTCCAAGCTCATGTCACCTGAGACTAGAAATAGTTTTACTTCTTTCTTTCTTATCTGGATGCCTTTCATTATTTTTCTTGCCTAATCTTCCTGGCTACAGCTTCCAGTACAACCTTGAATCAACGTGTTAGCAGTGGGCATCCTTGTCTTGTTTCCCATCTAAGGGATAAAATTTTCACTTGTTCATTGTTAAACATGTTGCTCTTTGTGGGTTTTGTAGATTTCTTTATCAGGTTGTGAAAGTTCCCTTCTGTTCCTCTTTGTTAGGTGTTCTTATCAAGAAAGGATTGTGGATTTTGTCAGATGCTGTTTCTGTAGCAGAGATGCTCAGGTGATTTTTCGTCCTTTATTCTATTATTGTGATGTATCACATTGATTGATTTCCACATGTTGAACTCACCTTACCTTCCTGGAATAAATCTCACTTGGTCATGGTGTATAATTCCTTTAGGATGTTCCTGAATTGCTTTTGCTAGTGTGCTGTTGAGAATTTTTATGTCTATGTTCATAATGGATATTGGACTGTAGCTTTCTTGTGGTGTCTTTGTCCGGTTTTATTATCAGAGCAATATTGGCCTCAGAGAATGAGTTGGGATGTCTTCTCTCATATTCTGTGCTTTGGCAGACTTTGTAAAGGATTGGTGTTAATTCTTTTTTAAATGTTTGGTAGAATTCACCAGTGAAGATATCTCGACCTGGGTGTTTCTCGGTGGGAAGTATTTGCTTGTTTGTTTGTTTTTTGTTTTACTTGTTATAGGTTTACTCATATTTTTGAATTCTTCTTTAGCTAGTTTCAGTAGTTTATGTCTTTCTAGGAATTTGTTCTAAATTGTCTAATTTCATCTAAATTGTCTAACTTTTTGGGTGTAGTTCATAGTATTCTCTTATAATCCCTTTTATTTCTGTAAAGTTACTGCTAATACTGTCAATTTTGTTGATCTTTTCAAAGAACGAGCTTTCGATTTCATTGATTTTCTATATTGCCTTTTCTATTCTCTATTTCATTTGTTTTGGCTCCAATTATTATTATTTCCTTCCTTTTGCTTGCTATTCTTTTGCTGATTTCTTAAGGTGGAAGATCAGGATAATTACTTGAGATCTTCTTTCTTCTTTAACACAGGTGCTTACACATATAAATTTCCTTCTAAGCTTCGTTTGCATCACATACATTTTTGTGTGTTACATTTCCATTTTCACTCATTTAAAAGTATTTCATAACTTCACTTGTGATTTCTTCCTTGTCACATTGATTTTTTTAGGAATGTGTAGTTTAGTTTTAACGTATTTTTGAATTCCCTAACTTTCCTTCTGTTATTGATTTCTAATTTTATTCCTTTGTGGTTGGAGGACGTACTTTGTGTGATTTCAGCTCTTTCAAATTTATTGAGACTTGTTTTATGGCCTAACATATGGTCCATGCTGGAGAATATTCCATGTGCACTTGGAAAGAATGGATATTCTGCTATTGTTGAATGGACTATTCTATAGAAGTTTTTTTAGGTCTAGTTGGTTTATAGTATGTTTCAAGACTTATAATTCCTTGTTATCTTCTGTCCAGTTCTTCTCTCCATTATTGAAAGTGGAATGTTGAAGCGTCCATTATTGTAGAAATGTTCGTTTGTCCCTTGAATTTTGTTAGTTTTTGTTTCTTGTATTTTGGGCTCTAGTTAGGTACATTCATATTTACAATTTTTCTTCATGGATTGGCCCTTTTATCATTATAGAATATTCTTTTTTTCTCTAGTATCAATTTTTTAAGGCTTTTTATCTGATAGAGCCACTCCACCTCTCTTTTGGTTACTGTTTAGAGTATATATTTTTCCATCCTTTTATTTTCAACTTATTTGTGTTTTTGAATCTAATGTGTGTCACTTGGAGGCAGCATATAGTTAGGTCATGTTTGTTTCATTTTTTTCCAATTCATTCTGCACATCTCTGCCTTTTGATTACAGCATTTAATCCATTTGCATTTAGTGTAATTATTAATAAGGTAGAAATAATGTCTGCTTGTATGTTTTCTCTAGGGCAGCCATAACAAAGTACCACAGCTTGGATGACCTACACAATACAAATTAATTTTCTCAGTTCTGGAAGCTAGAAGTCCAAGATTAAAGTGTCAGCAGGTTGGACGCCTTCATCAAAGGCAGATGGCTGCCTTCTCACTGTGTCCCCACAGGGTCTTTTTCTGTGTATGCACATCCTTGGCATCTCTTTTGTGTGTCCTAATTTCCTCTTTTTAGAAAGACACCAGTCAGATTGGATTAAGGGCCATCCTAACGACCTCACTTAACTTAATCAACTATTTAAAGACATATCTCCAAATACAGTCACATTCTGAGATACTGGAGGTTAGGGTTTCCACATATGAATTTTGGGGAGGACAGAATTAAGCCAATAACAATGCTATTTTGCTCTTTTTTTTTATATCTGGTGTCTATTTTGTTCATCTATTTTTCTATTACTGCCTACTTTTATGTTAAGTAGATATTTTCTCATATACCATTTTAATTCTTTTGTTGTTTCTTTATTATATTTTTTGAGTTATTTTCTTAGTGGTTTCCTGGGAATTATAATTAACTTCTTAGTTTATAACAATCAAGTTCAGATTAATAACAATTTAATTTCAATCACATACCAAAACTTTGCTCCTATATAGCTCTGTTCTCGCTTCCATTCTTTGTGCTATTATTGTCATACAAATGACATCTTTACTCATTATAAACCCATGGACACAGCTTTATAATTTATTACCTTATGCAATTGTCTTTTAAATCAGACAGAAGAAGAGTTACAAACAAAAAGAAACATTTATATTGTCTTTTATGTTTAGCTATGAGTTACCTTCACTAAGGCTCTTTATTACTCCTGTGGTTTTGAGTTGCTGTATAATGTCCTTTCATTTAAGCCCAAAAGATTTTAGTATTCTTGTAGGGCGGGCATGCTAGTGAGGAAGTCTCTCAGATTGCTTATCTGGGAATGTCTTAGTTTGTCCTTCATTTCTGAGGGAGAGCTTTGCTGGACAGTTCTTGGTTGACAGTCCTTTTCTTCTAACACTTTAACTATGTCATCCCATTGCCTCTGGCCTCCTTGGTTTCTGATGAGAAGCCAGTTATTGGCCTTATTGAGGACCCTTTATGTATGATGAGTCACCCCGCTCTTGCTGCCGTCAAGATTCTCTTTTTGTCTCTGACTTGAAACAGCTTGATTGTTCAATGAGGTTTCTAGAATGGATGTGAATTTACTCTCCTTGGAGTTTATTGAGCTTCTTGGATGTGTATATAAGGGTTTTCATCAAATATTAGAAATGTTCAGCCTTTATTTATTCAAATATTACTTCTTCCTCCTTCTCTCTCCTCTTCTCCCAGCACCCCCATGATGTGTCTGTTGATCGGTTTGATTATGTAGCACAGGTATCCACAGCTCTGTTCTTTGTTTTTATTATTATTATTTTTTTCTCTCTCCTCTTCAGACTGGATAATCTCAATTGACCTATCTTAAAATTTGCTGATTCCTTCTTCTGCCAACTCAAATCTGCTATTGAACCCTCTAGTGAATTTTTTAATTTTAGTTACTGCACTTTTCAGCTCCAGAATTCTTCTTGGTTCCTTTTTGTAATTTATATATTTTTATTCATATTCATTATTTGTTGAGACATCATTCTCAAACTTTCCTTCATTTCTTTAGATATGTTTTCATTTAGTTCTTTGGCCATATTTATAATAGCTGATTTAAAGTCCTTGTCTAGTCAGTCCAATGTCTGAGCTTTCACAGAGAAGGTTTTTTAAAAATGTGTATTGGCCATACTTTCCTGTTTATTTGCATGTCTTATAATTTTTTTGTTAAAAACTGTATATTTTAAATAATATAATGGGTTAAATCTGGAAATCTGATGGCCCCCACCCCAGGGTTATTATTGCTGCTTGTTTGTTTATTTAGTGACTTTCCTGAACTAATTCTGTAAAGTCTGTATTCTTTGTTTATGACTACTGAGGTCTCTGCTCAGTTAGCTTGGTGGCCAGCTAATGACTGGACCAAGATTTCTTGAAATGCCTTGAACTAACAACTATCTCAGCCTTTATCAGTGGGCTCCGTATGCAGGTCGGGGCATGCCTTCAATACTCCAGGAGGCAGGTCACTATTTGATAGCTTTTACTTCCTGTTTGTGCAGAGGCTCAAGGTCCGCCAGAAGTGAGATTAAGACTTTCTCAGGATTTTCTGAGCCTACCCACAGTCCTGAACATGCATGTGGGCTTCTTCATTCTCAGGACTATGTCAGAGCTCTTCAAAAACTCTATGTCCATCTCATTGCCCAGATTTTCCTTTAAGTTTCTTGGCCAGCTTTTCATTTGCTCCAACTAGATCACTGCCTCAGGCAGCCATAACATTAAGCAGTTGCTAGTGATTATTTTTGAAAAATGTCCTGGAGAAGAGCCTGCTTGTATGAGCTTATTCCGATTGTCAGAAAAAGACAAGCCCTGCAAGTCAGGGTTTCCATGAAACTGCCAGACAGGTCAAACAATGACAATTCTCTGGGAAGCAGGCTTTTGGGGTAACTGCAAATTCTTTTGTACCCACTAGTGGCTGCCAGGCTACTGGTTTTCATGGCTATCATGATTGCAAAGCTGTTGGTTTTCAAGGCTACTGCAGAGCCGGAGAGTAAAGGATGAGTGTGGAGCAAGTTAAAATGCCCCAAAGCTCATTGTTCTTACCAAGATTCAGCTGTTTTTATTGAATAAACATTCCTTAGATCGTTGCAAGTTTTTGGATAATTTCCACAGTTCTGAAAAACTTGATTTTAAACATTTTGTCAGTTTTGTCATTGCTTTTATGGAGGAGAAGGTTTTCAGAGGTTCTTACCATTCCAGAAGTCATTCTCCTTTGTTGTAGTCTTTTTTTCCCTCTGCTTTTTCTCCCCAAATCCCCCCAGTACATAGTTATATATTCCAACTATGGGTCCTTCTAGTTGTGGCATGTGGGATGCTGCCACAAGGTGGCCGGATGAGCAGTGCCATGTCCACGCCCAGGATCCGAACTGGTGAAACCCTGGGCTGCCGAAGTGGAGCGCGCGCACTTAATCACTTGGCCACAGGACTGGCCCCACTTTGTTGTATTCTAATGTGTATGTATTATTTCTACTAATTCACTCTACATGTTAATCCAGTCCTTTCTTTATCTTTCTTTCTTTGTTTTTTTTCCCTAATGTCAAGGTAATTAGAAAATCCGATGGATCTTTTGTGTTTTGAGTCCTGGAGTATGGGGATTTTGAGTGAAGAGCTGCTTGGTAGAATTTCTGTGGCAGAGTTAGGGATAGAAAGCAGAAGCCCACTGAAATGCAAGCAGATTTTGGCTTTGGCTTCCAGCCCTGGGACTCACACTTTTGGTATCTGATCAATTGCTAACTTTTTGGGCAGAAGCACTGGTGGATAACATGGTAGAGAGACCATATGTTTCTTGACACAGCTGTGAACTCTATTTATTTTTCAGGTACTCCTTCAACAGAATCCAGAGGGTTCTTAGTAATAACATATGAGTAAACACAGGGGAAGAACGAAGCTGATTCCCTCTTAAATGATGATATTGCTTTTATAATAATCAAATTGAAAAATGAAAGCAAAAGCTATTTAGTCATGGGAGTTAAGATTGCAAAAGAAATTTTCAAAGAATAGTGCTCTATTATTTCTACATTTTAGCAATAATATGCAAACGTAAGATTATGAGTGGGAATTCAATCTAATTAAAATGCAAATAGCAGTCCTCATGCTATGTATTGTGTCAGCTGTAAGCGACAGTCAGAGATGCCAGGGAAGATATTCTCTGTCCCTTTTGCACAAGTGAAAGCATATAATGAGGAAAAATAAAGGATTGAACTGATATGTCTGTCTCCAAATTGCTTTACTAATGTGTGATTATGTTGAGGAGTTGAGTATTACCCCTTTATATCTTAAGGAGTAGTTGCAATGGGAGAAATTAATTTGTTTCTATACTATTTTTGTGTCTATCTGTGGAGAAAGCGGTCTGTATGCTTCTAAAGATATGCCAATTTTAATTTAAATTATTGGGGTAAAAATATCAAGAACTAAGTTATATGTACCGTCATTTATTGTTTGGATGAAATAACTCCTGCCCTGTGGTTCTTTAAAAAACTGTGAAGTTTTTCTAAAGTAATTTAGATGTCTTTCTACTTGGAGGTGAATTGTCATCTTGAAAACAACAACAACAACAACAACTTAGTGCCTTCAATTGCTAAATTTAGACACTTCTCAGGAACACTAACACTTACTGTTTTGTACACATCTATTGTGAGCACCTGCCCTGTGCGTGGCACTGTGCTATGCCAGGCACTGAGTGTGCGATAGCAAACCAAGCTGTTTCTTTCCTTGAGGAAAGCTGTTTCTTTCCTTTACTATATTGGAAGAAACAGCAGAGCAAGCAAATGCATTACAATAAGCTATTTTTTGGGAAGACCAAGAAGTAAGCAGGGTACGAAGGACTGAGAATAAAGTACAGTTGGGTTTTCTATAGAAACAAACCTAGACAGGTTGCATGGAGCCTAGAAAGTTAGACAGAGGCGGGGCAGGCCTGTTCCATGGGATAGTTTATTTTGGAGTTCTAGAGCTGCACTGTCCAATGAGAATATAATGTAAGCCATATCTGAGTCACAGCAGCCACATTAAAAAATGTAGGGGCTGGCCTGGTGGTGTAGTGGTTAAGTTCGCACACTCTGCTTCAGTGGCCTGGGGTTCACCAGTTAGAATCCCAGGCGCAGACCTATACACCATTTATTAAGCCATGCTGTGGCAGGCATCCCACATATAAAATAAAGGAGGATGGGCACAGATGTTAGCTCACGGCCAATCTTCCTCAGCAAAAAAACAGAGGATTGGCAGTGGATGTTAGCTCAGGGCTAGTCTTCCTCAAAAAAATATAATGTAATAAAGAAAACAGTGAAATAATTTTAAAAATATTTCTTTAACCCAGTATATCCAAAATGTTACCATTTCAATGTATAATCAATTTAAACAATTATTAATGGGTATTTTATACTCATTTTTATTAGCTTTCAAAATGTACACTCTTACAGCACATCCCAACTTGGACACTAAATTTTCATTGGAAATAATTGATCTGTATTAAGATTTCATGAAATTAACAGTTGAAAATTAGATTCACCTGCTCAAGTTGTTCCAAACACACTTGAAGTTTTCCAATAACTGAATGAAGTATCAGGTTTGAAGTTTAAATTAATGAAAATTAAATAAAACTTGAAATTCAGTTCCTCAGACTTGCTAGCCACATTACATGTGTTCAATAGCCATGCCATTGAGTCCTTGAAAGGGCAGCTCAGGTCCTGAGGATAACCTGCATAGAGCCCCCCCTGGAACTGGGGAGGTGCGTGGTGATAGTGGGCATTGGGTAAGTGTTTGTTGAACTAGATTAAATGAAGCAGTTGAGGCCCAGTGAGGTTAAATGTCATGTCGAGTATCCCCCAGATAATAAAAGGCAGTGAGGATAAACTAGAATCCAGGACTCTTGCCAGCTAGTAAAATCCTAGAATAGTATCCAGTGTTTGAGTTTCAGAAAATGAATCAGAATTTGGACAGCACGAGAGTTTCTGAAAATGTTTCTAAACCTACTCAGTTCTTGAGTGTGGAGAGAGCACTCCAACAGGAAGAGTTCAGATAGCAGTACCTATTACGCTATTGAGAGCTAGGAAATGCAGTAATAATAGAATAAAGGAGCGATGCACTTTACTTAGCCTCTTTTACTTACAAAGCATTTCTCTGGCTCTGGGGAGAATTTAATTCAAGAGTCGGAACTGCCTCTTCCTCTTTAAAAATGACAGTCTGCAGATGTGAGCAAAGGTGTGTGAAAGGTGTTCAGTTTCAAGGTTGGAGCAGAAGCAAGTGACCTGGGGGTGGGGTGGTGCACTGGCTTGTGCAACTACCTTCAAGAGGAGTAGGGGAAGTTCAGTTTGTTGGCTTCCTGGAGGAGCAAGGAGGAGCCAGTCTCCTACCATCCTCAGTTGTAGAACGTGGACTGGAGAAAGCCACTGTTTAGTCTGTTTGTGCTGCTATAACAGAGACTGCGTAGCTTATCCCATAGACTGGGTGGCTTATAAACAACAGAAATTTATTTCTCACAGTTCTGGAGGTTGCGTCAGCCAAGAGCAAGGCTCCAACAGATTAGGTGTCTCGTGAAGGCCCGTTTCCTAGATGGCCGTCTTTTCAGTGTCCTCACATGGTGGGTGGGGCCAGGGAGCTCTCTGGGGCTGCTTGTACAAGGGCACTAATTCCATTCGTGAGGGCTCTGCCCTCATGACATAATCACCTCCAAAAGGCCCCACCTCCTCAGACCATCGCCCTAGATGTTAGGATTTCTACATGTGCATTTTGGGGGGGACGTAAACATTCAGTCCATTTCAGCCACATTTGGATTGAGAGTCTTTCCTGGGAGGAGAATACGATTAAATGAATGAAAGAATTGAATCAGGAGGCTTACTTTATTTGTCTTTTGTACACTGAAAAAGTTGATTCTCTTCAATTAATTGAGAACTACTCTGTTTAAAAATTTTTAGGAGGGAGAGAACAATTGAGTATGTACAATATTATTGAACAGAAATTGTTTTTTAGTTTATGAAATTTTGTTTGGTTTGATTAGAGTACTAGTTTTCCTCACAATTGGAATGAAAACAGTCAATGGCAAGCCATTGCATTTTAAACAGATATGACAGAGAGCCTGTCAATTTCTTTAAAAAGAACTGCAGGTTTTTTGCACCACATGTGTTTATTTATTTAGCTTTTGGATTGTTGTAATTAGAGAGAAAATGTTACTGTTTCATAAATGGATACAGCTCTCACAAACAAACTCAAGACTAATGACAACTACCATTGGGGTCATTTAGTCACTCTCCTATGGGGCATCCATGATGTCATATCACCTGCCTGTGTTTGTCTCTATTGATTTCATTAATAAGGAGCCATCTGCTGTTAAGCCATATTCTTTCCAAACTTTACCTACTTAAGATCACACTTAAGTTCAGCTTTCTAATATGTTATTTTGATAAAGCAGATGGCAATGAACTTTTAAGAGACTCTAATGGATGCTAAAGCATGCCAGTATTATCTTCAGCATTATGATGGCTTTGGCTAGTTCAAGTTGAGTGTTTTATTTGGGAGCAGAAGGGCATACCCCAAAAATGTCTAAATTATCTTTACCACTGCTGTGTTAAAGTCTGCTGTGATGGTCACTATTTGACTGTCCAAGGACAGCGGTAGGTACATCAAATGGAAATCTGAGGCGTATTTGCATGCTGACACGAATAACATTTGCTAGTGGTCATAATCTTAAAAGCTTCCTGAGCATGCTCATTTGTCCTCTCCCAATTAAACAAGCACAAGTTTCTTGAACTTTTTAAATGAATGTTTTGATATCGACCAGGAACTGAACATAACTCTGAACGGCATGCACTTAAAATAAATGGTTGTCTCTTTAGTATAATTAAAGACATCAGCGTCATCCAAACTTCTCATTTATTTCAGGGAAACCTAGACAAAATCATCTACTTAAGTAAGATAGTCTATAAATTAGATTAATTTGCTAATATGCATTGAGAGTGATGAAAATTCTGAAATTTAAAGTTGACATGGAAATCAGTCTTGATAATGCTTGCTGAAGTAAAATGACCTTACAGAGGAACTTTTTTTTTTTTTGGATGAGGAAGATTGGCCTTGAGCTAACATCTGTTGCCAATCTTCCTCTTTTTTTTTCTCCCCAAAGCCCCAGTACATAGTTGTACATCCTAGTTGTGGGTCATTCTAGTTCTTCTGTGTGGAATGCCACCACAGCATGGCTTGATGAGAGGCATGTAGGTCTGCGCCCGGGATCCTAACTGGTGAACCCCAGGTCTCCAAAGCAAAGCATGTGAAAACCACTTGGCCATGGGGCCAGCCCTACAGAGGAACTTTTAACATTATCAGTGCTTGGATTTTGAGCAGAAATTTGCTCTAATTGCAAGTATGGTATGTGTATTGAGATAAGTCTGCATTTTGCAGTGTCAAATTTCCTTTCCTTGTATCTGAATTGTGTGTGGGGTGGATTTGATGCCTTTTCCATTGACCTAACATGACTCCTCAGATGATGCCAGGAGCCAGAGGAGCAGTACAACTGCGGACTTGCGTTTAGCCTGTGTAGACATGGTGGAGAGAGCCAGCCGGAGTTGCTCAGAAAAGTGTTGGGCTGTGTCATTCGAAATGCAACTTGAAAATACAGAGATCAAAAGATGATGTCTCTGTTATTACAGTGGATGTTTTTAACACTAGTTTTAAAGAATCTTTGTATTTATCAGGGACAGATAGCAAATAAGAAGGGCTGCAAAGAAAAAAATCTAAAGTTAGACACTGCATTTCTTATCATTTTGAACATGTAACTTCTGATTATATCCTTTTTATTTAGAAGCACACAGCTTTACTTGATTATAGATAGACATAACCTGTCCATAGCTTAAGAAATCTGGACACTTTAAACTCTATATTGAGGTAAATATAATCTTATGTTTTGTGACACAATGGGTAGAACTATACCCTGTATGCAAAACAGACGTTAATGCAATAACATCCTTTAACTAACATCTTCAAGCAGTGAAGTGTTCCACATAAATGAATTTTCCTGACAATGAAAGCTTTTCTCTTTGAAATAAAATAAACTTAGAAATAAAGCTTTTGTTTGTTTCTTTGCTTTTGTCAGATATCGATTAACAAGGGTATATGTACTTCTCAGCTACCTGAGCAGAGTTACTCAACATTGTTTAACATTATCTTGATGATTTAGGAACATTTATAGAGAATTAAAATGCAGTAACACTTTTAGTACAGTGTATCTTAAAGTTTAGTGCACATAAGAACAACCTTAGAGCTTGTCAAAAAATATAAATTCTCAGGGACCCATTCCAGAAATTCTTATTCAGTGGAGTTGAATCTGCATCTATGGCAGGCTCTCCTCCTGATTCTGGTCCAAGTAGTCAGGGGAACCACACTTGGAGAAACCTTGCCTTCAAGAGCATCATTTATAAAAGATGAGATGAGAGCATCATTTAGAAAATGATATAACGGTATCATTTTCTAAAATCATAACAACTACTTCTCTCATTGTTGGGCGCTTTTCTACACCCTTCCATGAATTAGCTCATTCAACACTCACGACAACCAATGGGGTAGGTACTATTTTCATCCCCATTTTTCTGACTTAGGACTGAGTGCCAGACTGATTTAAATGTCTTATTGGGTCACTTAGCCACCAACTGGTGAAGCTGGGGTTCGAAACCAGCCTGCCTGACTCCAGGGCTTGACCATCAAGTTATAGGCCCAATTTTAGATATGCAGAGAGAAGCCTTTCTAAATGTTTTGTGGACTTACTGCTTCCATTCTCCAAGTCAGGTTCTCTGAGGCTCTGTTAAGGATCACACTTAGTAACGGGAGTGTCCTATAGCAGTTGGGGTGGCGGACTCGACTCCAGGTGGGGCTTGGCGAGAAGCTCCACTGCTGGTAATGCCCTCATCCTCCCTTCACTTCCTCACCCACTAATCCTAACCAGTTATGCCCCGAGAAACAGAACACCATCTGCAAAAGAAGTGGATGTGTGACATCCGATCAGCTTTTAAAAATAATTATATTTAATGAGTTGTTTTTCTAAGTATAATGTATAATGCTGATTATATAATAATAATAACATGAACTCACTGTGGAAAGTATGGAAAACTAGGAAGGTATCATGGAAAATGTAATATGCAAACTAGTCAGAGATGCTACTGTTACCTTTGGAGACTCTTTAAAATAGCTTCTATATATTTAAGCATAAACAGGCAAATATAAATATGGATTTGCCTGTTTATATGTAAATACACATATAAAGTTATAATCTATATTCCACCGTTTTACATGATTGGGATAATAGTGTATATAATATTTGCGTTATTTATTCTTTACTTACCATTTTTCTGTATTTTCCCAGGATATTAATAATTTTTGAGAACTTCTCATTAAAATTATAGCATAGTTTTCAATCATGGCTATATTTAAATTTGCATAAATCTGAACTTATTTTTGAATTTATCTGGTTTCCATTTTTAGCTATTATAAATAGTGCTGGGAGAAACATCTTTGTATATAAATTTTATCTGTGGTTTAAATTGTTTCTTTAAAATAGGATTCTAGAAGGGGAGTTACTTTGTTAAAGAGGATAACTTTTCTTAAGGCACTTAGCTAATATTTCCCAGGTTACTTTTCTGAATTGCTGCCCAGGGTTACATATCCATCACCAGCACACAAGAGAGCTGACTTCACCTCACCCTCTTACCCTTGTACAACTGAATGTTATCATTAAAAATAAATATTGCCTGACTTAACAATTAAAATAATGTCTTTTATTTCAATTGGTAGTTCCTAGATTACTTCTAAAATTGAATTTTTTTCTGTATATTTCTTAGCAATTTGTTTTTCTTCTTGCCTGACTCATCCATCGTCCTTCTTACCTTTTTTACTTATCTATACTAGCTTTTTATATGTAAATTGTGGCCAGATTTTCTATAAATATTGTAAGGGATTCTTTTGGGATTGAGAGAATGAGTTTAAGGCCCCCTGACTTTATAACCGCACTTCTGGGTGATCGGAAGCTTTCCAATTTATTTCTGGATGCTTGGCTCTATTGCAAACAGTCAATTCTAGTATGCTGGTGAAAAAGGAACGTCAATAAATGCAAGCTGTATTTTCTGAATAACAACTGAAAGTCAGATTGATGTTTCAGATTGATTTTTTCAGGAACTTTAGCAAAGATATAAGGTAAATTAAATTTTTAACTTTCTCTTTTATTTCAGTTGCATGTTTTCAGCTTCTATCTCTTATGTGCCAGAAAATACCATCTCTGTTTATGATACAGAATAACGAGCTTGGAGAAGACCAGTCACTTGGCCAGGGCGTCATCAAGGATCTGTCTTCAGAGTTTTCACTTTTTCTATTACATCAATTTCCTTATTCTTACAAATAATAACACATATTATATACTTTGGCATTTTCTGACAATTTAAATATATTTTTTACTAGTATAATTCAACCTTTTATAGAAATATTTTATAGAATTTTTTTAAATAACTGTAGAAGAAATAAATATGTTCAGGCTTAAAGTTGCAATAAGTACAAATAGAGGTTGGTTCAGACTGACTTTCAGAGAATTAAAATTATTCATAACTTCACACTTAGCTCTGTAATTAAAAATGCATTTCTTTAGTCAGAAAATGATTATTTCAAAAGGAGGAGGAGGAGAAGCAGCAGCAGCAGCTAACTAACCAAACTGCAAGGAATCTAGGAAAATTCTCACTGGTTGCAACTTTACAAATCTATCTCAAAATCTTATATGACTGGTTCTTCCACTTTAAAAAAATGAAAATGCAACCTAAAGGAAATTTATGTTAAAAAAATGGTGGGAGAGGGACATCAAGGTCATAATAATGACCTTAATGGCTTTAAAAAATGCACCTAAATTGGAGACAGGAAAAAAAATTAGGAAAATAAAACAACTATTTTTGAAGAGAATAAATTCTAGATTAAAAATTCACATGTAAAAGAATGAGTTGTATGCAGAGATTTTAATAAATCTGATTAAGCCAAACACTGCCCTATGTCAATAAACCTCGTGGCCTAAGTAAGTAGCAGCGGGCTGCAGGGTGCCTGGTTAACTCTGATGGCCAGAGAGCATCTGAATCCCTCTGGGTAGACTGTCTATCTTCTGGAATCATACCACCAATAAAGTTCTTTATTTGAGCCTCTCCTTGTGGCTGCCTCCAATTCTTTTGTAAATCTTTGCCTTCTCTCACAAATTTATGACTCTTGACAGGATTCTGTGGGTGGCCGGGAGCATCTGGGCTGTTGGCCTTGCCTCTCCCAAACAACGGCGCCCAGACAGAATACAGCACTGAGGTGTCCACATGGAAAACGCGTCCACAGTGATGGAGCTGCTCCACTTGCATATTCATCACTCACATTCAGTTAGGGCCCCAGAGAAGATGGAAAAGCGGAGCCTTATCTTGTCAATCTCAGAAAAGAAGTCTTGTGACCATATCCTTATGTTTCATTAGGTCGATACAGCCCAGGGCAGGCCCATTCCCCGCTCCCTACTCTGGCCTTTCCCTGGCACCAGTCCTATCACCACAACTGCCTCTTTTCCAAGGAAGAGATTTTTGGGAGGGGAGAGGGTATAGGAAGATTGAAATGAACAATTACTACTAACTTGCAGCTCTAAAGATTTTCTTTCCCCTGCGAGAGCTGTGTACAAACACCAAACGGATGTGTTTAATAAAATGCTGAGTCATCTTCCTAAAGCATCTCGGACTCATTATGGTTTCAGAACAACATGGCACATCTTTGGAATGAGGCATGCTACTCTTGGTATCTGGTGTTCGTAGCAAATAATTTGACTCAGCTCTCCATGCGTCTTTGTTTAAAAGAGGGGTAACGGCAAAGTTGAGTAAGTGGGTATTTGAGGGGATTCCAGGGCTGCGAGTGAGGATAAGCATTTGTGTGTATGTGTGTTGCGGTGGGGGGGATGCACATGGCGTGTGTGTGGCCGTGGGTGCTGCTGCATGGGTTCTTCCCACTCTTACCTTCCAGCGGGCGTCTCCAGCACCTGGTTGTGTCACCTGCATCCTCACCTGCTTTGAATGGCCGGAGATGCCAGGGGTATGGAATGTGCATGAACAATGCCCGGCATGGTGCTGTGCACTGGACAAGAGACAAAGTGTGGTGGGAGGAGTCCCTGACAGGAGGGACACTGGAGCAGACAGAAGACAGGAGGGAAGGAAGAAGGGAAGGAAAAGGAGAGAAAAACACACCCTCCATTTGTGAGTGCAAGTGGGTGGGGGGAATCCAGGTAGATTTCAGGGTGGGGCTGCTTGCCTGCAAATCTGGGCTAAAATGGATCCCTCCAATTGCTCTTTCTTCTTCCCAACTCTCCTCCATTCCTTCCTTGTTTGTCTTCTTACTGGCTGCCACCTTCCCACATACCTTTTTTTGGCTTACCTCCTGTTGACTGTCCGATATTTAAAATAATAGCAATAATACACTAACCAATAGATCATTCATTATTTTTGCTTTCTGTCTTCTGTACTGTGGTGCATGGCCTGTGCGGTAACAATCCCAATTGCAGAGTTGAGTCCCTCCTGCACACCTCCCAGGGAGGGGTATCTGAAGGGGGCTGCTGAATTGGGGGGGCGGGTGTTGTCCAGGTTGGGGCTGTAGACTGGTATCAAAGCCGCATTGAGTTCCATTGCTTCCACTGGCTTTTAGCCATGATGTCTAATTTAGTTTGATATGTTAAGCAACACTAAAAAACACACGAGATTTCTACATTCATAAAAAGGACGAAGGTGTTTAAACTAAATTAACAGCACTGAAGTATGGAATCTGAGCGAGTCAGTCAACTAGTCGAGGAAGAAAAGCCTGAAGCAATTCTGATGAAAATGGAACCTTTAATCACCTCGTAGTGGAGAAAACTCCACAGGGTCTTCTGTGCAGCTGGGCCCCAGAATCAAGGTGAGCTATTAGACTTCATTTAATAACATTCCACTAGCTGGTATTTACAATGTGTTGAACAGTGCTTAAAATGGAAAATCTGTGGGGCGTAATTGCATTATTCTATGAAAGGGCTTTATGTGGACTTTCGTAGATTATCCTTATTGTAGTTAATCTTTACAGAATTTTAAATTGTGTGAGACTGTCTTCTTATGTTGAAATTCAAAACATTTACTACTGAGGGAAAATACTAATTAAAAAGTACATTAGGGGCCAGTCCGGTGGTGCAGCAGTTAAGTTCACTCGCTCCACTTCGGCAGCCTGGGGTTTGCCAGTTCAAATCCCAGGTTGCAGACCTTTGCACCGCTTATCAAGTCGTGCTGTGGCAGGCGTCCCACATGTAAAGTAGAGGAAGATGGATGTTACTCAGGGCAATCTTCCTCAGCAAAAAGAGGAGGATTGGCAGCAGATGTTAGCTCAGGGCTAATCTTCCTCAAAAAAGAAAAAAGTACATTTAGGGGCCAAACCCATGGCTGAGTGGCTAAGGTTCCGTGCACTCTGCTTCTGCAAGGGCAGTCCTTGATTAGTTGCCAAATTAATAGCACTGACCAAAACTTTTCCTATGGCTCAGAGGCAGAGACAGCTCACTTACACCTAGGATGGTGAGGAAAGACCAGGCTCAGAGATTTGGGAGCTCGAAAGATCTCAAGATACCAGCCTTTCCAGCTCCTTATTGGTAAAGGCAGGTGACGCGTTTTATAGCAATCCAGACCCAAGGGAAAAAAGATTTGGAAACATCAGTAGCCAGCGTGTGGTAGACAGGGAGCCTCCCTCCTAGGCCAGGGCTCTTTCATTCTACCTCAGCTATTCCTTTAAAAACACATCCAGTCAGGGAAGCTGAAACAGTAATGACTAAGGACCAATGTCTAACTTTGGAAGCTCGGGAACTGGATACAAAATTTTATATTGAAAATTGATATATTACAGGGTTTCCACAAAGCAGTTAATAATGTATTTCCTAACACTGATTATATCAAATATTAAATAATTAGTGTACTTAATTAGCTTCAACCCTTTGGGCCAGATTCTCCCTGGTTTGTACATTACTCACACATTCAGGGACTCCATCATTTCTTTCTTTCACTGTCTTTTCTGGACTCCTAGTGGCCTACCAGAGTGAATAGGAGACCTGTCTGGCTGCCCAGCACACCAACAGGTTCCACGGAATGATCCCTTCCAGGCAGAACCGACGCCCTCTGTTTCTTATCTGGTGGTGCTCTCCTCAGCCGGAAGCCCCACTTCTTGGCAAGATTACTTATCTTATCTATTAAAAGGACAAGAAAGTGCTCCTGCAAAGATACCAGTGGACTTGCACTTCCCTCTTCCAGATCATAGAACTCTGTCGGAAGGATTCTTTTGGAAAAGGTGCTTCTTATCTTGTTTTACTTTGAAATCCCTTCAAAGGAGAGTGATGACCCAGGCAGCGGCAATGGAGAAGTCGGGTAAGTTCTGCATCAGGAGCGGAGCGCCAAGTCGTGTGGGGAGAGTGGCGGAGGCAATGCGCTGCTTGGTTGGTTTCCACGCTCACAGCTTTGCTGGCACCGTCTACTTTTTAAAAGTTGCCAGATCAGTTTCACCGTTTTGAGACTCTTGTAGATTTTTGAGGTGGAATTCCCGGCCAGAAGCTTTTGACAACTGCTCTTTTTCCTCTTCAAATAGGGCTCTTTTACTAAGATTCGTGTCTATTTTTTAACTCTTTTGAAACTTTGATTTATCGAAAAGACTGTGTCTGTGGTGTCCATGCACAAAGTTTTGCAAATTAAGGTATTTCATAATTCTGTGCCAGTATAAGGAAATAGGGTAATACCCTGGGAATGATACTGCCACATGTTTCCTAACGATTAAAGTGTATGTATATGGGACATAAATTTTGAAGCGAAGATATTTAAATGATAAAATTCTAGCATATTGTCAGCGTTGTCATACTTAACCATACCATAGCATGGCTAAGGGGCAGTCAGGAAAAGTAGTTTCGCCAGCCATCTGTGATATATCGTGGTTTCAGGTTATTTTGCAAGTGATTGCTGCTCTGCTATGTCTTGGAAATGCAGTTTGTCTAGCAAATAGTTAGAGAATGCTACTTTAAAGTCAAATCTATTCTTTTTTTTAAACAAATAATAATTTGGGATTTTCTTTTCAGCTCTTACTACAGAAAAGTTTTGCTGCAAGAAAAGTATTTCTAGGAAATGGCCAACTTACTTCATTCCTATTCATAGTGAAAGTTAAAAAAGAAAAGCAGGTGTGACTAAATCTTGTTGCTTGGTAACTGGAAGCAGACGCATTTGAGCAGGAAAGAAGTATTTGCCAAAGGGACTCATTTTGGTGCTCCCCCAGTTGGCCCACTGACCTTGTTAGTGTGTTGGGTACAAGCTTCCCTTTGCATTTAAGCTTCTGCCCTGAGACCTGCGCAGGCGATTTCTGGTTGGGAAGAGTTTATTTGGCTGAGTGCTGGATGGCAGGCCAGTCGCTTGCCTTGTGGTCTATGGGGGTCTCAGGGGGTTGACAGAGGTAGACAGCTGTGCAGTGCAGCAGCTCCAATTAGCTCAGCTTCTCCAGTGTCATAGTGATGAGTCCGGCCAGGATGCAGATATGACCGCTTACACTTCCTTCTCAGGAAAAAAGAAATCAAGAACCTGGCTCTTCCGGACATGAAGATGAGTAATGCAACAAAGTTTAATTCTCACTGTGATTATAAATTGTGTTTGCACGTCTTAGAGAGGTTGGCAACATGTCCACAAAAGTGAATAAATGGGAGAGAGGCAATATTAAATCGGTCTTCACAGAACATCCCAGGATTCCTACCCCGGGAAGGCCCTTGCTTAAGTCACATTTGGAAGCTCTGTTTTTGCAATATTAAAATGATGCAAGACAAGCAGGCTGGAGAAATTTTGGAGTTCTGGGTCAGTATTACAGTTGCACATGCTCCTTAAAATCCATCACAGTAAAAATGTAGATTGAACAGGAATTGATTTAGAAAGGAATTAGAAAGCCTGACATGTTTTTACAAGGTGTTTCAAATTGATTGGTTAATCCTCACAACATCTGAAGTGAGGCATCACGGTCCCCCATGGAGGCTGCAACTATAGTGGGATTAGAACTCAGACAGAGTAATTAGTCCAAGACATCGATGAGGGAACTTCTTATATTGTACTTGGTTGATAGATTGCAAGCGAGGCTTCATTTTGGGGGCCAATGAATTTTAAGTGCGTTAAACACAATTAAGGTATATCCTTGAGCCTTTGCATTCTGAGCAAGATAAGCAGATGGCTTCTGAGACTTTATTTCATGATATTATTCAAATGGAAACCTTCTCTATTTCTTTTTATTTACCCAACTTCTATCATCCTTTAAGTGTGGACTCAAATTCTATCTCCTCCATGAGGCCTTTTCAGCCTGTAAAAATAGCTATGGTTTGCTGCTAAACAGTTTATTTCTCATCTTCACAGCAACTCTAAACATTTTAAAGATAAAAACAGCTGGAGTTTAGAGCACTTCTTTACTAATGAAAGTGAGTCAGAATTCAAACTCACAAATGCTCTGTGCTAATGCACGTCTTCTGAAAAATCTCTTTCTCCCTCTTACATTGTGTAATCTGCCATTTGACTTCATCTTTATTCATCATTATTTAAATATTTTTATATTACTCTTAGAATTTATCAATATTACGATTCTTTCAAAGCAGAAACCGTGGTTATATTTCTAATGAAAACTTCCTAGTAGTTGGCACAGGTTGCAAAAGTTAGACATTTAAATACTGATGATATGACTTACTATTTTAAAAGTAGGAAAAAGGGCTTGTGTGCTGGGCCAATGCTATTCCTACCACAACTGATATGGTCTATGTGTGGAACGAAATGGAGATACTGTCTCAGTGCTTGGTCCTGTTCTGAACATTCCCAATATTTATGGAAGCTTCACTCCAGACCTGTGAGTAATCCTTGAGGGGCTGCATAACCTTGTATGGAGCCTGGTATGGAAACAAAAGATGTTTATTGAGTAAATAAATGATTGAAAGCAAAGAATAATTACACAGGAAGACTACACTCATCCATGATTCAAAAATCTTTTCTCTCTGTAACTGGTCAACTTGCACTACGAGAGTGCAATTTCATCTCCTTGTAGAGAAATTTCTGGATAAATAAGTTTTCATAGGGGTTGGTATGATGGCATTGCTCTTCTAAGATTTCTATTTTGCTCATGAATGTGTTGATGGTCACCTTCCTTATCTTTTAACAGAAATTACAATGTTTACCTCCAAGTGAATTTCCTTTCTCTGTAGAGATGTTACTTTGGTAGCTATCATCTTTTTCTGTATAAATGTCAAAATCTGCTTTGTAAGAAAACATCAATGAAGTGCTTCATCTTGAAAACTACAGTTGATCTTAAAGAATGTACTGAGTGATATGACCAAAGTCAACACGAAGTTGACTCCCAGAGCTTAGAGTAAAAGCTGTTATGCATCATTTGGCATTCTATCTGTTGAGGTAGAATGGGGGAGATAAGCAGAGAAGAATTGTTACATTATGATGCTTGCTGTATGAGGCTGAGAAGAAAGAACTCATTATCTAGCTGTACAACAGAATTTTGCTGAAACAGAGCTCATTTGCTTCACTAACATCTAGGATATATTTGAAAAGGTAGTGAACAGAGAAGTATGCTAAAATAATGCCACAACTCCATCATCTTTTATATATCGTACATCACCCATGGGCGAAGGGACACAGGAGATGGCTCACCACTTAGACGCCTAAAAATCATAAAGCTATAGAATTTTAGAGCTAGAAAAGATTTTAGAAATCCTTTAGGTCAGCTCATTTTTGTTTGGGATTGTTTATTCTTGTCTCTTGCATGAGAATCTCATAAGATCTTATGATTTCGATATAATTCTGATAAAAGGTGAACCAAATAGCTTTTAAGCAGGGTAATGAATTCATTCACTCATCCATCCATTCATCCAACAAACAGGTGTTGAATGACCACTGTATGTCAGTTTCCCCTAGTTTCCAGGGACAGAAGGATGGATAAGTCAAAGGCTTTACCTATGGGGAACTTATAGTCCAGCATTGGAATCCCACATGTAAACATTTAATTCTGATACCACATAATACTTGTTAAAAGATGAGTGTTTACAAAATGCTATGGAAAAGCATAGGAGGGAATAATTTCTTCTGCTTGATATAGTTGGGAAAATCTTCTAGAAGAGATGGCATTGGAATTAGGGCTTAAAAGATGAATGGATGTTTATCAGTTGGAGAAGGGAGAGAGAAAGGGAATGGTATTTCAGACAAAAGAAAGAGATAAAAATACGCAGTGAGTTCACAGAGCAATGAATAATTTGGTACTGTCTGAAGGTAAGTGGGAAGATAGAAACGATGTTTATCATTAACCTAAGGCTTTATTGACCAGACCTGTTGTGGTTATTTTAGAATACTACATATCCCATTTCTTCTTTTCAGTTTTGAGCAGGAAGCAGTACTCGTTTCCAGAATCATGAGGTTTGTTATGTAAACAGCCATGGGGAGCCTTCACAATAACCTTATCTTCCCTCAGTTAGGTAAACAGGAACCAAACCCTGACACATTATCAAAAACAAGGACAGCTGGCAGTAATCACACTCTACAAATACATAGCATTTTGTCATTTTATTTTATTTTTTTAAAAAGAATAAAGAATAAAAAGTGACACATTTCCTAAATAGATATTCTTGACACTGGAGTATGTTACGTTTCCCGTCTTTTCTTTATAACCCATTGGAAACCATACCTTTAGTTCGTGTTTGCGTGTCGAGTTTCACAAATCTTACTGAGAGAGTTCCACGATTCCATTTGACATTCAACTTTCAGGTCTAAGTTGATGGTAAAGTCACAGAATCAAATACAACAAATGTACTTAGCCAAATGTAGACAGCCTAGCATAAAGCTGAAGAAGTTTCAACTGCTCAACCTTAAGAGAGTTGTGAAGAACTTGACGGCTTTTAAGGACAAGCAGCAAATTTAAAAACAGAAGAATAAAATCCTGTAGCATTTCTTTAAGACATACTGGTACACTTGGGAGCCGTTCTCATCTTATTTTTACATTTACATTTTCTTTTTGCAAATATCCTTGGCAAAGTGCCTACAGAACAGAACCTAAGAAGAATAATTAAAACCATTTTCTGTCAGCCTTTCCTTCATTTAACTGAGCCTTCCCTTCTGATTAGACTCAATGCTCTTGCTGTAGACTTCTGCAAAGGTCAAGCCTCTGCCCAACAATATTTTTCATTTAAATAAAGCCACACGTTTATTTCTATATCATTCCTTCCAACTTTCAAAAGTTCCAAGGATTCCCAGCTTCTTTTTTTTTTACTTGAAGTATAGATGACATACAATATCCTATTAATTTCTGGTGTACCTCATAGTGATTTGATATTTATAGACATTACAAAATGATCACCAGGATAAGTCCAGTTACCATCTGTCACCCTACAAAGTTACTACAGTGTTATAGACTATATTCCCTGTGCTGTACATTACATCTCCATGACTTACTAATTTTATAACTACAAGTTTGTACCTTTCAATGCTCTTCACCTCCTTTGCCAGCCCACCCAACCCCTCCCCGCTCTGGTAACCACCAGTTTGTTCTCTGTATCTATGAGTCTGTTTCTGTTTTATTTTGTTTGCTCATTTGTTTTTTTTTTTCAGATTTCACATATAAGTGAAATCATACGGTATTTGTCTTTCTCCATCAGACTTATTTCACTTAGCATAATACCCTCTAGGTCCGTACATGTTGTCACAAATGGCAAGATTTCATTCTTTTTTATGGCAACTTCCTTTAATGTTATGTTTTTTGGTTCCTCTGCCAGCATAAAAACTTCACGTTTGTAAGACAATAATAGTTTGTCACCCAAAATCGCATGTGCCAGTTTGTTATTCTTCTTTTAGATGCCATTTTCAAAGAGCACTATAAAAGTGCTGAAAGAGACAGGATGGCTGGTAGATTTTCAACAGAAATAAAAAAACCAAGAGGCATCTAGGCACAATACTCCCCACAAAGACCCATGGCTGGAATATTTCCCACCAATACACAATTTTTACGTTTGAAGAATCTGTACAATTAACTGAATTTTCCATTTTGCTTTCTTCGAATGGGGCCTTTCCATCAGGAGATGTTTTCTTTTGGTTCTACCTCCTATGGGCTGTCTTCTTTAATCTCTTAAAAAGTGTCTTACGGAAACAACTGTACGTAACGCCCATCTGTCCGTCACATATCTGCTGTCTGTCATCCATCCCTTGGACCTGCAGTTGGCCAGTCTTATGACAGGCAGTGGAGTGCACTCATAGCCTTCTTCGGTCCCGTGTAATAAATGCTTATTAACTTGCTAAAGAAGAGAAGGGAGCCTGTGATGTTTGCGTCAATTACCGCTCTCCCAGCATTCTAATAAAATGGAGGCTTTCTCTCTGCCCATTTGTTTACATCATATGGTCCTTACGGGCTGACATCTTTTTGGTTAACTTTATATAGCAACTAGCAAATGCTGCCAGGATATAAATTATTTTATTTTGATGTTACTGGTGAACAAAACTCACTGTGCTTAATCTAAGCTTAAAAGTTTGTCTTAGGTTGCTCTGGGTGAACTTCAAGACATACATTTATTAGCTCCTTGCAATAAGCTATGAAACATCCTTTGGGTAAAATCACTTTTTCTCACTTACATATCTTCATCTGTTCTTCAGATTTTCACAGAAGCCCAACAATCGTCAATTCCGGTGATGGTGCTTTTTGATCCAAGCTGTACTTGATTTGAAAACAGTTAATTATAAAGGAGGATTTGCCAAACCAGAGTCATCAGTGCCTCCCCTTGGAAATCTCATTTAGGAAAACTTTGATGCTTAAAAAATATTTATCTTGTCACAATTTAAAATATTTATCTTGTCATAACGGAAATGATTTGACACCAAAGTATGCATTTAAACAAAAGAGTTCAGAAATTTTTAAAAGTGAGGAAGTCTGAGAATAGGCCTAAAAGTAACATGCTGGGAAGAATATTCCAAAACAGACCACCCGTGATCTTCTGTTGATGTTCCTTTGATACCCAGTTGCTATCCCTGCGAGGGGAGCGCTCACCTGCCCTGCTGCGTGATGGGGGGACTACATAGTCAGTCCTCTACTCATTACCATTTTGTCACCATGCTTCCTTCTAAACAATTTGTTATTCACTACCACCACTATTTTAGTTGTTGTTGTTGTCACCACAGCTGTCTGAGTTTATTTTCCTTGTTGACTTCTTGGTATTATTCTTTTCCAAATCCATTATTTTTCACTCATCTGGAATGAATATCATTTTCTTAGGGTGGTTTAGTAAGACACATCAAACTGGAGATCAACATAAGGAAGCTTTGAACAATCAGAGGTGAGCTCCGCTGAGTTATTCCTGCATGTACCCTTCCTCCGTCTTTCCCTAGCATTACTATTTCTGTCTTATTGCCCCAGGGGTCCATTTTTTTCTTAGTTGATCCATAGGTGAGCAACTCTACTATTCTTCTTGTACAAGCTTTGCCTAAAAGCTCTTATTTCATTTCTCGAATGTCACCTACCAATGACATTATGATGCTGGACAGTGTGACGCTGCAATCTCATTAATGAAGGCTGAGTAGTTGAGAAAGAGAATAGCTCATCAAATTAGCTCAGCTTTCCTGAGACACGAGAAAGACAAACCCTCCAGAGGGAAACTCAGGAGTAGAAAATTTCAGGCAGCGCACGCCTTCATTCCAGAGAAGTTGAGAACTGAAGAGATCTTCATCTGGGGGCAGATTTACTGACGTTACCTCAAGCACCGGAGCTGGTCCTTCCCGAGCAGACCTCAGAAACTCCTTTACTTGACTCTAAGTCACCACGGATTTACTTAGTGACCATTTCTTTTGCATCTTTTAAAATATATAACTAATTATAAAGTGTAGCTACATTTGGGAGCAAAAGTAACATTTGAGTGGGGGAAAAAGCAGACCTAAAAGAAAAGACGTAAATTTAGGTAATGCATAAGGGACTATGTCTCATCTTTCTAGTAAATTCCTTGCTGTGGTGGCTGTGGTCCACTAATATTGGAAAGATGAATGGCCACACAGTACTGATGAAACTCAGCTTCCAGATTAGAATTAGTATAGACTGGTTTCTTTGTTTGTTTTAAAAAGTTGAACAAAGTTTGGACCAATGAAGGAATTGCCTCTTCTTAACTACTCCCAATTTGAATATAATTTGGCTTTAGTTCATCTTTCTAATGTGTAATAAACAAATGGATAATAAGTATTTTACTGAGGTTGTAAACTTTCATGACCAAGATAAAGGTATGCACAATATAAAATAATAGCACAAAAGAGACTATCTGAGTAAGTTATCAATGTAGCTGGGTATATTACTGTGACCAGTTCATTTTTCAAAATAGCCCCCACATATGTCCAGTACAGAAATGGAATTAGAGGGATAGCCCAGTGCTTTATGACACAATGAAGGTTGGCTGGAATAGAAGCAATTTGCTTAATTAAAATGGTTCCATTACAATTCTGTGTAAACATTCAAATCGTACCTGTGTCTGAATCATGCATCGACACAGCATCTTTCATGCTCCCCCAGATTAACGGGGACACATTCTCAATGCTCCAACTCAATGACCAAAATCTAATTTTAACAAGGTAGAAGGAGAATGTAAGGAATTAGATAGGTTGCAAACTTTCCGGATCTTATTCTAAGGGACTTGAAATTTTACAGACACGCCTTTAATTTTTTAATTAAAAAAATTCACTTGTAGTTTGTGGATTTGGATATTGAGTTTTTGAAACAGAGTATCTTCCAAATATAGCAAATGTTTTAAAGTGTTTTTGCTGTGTAAGGAAAAGGGTTTTTTCTTTAATAAGTGCATCTCACAAAGTCAGCAAAAGGTCACTCTGTAAGGTCATCAGACTTTTTAAGGCCAAAGTATAAAAAATAAAAATCAAACCAGTGGGAAACAAATCAAAAGAGTTCTAACTGTGTTAAATAAAACATTCCTTTTGTAAAAGTAGCTAAATAGTTAAACAGGCTGGCACCAAACCTCAGATTTTCCCCAAGTCAAACCACATGTGTAATTCTCAGATATTAACAACCCACTAAAAGGACACTTCTCTAAGTATGAGCAATGCAAGGGGTGTGTGTGTGTGTGTGTGTGTGTGTACTCGCGCGCGCGAGTGTGTGTGCCCCTGTGCTGGCTCTCGGTCAGGCTTCTTCGTGTGGAAGGTGTGGATGTTGATGCCGCG
This sequence comes from Equus caballus, assembly GCF_041296265.1. NCBI lineage: Eukaryota > Metazoa > Chordata > Mammalia > Perissodactyla > Equidae > Equus > Equus caballus. Next base: position 95,273,693 of record NC_091700.1, read on the forward strand.
TTGTCAGTGGGACACCCGTCCAGGATCAGAGTCTCCGCTGCCCTTCATGGATGTCAGTGGTTTTAGCTTCTGTCACCTCTCACTGCCCAGATCTGAGCGGACAAGGTATAACTCAGCGGTTGGGGGTGATCAGATCTCACTATTCCAGTGTGAGCCGGAATGTTGATTCATTTTTTTTATTCTACATTCCATGCCTTGTAGTAAAAGAATAAGAGTTGAGAGTGAAGGATAGATTGTTGTGAATTTTTACATTTTCTCCTGAAGGATGTTTAAGACCTTTAGTTTTAATAGTTCCAAAATATGTACTGCCCTGGGTTTGGTTAGAAAGTCATCCATCAAAGCTTCTTTGCAATCTTCTCAAAAATCTAAAGCAATTGTCAGCTCCTAGCTGAGGTTCAACAAGGGTTTTGGTAAATACATAAATAATGCAACAACAAATCAGGTAACGATTAAAAATAAACTATTTGTTAATCATTTATTTTTCACTTATACTTACCAATTTACCAAAAAAAAGTTTGAGGCATTTAAATGTTAAAGCATATCTAAAGCAGAACAATTAAAATAAAAAGAGAACAAAGTTAAGTTAAAGTAAGGCCGAAAGAAACGCATCATACCTCAGCAATGCTGGACTCAAATCTAGCTCTGAGTTTCTGGAAAGTAAGTAAAAAAAAGGAAAATTAGATTGGATTAGATTAGATTAGATTAGATTAGGTCTTTGCCAGATTAAAGGACAGAAAAAACACAACCAAGGAGTGAAACATACTTTTAATCAACAATTCTATGAAGAATGCTTCATATATGGATTCCAACAAAAATAGAGAGTTTATATTCTGCAGGATCATTTTTGATCACGGTTTTACGGGAGAATTTCCTGCCCAGGTCAAGTTCCAGTATGATTCATCCTAAGAGTATCATGTTTCTGTCCTTCAAACTACTTAGCGGAGTTGTGATTTAGATGTGATTATTATCTGTCTCTTGCACCGAATGAAGGTTAGTTCAATGAGAGTAGAGGCCAAATTACTTTTGCTCGACATTGTATTTCAGGCACAGGGCTGGCGTAAGGAGCACTCAGTAAGGAACTGTTGAACGAGTGAATTCTTCTAATGAAGGTCTTTTATACCATCCCTTCAAACCCCAAGACATTACATTAAATTTCAACCTGTGTAATGAATTTACTCTAAGAGGGCAACGATAATATAACCTAGTCGTTTCTGTTTTGATGATATCATTATTCAGGAATACGGCTTAGAAAATCTAGAGGAATGGGTAAATCAAATGCCCCATAGATTTGTCCCTTCAAATATTTGGTGTCTCTGGTAGGTTTTGGCAAATGCTAGTTCATAGGAATTCATAGTTTTCTGGGAACAAAACGCTTGAACTGTAACTCATTAGAGAAAGATTGAGACCAACATTGAAATGGAACTGTGCACTTTCCTCTGTAAGCATTCAGAAGTCTGGATTTTATTCTTGCCTTGGTGAACTATGTCGCTTTCCGTAGGAGACAATATGGTACAGTGAAATGAGGAGGGAAACTGAGGGCCAGTCAAAACCGAGTTCAAGTCTCAGCTCCGCCACTTTATCTATGAGAAATCAGGTAGAATCTCCTGCCTAAGACACAGATTTGTTCATTGTAACGTGGGGCAATGACACCTGCAATTTCTCAGGATTGTTGTAGAGATAAGTGACAATGAATGAAAGATGTCCAGCACGTAGTGGGGTAATACATAGAATTTGTTTTTTTTAATGAATAGTTTCTTGGAGGCCATCTAGTTAATGGAGCTGAATAATGCTCCATTATGAATAATGGAGCTTTACCAGAGGTACACCTAATGCCCTGGGGGGAATTCTGGAACCAAGATGACTTTTGGGTTCAGCATATATTAATGACAGTTCTCCAGAAGTTTCCACAATGCTCTCACATTGTAGAGCTCAACCAATAGTTGCTGAATTAAGAGTGAATAATGAATCAATTAATAAATTTGGATCTGAAACCTCTGGATTTTGTTTTATTCCGACTAGAATAAAACTCCAAGGGCAATGAACACTAAAGTTCATTTTAGCTTTTACATTGTTTTTATCCATCTATGAGCTTACCATTTGAAATCTGGGTTTTTGAATACCCTTGAAGATTAGTGAATTTAAAAGCATTTTAAAAGCCAAAATGTGTCCCATCTCCTTCTAGCCATCATATAGCACATCTTAAAACAGTCTCTCTATATGTCTGGACTGCAGTAACACAGCATAAGGTTTATTTGCCCACAAATTAAGTATTTAATGGTAAGAAAATATTATTTATCTTTATGGCATATTTTCTGGTAAATATTTCTATTCCTGGAAGCTAGCAGGCACTCAAAGAACTTGGGGGAATAAATGAATGAGTGCCTTCTATTTCACTTCATTTAGAACCAACTTTAACTTTGTTATAGTCTAGGTGTCCCTAACTTGCATAATTGCTTTGGTTGCTAAAACTGGAACATCAGAATTTTCTTTATGAGAAATCTGTTTCATTGAAAGGTAAACAATTCTCTTTTTGTTTGGGAAACAGATTTAGCTTTCAATAACCTGCACTCTCCCATCTGCTCCAACTATGAATTGAACATACAATTTGTCATCATGACAGGATGATGCCAGGTTAGAGTCACTGGGCAGGAACAGCGTCTGGAGTCCACTCTCTTCTGAAAAAGCCATCAGGCCCTTTGTCACGCAGCGCAGGTCATTTTGTTAGTTTGGAGAGCCACAGCGTGACACAGAAAGAAGGGCAGTACTCTCAAGACATCTCAGAAGCGGTGTACCTATTTTAGAAAGAGATACGACTACACATACAAAATAATACAATTATTCCTATCAAGCCTTAAATCTTCAAGCAATTATCCTAAACGTTTGTAAGCAGTTCAAACAAATGAAATAATCTAAGCTTAGGAAATTAAAAGTTTTGTATAAAAAGATATTTGACAAACAATGGGTATCCTTATTGCTATTTCCAAATCTTTGACATGAAACACAGATGGATGAAAATAGGAAGCTTGGGTTCTAGACACTGATTCTACAGTCCATGAAAATAATGAAAAAATAAAGTAGGATTTTCCTGAAGTCCGTGACTTTGTATCTTTGAAAAAAAAAAAAGGCTGGAGTCAGCCTGGGAGACATCAGGGGTTTGGAGATCCTTCGGGGGACTTCAGAGGGGTGAAAACCATCCTGCTGGGGTTACACCTGCAGTTGTTCCCATTTGCTTACTGATTCTGATGAAATATGAGGTGCATTAAGTTACTGTTTTAAAAAATCCACTCTAAGTCTTTTAGAAGATTGTGGCTACCAGTGCAGAAGGAAGGAGATTTGCACGGCTCCTTTAGAGATGACCACAGCGGCTCTCGAGTTTAGGGAACGACTATCCTGCCGATCTCGCAAGAGTGAATCTGCTGTTGTGCGTTCAATCCCCTCTGAGCATCCGGCACATTTTATTTTTAAGTCCAGCCTGTGAAATGTAAGGGGGCAGGATAAGGGGGTGGGATCTGGTCACTCAGCCCTAGCCCGTCCCGGAGCCTCTCCCTGCACCCAGCAGCCTCCCTTGAAGCCATGTTGACTACAGCAGGGTGAGACCAGGGTGTGTGGCTGCAGAGGGAGTCTCCCTGATTCATACACATGCCGCACGGACAGACGTTTCTTGCCAAGAATGCCTTTTCTTGCTCTCTTTCAAATGAGAGCTAGAGCCCCAGCAGGACACGCGGTGCAGCGCAGTGGTGTGCAGCGCAGTGGTCTGCAGCCCGGGTCCTGCAGTCCGTCTGGGTTTCAGTCAGAGCTCTGCCTCTCTGGGCCTCAATCTTCTCATCCAACAGCACTACCTGCCTTGTGGGATTTGGGGAGGATTGACTAATAAGTGTGGGAAGAGCAGTTAGAGCGTGCCAGGTGTGTAGCATGAGTGTTGCCCTTGGGGTGTGACATGGGCCCTGAATACCCTGAAAGAGGTTCACAGAGGGGGACACTGAGACCCAAAGAAGGGAAGTGATGCTCGCCTACTGCGGATGGAACCAGGGCTCCTAGTCACTGTCCTGAGTTCTCGATACTCTCAGTACTTTTTATTTTTTAGTTTTTAAAGCTTTAAACTTCCTATATCATTAATTCAGAGAACAGAAACTAATTTTCAAGGGGGATTTTTAAATTCCAGGATATGTTCGCATTAACAAGATTTTGTTTATTTTAAAGATAAAAGTTAGCAGATAGGGGGATGGGCCTCGTGGCCAAGTGGTTCTAGTTCCACGTGCTCTGCTTCAGCAGCCCAGGTTTGCAGGTTCCAATCCCAGGCTCGGACCTACTCCACTCATCAGCCATGCTGTGGAGGCTTCCCGCCTACAAAGTGGAGGAAGATTGGCACAGATGTTAGCTCAGGGCTAATCTTTCCCAAGCAAAAAAAAAAAAAAAAAAAGAGGAAGGTTGGCAATGGATGTTAGCTCAGAGCAAAACTTCCTCACCAAAAAAAAAAAAAGTTAGTAGATAAACCAGTTATAGCTCTTGTTTTCCAACTACAGGTTTGTATTATCATTAAAGTCATTATCAATATGATCAGATCTAGAATCTGTGTAAATTATTAAAAGCTATATGATACCATAAACACCAAAGCTGAGCTGTCTTAGTAGAGAAGGTGTAGAAGAAAGCTAACCTATGCCCATAGGTCTAAATGATGACATTTGATAAGCTTTCTAGAAACGTTAATCATACTATATGATTGAAAAGATAGGATGACAAGTATATTAAAGGAATAGCAATTTTAAAAGAAGATACTTACGTTTCTTAGATTTCAGTATCATACATTTTAATTTTTTGTCACAAAAGTAAGGCAAGAATTTTCACTTAATAGAAATAACATATACTGCTTATGATAATAAAACGTCTCATTAAAGTGAGTTTGAGTTCTAAGAAGTCGAAAATAAAGGACTCACACTGAATCTGACCTTTCAATGATAACAACAAGGGCTATTTTCAATTATAGGTTGTACAGTATTCATTCCAGTATTTCTATGATGTTTTTATTAGTATCTACAAAATCTTATTGTATATTTCCTTGTTGTCTCAAAATGAATAAAATATTCTCATGTTATCCCTCATGAATGATTATTTCATATTAACACATTTTCTTTTAGATGATTTTACTATATTTTTCTACAGAATGGCAAAAATATAGACTTAATCCATTCTCTCCAGGCAACTGCAAGTTAGTATGGAAAAATATTCATATGCATTTGCTATGGATAGTGTATCATCCCTTCCACACCCAGCCAGGATAAAAAAATTATAAATCTACCCGTTTCTAATAACCTCCTTCTACAGTTCCTCTACTGAATTACATTGTTTCTTTCCACCAAGGAGAGAAACCAGCTGAGTAAGTGGAGGTCAGTTTGTGAACATGAACAAGTGTTTCCCACAGAGGGTGTGTGTGTTAGAGTTTGTACACAGAACCCAGACTGGTGGGAAATTGCAAATTAGATTTATGAGAAACTGATGCTGATTCTTAACTTTTCTCAATTTACAGTCCATTGTTTTCAGAAGAGTATCTGTTTCTCACAGGCAAAGGGGAGAATTCAGAGTAAGAAGCCATGGGAAAGTGGGAAGTCCTAGACTGGCACGGTTTCAAAATAGATGCTAAAGTAGGGGATTGGCGAGCATACGGCTGGGCTCGGACTTTTCCCATCGTGGCACAGAGGGACGTTGGAAGAGCTTTAAAAAGCTAAGGGGAGATAGTGACCAGGTAACTGTTTCAGGACACTGGAGCTACAACAAAAACTAACAGTTGGATCTGAGGAAAACAGCACCCCGCCTTTCTGGTGGTTTCTAGGTACCAGTGGGAAGGCCACAACAGAGTTCCTGTCTTTCTCTAGCTCTTCGAAGGAAATCCAACACTCTTCTGCACTCACCTTCTGAACAATTTTATTTTATTCTAGGGGAAACAAACTGAGATTTCAGCATAGGCAAGATGAGTGTTTCTGATGCAGAAACACTGAGAATGTCCCTAACAGAGTGTAACTCTTAATCAGAGTTGTTTATCCACACTGGGAGCCACTGCAGGTCACGCTGTTCGCTTGGTGCCATTTGGTCTGCTCTGACGCCTTTCTGGACAGGAAGTCCTTAAGATTAAAGATTGTACTTTTATGGGCTCAGGCCTGCCCAGTCCAAGCTATTAACTGGAGAGAAATGTAACTAGAAGTCAATTTCTAGAAAGGATATTAACAATTATTTGTGTGTGTGTCAGAATGAAAAATAGGAGGAAATCAAGGTGGAGTAATAGAGGGAAGAAGCACTAAGGAGAAACCAGCAAAGTAATTGGAATATTGGAAATAAAAGCATTTCTGTGTTGAAGTAGAATTTTCTTGTTTGGTGTTAGTATAGCATATATAATTAAAACAAAATTGATAAAGAACTTAGGATATTAGGATATTAACAGATAGGCCAAATGAAGGATTTCATCTTACTCTCTGCAGCCGCCTTTCACAAAGGACTTTTTTTTTTGCAAAACAATGTCTTGGCAAATGGAAGCAAGTAAATATTTGAAGAAAGTAAAACTGGCTGTGAGTGCAGGAGAGAGAGGCCGTTTGTTCTTTCAGCCAGCCTTGCTTGTGGCTCATTTCACAGTTGTTTAAAGGGAGCACATTTTGAAAATCTAGTTTCTTCATACAAGCCTGGTAGGTGACTGATGGTTCTGTACCTCATGTACGTGCCACCGGGGTTTATATTTTTACACATGTTTGTCAAGGTAAGGTAACAAGGTGCCATGTATGATTAAATTATACTTGAGAAAATGCTTTAGCTTTTCAAAATGAATAATTGTTAATACAATAGGAAATTCATATTTATTTCCCATGTGTGTTGATTTTAGGATAGTTTTAAAAGCCATAACTTTGAATATAAGATTTTAGAGATGACTGAAATTTTTGGCATTTTGGATGTGTGTGTATGTGTGTATGTTGGGGTGTTCACTTCAACATAAAAATGAAACTGTATTAACATTGTACATGAAGAAAGTTTTAAAACATTTAATTCTTTCTGGTTCTCTGTTAAACTTCAATAAAACCAATAAGCACTTGAATTTACTTCAGATCGAGTCACAAAAATATTCAAATAGTCCTTAATATGAAAAATAATTCAAACAATTTATCAATAAACCAATTGCTTATTAATACATAACAATAATTATGTACTTTAATTTAATGTTCATTTAAAAACTAGAAGGTCAAAAGTTTGGCATTAATAAAAGAAAAGCTTCCTAAAAGGAATACCAATAGCCCCTTCATGTTTTGGAAGGGAAGAATACTAGTGATTTTAAACATAAAATTTGGTATATATTCAATTTAGAAAATTTTAAAATACAGCGAAAAATGTAAAGAAGAAAGTAACAGTCATCCATAATCTCCTCGTCCCTGGATAACTGCTGCACACCTTTTCGGTTTGCCTCCTTTCAGCTCTTTTTCTGTGCACAGGGATGTCTTTAAGTAGCTTTATACTACTCTATCAATGGCAGTGCTTTTAAAAATGGAATTCGATCTTGTATTGTTTTTTAGATACTGTAACAAGAATGTTTTCTGATTTCTTTATTCTTTCACGATTTACATTATAATTTATTTATTTAATCAATCCCCTTTAGTTAGGTTACAATTTTTAGGAGCAGGAAATTTAAAGGGGGAAGTTGTCTTAACATAGCTGCTCGGGGCTCCTCCCAGCGCAGCTGTGTTTGGGGCCGTCAGGTGTTGAGGACAATGCATTTATTGACCTTTCCTTGGAGTACATGCCTTCCTACTCTCCTCCCAGTGTTTCTACCTGGTGCTCTTCTCTACAGATCTTGCCTTTGAAAACCCTCTCACTACACTCTCCTATTAACTAACATAAAACTGCTCAATTTATTTTGGACTTTACACTGTAGCAAAAAAATTTTTTTAAACAGTTGTCTTGGATGTTTCCATTTGGATCATGGGGGGTTTTCAGAGCCTGGATATTATTTGCATCCATTTTAGGTGCACAGTTTCAATTCTTAAATACGAAAATAGACTGTCCTTGTGCAGATTTCCTCAGATACTCCGCATGCAGCTTCCTTCCAGTCTGTAAAAAGCCAATTTTGCACTTATCTGACAGGGCTAAAAATGCTTGCTTTCCTGTTATTTTCCTCCTTTTTGTCTTTATATAGATAATGTTTTGTAAACGAAAGGTGGACGTTTCACAGCAGGGCCTGAGAAGTCGCGCTGGTTGGGACCAGAAGACAGCTTCAGGTGAGGGTGTGATGGCGCGGGGCGGGGGGAAGGGGAGCTCCCTGGAACCGTGCTGGGCAGGTGGACCCCTCTCAGTGCCCAGGGAGAGCAGCTGCTGGATGAACCTTTGTCTTAATACTTTCAAGGAAAGGGAAGTTTCTCATGGTTCGTGCACGTCGCCGATGAAGCGTGTAGTGGGGTGCACAGTGAGCTAACACTTCTGGCGGTCGTTGGAGCCCCATCCATCAGCATTCTTCCTATTGTCTTCTGCATCAGCTGAGACACATGCAGGGCAGCAATCCCGACGGCGTCATTCTCCTTACGTAGACCTGGACTTTCTAGTCTTTACATCTTTTTTTTTTTTATTTTTGGCGAAAGAGAAAATGAGTAATCACTGGTTACTCTTAGCTGCTTCCCCATGCTTCTTTTTCTTCGCGGCCAAGCCCACTAGTGAACTGGTTCCAGAGCACAGGAAGAACGCGAAGTGCCCAGCTTGGCTGGGCTCTGACGACTATTCTCTCCATGAAATCTGTGACCACTCTAATTGAGTTCTCACAGGTATCAATATGCGCATGTGCCCAGTGCCAGAAAACTGCGAATCTACACGGAGATCTCAGACTGTTGCCAGGGCCGCTATAAAATAGAGAAGAAGAAAAAAAGCCCAGTGATAAAGGCATGTGGAATTTTGTTCACCTGAATGTAGTAAATTAAACAAAATAGAGTGATCACAGAGTGATAAACAAAAAAACGATGCAAACTAATTACAATTTTAACACACCCCCAGCAGCTTTGATTGACATTTAATAGTTAAGCCAGCCCGTTTGTTTTTCAGGCAGAAGCTCCTGCCGCATGAATAGGTCCTGCCTTGCAGCTTGTGGACAAGCGAGTGAGCGGCCTGGAGGAGCCTGAGGGGTCTATGACAGACGCAGCGGTGCGGCCTGCCTGCTGACCGCCGGCGTTCACTCAGCTCCGCTCAAAGCCCCCTCCCCTCCCCTCCCCTCCCCTCCCCGCCGCTTGCTATTCACGGAGTAGAAGCCAGGCGTGGACTGGTTTTAATGACTTCAAGACACAGATGCTGCAATTACCTTCAGAAGCAGGAGCGCGATGGACTTTGAGTGGTGGTAGGCTTTCCGGACGGTGGGCCGTGCAGGGGCCACGTTTATGGCTGCTAATCCTTTCAGGTCGTCAGCGCCCATTGATCTCTCTACTTCCAGCTGTTGTCAACACAGATGGTACGGGGCTTGGAATGCAGAGCAGGCAAACCCTGCTTGTATTTATGCTTTACACTCTCATACTGGAGATTTAATTATGAATACTAGTACAAAAGAAAGAGTAGTTTCATCATATTTTATCTGCCCGTTGTTAAAACTAGTCAGGACACCTATACAGACTCCGAGATAGGCTAATGTTAAAGAATTTCATATATTTTAAATACATAAACGGATAGCATATCCATGCATACCCGTGTATGTATATGTATATCCATGAAAGAGGAGATTTAAAAATTAGACTTGTTTTTGTAATAAAGTGCTCACTTCTTTATGTAGTAGTTTCATTACCAATAGGAAGAATTGGAAATTTTTTTCTTATTTTAAAAGATGAAAAATGTGCATGATTGTATTATTCTAACACAATGTTAGAGCAGCAGTCATCAGCTTTGTGCAAATGAGACTCACAGGACAGGGACACAGATGCCTTCAGAGACGACAACCCTGCATAGGTCTCAGGGTTTCACTTTCTCGAGAGGCCGGAGGGTGGGCTGTGGGGCCGTGACCACGCTGGGAGAAGCCCAGCCTCGGGGGCCCGGGCAGCCCTCTGCCGGTTCCTCCCTCACTCTCGAGCCTTCCATGTTCACGTTCAGTCCTGCTGCCTGGACCCACTGTCTTGTCTTCCAGACTTTCCACTCTCTGTCCAGCCAGCTTTCTTTTGTGACTCTGTCGAAGGTCCCTCTTACCTCTCGCTGCCCGTCAGGCTGCATTTCTTCCTTTGGTCAGATGATGATCCTTTGTGTATGTCCCCACCAAAGAACTCAGAGCCTGTCCACATTTCTTAGCTGTCTTTCATTCTCCGAGCTACTTGAGGGCAGCGACTGCTTCATCATCACTGGCACACCCAAAGCCTACCATGGTCCCTGGCAACAGGCATGGTCTGTAAAAGTGTGTTGCATGACAGATGTTGGCTCAGGACTAATCTTCCTCAGCAAAACAAACAAACAAACAAAGTGTGTTGCATGAAGGATAAATACTAATGCAGATTTAACCAAGGACAGAACCTACATTATGAAGAATGAGCCCTTTTGAAGAAAGCTTGCTGGTGGATGCTGCGGTACACCTCTCAGATCTCTCCTTTCAAAACCAGGCGCTCACTCCCCAGCTGCCGGCAGCGTGGCCTGCTGGGAGCTCACACTCATTGCTTCCCAGTGTGTTCATTTCCCAGGGTGGGCCGCCGTTGCTACAGTGACAAACATGTGCAACAGAGAAATAAACAACCAAACGTGTTCTCTCATAGTCCTGGAGGGCAGGAGCCTGAGGTCCAGGTGTCGGCAGGGCCTGCTCCTCCTGAAGCCTCTAGAGGAGATTTCTTTGCCTCTTCCAGTTTCCGGTGGCTCTAGGCATTTCTTGCTTGTGGCTGCATCATTCCAGACTCTGCTTATGTCCTTTCATGGCCTGCTCTTCTTTCTATGTCTCTCCTCTGTGTGTCTCTTATAAGGACACTTATTATTAGATTTAGGGCACACCCGGATAATCCAAAATGATCTCATCTCTAGAGCCTTCACTTCGTTACATCTGCAAAGACTCTTTTTCCAACTAAGGTCCCAGTTCTCAGGGTTAGGACATGAACACATCTTTGGTGGGGCGGGGATGGGATGCTCCAAGTCTGTGGTCATTTGCCACGGCAGCCCTAGGAAACCACACTGGGTGCATATTCCCCTGACAAAAGGGAGCTGCCCTGGATGAGGCCATGCCCTCTACGGTGGGCAGACCTTACTCAGTGCCTGGTCAACGGTGGGGTACATAAAGGCTGGTCCGCTTGCCTCAGTTGGTGACAACTCTGAAGGATCATCTCAGCTCCAGAGCTCTCCATGGGAGAGGCGGAGGTCTCTGTTTCGACTCTGTCACAAATCAACTCCCCTCCCACCCTCTGCCAGCTCCTCCCTCCAGCACGTGTCACGGGTTCTGACTGGGAGGGCGGGCACTCCCAGGAAGCCACCTGCATCAGTTTCATAATGTGTTTTCTGCTGAACTCTACTGACAACATGTATCAATTTATTAGGACTAAAAATTTGTTGAAAATATCATTTATTCTTCTGGGTAATCTTCTTGAATTCAGCCAAGGTAATATAAGCTGTATGCAAATAGGTGATGTTGTTAAATAAAAATGAATGGTGAAGTAGTTCCTACTTCTTTGGTAGTGGTTTTTACTTCATTCGTTTACACGTGGGGGCTCCAAAGACTGTCCACTCTAATCGCATGAGCACCGTCTATAGAGCTGGTGTGAATAGCAGTGATTGAGTAAATATTATTCCATATGGACATTTTTTATGACTACTCTTGGCTTCTTTCTGGAGCAGTGCGGTGTGTGGTCTAGAATGATACTGTCCACTGGCATTTATCATCCTTTCACCCATAGATGAAAAGCTTCCCAAAGTACATTTATTTTAATGATGAACAGCCCAGGTTCCAGAAGGCTATTTGACTTGGGTTCCAATGCCGGCTCAGACACTGACTTGGTCTCTTGTAGCTTTCCTAGGCTTCGACCTCTTAGCTGTAAACAAAGGTGATGATAGCTGAGACAGAGTGTCTTGAGGATGAAAGGCGCCTCACGGGTACAGGTTTGGCTCAATGCCGGCACACAGGCAGAAGTAAGTACATAGTGGTCCTTGTTATCCCTTAGATCTCCCGCCTCCACTGGCCTCCAAGTGCATGTGACGATGGCCTCTTGGAGGCAAGTAGAATGGAGAGTCCCTGGGATGAGAGGAATCAGCACGTGCAGGAGGTCTCTGAATCCTAGTTTTGTTCACTTGCAGGGTGTGGTTTGGAGGCTGTGAACTCACCTTTTTCTCCTTCGGTCTCAAGAGAGCATTATCCCTGGTCTTTGGACTCAGAAAAGAGGTTCATCAGTGTGCTATCTTGGACACACAAGTGAGAAGAACATCCTGTGAACTGCGCACGTCCCTCAGGTCGGGTTTGAAGGTCGAAGCCACCTGATTGGAAAGAAGACAGTCTGGCCCCTGCGTCTGCTCTGCTGAGGCTGACTGTGTGGCTGCCAGGAAAGCAGGTGGGCGAGCCTGTAGGCCTGAGGCAGCGGTGCCCTGTGGGGTGCTGGGGAGCAGAAGGGCTTCTAGTTACTCTGCCTGCCAGGACAGAGGGTTGTCACCGACACGGAGCTTCAGGGTACCACGTTTGATCTGCAACGGGCCGGTCCTCCAAATCTTATCTCGTTCCTACTTAACTGTGGCTGTCTATACCAATTAATTTAAACAAATGATTGCCACATCTCCTCTTTACTATGTGTAATTTTGGTATAGTTTAAGCTCCTGATCCAAGCCTAACCCCTATTCAGTAGACTGAGAACTAGGAAAATATTTATTCACCATAAAATACTGTATGCCCCGTGTGATGTTTCTTAGGTATTTTGTTTGTTTAGTTTTTGAGCTCTTTTATTGAAAGATAACATTCACAAAGTAAAAGATGTAAGTTTTAAGTGTATAGTGTGATGAATTTTGATAAATATATACATTTATGTGACCAGCACCAAGGCAATACCAGGCCTAGAGGCCTCCAGCTTACCCCTCCCCATCAACACCCCTCCATCAACGCACCCTCAGTTCCAACCTCCATCCCTTTCGCATATTTTATTTTGATCCTTGAGGGCTAATTATGTTACCATTGAACTCTTCTATATAATAATTAATTATAATGAACGAAATCTCTCTGAAGTGATCAAGGGAAAGAGAAAATAAGGCTCAGGAAAGTTCAGTTACTTGACCAACAGAGACCAGTTACAGGTGGTACCTCTTGCTTCTCCCAGTAATTCAGATAGTAAACAAAAAAGCTGATAGAAGGTGAAAGCTAGTTAGCAGAGTTATTAAAGGTGGTCAGAAGAATTATTTTCTAAATAAATTTTCCTTGTATTTATGAGACCTTGAATGCCACAGTGAGTTGGAAGCAGGTACGACTATGACCATGAGACCTAACCAGCGTTGTTCTAGGTATTATCTCATGTGTGTTATCTTCCTTTCTTATCACGACGCAGCTTTCCCAGGTAAGTACGAACATCCTCCCTGTCTTACAGGTGAAGAAGCAGAAGCACAGGGTCATTAAGTCATTTACCCAAGATCACAGAGCTAGTTCTTGGTGCCTCCTGGATTTTAATGCAGAATTTGTACTCCTGAGCACTGCACTATATATTTTTTCTTTTCCATATCCTTTCAAAATAGATAAAAATCATATGATTAAAGAAAAAAATTAAAGAATATTCAATGAAAGTTGAAATCTAAATTCTTTAGCCCAAATTGAGTTTTTGTTTTTTGAGGAAGATTAGCCCTGAGCTAATATCTGCTGCCAATCTTCCTCTTTTTGCTGAGGAAGATTGGCCCTGAGCTAACATCAGTGTCCATCTTCCTCTACTTTATATGTGGGATGCCTACCACAGCATGGTTGCTGAGCAGTGCTATGTCTGCACCTGGGATCTGAACCGGCGAACCCTGGGCCGCCGAGAAGCAGAACGTGCACACTTAACTGCTGCGCCACCAGGCCGACCCCCTAAATGGATTTTGATTTCATCTTATTATTATTATCTAGATTTTACAGATGAATATTTATTAGCTGAATTATAAGTGCACCTTTTAGCCTTCTAGATAATGTTGATAAGAGTCCTAGAAATATAAAACTTAAGTTAACATCTCATGATCAAGTTATAGTTACCATCAAGTGGACTCACCGAACTTAGGGAATCTTGGTCAGAAATATCCCCAAGAGACCATCCCAAAGGTCTGGGAAGCGGCAGATATACAGATGATCTGACAAGGGACGTGTATAGAGGCTTATGAGGGGCGATGTTTTCCGGCCATTGTGTTGGCTCCATCTCTTTCCGACATATAGTCTAACCATTGTCACCCATGCCCATTTGATTTATAACCTTGTCTTCATTTCCCATGGAACTGGACCTCTCCCTGGACCTGGATATCTTACTATCTAAACCCAAACATAATGGCTACTGAATAGCCATTAATGTGTTGTCTCAATTTTCATAACCAGACATGAAAGTTTCACAAGTGTCCACCTTGCCCCTCAAATGATTTCCCTCAAATAAAACATCTCTCAACATGAAATGATTGTGTGTTGAGGGTGAGGATGGGGCCCCCATTCTTCCCCAAGTATGTCAAAGCAAATTAGAAATAACAGGAAGCTAAATCTGCACAAATTTATCCATTTATCCATAATACCCATTTCAACTAAAGCTTCTAAACTTATGTTAGCCACTTACTGAGGATCAGTTACCCGACTTGCTGAGTGTTAATTATTCCCGTGGCTCTGAATTACATGGTGAAAATTCAGATTTAAAAGAGAGTATGCTGGAGTCAGAGCAATAAACACAGCTCCTGCTGCTGCTTCTTTGATTTTTTTTTATAATCAATGGAATATTTATTACTCTTTCTACTCAAATACACCCACACAAACACACACACATATATTTGGTGACCCCTAAGATGAACACCTGGACTACCACGGATTGAATATTTGCATCCCCCCCAAATTCATATGTTGAAATCCCCACCCCCAAGGGTGTTGATATTAGTAGGTGGGAACTTTGGGAGACGCTTAAGTCACGGGTGGAGCCCTCCTGAAGGGAATTGGTGCCTTATGAAAGAGGCTCCAAAGAGCTCCCTATTTCTTCTGCCATGTGAAGAAATAACAAGAACTTTGCCACCCGGAAGAGAGCCCTCACCCATCTGTGCTGACCCTTATCTTGAACATTCAGCCTCCAGAACTGTGAGAAATAAATTCCTGTTGTTAATAAGCTACCCTGTCTGTGGAATTTTGTTATAGCGTCGGGAACAGACTAAGACATGAACCATACTTAGGAGGAGAGAAAATATAGTATATGTGTTAAAGGCACGTGACACAAGAATTCAGAGAAGGTCAAGATCAATGTCACCTTGAGTATTCGGACAGACTTCATGGGGAATATAGAACTTATATATTTGTAAGTTTGTCCTTGAGGAATGAGAAGGACTTGTGTGAACCATCAGAGAAGCAGCGGGCTATCTTGGTGTGAAGCAGCATGAACATAGGCAGCAGCATGGTTTTTGTTGGGAAGAATGAGGCTAATTCAAAAAAAGTAAAGCTTGAACATGGGCATTTACATCGGTCAAGGAGGGGCTTATAAATCTGGAGACAAATTATGAAAGACTTGAGATTTTTAATGTCAGATAAACACAGAAATGTTGAAGTTCAGAATTAAAGAATGACTTCGTGAAAGAGATCGTTCGGTATGTTTATTTTGGATCAATCACATAACAGAGACTTTAAGCAAAAAGATGACTTTGGAAACTGTAGAAGTAAGGGAGCGAATAGGGTGGCAGTGGAGGGGAAAGAAAAAGGGAGGATGTGGGAAATACTGCAGAATAATAACTATGAAGGTAGAGATCAAACAGAAGGATGAATCCGATGGATCCCAATATATTAAGTCTCCCGTTGGAAATGCTACTGACTAAAGGAAGGAAGATGGAATGGAAGCTGCATTGGTTGAAAGGGGATAAATTCAGTTTTGTATGTATTAATTTTGGTATCCATGTTGAAATGTTCTATATGCATGTTCTCTGGGATGGTAAATATTGGTAGCAAATTCACAGATATGATGACATTTTGAAGAGGACAGTATCAGTTAGCAGGGAGTATGTGGGATAGGCTTCAAAATCCTGCAAGAAAGCAAAGAAGGACCTTCCTTAATTCAACAAAGTTTCATTAGGTTCCCATTAAGTGCAAATCATGGTACCCAGTATTGGGAAACACAAATTCTTTCTCTTAAATTGATCACGAGGGGAAACAGCACCCATGGGAAGAGTTGTAACGATGTGGTGAGCACTTTTACAGCAAGTTCTCAAGGGAGGGGAGAGAAGGGAGGGCTTGGCAGTGCCTGTGTGAGTGTCGGTGAGGGAGGCGGTTCGAGGGAAAGTCTCACAGTGGAGGCAATCCGCGAGGTAGGTTTTAGTAGTTCTAGGACACGTTGTAAGAGGACAGGATGACCGAGGCAAAGACTAAAGCAAAGAAACAGCTCCTTGATTTTATGAATAATCATCAAATTGCCTGTAGCATCTGACAAATTAATTCACAAAATTAGCGAATAGGTCATGGGGGAGATGAGGCTAAACAAGGGGCGGGATTCGTGTGCTGTACAAAGAGTTTTAGACTTTAGTCTGTAGGTGATGAGGAAACATGGAAAAAGCTTTTATCTTCAGGGGGACTTGATCGTTTTTGAGTTCCAAAATGATCGGTGCAGTGTCGGTATGAACGATGAACTGGATGGGGTATCACTACAATACTGTTAGGAAACTAGTGTCTATAACTTCTGGAGAGAAATGCGATAATTTGTACTAAAAACTTGGCTATAAGAAAGGACAGGAAGGGTCAAATTTCAAGTATATTTATGAAGTAGAATGAACAGAATTGATGTCTGCTTGATGAGAAGGCAGAATTGAGGATAACTCAGCTCTTGGGTCCCTGGGCTCTTCTGTGTGGTAAGATAGGGCATAGGGAAACAGCAGGTTTAAGGCACTAGAATCAACCCAGGAAGTTAATGACTTCAGTGTTGGGCATGGTGACTTTGAGGTGTACTATAGACCAAATGTTTTTGTGTTCCTCCAAAATTCAAATGTTGATATCTAACCCCAATGTGATGGTATTTGGAGGTGGGGTGTCTAGGAGGTGCATAGGTCATGAGAGTGGAGCCCTCATGCATAGCGCCCTTTTAAAGGAGACCTCAGAGAGCTCCCTCTTCCCTTCTGCATGTGAATCAGGAAGTGGGCCTTCACCAGACACCAAACCTTCAGACTTCTTCATCTTGGATCTCCCAGACTCCAGAGCTGTGAGAGATAGATGTTTGTTGTCTATAAGCCACTCAGTCTACGATATTCTGTCATAGCAGCCCAAGAGGACTAAGACAAGGTGTCAACTTGGAGATCTCTAGAAGGCAAGTTTGTAAGTTGGTCTGGAACTTAGAAGAGATGTCTGATGAGAGGTGAAGTTTTAAAATCTTCAGCACAAAGATGATTGAAACAGGACCTGGGTAGATCCCCTCAGGCAATCTGTAGCCTGGGAAGATAGAGGGCTGAGTGTAGTCCTGGAAACACCAACATCCAGGGTGTAGCAATGGTTTGCTGGCACTAGAGATTGTGCTGTTTTGACCCCTATTCCTTGATTAGGTCCCCAGCCCAGGGTGACCTAAAGTAACAAATTTCTTTAAATTGTATACGTTATTTTTTTTCCCCTTGCTTTTTTGGTTTCTAATGCAACTACCGATGTATACTAAATGGAACTGGACTACCGTGTGGAAGAATTTATCCTCGTAATACCAATCTCAGCTTTGGACATTGCTTTCTCTTTGGGTAGGAGCCAGTCACAGATTTGGTGAAAGCTGCTCCCACAGCTTCCGGTAGTCTGATGGTGTCAATAGTTTTTGCCAAGTAGTGAAGGGAGAGAACTTGGAGATGAGAAAGAAGGGAGCTCGCATGTAAGTACGCATGTGCTGGATACTTTACATTCATTGACTGACTTAGCACCTGTCACTACAGGTAAAGTGGGTGTTGTTCTCCCAGCTTAGCAGATGAGAAAAATCAAGACTGGTTGTGTTATTTGGGATCACATAGTTCATAAGGATTGTAGCTGAATTTCATTCCAGGATAGCCTCTTGCGATCAGTGCTAGGTTTCCTGTTTTCTGCCTTCCTTGATCATTTGTCCCATGAGTTTTAATTAAGCTAAAATATTTCCCATGACCCCCTTCACCAGGTCTGAGAAAGGCTGTGAGTCAACACACATCCAGGACAGCGTTGGAGAGAGGGATCAGGTTGTGGTGTCCATACCACATTTTGTGGCATAGGATGGGGATTGGGGGCGACCACCCTCCAGGAGGATGGCTATGCCTCCTTCAAAAGACTAGCTACATTGGGAAGGGCAAAGGGAGAATGAAATGACTTAAAAACCACAACCTTGTTTCTCCAGTCTTCTTTCCTTTCTGACATGGGGTTTAATTTTTGAGACATGGAATTAACCTTTCAAATCTGGGAGAAATCACACACTTCTAAAAAATAGATTTACTCTATTAAAAAAGATAATACATGACCGTGGAGCAAAATAGTACAGAAGGAAACATGGTGAGAAGTCATTGTTGGTTTGGTCCCTGCTAATTTAGGTTTCGGCTTTTTCCAGGCTGATAAATCATTTTATACTTTTTTCTTTCTTTTTTAACTCCTTGAGTTAGAGCCTTATCTCATTTATTTTCATTCTTTATTTGTGGTTCATATAAATACTTAATGCAGGACCTTTTAAATAGTTTTTATTACATTATGATTAGAAAATACTGTCTTATTTCAGGAAAGTGCTGATGAGGCACGTTGGGATTCCAGATATTTGATTAGTGGTTGGCCCTCTGCCCACCTCCAGCGTCAGTGGGGGTGGGCTAGTCCTTTTCTATGGAGTAAGGGGTGGAAGGTAACTATTTCGTGATATTTGAGACTTTGTTCAGGATATACCAAATTTTGTAACATTGAAAGTTTACTATCTTTGTGACACTGCGGACCAAAAGATAAATATTGTTTTTCATTGACCTTACAATAATAATGTGATACCCACATTCTGTGCCCTTAAATTTGTTATTTAGGCATCTGATCTCCTTCCTTTATTGATTTTTGAAGTCCAGAATTGTCACCAGGGCGTGTCCTTTTGTTGACAGCTCTTTGTCTTTTTGTTCCTGTTGCTGTTTCTTTCTAAAACATGGTATGCCCATTTCATTAAGTCTTTTTGAGTTAGGGAAAGTTCTGGAGCCTCCTTTTGGGGGGTTGGGGGACTAACTATTCGTATGTTGGATTTCCTTTGTCTTCGGTTATCCATGATTGCCTACCATTTTCTCTCTAATACTTTTCAACTCTTAGTTCATTTCCATTTTACTTTTCTTACTTTTTAAATTATACTTTCCATGGCCTTTATTAGGTTTCTATAAAATATCTATTTTCTGTTTTTCTACCTCCAATATGGCCTCCGTCTCTGAGACTGTCTTTTGTCGTTTTCCACTTATTTCCTGATCTCTGCTAGCTCAAGTTTCTGCTTTTCCTGATATATCTTCCCTGAGTGTTTATATTACTACGTGAAACTTTGGTTTTATAGAACAAGTTCATGATTTAGATTTTTTTTTTATTTTTTTGCGTTTGTGTGTGGCTATATACTTGGTCATTTATATCTGCGTCATTGTTTTTCTGAGGTGAGTTTTTCTGCTTCATTCTTTTTTCTTACATTTGTAAAGTTCTGTGTTGTCACCTCTTTCTTTCCCTCCCGCTCCTCCTCCCCCTCCCCCTCCCCTTTCTCCTCCTCTTTCTTCCTCCTTATCTTCTTCTTCTTTTTCTCTTCTTCCTCCTCCTCCTCCTCGTCTTCCCCCTCCTTCTTCGTGTTCTCCTTTTCTATCTTTGGATGAGGTGAGTTCCAGGCTGGCAGGAATTTCCTATATGAAAGAGGTTTGTAGGTATGATCTAGTTATTTTAGCTTTTACATCTGTTCATCAACAGAGGCAGGAGCTAAATGGCTGCCTACAATGCAGAGACTCTTTCCTCCACTCTGCCTCAAGTACACCCTGCTTCTTGGAAACGTGGTACACATGTGTGATTCCCCACTCAGCTTCCTGCCTTACTCCTCCAAACAGCCAGACAGATTAGGGGTAAATCCTACCACCAGCCCCTTCTCATTGCTCTAAATCAGGGTGTGGATGCGACAGTTACCTTGAAAAACTAGTGTTCACCTGACTGAGCCTGAAGTCTGCAGCTATAGGCATCCTCTCTTTATATCTTCCAGCTCCCCTATTTGAACTTCACTGTATTTGGCAGCCTTTTCTCATATAATACTGACTTTTCCAGGTGTCACTATTTTCTGTATAAATGGAATGTGCATTTATTTTTGTACTTCTCCTAGTTGCTTTTGGGTGATTGTGACAGGAGAAGAGGGAAATACTGTCCTGCCTTTTGTCCTACAAATTAGAAGTCAAAATGAGCCTTAAGTCAATTAATTAACAAGGCAGAATGTTACATATTAAGAGATAAGTAAGGATGAATTAGACATTCTTTCTCTTCTTAATAATCTTACAATTTCTTACTGTGGCCAAGAAATACAAATATAAATAGAAAATTCATCCAATAACAAATTCAATACATGATTGCGACCTAAAGAGACAATAAGATTTTGGGCATTTGGACAAGGGGAAAATCACCGGGGCTGTAGTGGTCATGCCTGGAAGCTACTCTCCATTTGCTGCCTTTCTCCTCTTGAGAAGGCTGCCAGAAGTCAGCACAAGCCAACTCTTCACCCCTCTGCTCCCTACTCTTCCATCCAAGGTATCCACCGCAGATGGTGAAAGAGAAGCCCCCGTTGAGGGAATAAGGTGAAGCAACATGTTGTCATGAAGTGTTTCCCAAACAGTGCCTCTTCCTAAGAGTCACCTGGGAAGGTCATTATGATGTACTCAGAATCTCCAGAGAAGACTGCGATGTGTGTTTTTCGCAAGGGCCTATAGTCATTTGGCTAACCAGGCAGTTTTGGAAATCCCTAGTGCAGTGGATGGAGTGCTGTGCTCAATGCTGGAAGACCTCTGTCTTATTTCTGGCTTTGTCACTAACTAGGTGTAGGATTTGGATAAGTTTCAATGCATCTGAGCCTCAATTTTCTTGTCTATAAAAGGAGGAAACTGGACTTGATGACGTCTAAAATCTCTTCCAACTTTAACATTCCACGGCTCTAAAATATGCAGAGTTTTTTATAAAATCTATAACTCCCTTACAAAATGGAAAAGGGAAGAAAGGAGGATTGGGGGTAGGGGAATAAGGAAGGAAATAGGAGGGTGTTTCCCTTGTAACAAAAGGCCTGGAATGGAGCTTTTTCTCCTGCTATGTCTGAAATAAGAACTTCTAGGAGCAGAGCTTAAGTGGAACTGGAGTTCTGTAAGCCCTCCATTTTAGGTGACAGAATTGGCACAGAGGCAGAAGATGCCCCTATGTTAGACATGATTTGTATTGATTATTCTGTGGTGACCTATGCATTCATAGAATATTAATTTTCTCAAAAGAAATCCTAAAGCAGCCCTGAGGTATTTTCGTTTTTCTAGAGCATGTGAAAACATTGGTTTCCACTTGAGTGAAACCCCAAGTTTTTCCTCAGTTGCTTTTTAGTAAGAATGGCCATTTTCTTACTGTAGGAGTTTGATTGACAGGTCCCTACTAGGGAGGAAAAATGAATTTCAAAGACAGACTTAAGAAAAAATGTTTTTTCTGCTCTCTTTGGACTTTTGTTGCTCCAGGTGTTACAGGAAAAACAAATTTCTCTGCTGGTCCAGTCCTTAATAATAGCATTATTAAAATCCCCAAGCACATCTGATATTGCTCCTCTCGAGTCTAGGGAGCCCCATTCGTGTATTGATGCAGCAGCCACAAAGGGTCACATTTTGCTTTGTTTGAAGGCCCTGAGAGCCCTTATTAGTTTTGTTTGTAGAGACTCGGGGTACACTGGAAAGCAGGGAGGGCAGGGAGGCGTGAGGAAGCAAAGAGCCCGCAGCCCGGCTGCCCACTGCCTTTTCATTCACTTGAAAACCTCTGGGTGTACTGATTCGTGATTTGGATGCTGCTTCTCCCTCCTGTCTGCGCAGGACTCTGAAGTCTGGGCCTGCGCTGCGGACATTCAGCAGCACCTGCGGAAGGTGGGTGATTATGATGTGGATACTGATCAGTTTGTTCCACCACATTTTCCTTGAAAGTGTAGCCGACTTGCCGTTTTCAATGGCCATGGGGAACTGAAACAGCATGTATAAAGCTTCCCACTTCACGGAATTATTTCCAAAGTTCTCCTGGATCAAAAGTGGACTAATCCTGAATACCAAGGCTGGCCGAAGGTGGGCGAGATTTGAAATGGACACAGGTGAAGACAGGAAGGCTGGGGTGATGCTAACTTGTTATTGGAAGGACTGAAGGTGAGAGGCAGGAGAAGGCCGGTTGCTCAGCCTCAGCGCTGTTATTACAGATGATGGAGCAGCTCAAGTCAGCACGGACTTGGAAACGCCCTCCTTGCAAGGAAATGACACTTCTGGAAAACTCAACCTTCTGCAAGTGCTATGGGCCTTCCCTAAATGAGCCCTGAGGAACTAAGCAATCACTGTCACCAAGTCAATTGCACTTTGTCACAAAGGAAAGTGTCACGCAACCCTGGGTCATTTTTTCATGGCAACAGATAGCAAGCTGTGAGGGCAAATTCATAGCAGGGAGAAAAGAGAGGCTCATGAGAAAACCCTTCAGGACTGATTCTGCTTATGAAATAGTCATGAGTTATGAAATGACCCAGAGGAAGCCTGCGTTATAGCATAGAGATCATGGGGGCCATTAAGATAAGAGAAACTGCGTTTCATATTGTCCCAAACTCATCTTCATGATTGCTCTTCCAGTCCGCTGGGGAGGGTGAAGCCCCACACAGGAAGGCCTGGTTCTGGGAGCAGAACCTTTGGCATTCTTGATGTTCTGCCTCTGGTTCGCCCCAACACTCCAGCGCCTGCTGGCTCTGCTGACCCCAGCTTCCCTTCCTCAGCATCCGCGAGAGTTCACTTTTCTGCCCAGCCCTTTGGACTGCTTCTTTGGGATTCTTTGTTTCGATTGTTTCCATGGTTATTAACTCTTCCTCTGCATGTTTTCTTCTATCCTCTCTTTGTTCCCATCCCGTCACCAGGGACAGCCCTGAGCCTGGCCCTCAGGGCCTCTGCTTGCCTGGAAGTTTGGACAAGTAGACTCTATACAGGCAGGCGGTAAAATGTGGAAGGATATATGTTAATGACACTGCTTTTCACAAAAGTTGCAAACTCAGAGCTTCAATTAACAGTGCAAAACCACAGTAGATTTCAGTTCCCCCGCTCCCACCACTATTGTGTGTAGCCTCATTAGACCTTTGCATGTTTATCAGCGGAAGCAAAAGAGAGTGAAAAGATTCAGGGTCAGGCGGCCGTGGGTTCAAATCCCAGCTCTGGCCCTTACTAGCTCTTTTCTGGCAAATCTCGTCACCCCTCTGGGCCCAGCGTTCTCATCAGTTGATGGTAAGGATGGGATGTACTGTTATAATAATAACACTATGGGGAGTTTGTTATAATAGGTGTGCTCTCAAGCATGAAATTTTTTTATTAATTCAGTCCTCAGATATTTGAGCACCTACCACGTGCCAGAACCTGTTCTAGTCACTGAGGATACAAAAAGGAACAAAAAGATTTCTTCTCTGACACCTTCCTATTTTTCCAGGCACCTGCCCCTTTCTGCTTTATCTGCATGGAAGCAGTCATTGTAATGCTGTCCAGTCTATGAGAAGCCCTTCTGCCCTTCAATTTTGGCCTCCTTTTTGTAGTAAGCTGCGGACTTCGCAGCTCTTATTCCAATATTGCAGAACACGGTTGGAGACTCTCTCTTTCTCTCAGACTCAATCTCTGTCTCTGTCTATCTTTCTCTTTCTCTGTCTAACGCTCTCTTTCCTTCTTCCACACACACACACACCCTACCTTCCTGCTGTCTGGGTCAAATCCATGCCTCCAGTGGAGCTTAAACCCTTCAGGGGCCTCTTGTGAAATCCACGTACACATTCCCGACAACGGCTGTTAAACGTATTTTCCACAGCCGAGCCCCAGTCTTGACTTCCTTCTACTTAGCAGATGACCTCCTCTTTGGGTTTCTGATAAAATTTCTCACCAAACCCTCTAGGGTCTCAGTTTAACCTGGATTCTATATAGACCCCTGTGTTTCTAACATCTGTGATTACACACATTCCATTTGTTATAAAGTTTCAGAACTCCGTTTCTGTCTGTATCTCTCCCTCAAGGTTTCTCATCATCTCTATCCGTTTTCTCCTCCTTGGTGCCCTGGGGAGGAACCAGGCTCGGCTCACTCGTTAAGGTGAGTCCGTCTCCCCGAGGTCTCAATTGCACTCTCCCATCCTCTTTGGGCTGCTGCATCCCTCATCACTTTTCCCAGCCCCTCCTTTGTCCTACAATCTCTCTCCCTCCCTCCTTGTCTACAGTTTCAAGTCTTTCTTGACTTAAGCAAACAATGTCATGGGCCTACCTTTCTTTTACCCTTCTACACTATTATACTTCCATGCTGATTTTTTTTCTTTAACTGCGCACACAAACTTCTTGAAAATTATTTTTCCAGCAATATATCTTACCAACTAATATGTAATTAGTAAATATGTATATATGTTTATACATAAATATATAACTAATATATTTTGTTACCCAAAATAGCAAAATATTTTACTAAGGTCCATTTTCTCAGCCTTTTCTTCTTAACACCTGTTTTCTACATTCACCATTTTAATAAAATAGTTTTACCCCAAACTGTCAAGGTCTAACTATAATCCAATAGCGTTTTGTGGGTTTTTCTCCCACTGACCTACTCATCCATGCGTGACTACTGATCCACCAATTGTAGATGAAAAGCTCGTCATCCCTGGGATGATCCCGTTATATTCTTGATCTAACCCAGGAATGTACAAACGTTTTCCATAAAGGACCAGATAGTAAATATTTTCAGCTTTGTGGACCATACGGTTACTGTCGCAAATACCCGACTCTGCCCTTGTAGCAGGTAATATGTAAACAAATTCGCTGGACTGTGCTCCCGTAAAACTTTGTCTACAAAAACAGGCACTGGCGGGCAGCCTGTCGTTTGCAGACCCCTAGTCTAACCAAATTCTAGCTCTTTCCTAGGAACCCTGCTGCCACATCTACTTTACCGTTTGTGGTAGACCGAACAAAGGCATCCAAAAGATTGCCCCGTCCTAGTCTCTGGATCCTGTGGATGTTATCCTATATGGTTAAAAACAAAAAAGGATCTTTGCAGATGTGATTAAAGATCTTGAGATGGGGACAATATTTTGAATTATCCAGATAGACCCCAAATGCAATCACATATTTCCCCATAAGAGAGAGGCAGAGAGAGACTTGGTAACACCTGCAGACAGAAGAGGAGAAGGTAGTGTGAACATGGAGGTAGAGATTGAAGTTCTGAGGCTACAAAACAAGGCACGCCAGCCGCCAGCAGCAGCTGGAGGAGGCAAGCAGTGGAATGTGCCCTAGAGGCTCCGGAAGGAGCGCACTCCTGCCTGCTCCCCGAGGTTAGCCCTGGAAGATTCATTTGGAACCTGTAGCCTCCACAACTGTCACAGAATCAATTTCTATTGTTTGAAGCCACTAAATTTGTGGTCACTTGTTCCACTAGTCCTGGGAAATGAACACGACATTGCTGCTGATTGACCTTACTTCACTTGCAAAACGTCTTCCTCCTTTGACGTTCCTGCCCTCAGGTTATACCCTCGTGCACTTTTTCTTTGCATTTTTGATGACCAAACTCTTGAACATGCCCTCAGATCACATTGTGGACTTTGGCTCCTGACATATATTTTTCCACCCCAACTCTAGACAGTGTCCTGTCACTTTAACACCCATGAGGACATGGAGTGTAATACCTAGCATTCAAGCTCCTTGGTCAACTTGATTCCAACAAACATTTTTCCCCCCTTACTTCACCAATACCATATGCCTGGCTTTATTGTCAGTTATGGACTGATGTCTATGTCCCCTGAAAATTCAATATTGAAACCCTAACCCCCAATGTATTGGTGAAATCCTAGTTCCCATGATATTAGGAGGAGGCACCTTTGGGAGATGATTAGGTCATGGAGGTGGAGCCCTCCTGAATGGAATTAGTGCTCTTATAAAAAGATCTCCAGAGAGCTCTCTCACCTTTTCCACCAAGTGAGGGCACACTGAGAAGATGGCATCTATGAACAAGGAAGTGGGCTCTTACCAGACACCGAGTCTACTGGCATCTTGATGTTAGATTTCCCAGCCTCCAGAACTGAGAAATAAATTTCTGTTGTTTATAAGCTTCTCAGTGTATGGTATTTCTGTTACAGCAGCCCAAACGGACTAAACAAGGTCATTACTCCTGTGGAAACTTCAGCTCTAGCTTAGAAGTCTCTGACTTGCACTGCCTGTCCCTCTACCTCCTGCTTCCTTCCTCTCAGGACTCCAGATCTTTGACCTCATTCAGGGATCCATCGCCTCAGTCCTTCCTCTCTCCTCCTGGCCTCAGTTCCTTCGACCTAAACCGCAAGGAGAAGCACTCTGTCTGTTCTTCTGTGAGTCCTTCAATTCTCTCACCCCCTAGTCCTTCCATAGCACCTGACATGAAAATTCCCCGACTTACATCAGCGGAGTCAGATGCCCCCTTCCTACCTCCCGAAACTCACGGTCTCTGGCTTCGCTGGCTCCTCAGCAATCCTCCTGTCTTTCTCTCTTAGGACACTGCCTCCAGTCCTCTGCTGCCCATGTTGTCCTTCTCTGGATAAGCCCAGCTTGTTAAAGGCCATCTAAGACTTTGGTGCTTCCCCTGAGCCATCTGTAGCTGGATCTTCTTTTCTTTTCTAATGTAGGCATTGCCTGTTGTCATTTCTGTTTCTTGTCTTTATTTTTTCTGTAGCCACAACACGCTGTAGACTACTGATTCAGTTCACGGTCACCAACAATTTCCTCCTCTTTTGTATGTGTTTAGCTGAAAAGCCATATTTCTCTTCTTTTCTTGCTTTTGCATTATTTATTTTAGACCTAAGTATAGGGCTTTCCATTGAACTCTATTAAGAATCTAGACCGTGAAGCACACTGATGCATTGATGGCTTTTAGTCTGCTTTTTCATTTGCATCCCTCCCTTCTCTTCTGAGAGGTTTAGTTACAATTTGATTTCTCTCTTATTCTCTTCATCCTCCACCACTGTGCTGGGCTCCAGCTCTCAGACTGGCCAATCGAAGTATCCCACGACTCCAGCTTCAGTGATTGGATGGGCTCTGGCTCAAATCAGGCCAATCAATGCCTTTCCACAGCATTTTTGCTGGAACTATTAAGAGAAACACTCTCCATTCTCTGGAACTGCAGATGGTGAATGTAATTCCAGACTAGGACACCAGAGAACAAACAAAGCTGAAAGATGGAGAGAGAGATGGAATCCCAATAGTAAATTTCAAATCCCACGAGTCAGATTTCTACTCTGGACTTTACAATTTACATAAGCCAATAAGTTTCCTTTCTTAAGATTTTTTTTTCCTTTAGACTGAGTTTCTATAACTTAGAAAGAAACCTAACTAAACATCTTCTAAATTTTGCTTTTTAAAAAACTCCATCATCTAGAGTTCACCAAACAAAGAGTTTGGAAGGGACACTTGGAAAAGGGAATAACAATGGCCAGGACACCAAAGTAAGAAGAACAAACCTCCACGGTGTGTGTTGGTCAGTCCAGGAGCTGAGTCAGAGGTAAGGCGTGTGAGTGACCTCATCGTCCCAATGAGGAGTTTGCGTTCATCTCTGTATCGTGGAGGTACTGTCATATAAGTCAATAAGATTTTTGAAAAAGTTGTTTAAAGTGACCAGTATTAACTCAACAAACATTTTCAATAGAAAGCACAAACACTTTCAAAATAGAGATTTCTATCAATGTTAACAGACACAACATCAAAATATTAATCTAGGAGGTTGGAAATAATGGGAAAACCAAGTCGTGTATTAGGCTTCACAAGAGATACAATAAAAGAGAATCTTTCTGTTCATTAAAAATTTCATCATCTAATATAATTGTAAGGAAATTCTAAGTTCTTTTCACTAAAAAAAAAATCAGTGAGGCACAAAAATCTTCATCAGATAGGGAGGAAAAATAGCTCTTCATGGGGCCAGCCTGGTGGCATAGTGCTTAAGTTTACACATTTCACTTCAGAAGACCCGGGTTCGCCGGTTCAGATCCCAGGTGTGGACCTACACACCACTTGTCAAGCCACGCTGTGGCAGACGTCCCACATATAAAGTAGAGGAAGATGGGCACAGATGTTAGCTCAGGGCCAGTCTTCCTCAGCAGAAAGAGTAGGATTGGCAGCAGATGTTGGCTCAGGGCTAATCTTCCTCAAAAAAGAAAAAAAAAATAGCTCTTTGCCTCTCCACTATAAACATTGCTTAGGTTGATAGCTAATAATAATAATAATCCTTCATCATTTAAGAAGTGTCTTTCCACTGGCTGCAAATTTACCCCTCCTTGTTGCCTACAATTACATCATATTAAATCTTTTCAAAATTTTCGCTAAAAAATATTGAAATCGTGTTTATCACATTCCATTGATGTGTCCTTCTAGTATAAAGAAAATTATCTGACCAATAAACAAATTCTTTTTCTAAATGCTTGTATACAATTATTTGAATAATCCATTTCATGTTTGATATTCAGCTGCTTGTCTGTAGCCCCCCTTCCCTTCTTCCCCCAGTATTTGTAGTTCCTCAAAGATTACAGAAATAATTCAGAGATCTTATTTTTAATTAATTTAGACAGAATTATATATATTATTCATTTTCTACTTTTTTGAAACATAGTCAATAAAGTTTTACCACATAGGTAGTCTTCAATTTGCTTTCTGCAACATTCCTTTATTTATTCAAATTTAGTTAATAATCTTATATATTAGTGTTTTCCAAAGTATAAGACCCCAGTTCTGCAAGCTGTTACTAAAGTACCATGAGACAAGATGTTTCTTGCATTAGATTTCTTTTTTGCAACCATATTACACTTTTACTCAAATTGAATTAAAGTGTTTTTAAAAACCTAGCTTACTAAGTGGACGTAATTCATATTTTACTTATCATTTTCCTTTACATCATATTAGTTTTCTCCACATTTTGTAAAGCATGCAAATTATATTATTTCTTGCTATGACATAAAAAACGCCTTTTTATATGCTTAAAATACACACATAGATGGTCGATATTTCACATATTTTTACATTGTTACATATACAATTTTCTAGCAAGTGCAATAATTCGAAGTGAGGCAGCAAAATATAAGCACTAATTACAGGATTAAAATAGTGTTCTCTTTATTCAATTGCGCACTTTTAGTACCGTATGCCGGCTCAAAGACATGTTGCGATAAGTCCTAAATGAAATTGCTGGGCAACTCTGCAGGTTCCATTGGAGAAGTCACTTGGCAAACGCGAGCAGTCAGAAGCACCAGGAACTGAAATTTACGTTTGACACAGCTCCCCAGCACGGGGTCTTCAAGTCAGGAGGCCGGCAGTCTCGGAGCCTTTAGTGGACACTGATCTGCTTTGGGGTTTTTTCCTAATTAAATTTGCTTCAATAGAACAGTGAGAAATGTCTCCCACATAAATTAAATGCTTTTATAAATTAAAACCTCATATACAAATAGTTCAAGAAACTTTCTTTTTGTAATTAGACATTTAGAGGGGACAATGTAACTCTCAACAAATTGGGATGTGGGGGCCAAAAATCCCATGTAATAGTTTGTTATTTATATGCTGCTGATCTAAAGTTCCTTGTGGATGGTGATGGGAAAACATTTAAAATTGCCAATTAAAGTGAAGAGTGTCTCAATTTTGAATTTGCTTCATCTTGGTTAACTTAGACGCTTTCATCTAAATGCTCAGGTTTGACTTTTTAATTGAAAAAAATTGTATTATTATTTTAGCGTATCTACATGATCCTTCTCCCTAAGAAGCGTTGGGGAGAGAGACCAACTGTATGTCCTATCCTAATGAAATGAGCCTCAGGTCCAGGCACAAGTTCTTATATTCTTCTCTGCATCCTCGAATATTGCATACCATGTTCAGACTATCCCTTGCCGTGCCTGATCATTCATAAGCCTGCTGTACCACTTCTGGTCAATGTGTTCCTCTTGGCATTGACCATGACCAGTGTTTTCAATATCCCACATCGATTAGCTCCTTGTTCTTGCTAGCATTTATCATCTGTGGGTCTTGGTTGGGCCCTCCAACTGGCCTCTGGTTTAGGCATTCCACCCTTTGGCTTCTGGGGGCAATCTCACCCTTCATGATGGAAACTTCTTTGTAGCCCTCTGGCTCTTGTCTCAGTTACTTTCCATGTCCACCACTGGGAATGGTCTGTAACGTTGATGCCAGCAGAGTGCTGTTCCCATACCCCTATGCTGGTGCAGGGACATCAGGCACGACAGTCTCCTTCCAGAGTCCAAAATGGGAAGCTGGGCCAGAGACCTTCCATGTTCAGTATCCATCTTGACATATCTGGGGTTGTCTCACCCTCTGAAGTTTGAACCCATGTGAGGCCCCTGCATGAGGCTTCTTGTCTTCTTCTTCTATTTCCCCCTCTCTTTTCCCTTTCTATCTGGTAGAAAACTCCCCCACATCATGTCTCCCTTCTTCTCTACCCTGTGTACTGTCTTGGTTTTAGATGGTACCTTCTCTTTTCTTTCCTGGGGCACTAAGCTTCGGAGCTTAGTCTTAATGGGGCAGGACATTACAAACTTGATTTGTAAGGAGAATTAAAATACACTGTTTTTATAATCTCAAAATATAATCTGGGCTGCTATGAAGCAGTGTGTTTTAGTGGCCTTTGTCTGTGTTCTTCACATGGAGTGGAAGCATGTGCCTCGAGCCATTCTTAGAGTTCATGTTGGCAAATGTCTGTGCCATCAGTTCATAAGATGACATTGTCTCCACACAGCCCCCCTGAGACCATGTCACTTCTCCACCTTCCTTTTCACTTTTCTATGCAAGCCCCTTCCCATGATGGACTCACATCTGCCATGTGATTACAGGAGGCAAAGTAAAAGCCTGCTCTCTGAAAGAAGATTTCCTGGTATCAAACTCTTACTGATTGTGGGAACTAAAGCAATTATTCAATGTCTCTGTACCTTAGTTTTCTTATCTTTAATCTTGAGTGTAATAACAGTTGTTGTGACAGTGAAATGAGGTGATACGTATAAAACGCTTAGAACAGGACCTGGCCTGTGGTTAATGCTCTGTACATTTTGGCTGTTGTTATGATAGAATCAAAGGACCTCAGGTGTGAAAGGTGCTAGGTCCAACCCTGACATGTTTGAAATCTCCTATAACCTTCCTGTTAGATATTTACACAGTTTGAATGCCTCAAGTGAAAGGAGACTCAGTACATTTGCAGGTGATTCTTTCTACCTTTGGAGAGTTCTGGATGCTAGAATGCTCTCCTTTATCTTAAGTAAATATGCATCTCCCTGAAATATCTATTCGTTATTCCTAGAAGCCTTCTAGGGGCCATTTAGAATAAGTCTAATTCCTCTTCGATCAGAGAGCCATTTTAGTGTTTGAGGATGGCCAGGATGTCTGTTTGTCTTTCATACCATATTTTCCTATGAGCTAAACAGCCACACGTCTCTAACTGGGCCCTCTCTGGTCTGGCTTAATTCCCCTGACCATCTGCCTGTGGAAGGTCATGCAAGCTGTCATGACTCTGCAACATCCCATTATTCTGACAACAAATGGATTAGAAACAACCATTTGTGTTGCTTAAAATCATAGAATAGGAAAATTCTTTTTAGCTCTTTGGAAATCATAGTCCACGTGCAAGAATGATAATTCTCTCTTTATCCAGTGTCATGCAGGAACGCACTATTCTACCTTTGAGAATTTTCCAAATAACTTAGTATTAACCCCTTTAAGTGTCAACTGGTTTTTTTGGTAACTATTCATGCATTTTGCTAGTGTGATTTGAATACTTCCCAAATTCTAAAAACTTTGTGGTAGGTACTGTCAGTGCATCCAAAATTATGGAACACATAGTCCTTACCACCTGACAATTTAAAATCCTGGGAGTCAGAGGTAATAAACTCATGCAAATTGTCATAGAGCCTGGCAGTAGTGACCCATGTCAGTTGGGACAACTCAGAGAAAACAGCACAAGCTTAGAGGAGGGGGGAGACCATCTCTGGCAGGCAGAACTATCATGGTCACGGGGGAGGAGGGATGCCTTCCAAAATGGCGAGAGTTTTAATGCAAAGTGTTGCGATGCTAGATTTCTAGGTGGAAACACAAAGTATAACATGACAGTAGAATGACATTGAAGTGGTAGAGGGTGAGGTGTGTTCAAGATGGAGCATAAAGTCAAGTCAGAAAACAGTGGAATAGCATGTGGGCCTTAAGTAATAAAAATGAAAATGCGCTTGTGATGATCCAGGTCTGGTTTCAACTGGGAGTGCAATGTTGAATGAGAGCAACATGGTTTCAGGCCTGTTGAAGAAACTTTGCAAACACAAGGAATCTCAGGGAAAACAGCACTGCGGCGGGATGGAGGGTGTTTTATTGGAGGAACTTGGAACGGTTGGAGTTCAGAGAGTGAAGAGGAAAAAAGCAGGAGAGAGGTGGGGGCGGGGTTCAGATTTTGGATTTTAATCCTAACAGCAATACTGTCGACAGGCTCTGAACAGGCACTGCCAGGATCGGGTTTGCATTTTAAAAAATGTTCTATTGGGAATAGATTGGAAGGCCATGATGGATTTGCCATCAGAGTAGATGAGCTTGCTTAAGGAATGAGTGATGCACCAAGAAAGATAGCCTAACATTGAATTCTTAAAAACGCCAACGTTTAAAAGTCAGGGAGTGGAAGAGGAGCCAATTAAGGAAATCTTGAAAAACTGGGGACCGTGGAGGACCATGAACTTTCATCAACAAGGTCAAGACATCTTTCTGGTATCTCCTTCCAACTCAAATACAACCTTCCCAACAAAGACTTTTTAGATCAATGAAACAAAAAGTCACCTCTTCATCTCCTAAAACTCTCACAATATTTATTTTTTTCTGTTCCTTCCTAAGGCTCTTTTCACTTTCTACCCTGAAATATAGTTTTTTTACAAACATGTCATTTCTATAGACTACAAGGCCCTAGTGTCAAAATCTGTTCCTTATTCATCTTTGAATCACAAAGGCACCTAACAGAGAGATTTGCACATAATGAGTACTCAGCTTTTATTTAATAAAAGAGTGGTCTAATTTGTGTAGCAGGAAGATAAATTTTAGAGTTATGAGCAAGAAGGACCGCTGAGGAGAGAGACCCCCCGCCAGGCACAGAAGGGCTTCAGCGAGGCTTCTAGGAGACGAAGATTAATGGCAGTAGAAATAAGAGGCAGAGACGGATTTGAGGGACTTTCTAAGAGAAATTGATAGAGTCAGGCGATCTCATCTTATCATATGATTTAAATACTTTTACACATTGTGGCTCTTATTTACATATCTAGCCTTTGTTTCTCCTCTGAGCTCCAAATTCATATATTCAGCTGTCAACTTGGCATCTCCACATGATCCTTAATGGCATCGCTGACCGTTAATTGCTTAGGAATTGTATTTGATTCATGAATTTCTGTTAAGCAAGTCTGGCTCTACATTAAAATTATATTCTAGAGTTGACTTTTTTCATCATCTCCCATTCCAGCTATCTTCAACTTGTCATCTTTCCTCTGGAATAATTCAGAAGCCTCCTGATTGCGTGTCTTTTCTCTTGATATTCTCCAAATAGCAGCCAGTGGTCTTTTACGAACGTAAGTCAGAATGTAGCCTTTCACTGCTTACAACCTTCCAATGCTTGCCACTGCTCATTAAAAAGCCCTAAAATCCTCTCTTGGCTGCTGCCTACCTCTCTGAATTCATCTGACTCTCACTCCAGCATCCCATCCTCCAGCTAGCCTCTCTCAGCCGGGGTTCTGTGAGAATTAGCCATAGTGCTCTAAGCACACACTGTATGTGATGATTTCTCTTCTGTGCATCTAGAGTGGTACCAACCTTGAGAGAACAGAGAAAGTCATCACTCACATCATTTCCCATAGTGTTTAATTCTCATGGCAGTCTTGGTTGAGAAAGCCCTCTAGAGACATAGACATAGAGATATTCTTCTTGTCACTTGAACACTAATACCTGCCTCCAGGCCTTTGTACATGCTCCTTCTTTTGCCAAGATTTCACTTTCCCTAGAATCTTGAAAAGCTGGCTCCTTTCCATCATTAAGACTCAACTCAAAAACTTAGAAAGTAGAAGTGTCACTTCTCAAAGAGGCTTTCCAGAACCATCCTTTCTAAGGTACCTCCATCTTCCAAGCCTTTTCTGTCTCATTGCCCTGTTATCTCCTCCTTGTCATCTCTTAGACCATGAGTGTATGTATTTTTGTTTCCTTAACTAGAAGATTTAAAAAATTATAGACACAAATCAGGTGTGCACAAATGTAGATTTCTACATTTCTCTTTAACATGATCATCAGCCTTAATTTTGCATCTATAGCAGACAACAACACCAGGTCTAATTCAAGGTAATATGGTCTACCATAGCTTAGCTCCATCAGTTCTGATTTTGAATGCTCAGTCTTTCCTGTCACCTCCATTCTTCCTTCTCCACTCCTTCTTCTGAGATGGCACCAATGGAAAGACCTCTTGCCAATTTCTTTTGCTAAGGGGTTCTTCCATGCTTGGTCTTTGAGCTTCACATGTACACATTAGCTTTAGTTACCTGTTTTCCCTGCTGCAACCTACGTTCATGAGAACCACAATTTTTTTCTTCTTTGAGTGTACAATTTTCCTCTTCTACTTTATTTCTCTTCTCTGTTCTGCCCGTGTCTTTCCTTTCTTAGGAAGCCCAGGGATCCTCTAAGGCTACATTGGTGATGAGAACTGCACCAGGGATATACGTAGCATCATCAGCTATATTGGTGGGATGGTCTGGGCAGGAGCTCATGGTCCTCGGACCTCTTGTATCAGTCAGGATGGGCTGGGTTATGTTGAGGTAACAGGCAACTCCCCAAAATCAGTGGCTTAAAAATGTAAAGGTTTGTTTTTGCTAGTGTAACATATCTTCAAGGGTCAGCTGGGGTTTTGATCCACATCCCTACTGGCCCTAGCAGATGTTACAACCATCATCTCAAACATGGAACGTGTCATTTCTGCTCACATTTTATTGGCCGAAACAGATCACACGGCCACACCTAACTTTTAGGATAGGCCAATACAATCCCCCTGCAGGCCCAGAAAGAGACCAGGAAATATTTGGGGAAGAGTGCTAATTATTAATGGCTTCTGCAGCCATTGTGGTTGACACCTCCCTTGGTTCTTGTTCCTCCTCAGCGGAGGTTCTTAAGCTGGAGTGTGTCTTGGACTCACTGCGAGAGCTTGTTAAGCAGGTTGCTGAGTTTGCCCAGAGCTTCTGATACAGGAGGTCTGAGTGGGGCCCCAAGTCTGCTTCTTGCTGGTGAAGATGATGCTGTTGGTGGGCAGACCACCCTTGGAGGGAGCTGCTACTCCAGAACTCAGAAACTCTGCTGGTCATGAGGCTTCTCAAAGAAGCTGCAGCCTCCCCAGACCACACTCTAGGAGATAAAGCCTGCGGCCCTGTGTTCCCTTAAAGAAGTCCGGGGTTTCCCTCTATTATCTCACTGCTTTCCACCATGGGCTGATGCTCCAGCGATAAAGCACTCGCCCTCTTTCTAAGTCTAGACATAAGAACTTACTCTCATCCGATCTTCTTTTCAGTAGGTTTTTAAAAATAAACATTGGCAATTAGTTTCTATTATACCAGTACACATGCAGAGGCTCAATTCCTTTTGCTGGAGATCTTTAAAGAGGTTTAGATAGCAAATAACATCTCTCTCAACCATTTCTATGGTCCTGCTTTGATTCTAACATGAAGGTCTTATGTAAATTAATGATTAAAAATAAATTGTTAATTTGAACGGAAAAACAATTTATTACTGCAAAGTACATATAATTTAACTCAGGTCACAAAAGCATTTCATGAAGAACTTGCTTTAATAAATAAAAAAGCTACGTTGTTTGAAAAGATATTTGTGAATTTTAAACATTAGCCCTGGAATTCATTTGTAACGTGGAGAAAGCCTTTGCTAAGGGAGAAAATTGGCTTATTCCTTGTTCCGACTTCTGCAAACGCCACTTTAGCAGAGTCCACATCCATCAGGAGAGTTCAGCTATGTTGACAAGTCACTTTGCATACAGTTGAGTTTGGGTGTAGTGGCGCAATTTTTGGAGGGTGGCTCTATTTCATCAGAGTAAGTTCCCACCCAAATGATTCATCTTACGCTGAAATGTCAGGCTATTCTGCAACCTTGGGTTAAGCCAGCTGATATTGTAAAGTAGATGTTATCGCCTCTCCTCTCCATCCACATGAACCTATTTGCTTCCACCCAGGCTGGAGGAGAGGATCAGGGGCTGAGCGGGTACGAGTCCGACTCATTGTGATGGCATTTTCTGCTCCACGATAATGGTTTTTTTTGAGACTGTTAGCTCATTCTTCACCATTATAACACAATGTTCTTTACTTTTATAATAGCTTTTGCTTTTCATTATAAAATAATACATATTAATTTTAGAAAGTTTAGAAAACACAAGGAAGAGAAAGAAAAGCTACCTTTAATTCTATCTCTGAGTGATATTGCTAATATGAATTAGTTTATATTCTTTTACTTTTTCATTTTTCTTGTGCTTATAAACATGTCTTAAAAAAAAAATAACGAAATGATTATTTACATACTGCTAGGTAATCTACTCTTTTAAGACCAATATATCACAAACCTCCCCCCAATCAAGTAAATATTATTCTGCACAATATGAATGATTCCATTGAATTTTAATAAACATTTTACGTTAACAAAAGAAAACAAAATGAACCAGAGCTTTCTTGTTTAAGTCACTCATTGGGAAAGCACTTTCTGGGTAATTCATGGTTTACAGCCAGGACATGTAATAATTAATGGTCATATCAGAATTTTTAAATACTTTTTCTATTACTAGTCTCTGCAATATCCACCCAATTATTTTATAGTAGTGACTTCCTACACAGAAAGTAGCTTGAAAAAGTAGCGGCCATAATTGAATCTGGAATCAAGTTCCTAAGACTTGCTGAAAGTTTGTAGATAGGTCCAAGTGTTACATGACTTCCTCAGTATTTGCATCCTTTAATCATTGCAGTACTGTGAGATAGAAGAAATCTCAGAGCACCTAGTCAACCCTAATCTGCTCCCTTTAATCCATTTATCTTAATTTGAAGCCTCAATGTACACGAATGTTCACAGACTATGCTCTGATTTTGTAATATCTTTAAAGAAGATCCTGCAATTAGCTTTATTAGTACCTGCCTGTGTTTAGCAACTTCTACTCTTCATAAGTCCGTTGAATCTCCCACACAACTTGTCTCCCCTGCTGCATTTAGGTACATTTCCCCCTCATTTTAATGTAGAGGAAGAGCAGCTGCTCACTAATTCTCTTTCAAAAGCTTCCCCACTTGTTGATGAGTGTGACTTGGAGAGTACAATAGATATCCAGTTGGGCTTCCGTGCATTCCAGCTGAGATGACTGTCAACATGGCAGACACAGGAGACCTTAGGTGTCAGTTTCATTTCCATTTAATATTTATTCTCCCCCACTGGGTGTATGGCACTCTAAACAAAGTGTTTACTGTGAAAGTGATCTTCAGATTCAGTGAGACCAGTGTCACTTAACATGCTAGTTAAGTCTTAATTGTTGTATGTTTGACACCACTGAAAGTGAGAGAATGAAAAACCATTTAGAAGTGACTACTTCCCCATCTGTGTTTACTCAGCCAGTGAGGACTAATTGTTGTGTTGACAGCCCATGGCTTTTACTTCATTGGCTAATTAATTCTGTGGTCATTTGAAAAGTTAATTATAGTTTCCATGATGCCATTATTTCTCCTTCCATATTTTTAGATGAAATGGGTACCTTAACTTTATCTTTTTTGAATGGCTTAAACTTACCAAAAAGAATTGTTTTTTGGCTTATTTGCTTGCCAGGTTTTTCACCTCGTAGAGGGGAGTCTCCTGTCTGGGTCACATGCGAGGATTTCCCTCAAACTCTCACAATCCCGTTAGCTACCATATTGAAGCAAACAGAGCGCAATTAAGATTTCCATTCTTGGCATCTCACTACACTTCTTCATTCTACCATCCTGTTATTGGGTTTAGAATGACTTTTTTAAGTTTAGGAAATAATTATTTGTTCTTAATTTACGAGTCGAGTTTTTTTCCTCTTCTTATTTTGTCCCCACTTCCTCATTTAAGCTGCATATAAATAATTTAATAATAGCTGATATTATAGAGTCTCTGTATGTGCCAGACATCGTTGTAAGTGTTTACATAGATAAACTCAGTTAATTCAACTCCCCTCCTTAAAAAAAAAAAACCCTCTGAGGCAGAAATTGTTCTTATCCCCTCTTTACAGATGAGGACAGTCTTTAATAGAATAAATAACTTGCCCACAGTTACGCAACCAGGTTGTCCATGTTGTGTTCATGGTCTTAAAATAGGGATATATTAAGAACTTAGAAGGGCCAAGGCTGAGACAAAATGATTAGGAGAATGATTAGAACAGAAAACAAGATAGAACTCCCCTCTCTTCCCGTCTCCCCACGAGATAGAGTCCCCGGGGCTGGGCAGAATGACCCCAGGGGAAGGGGTTGAGATAAGAGCAGGATGTGCTCCCACCTGCTTCCCTGCAGAGTTCTGGGAAGATGGCAAAGCCCAAGGCAGCCGAGAGCAAAGAAATGGCCTCAGAGATCCCAGGGCCCTCACTCGGCTCAGGAGCAGCAGGAGGATTCTCTGGGAACTTGGAAAGAGAGGACAAGGCTGCTAGAGCTGGGGTGTGCAACACAAACAGGGCTGTTTCAAAGGCCGAGGTGCTTTGATAGCCTGCAATCGATGGCCTGCGGATGTCTCAGCAGACACCGGCAGACACAGACAACCTGAGTGATCCACAAGCCCTTCTCTGGTTCCCCAGCACATAGCTCCCCAGAACTTAGCCCCAGGCCAAGGAAAGGGGTGCAGATACATTAAATCAACCGATTTTAAGGTTCTACTGCCCTGGTGGCTAAAAATAAGAAATTAGGTGGGAGACATATAGACGGGGCATTCCTTGCACACCCTATGCTAGAAATGTTGAGGGCTGACCTGAATGTCTCTGATGCATTCGTTTCAAGCTTTACCACTGCTACAGAATCATTGCTTACAAACAAACTTTCTTTACTTTCTTCTGTAGGGAAGGAAAAAGTTTTCGTCAACTTTCTTAGTGTCCTGGGCTGGGTCTGAAATTAGACTGACAAAGACAGATTAACAGGAGAAAAGCATATATGTTTGTTTAATATGTTTTATGTCATGGGAACCTTCATAAGGAAATGAAGATCTGAATAAATGGTTAAACTTGAGTATTTTTTTTGCCAGGTTTGAGGGAGAGCGGATGGTCATGGAAGGATATGATAGGTTAAGAAGTATTAGGTAAGTATAGTGAACCGAAGGAAACCTAACAAGTCCTGTTCAGTTGGATTCTTCCCAGTGTCCCTTCATCCTGGAGGTAGGATGCTGCTTTCCTCTGGCTGTAGGGAGGGCACCTGTCACACAAGGGTCTTATGATGTGTCTAAGGTGGGGGCGTGTCAGTTTCTCAAACTCCTCCAGCCTAAAATATTCCGTGTGCCATGGTGCCATATTTGGGGGCGGCATGTCCTGAACGTCCTCACTTCCCTTCATAATAATTGCGTAATAATTTTGTGATAGGTTAACTTATTCTTAAAACTATATGCCGATAATGTAATTGATTGTTGGTCAGGAATATTAATGGTGGGGCCAGTGCAGAGAATCTGAGTGAGTGCTAATGTTTGGGAAGCCACCCTTAAAAATCATATTACAGCACAAAGAATTGCTATGCATCATTTAAATAAAGTTCAAAAGACAAACTTATGGTCAGAAGTCAGGATAGTGGGTATCCTTGACAGCCACCTTGGGGAGGGTTGTTACTGACTGGAAGGGGGGTGAGAGGGTGTCTGGAACAGATTGTTATGAATTGAATTGTGTCTCCTCAAAAAGATATGTTGAAGTCCTAACCCCCAGTACCTATGAATGTGACCTAATTTGGAAACAGGGTCTTTACAGATGTAATCAAGTGAAGGCCCATCATCAGAGTGGGGCTTAGCCCAACATGACTGGTATCCTTATAAGAAGAGGAGAGAACAAACGAGGAGGAGGCCACGTGAAGACGGAGGCAGAGACCGGAGTGACGCACCTACAAGCTAAGCAACACCAAGGATG
This sequence comes from Equus caballus, assembly GCF_041296265.1. Lineage (NCBI taxonomy): Eukaryota > Metazoa > Chordata > Mammalia > Perissodactyla > Equidae > Equus > Equus caballus. Next base: position 95,314,131 of record NC_091700.1, read on the forward strand.
GCTGCCGTCGCCAGAAGCTAGGATGAGCCGTGGATCAGAGTCTCCCTCAGCGCCTCCAGAAGAAACCACCCCTGCCCACACCTTGATCCTCCAGAACAGTGAGAGAACAAATGTCTGTTGTTTCGAGCTCCCGAGTTGGTGGGACTTTGTTTTAGCAGTGCTAAGAAACTGATGTGCTGGCCAGTTCTGTTCTTAGTTTGAGTGCTGCTTATACAGGAGTTTTCAGTTTGCGAACGTTCAGAGAGCTGTGCACTTATGAATTGTGCACTTTTCTCTTGTATACAATATTCCAACAAAAAGGGAAAAATAGATATCACAAAGTACATGCTTGGAGGAACTAGGGGAGAAAGGCCTTTCTTGTGCTCAGTTGATAGAAAGAATCTCACTCGTCTGTGGCCCCTTCCCTGATGTGCATCTGCAGAAACCACGTGGGAAAATGATGTAAGAAAATGGTCGAAACAGAAGCGTGCAGAGAAAGTGAGCATAACCAAGAGGGCTCACATCACGGAAGAGAACTACCCCTTTGTAGGGGTTAAACAAAAGAAAACAATAGTTTGCAAATTTAAAGGAAATTTGATTTCTCTCTTTAGAGAGTCTCTGTTCACGGGTCCATCACTTTTAAGTCAGCTGTAATTACAGCTGGTTCTTTACCAGACCCTTCCTTAATGAGGCTCTGCACACTTCTATTAGCCCTGGGTTTTGTTTCTGAATAGATGCCCCTGGTTTCTCCTGGAAGCTTCCACAGATAAGAGCAAAGGAGACTGGGAGGAAAGGCAAAGAAGTCAGAGCCCCAGGGGGGCCTCTGCAGGCACTGGAAACACTTGGTAACTTTCCTTAGAACTGTCACTGGTATTCGCTTCTAACCCATTAAACCCGCTTGCAGGATAGCTTTAGTCAATGAAGCAGGAGATGGCCTTTTCTTGGCCTCTCCATTTCCAATTCCAGCAAAATGAATGAAACACAAAAAGTTCACAGGGGAAACAGCTGGGGAGGCAGTGTTGGGAACTGGGGTCGAAAAGAGCTTTTAACTTGTCTTAACATTACTGTCCTTTCCAATTTCAACTTTTATCTGCCCATTAACTCCTTAAAGTTTGCTCATCCATCCATCAAAAAGAAAAAACCAAATGATGTGTGAAAAGATCTTCTAGGTGTTGCTGGGTCCAGAATGTCATCTCCTAAATTTGTCTAAACACTATTGGCTTCACATCAGGATTTATGACTCCTTTTTATGAACAGTTAATAGTTATTTGTGATTTTTGAAAGCACTTATCTTTGAAATTCTTTTAGAAGCATTTTAAATCATTTTTGTTTCTGACAAAAGGAAGAGGTAACTATCCCAGAATGTTGCAGGGTCAGTTTTTACAAATGATGAAGGGTGTTTAAGATTAGTTTTTACTGATTGTACAGGGAGAGGCATCACGAATCATGAAATATCTCCCACCCAAACTCACGAGCCTTTTCTTTGGACTAACTCATGTAAACTATTCTGTTTATGGCCTAAGAAGAAAATGTTTAATAAAGGATCTGGAGCTTTGATTATAAAATAATACAAGTTTATTGGTCAAAGGAATATGTATCTATTTACTAAATTTATATGTTAGAACTTTTCTCAAATCTTTACAAACTCAATTCTGTTAACTTCCAAAAAGAAACCTAATTCTTTAGAGGTAAATGGGCCATCCTGATTAGAAAGATTTTCTTCAATTTGACTAATAGGATCAAAGTGAAGAAAAATGTTAGTAGATTCAAATAGAACTAGCACCCAATCCAGATCAAAGAGATTATTTATACATTCACTGAGCTAACCCTCGATGAGGATATTAATATAAGAGATGTAAAAGATCAAGTCCCCACACCAAAACCTCTACAGTCTTGTAAGAGATACAACATAACATTAAGTCAACTTAAATACACTTCAACACAGAACATGAAACTGTGGAATTTCTATTAATATTAATTGCTGAGATGGTGGGGGGTTAAATAAAATCTTCCAAACCCTGAGATAGATGCACTTACTCGATCCTTTATACAGAGACCGCGACGTGCTCCATGTTTGCCATCATTAGGCCTCCTCACCACCTATGTGCGCTCAGTGTTACCAGCCATGAAATAATCAGATTGGACTACGAGATCATCGCCGCATCTTTTAGCTAGCTTTATGACTACTATTATTTTTTGGAGACTGAGAATGCATTCTAGTGTTGAAACTGAAGAAGCACTGTCTGCTCGCATATCTTTAGGGCGGCATCATTTTTTAGAATACTATTCATTTTTTACACAGATAATTTATTTTCAATACTAGGGAACTGACAGACCAGGGGAAAGGCCACATATTACATAACCAGCAGGAAGAGGACGAGAGTCTGAATCTAAATTCAACTTTGGACACAACTTCAGCTCAGCAAACAGAGGTCTCAGGATGCACCAAGCTCTGTGCAAAGTGGTGAGATTATAAGGACAAACAGCCCAGTTGCTGGTTCTAGCAATGAAATCTAGTATCTTCTTCATGTACTTCTACACCCCCACGTTGGCTTATCATTGCTGGATATATCTAGCTCAGCTACTTAACTGCAGTCTCCCTTAGAGCAGAGAAAAGGACACTGCTGACTGAATGAGGGAATCCAGGAACGAGGCTGGCCCCTGCCGTGGAACGGTTCACAGTCTGATAGAGGAAACAAGTAGCTACACAACTCCGACAGAGCCAAACCAAGTACACTCATGGACATGTAAACAACGTGTCACTCAGGTCCAGAGATGGATTAATTAATCCTGACTCCAGGAGTGGGCTGGATGTGGAGAGGAAGGGTATTCAGTTTAAGTGAAAAAAAAAACAAACCCTTTATGTAGAAAATTATGGTGAACAGATGCCTCTGTGCCTGTCATTGCTTCAGAAACTCTTGAAAATGTGTAGTACCGCACCCTCCTCCCAGCTCCCCACCTGTTCACAGCAGCCCTTCCAAGTAAGCAGAGTAACTGCATTCATGGTGAGCCAACGGCACTGTACTCCTGAGTTTACAGAAGGCAGAATTCATTCACTTGCTCCAAATGGTCTCCTGTTGGTTTGCTATGGCAGCAACCTTTCCCAGGAACGGGCGTGACATTCCCTTCCTGAATGTTACATCTCTGCTTGTACACTTAGAGCTTAGTCTCAGAAGGATTTTCCGCTCTTGCTTACCTGATCCTGCTTATCTGTTGAGCTCACCTTGAGAGCACGCAGAGCCTCGGCTTGAGAGGAAAAGTGGAGGAAATGCCAGTGTCAAATATGGGAGCTTGAGGATGCTAAGGCAGGAAGGTTGTCCAGGTGGACAAGGATATGGGCAGAAGGTGAAAGCTGAGTGAACCTCGCCTGCATTAAAATGTTGTCTGCTGCAGCTCCGAGCGCAGAGAACGGGGATCTGAAGATCCTGATCTAAAGCCGTGAACTCTATTTGACTCCAAGCCCAACATGAATCCTTCTTTTTGGTTTTGTTTTAAGTTGTTCAAAGACCTTACCCCCCAACCCCCTCAGTCTACTAATTCCTGGGAAATTGAGATGACTGGAGAAGTCATGTCAGGATAGCGATAACACTATCTACACTAGGCCAGATCCTGTTTTGGAAAAAGAAAAAGAGTTTGCAATATTCTTTTGTCTTCTCTTTCCTCTGTATTTTCCCTCCGCAGGATTCCAGCAGGTAGTTGTAGCTTCGTGAGATTTTGCCTGGGCATTTCAACAGGACTAAAAAGTAGAAGCTGCTTCTCCTTGAGGCTGGGTCTTTCTTTTGCAGAAGAGAAAGCGCAGGCCGGGGATTGCACCGACGTGCTCCGGGGAGCAGGCACCGTGCCCAGGTGAGAAGGAACTGGTTCCAGATTTAGAAGGGAAAGAGGTCTTTGGTCTCTCCACCAGTAGGGACCCAAACTCTGAAGGAGCCTAGCTGTGCGGAGGCCGCAGAGCCTCCTGACCTGCAAGGATCATAAGAGGACTGGGGTGGCTACTTCTGAAAGGATCTCTGCAGGCTCTGAGGACAAGGGATGGTGCAATGACATCCAAGATTGCATTTCCCATAATGCTGGAACCACGGGTCGGGGCAGCCAGGGCAGCCGATGTACAGAAAGTAGAGTAATATTTCCTACCCACTTCATTCTGTTGGCGAAAAGGCAGGCCTTCTACAATAGCGTGTTATACTGACTGTTTTACATAAAACACACGGGGTTCAATTGATAAATTTCCAATTTTTCAAAATAAACATGCTTACGAACTGATTTTAATTGAAGCCCTGTTATTATGGGAAGTAGAAAAAATATATAGAGGGACCCGTAAATGTCTGTTTCTCCCTTCATTACTTAATATAGTTTATATTTAATAATGTTAATTTATATTTCATAACGGAGCCACAAGGAAAGAAAATACATTTTTTAGTGCAGAATGTTATAGTTTTAAAATATAAAATTTCTTTTGAAAATCCTCTTGTCATCTGTTTTATATTTTTCTAATAGAGCCTTTTATGACAAGAACATGGCACATGGAAGGGTTTCTTTAAGTATTTTTGTTGAATGGCTGATCTAATTAATGAACGAACATTCCAGACACTCTCAAACTTAGTTGATTGGCATGTGCAGCGACACAACTGTGGAGAGTGATTTGGCAACATTTAAAACATCTTTAAATTATTCATAGCTTTTGACTCAGAAATCCCATTTCTAGGCATTTATGCTAAGGAAATAATTACAGACATATGCAACAATTAACAGAAATAATGCTCGGCTGAGTGGGGTTTTTAAAAATAACTCTAAAAGATTGTAAAGAATGTTAATGTCCCAAAATAATGCACTGGCCAAATAAGAATGGTCTATCATATAATGAAACGCTACGCAGCTGCTATAAGTTAGCTGTGTATAAATTATGTAATCTTTGTATATTCAGCTGTTCAGACATGGGAAGCATACTTTCCCTACTGAGCTATCCCGCTTGTTGTATGTGTTCGCATAATTTTAATTTTTTTCTTTTTACCTGTATCTTCTTAATTTTCTACAATGACCAGTCATTACTCTTAAATTAGGAAAAAAATTCTCAAAAAAATTATTTAAGACCATAAATTAAAAAAAATAGAGAATGTGAACATAGGTTGTTACATTTTTTTGTTCAATAAAAAGAAAAATATTTGAAAAGAGTAAGGATTATCACCTACCAAAGTTATTTATCTTGCTTGAAGTTTAGTAACAGACTTTAAGTAAAATATATTTTTTATTTTTCAGTTTTAACTAGACTATTTTTTAGAACAGTTTAGATGTGCAGAAAAATTAAGAAGGTAGTCCAGAGAGTGTCCACGTGTCCTCTACCATTTCTCCTATTATTGACATCCTACGCTAGTATGGCACATTTGTTACAATTAATGAACAAATATTGATACGTTATTTTTCTCAGAAATCCACAGTTTATTTAGATTTCCTTAGTTTTCACCCAACTTCCCTTTTCTGCTCTACAATCCCATCCAGGAAGTCACATTACATTTAGTTGTCACATCTCCTTGGGCTCCTCCTGGCTGTGTCAGTTTCTCAGGCTCTCCTTGTTTTGATGACCTTGACGGTGTCAGGAGGACTGGTCAGGTATTTTGTAGATGTCCTCCATTGGCATTTGTCTGATGTTTTTCTCATGGTTAGACTGGAGTTTCAATAATACATTTAAAAACATCTTTCTTCCAGCTGCTTCTTCAAAAAAAGACCTCATACCCCCAAATATAGCAAAATCTCAAGTCTACACCCTAGGCAATGTTTTGTGTCTTCTAATTCATTGACAAATATGCAAAATGACATAAATACTGCAGGCCACAGGCCTCTCCATTAGACATCTGACCCCTGGGTGCAAACAAACATCATGTAATGGAAGTCACATCAATGGAGGAGCCTGATCTCTGGCCTCTGTGCTGTAGGACGTTCTCCTTAGTTCCTTTCACAACTCTCCCACGTTTTGAGTTTTAATGAGGCTGTGAAACTCGTGGGTTAGGAGTGTATTGTTGTTTCCTGTTTCCGTTTCAATTAGCCTCCCAGCTTTCTGACTTGACAGGAGTTTCAAGTTTGAACGTAATGTAAACAACTGGAGACAAACACCTAATTATATTTGTCTTCCTTAATACTGTAATTTGTAAAAGAATGTACAACTTTTAAAATAAGCAATATTATCGTATTATGAAGAAGAAAACTTTTCATAAATCTTGTTGAAACATGCTCAGAGGTCCCAAGCATCTTGACATGATGACTTTTGTAAGCATGATGACTTTTGTAAGCACTCAGTTGGTGAACTCAGTTCAGGGATGTGTAGATCTGTAGGCTCACCCTTTACCAGAAAACAGCAGACTCCTTTTTCTGCTCCACGGGTGTCTTATGTCCTTTGGAAAACTCCAGATCTCTTAACAGAAATCCAAGAGAACCCTTTGATTAGGAGACCAAAAAAATGAATTTTTGCCATGTAAAACAAACATCGATGTTTTCTTTCCAGCATCTTTCACCACCTGCTAGGCTAAGCTCTGAGGCACGCTTGGACTTTTAGCAGCAGACCGGTGGGGAAGAATCCTGGAAGGGACAAAAATTAATAGAGCAAACTTCTACAGGAGGGTGTCAATAATAGAATTGATGTTAGAAGGGAAACAGGACGAGGCCACTTCAAAAGGTGGTTCGGGCTGGACTCAGCCTGCACTCTGGGGGATGTGATAGGATCCCATCTGAGGAAGGGACGTGATAAGAATTCCAGTGTGTATTAGGACCAAGGTCAAGCAGTCAAGGGTTGGAGGAGAAACTCTAAAATCAACATAAGAAGTTGGGAGCACATCAAAACACTAAAGCAGCAATCCCAGTGCTGGCCTGGAGCTGGACTGGTCATAAAATGACGGCGTGGTGAGCTCGCAGCAGGGCTCAGTGACCTGCAGAGCAGCGAGGTGCATTCGATTGCTGACTTTGTAAGCTTATTTTAACTATTTTTCCTTGTTTGTTATTTTCATGATATTTTGACTCACACATATTCATTTTGAATTATCATCTTGCAACCTTCTTCAATTTTTTTTCTGAGCTTGTGCATTTTCAAAGTTCTACTCTACCAACAAATCAGATAATTATTCACTTATAGTTTGTATTTTTTTCTTTTACATTTAATTGTTTAAGACATCTAAGGTTTAATTTTAATGTATGGTGCAAAGTGAGAATCTAGATATATTCCCCATCTTTAAGTACTTAATCATTTTCCCTGTCATCAACCACTGAAGAAAGACTTTAGTTCCCGGGCTGGAAATACCTGGCCTTACCTATCTTCGCCTCACCAACGCCTACACCTACTGTGGTGTCCTGTCCATAGTAGTTGCTCAGTTCAACGTCTCTTGAGTAAATGAATACTTCCTAAGCCTGTCCCTGTCCCCGGCACCCATGGGTCCCCTCCCCAAGCTGTTTCGTCACGTCTTACAGATAACATGTTTGCTTTAACAGGATTTCTTTTGGAGATGGATCTGCAGGTCGACGGTGTGTAATGATTCTGATTAATTAAGAAAGAACTGACTTTCTGAATAGCCGTCAGCTGCTAGGAACCACCTCCCATTAGGGTCTCAGCCAGGCTGCTTCCCCGTGGACACAGCTTCTCAAGCACAGATCTTCGAGCTCCTGTGGGTCCCGAGTATCCACCCTGCAGAGTGACTCCCGTGTGTCCCTGGCCAGCTTGCCTTGGTGGCTGAACGAACCGTTCATTCCCTCTAGCAACACTCGTCGATCACCTATGGTTGTTCTCTGTTCTGGAAATATAACGTTTTTCTACTTTATGCTTTAGAGACTCTTTGCATAGCGTTTATGAGTAAGATAACTTCCTCATTCACTCCCTGTGAGGTGGGCTCCCCACAGCTCAGTTTCCTCATCTGCAAAACCAGGGTCATACTGGCTCACATTTACTTATGTACTCTGTGCCAAGTGCCTTATATTTAGTCATTATTTACTGCTCATAACAACTCTATGCGGGAAGCACTATTTTTATCCTTTTTTTGACAGATGAGGAACTGGAGGCACACGGTGGTAATTGACGTGCCTGAGGCTAGACAGCTAACAATGGCAGAGCCTGGATGAAAACCCAGGCACTTCTGGCTCCGAAGTCCGAGCTCGTATCCACTGTGTCATGCTGTCTCAGGCAGGACAAGTAGTACCCACCTTAGAGAACTGATGTTAAGATCAAGGGAGATACTGCACGAAGACTACACCGTGAGCACTGCATAAACATGAGCTCTGGAACGGGGAAGTAGAGCTGCCTTGCTCCCGGATCTTACTTTCCGTAGCGGACACTGATGCTCAGTCACTTTGTACACAGTAGAGATAGGAGAGAAAGAAGGACTGGAGACTGGGACCACATAACAGGGTCCCCAGTCAGATCTGGAGGAGTAGGAAAGGCTTCCCAGGGGCCCCGGGGGCATTACTTGTACCTGCTATTATTTGAGGGGAAAAAAAAAGCCAAAATAAAAAATCTGTTTCTTTTCTCCCTGCACAAATGTCAGGGGTTATTTGCCCTCAACAGCCTCTGTCTATTTCGCTTCCTCTTTCTCCATGGTCTCCTGCCACTGCCCTGCCTGTCACCTTCTTTGGAATCCTCTGGGGGGACCGGCTGTATCCAAACACACAATCGTGTATGTCCATCTGTTCCACAAACATTGACGTATGGGGAAGCACCCGAAAGAGTTGAGTTGAGTTACATCCTTGTGATTTAAGGAGAGGGAGAGATGACTGAAGGGGAAAAGGATTAAATGTTTTGAGGAACATTTAGACTTTTCACATTTTAAAAAATGGTAATTTTTAGTTAGTTGTCTCTAGTATTAGCCTGAATGGGTCTCATCATGATTTTTCAAAAGCAGCCCATTGTTCCTAAAGTTATATGAATCCTGGGTAAATATATGTATGCACACCTGAAATGATAGCCTTTTGACTCACTCGTGTTTGCAGAATGTAACCCATTCCACTGAGACAGGCCTTATGGGCTCTTTAGCTTAAGCCCATAAAGACTTTGCTTTCACCAGAAAGGTGTTTTTTCTTGTTCTTCTATTTTCTCTTAAATAATTGCAGTGATATGGAGCTCACCACACCTCAAAGCAGCCATTCCGATTGTTGTGCAGCTGTAATTCTAAACATCTTGACTTGCATTGACCTAAAGTCTACCTGTAATTGTAATTTTCAATTATTGGTCCTTGTTCTGTCCTCCAGAGAGAAAAAAAAAAAAAAAAAGAAAGAAAACCATTCTTTTTTCTGTAAATTCAGACAATTTCATGGTTTCTCTTTGTTCTTTGGATGAAATAATAATGTCAGTTGTTGGGGGGTCTTATTTATATTCCAGTAGCAAGCTATGCAAAGTATGATAACTAAGCACTCATTTTTAGATTTTAATTTATTTTGTTTATTTTAAGGATGTTCTTGCCTAGAAACTTTTGAATAATCTTGAGGAAGTTGAGCATATGACATTACAAATTAGTTTTTAAAGCAGAGTTACACAATAGTAGCTAAGAATTAACAAAAACTACGCATAAGAAATGCATTCTTTTACTGTTGCTTTATAAATTGTGTTCACTTCAACTTAATCAATATAAAGATGATACCTTAGGAGATGAAAATAGTTTAACTAATAAGATCAAATATGACTTCATCAACGGAATTCAAAAGGAATCTCTTATAAACATAATGTTTCTAATGAACTTATAAATATGTAGCAAATGACATATCTTTTGGAGATAAAGATGTCTTATTTGCTTTCAAACTCATTTTATTAAGCAATAGAAATAACAATGGTAAATACATTTTCAAATAGCAGTTAGACTTTATCATAATTTTTGTATTACCTCTTTAGGTTAAGATACTTTTAAAATTATATGTAAAATTTAACCGCCTTTTATAAGAGGCTTGTTTTCATATTCCATAGAATATGTTTTCATATTAACAGTTCAAATTAGGAAAGCAAAACGAAAATTGCCATTAAGATAAAATCTTTCTCTCAGAAATATGAGGGAGAACACGCACACACTTTGTTGGATTCAGGACAATTCCGATTTTTAACACTTGGGCAGTAACCCTTGACCCCCCCTCCCCCGCCCAGCCAACCATTCTCCAAAGGGCTGTAATGTTACTTTTGTTTGGTCTTTGTTACTTTGTTTTCAGATTTTCCCGTTCCCCCAGGTGTGGAGCATGGGGTAATTGTTGACAGTATGTGATGTGGTCCCACATGTAATCCGTGGGAATTTTCATGCACGTGCTTAATGATACGTTTGAAGGTGTGCTATTGAATTCAAAGAACACAGTTAGCTCTCAGAAATATTAATTTGATTTAATATCCACCCCGCCTCCTCCACTTATGGTTGGTTTCTTACCTTGAGAAAATTTTAAGTGAATTTAATTCACTCATATTTTGAAAGTTTTTACATCCAGCTTTGTGAGGCAAATGTTTTGCAAATATATGCAAAGCAAAGCCATACTCATATTTGGCCTTTTCGGATATGATCTCATTTATTTGACTTTGTATGATGGATTTAATAAAGCAGAATATGCAATTTTTAAAATAAATGATTGTTTAAAAGCACTGTATTTAAGTGATCATTAATCAAAGGTGTAATTTTTATCTTTTAACCTTTGGAACATTAAAATAAAATGGCGTTTCTTCTCTGTTTTACAAAATAATATTATTGCAGCATCTGTTGAATATACAGTTTGTCTCTCAGAGACTTTTTGGCCTTGGGTCAAATTCTGCGTCTTCTTAAGTATCTGTATTGTTATTCTCCTTTTGTTTTGTTGTTTGAAAAGAAAATGAAGATCTTTGACATCATTTATTCTGGAAACAAGTACCCAAGTGTGTTTAACAAGAAAAATCAAGGATGTAACTTCTGCCCCACTGGTTTGAAAATCCAAAATCTCCTTTGCAAATAGAGTCATTCATTGGATACAACTGGATGAAAAAGTAGCAAGTTTTGTCTAAATCTTTAGCCTCAAACCTCCCCAGCTTCTCCCAGATTAACTCTGTTGTGCATGGATTAACCTCTCAGAACCTCGGTATTGTTTCTCTTCATTACATTTATCCCCATGTCTCCTATTGTCTTTGCTTTTCTTTAGAGGGAATAAACAGTAGAGATTTAAGCCATGATAAGCTTCTCCAGCTTGGAGTATCTATTTGAGCGTCATATTTGACACTTGTTTCCCCTTTCAATGTAAACATTCATTTTGAATCCAATAACCTTATCAATAGAAATTGTTAATGTGAAGTGCTGAGCAGGCTGTGTGAGCAAATGCCAGAGAAGTCTCATTAGCTGTACAAAACCTAAAGCCAGAGATGACAGTTTTGTAACTGAATTAATGGTCCATTGACCCATTTTGTTGTAAACAAATTGGAAAGAGTATTAGCAAAGAGAACCACATCCTTTTTAATATGATGAATTTAAAACAAGTACAGTATGTCCCCGGAGTCTGTCAACAGACAGTTACTCATGATACACTCTGTTCTTTCATTTTATACCAAATCTTTTAAACAGATTGGAATATTACATGCATTTAACATAAATTTGTTGGCAGGGCAGTGGATTAAAAGAGATGAAAATAATTTCATTCTGATCTCCAGTCATTGTTCAAAGACAGCTATTCCTGACCTTGTCCCAAAGGAAATTCGACATTGATTAGAAAGGCCATGAGCATAGGCCTCTGAACTAAATCCTGGGGAAGGTTGAGAGTTATGTTATTTTTCTTAGAAATGGCATGACAAAAAATCAATACTGCGAGCATTCTATGATGTCATGATTTGATTTACTAGCTGACCTGCTGCCAATCAATGACTGGTTAACATCCAAGAGAGCCTCGCTGGGCTCCTCGTAGGAGGCTTGCTCCTCCATTTATGTGTGAATTTCATCTTCACTAAGTTTAGAACCCCCCAAAGATTAGCCCCCCGTCATGATTAAGTGAATACTTACAACACAGGAATCTTGAGCTCATGGACTATCTATGGTTTTCCATTGTTTGGTAACTTTTTCTATTCCCCTCTTCTGCTAAGAGCGCAGGGCGCCCAGAGACTTTACATCGTCTCTGAACATGATTCTCAAATGCAAATCTATACTTAGTTGCAAAAGGGAGGGACTCAGGAGGCTTTCTGAGAAAGCAAGACAGCTCTTACTATGATTTGTATCAAGGGGCAAAATCAAAAGGAAGGAGATATGCCTATGTTCTTTTCCCCAACATGCAAAACAAATCTATCTACATGTGAATGTTGACTTTGCCATATTTATCAGAAAGAACATTCAGTGTTTGGGACTGAGGCTAGAACTGGCTAGGTAATTTGTGGGGCCCAGTGCCTTTTGTCCCAAGTTTATTAAAGATTTTAAGATGACAACAGCACAGCATTAAACCAAACTCAAGGCCAGTCTATGGGTGGGGCCTGCAGGACAGCCCAGATTGAGGGTTCATGACGCCAGTCCTGGTTGGGCACAATCTTAAAGTTATTCAATGGTATTTGCTTAGGTGACTGAGGAATGGCTGTCCTACCTCAAATCTCAGTGCCCCCTACTTAGCAGGCTCCCAAGGGAATTACAAGCATAAGGGATGATGGGAGAAAAATAAAACTCAATATACCATTCTACTATTGGTTGGGCTTGTGCACAATATCTGAGGAAGCACTTTGGTAAACAGGACTGGCAATATTGCCTCACCTAAAGCCACGATCTCCTCTTCACCACACAGAGCCCAAACCCAATTTTGGAATCTCACCATTCTCGGCAGGAGGAGATGGTGGAGGAGATGAAAGAATTCAAACACAAACAACACAACGTGAGGAAAGAGAGAGAAAGCAAGCTGGCGTTAAGCATGGGTGGGAGCCTTAGTTCATGGAGCCACTGTGGCCAAGAAGATGAAGAAGAAAAAAAAGACATTGCATTTATGGGGGCGAAGTCTGGATGCACAGCAACCTCACTCATGATGCAGTTGGTCACGGAGCATGACCAAGTGGATTTGCTAATCTTCTGTCTGGGTCTGGGTGGAGTAGAAGGGAGAAGAGGCTGGGAAAAGGGAATTGTCCCCCACTCTCCTGAATGCAGCAAGGAAAAAAATAGAGAGAAAAAAAAAACGTAATTTCTATTAACCATTTTTCCATTTAAAAGCTATTAAACTATTTTAACTCTATAAAATAACAGATGTTATATGAAGAAAATATAAAAATAAATAATTAGAAACAAAAGGCAATGATAAAAAAGAAAAACCAAACTGAATCTCCCATTGCCTCACAAGTCCAATGTAAGTGATGCTAACATTTGGGATATATCTATCTTACCTTTGTTCTGTGCATTTATAATAACACATGTAAGCTCATAAAAATCAGCATTATGCTAGATGTAGCCTGCTCCATTTGCTTAGCAGTATATCACCAATGTCTTTCCATGCCAACAAACATTTCTTTACAGCTTTATTTTAAAAGTGTTCTTTTAAAGTATTTCCTTAAATCCTTTTTTCTGAATATTTATGCTGCTTATTAACTTAAGCTATTATAAATGACTCGGCATGAATGTCCTTGTAAGTATAACTTTCCAACATTTCTGGTTATTTTCATAGATTGGATTCCTAAAAATAAAATCACTGCCTTGGAGAGGATGCATATTTTAAAGACTTTCCCTACACTGGTGAGCACCATGGCCATTTGCAGTCCCCCCAGCGGGGTGAGAGAACGCTGCTCTCACCAGTCCTGCCCATGGTCACCCTTTTTCAGTTTTAGCTGGTCTGTTAGGTGAAAATGTTATCTTTCATTTTAATTGCATTTTAAAAAATTCTTCTGCAATTCTTAAGAAGATGATATACACAAAGTCTAAATTCTTTTTCAATTTTTAAAATTAAGTTTATTATCTACATTTCAAAGAAAAATTTATCCCACTGAGTTTCTGAAATAACAAAATGTTTTTATTTCAATGAGTTCAGTCATGTCTGTCAATTAAAAAAAATTCTTTCAGAGTACATCAGACTTTGATTACAAAAAATGTATATTTTAGAAACTATAAAAGAATAAAAGCATGGTAGTAGGCTGAGTTGAAATTAGGAGTTTACTCTGGCATAAAATTTTAGCACGAAAGACTAGAAATTCAGCCAAGCATAATCAATGTCAAAAAACATATACTGAACACATATTCAAGTAAAATAGTCTAGGAGATACATAAAAAGTTAATCATATTAGTAACAGTTGAATATCTACAAACATTCAATTAAACCTAAAGATAACGAATTAGTGCGAATATACATCCTACAAATAAAAAGATGTAATGCACATTTATCTGTCATATCATTATTTACATTCAGGAAGAGAGCGATTCAATGGCCGTGCAGGAGAACCATCCGCGGCTTTTCTCATTGGTCTTATCCTTGTCATGACCCTGAGAAGGAATTCTTTCTCTTCCCTCTTGAAGTAGTATTGCATTACTAAATATCATTTTTTTTCAATTACTCTTCCAATTTTTAGAATCTTTTGCAAGATTGATGCATATTCCAAGTTAAGAACCCTCCTCGGTAGCACATGAGGTGCCGTGAGGAGGGGAAATCAGACAGCAGAGGCGTTGATTGTGACTCTGCGTCTTACTCACGGAGTGTCGCGAGATATCACTTTCAGCACACGCGACCTTTTGAACAAGATCCATTAATACTTTCTTTTTTCTCTGAGCACAAGCTTCTACAGTCTGGAGATGTGAAGGGTTTCTGATTTTCTGCTCTCATCCTTATGATCTGATGTTTCTATCCACAGAGGCATTGACAAGTGCACCGTAAATCTGAAACAGAAGAAATAGAGTAAGAAAGGATGTCCCTAAGTAAGCCCTGTGGATAAATATTCACGTAACATAAATTCTACTTCTGCAACAAAGGTCAGTTACCATCATTATATTTATTATTGAATGTGTGCGCTAGTCAATGAATGCTACTTTCAATAGCGTAGGTCTATGAAGAGAATTGGCTAATTAAGATCCAAATGGGAGGCATTTGGGGGGGGGGGGGTACTAAAATAAGATAAAAAAATATTTTAAGCAGTATGTCTTGGAAATGCACTTTGTAATGGGCTTCTGCGTGTGTGCACGTGGACATAAGAATATTTTACACATTATTTTGCATCGGTGGAAGCGGATTATGTCCAATGACTGAAATTAGCAGGTCATGCTGCTCTCAGCAGGATCCTTGGAGAGGCAGGAAGAATGCAGGTGTGAAAAGAGGACTCTGCTCAGTTTTGGCTTCCTTGTGACCGCAGGAGGATCTCGGATGGAATCGGGGAGATTCGTGCATTGAACAAAGACTGAAGTCATCTTGCAAAGGCTTTGCGATGTGAAGAGGGAGCACATGGACCCACTGTGCCGGGGAACACCTTGGCTGTGGGCTAGCCTGTCATTTCTTTCTTCAGTGTGATATTCAGACTAAATTAAAAACTGTGAAAATACGTTGCTTTCCTTTCCTTCAGCTCACAATTGCTCCCTCGAAAACATCTTCAAGGACCCGAGGGAGGGGAGACAACAATAATCAACGTCTACTTCTAGCGTGATTATCAGTAGTCCTTCTTCAAACCCTGGAACATTTTCCATTTCTCTTTGGAATGTTAATGCTTGTACTTGGCATGTCAAAAAGTGGTAGAAAGAACAGGTTGACCTAACCAGTCTCATTTTGCACAATAAAGAAATCTCGAAGGAGAATGCTTAATTTATTACTTTTATGAAAAACAAAGCTCTGAATTATAGATTGTAATTATTTTTATGTGCTTCCGTTCAGAAAGTTTTAAAGATATATTTGCTTTGTGCCTCTTTATCTAGAAAAAAAATTAAAGATAAAATTAAGGTTTTCTTAATTCAGTCATTAAATATAGAACTTTATGTTTTAGTTATACAGAGATAACTCTGTATTACTCTGTTACAGTACAGAGTTTAAAAAATTATACTATTTTTTGTACAAAGGGACATTCATAGCCAGCACATAAAGCTTTTGAATTGGAATCAGGAGGAATTTCAGCCCAGTTTTCATAATGTGAAGATGCTGGTCAGAAGATGGGTCTAAGGTAGGTCATAAAGGGTTGAAGTTTGGCTTATGGCCACTCACTTGGAAAAGCTTTCTCTGATAATAAACAGAAAGAAGTGGTTGCACAAAGTGGATCACACAGCTTGTGGCCATCAAAGATATATACTCAACCCCTGAAGTTTGAAACCAAGCCAAACACGCAATGAACGCATTTCTACACTACTAATGGCTAAGACAAAAATCAGTTACTTTGGAAGAAAAATATTGAGTCATTATAGGAAGTAAATATTAAACTTCCTCTACTCACCCTTAAAAATATTCATACCTCTATCATCTATCCATTTATCTAACATACCCAAGTGTATATGTGTATAGATAGCACATAGACATATATATCTCTATGTCATTTCTATATATGTATGCATAATATATCTATATATATAGAGAGAGAGACCTAAGAGATTTTCATTGTTTTTGTCAAGGATGAAATGACCATTGTACACATTGTTCCACCTCAGAAATCTGTCACTTTTGAATATCTCCAAGTAAGGCCTCTCTACAAGTAATCCTCTGTACAGGAAAAGGGAAAAGCTATGAATGGGTACATATAGATACACAGATAGAGATAGAGATATGTAAGTATAGAAAGATAGACATATACTTCTTTCTCTCATTTCATCCTGAAGCCTGAAGAAGGGAGGGAAATTATCACATCAGAAAGACAGATCTGGGAGTAGTATAGTCTTCCCCAAGAGACGTAAGAATGAGAAATGAAGTCACAGCTGGTTAATAGGTATATCACGTATTGTTTAAGGAAGATTCTGCCCCCACACAGAGGAATTGGCAAAGTCAAAAAGTGCACATTGTGCCCGTGGGGACACGGCAATATACTTGAGTTGCCGTGAGCGTGACCTCAGGAAGAGATAGTACCTGGGTGTGAACCCAGCTCCATCAACTGATCGACCTTCAGCAATTCCTCTAACCTGTCTATGCCTCAGTTTCCTTGTCTGTAAAATATGGAGTATTAAATGGTACATTTCGTGGGCTAAAGCAGTGCCTGCTACACAGTAAGCACTCAATAAATGTTAGCTGTTACTTATATTGGAGGGGAGAATCCTGGATAATATTTTGTGATGACACTGTTCCTTCCTGATTTTTAAATTAAACTGGGAAAACTTCCCTGAGAATGTTTAGTTTACATTTTTAAAAACTCTCCAAAATACTTTGTTCTCCCAGTTTTTATCATGATATCTAATTTTTTTTTATTTCTAGTGTAGATCACTTATTATTTGAGATAGTTTAGAATACATATCAATATTTGGAAAAATATTACATAAATTCTTTATTTAACCTAATTCTGACCTTCAGACTTATTTCTGTGGCAGGTGCTGGCTACAGGAGGGCCTCGGAATGTATGGAATCACACTTTCACCAATTCCAGTCTCTCTTTCTTACTAGTCACATGGATTTGGGCAGATAACTCCTACACCTCAATTTCCTCAATCAATCAATACAATAAGCAAAAAATATTATCTACCTCATAAAATTATTATGAGAATTTTTCTACTATTAGTGGAAAAGTATTTAACAGAGTGCCTAAAAAGGTGTTCAATAACTGTCAACAGCATTAGAAGATATTTATTCATTTTCCTTTCTCTCAACTCAGTATTAAGCTATTACATTGAAATTATTGACCCGTGAATTCATTAGCAACTTAAAATTGCATTTGTACCTTACAATTGGCATTCCTGAGGGAGAGGTACTTTAGTTGACTTTCTCTGTCTGTGTGCTGTATTTTCGTAGGACACCACATTCTGTTTATTTTTCATTGTATCTTTGCGTTGTCCCTCACCAAGGCAGAAAGGTCCGCTAGAGTGGAGTTTTCCTCTTCGTTTTTGCACTGAATCTTTAACTGTCTTTGATGCAGGCTCTCCAAGGTTCAGGGCTGTGTCTAAGGCTCTATAACTTCCCAGAGAGTCTATCTGGTACCCTGTAGGCTGCAGACGATTGCTAGATTTTATTTACTGACTGAATTAGATAATTAGGCTGTATATTCGAATGGCCCACACCAAATAATTTACTATCCCAGCTGTGCAGAGGTAATGTTCAATTCCCAAGAAACATACATTTTGAGTGTTTAGTTAACTGGAGTCATGGCGATGTATAATGACCCTTAGCAGGAAATCTTTGATTACTTAGACAACTCTTAGGAGATATATAACATTTTATAGATTGATTATTCCTATCTTCTATATTTTTGCTGTTTTTATATACAGATCATTAGGCTGAAACAGCTCTTGTCTCAGACCTATGTAAATCTTTCAGTGGGAAGCTCAGGCAGTGTGGTTTAAAATGTTACACTACTATATTTAATGGGATTACCTTCTAGGGTATGAAGTGAGAAATAAATTATTTGGAGAAATCTAATCAATGCTGCTATAAAAATTAATTGCAAAAGACCGGGCTCATTTAACTTCTGTTCTATAAAAATGGCCAATGAAGAAAAATATAGTTAGTGCCTGTGTAGGGTAAATCTGTCGATAATTATGAGGAAATATGTAATACAGAGTTTCAAAGAACTAAAGAAACTTGCTTGGGTTTACTTTTATGAAAACATATAAGTAGTAAAATCATTTTTCATAATGATAATCAAAGTTAATATTTTTGCTAGACATCTTTTGTACTTTCCCCCAACACTTTATTATGAAAATGTCCAGATAACAGCAAAGTTGAAGGCATTTTTAGGTGAACATCCATATACCCACCACCTGGATTCTAGCATTAAATTTAACTAGAGTTTCTTTATCACGTCTATCCATTTTTATATTCTTCTACCCATCAATTAATCATCATATGGTTTTGATGTATTTCAAAGTAAATTGCAGGCATCATTATATGTTTTTGATACATTTAAAATAAATTGCAGATAGCATAATTCCTCCTAAATACTTAAGCATGCATACCATGAATTAGAATTTAATATTTATTTATATTATTTTGTTGTAAGATTTACATAAAATGCAATGCAGAAATTATACGTGCACATCCTCTGAATTTTGGCCAATACTTACACCTGCGTAACTCAATGCCATATCAAGATACAGAACAGCACGATCGCCTCACAATGTTTCTTTAATTTTCTTCCCAGTCATTCCTCACCCACTTTCTCAGACACAAACATCTTGTTTTCTTCCACCAGTGATGATTTTTCTCCTCCTCTAGAATTCGATATCAGTACAGTATGTTTTCTTTTATGTAGCACATCTTTTACTCAGCCTAATGCCTTTTTATGCATCCATGTCACCTGTGTCAATAGTTCATTCCTTTTCATTGCTCAGTAGTATTCCAATGTGTGGACATACCACCCATGGTTCCTGTGCTTTCCTAATGATGGATATCCGGGCTCTTTCCAGTTTGGGGTTGACATGAATAAAGCTGTTTTGAGTCTTTGATACAAGTCTTTTTGTGAACTTACATTTTCATTTCTTTTTGGTAAATCGCTAAGGATGGATTTGCTGGATCACACTCTGGGTGAATATCTAATTGTTTTTCTTTTTTTCCCTAATTTTCTCAAAAGACAATCTACGAGGTGGGTGCTATTATTATGGCCACTTTACAAATGAAACAGTCAAGGGAATGTTACAGACACACAGATAGTAGGTGATAAAGCCAAAGTTCGAGCTCAATAATTTCGTTCCAAAATTCATGTTTCTAGTACATGATGAGTAAAGTAGTGGGAAAATAAATCTGGATATATGCCCAGAGGGCAGATCATTAAAAGCCTTGTAAACCCGTTTAAGGGATTTAGGCTTTATCCTATGTGGGGAGCCTCTTAAGTTATTCATTTCTCTGTTTGCTATTGGAGATTTTAAAACAAGGGAATGACATGCTCAGGTCTGTACTCTAGAAAGATGACCGCATTCCCAGTGGTGCGGAGAGGGGCAGAAAGCATGAAGCTTGGTAGAGTTTAGATCAAGACGTCTTCATTCAATTAGTTAGCAAATATTTACTGAGCACCAACCACGTGCAAGAAGGTATTCCTGGAACTGAGAAGTCAGTGCTGAACACCCCTCCATGGACACCCCTCATGGAGCTTACATTTTACTGGGTAGAGAAAAATGATAAACAAATATCCAGTCTGCCAGGGGGTAACAAATCTTTGGAGAATAATAAAGTAGGTTAAGAAGGAAAGGGAGCTTTGTGGGGGACAGGAGAAGTTATTTTTTGGGGGAAGGAGCAGTTAAATTTTATTGAGTGACCCAAGAAAGGCTCTAATCAGAGAGATGAATGCAGCACCTGAGGAGATGAAAAAGCAGATTCTGTAGATGTATGGAGAGAGAATGTTCTATTCAGAGGAAATAGCACGTGCAAAGGCCCTCAGTGGGGCGTGTGCTTGGCATGTTGAAGGAATAGACAGAGGAAGAGACGGTAGGAGATGAAGTCACTCTCAAAACATGACCGTTAAAAGACAACTATATTCATTCTAGAATAACTGCTGCTGACATCAGGGGACGTTGTTTACAGTTTTATGCTATCTTGGGGCTGCTGTGGAGGAGATTAAGAAAAGATGCCTGGATATTTATGTTTGAGTGAATTTGGCTTTCTTTCCTCTTGGTCTTATTAAGATTAAATGGTGAGTTGTAGGAGTAAGAGAGAGTTTATCACTCTTGTGAAATATCTATATACTTATGACTTTCCTGTCACTTTTTAGTAATATATATTGTATCCTGAATATATCCTCAGTTCTTTGCTCTTTTTGAGAATGTCTTGCGCATCTAGAGCTAATCTGCTCAAATAAAGCCACCTTATGCGCCCCATCCTGGTATCTGTTCTCAGTGCCGTACTTAGAATTGCAAACATGCATTTGTTGGCTCATGGCTGCTTGAGTGCTTCACCTTCTGCATTTCTGGTCGCAAACACCACCACGTGTGCTTCTCAAATAAACGGAGGAAAGATGCTCACCAGGAACTGGTCTTTTCAGGTACTCTGCTGTTGTCTTTATCCAGTAACTCTTCAGTATTTCCGTGGACTTTGTCCTGTACCGCTAATCCGAGAGAGAACATCCTGGGAGAAATCACCTGAATGATATTAATGGGGATTTGAATTTCAGCAATTAACTACAAAATTCATTTTAAGACACCTATGGCTTATCCTGTAATCTAACTTCAGGAACACTTTTTGGGGGAAGATAGCTGACTGAATGAGATTGTCATGTCCAGTGAAACATACCTTTTATATCCCTGGAATGCACGTAAAGGAGTATTTAGTACTCCCTTAGATATTCCCAGGCACCAGAATAGCATCAATCATGTCCTTATCTATTTCAAAGCAAATATTTGGTTATATCATATTATATTGCAGTTTTTGCAGTAATATGTTCAGCTTTGCAGTAATGTATTCAAATCATTTCCTTTCCTCCCTTCTCTCTACATTCTGCCTTTTCTATTGTAGTAAACATTAAGCATTATTTCTGTTCCCTAAGCTGCTTTTAAAATCCAATAAAATATAAAATACTCTCTAGACAATCTGCATAGCTAAGGCGTGGAGGACACCTCCGGAGTCTTGTTTACCAACGTAATTATCACATGTATTTCTAACATGCTCCCGTGCCTTGTGCTCTGCCCTCAGGAGGTGGCAAGACCTCTCTGGGAGAAATTAGAGAGTCCAGGTTCGATAGTTGAATCCCGTGGGTCTCTGGTGAAGATAACTCCGATATCCGGTGACTTTAAAGGGAGCTCACTTCAGAGAGAAAACTGCTGCTGTTGCCCTGTTGGCCTGAAAATATTTGCAATACATCTGCTGTAATTATTGCTTCTCCCTGTTGGCTGATCCTCAGAAAATTTCCAGCATAAACCTGTTTTCACTCAGGTTTCATTTTGAGCTCGACGGGTTCCTCTCACACCCCGCGGTCCCTGGCTCTCTCCCTCATTCCCCTTCCCGTCTACCTTCCACTGGAAGCGACGGCTTGAAACAGTGCCATCTGTGTTTGCAGTGAGAGAACTCACGTCTCAGGTGTGCAGAGGCAAACAAGCGGAAGCTCAGATGTCAGCCGGCTCCCTCCGCCCAGGAGCCGGGACACGGTCCAGAACGTAGGACACCGGAGTGTGAGAGAGTCGAGCGTCACTCTGGCGACAGTTTACAGGTAGGCAGGGACAGAGCTCCGTGGCTCTTAGATGTTTTTCTTCCACTGTCTCCTGGAAAGCCGTGGATTCACCCCCCACCCCTAAATTAGCAAAATGCTCCACTGGCCTTCAGGGACCTCTTCTCTTCACACAGAACACCAGGCTGCGAGGGCGTCGTGGTTTCAACGTCTTCACGGGCTTCCTAGGAGGTCCCTGAGGCCAGTCTAAAGGTGCTGATGTAATCCCCAAAGAGACAGATCTGTCAGAGGTAAGGAAAGTGTCCCCAGGATGGATAAGAGGAAGCAGCCAGAAGCTCCTGGAGCACAGGTACCGTTTGTCTGCTTTTGTCCTCTTATGAAATCCTCTAAGGGAGGAAAAAAGGATCCTACATATAATTTTCTTTCTCTCTTTTTCTTTCTTTTTTTTTTGCTGAGGAAGATTAGCCCTGAGCTAACATCTGTGCTACCAGTCTTCCCCCACTTTATATGTGGGTTGCAGCCACAGCATGGCTGAGGGGTTGTGTAGGTCCATGCCTGGGACCGAACCCTCAAACCCCCGCTGTGGAAGTGGAGCATGCAAACATAAGGACTATGCCACAGCTGGCCCTGAGGATCCTATATTTTTAAAGGGCCCTTTTATTCCAGTAATCAACACAGAGCAGAGGCCAGAAGAAATGGCTGCTTCAATATTCCTTAATTCCCTTGGCCCATTTTCCCCCTATTTTTCGGTGTGTCTTTTAGTGGCCATCCCATATCCGGCTCCAGGAGAAGCGAGGCGAACTACTCTAGTTTCTCACACACTAGTTTTCCTCCCGTATGACTCTTAACTCACATCTACATGTAAGAGCACAAAAATGCAGATTTATGAAGTGGCAAAGTAATTGACTCAACAATCTAAATTTTCATCTTTCTATAGATTTAAAAATTTAAATTTAACCCGTGGTAATATTTATTCTAAAAAGTTTTATTTTTGACTCTAATGTAGTCGACTAAAACTCGATGTAGGGAATGCACAGAGGATATTTTTTCATTGCATTTTAAACACAGTATGAATGATTTGAATATAATTTCAATTAAAAAACAGAAGGCAATTTTTAGAAATAAGAATAACTTCTTATTATGCTTCTCCTTGTTTTATTTCTAGATTTTACATTTTATATCCAAATCTACATTTTTACCAGAGTGTATTAAAACAGTAATTAAAAAAAAAATGGGGGGCCAGCCCCGTGGCTGAGTGGTTAAGTTAGCGTGCTCTGCTTCAGCGGCCCTGGGTTTTGCCAGTTTGGATCCTGAGCACGGACATGGCACCGCTCATCAAGCCAGCTGAGGTGGTGTCCCACATGCCACAGCTAGAAGGACCCACAACTAAAATATACAGCTATGTACTTGGGGGCTTTGGGGGAAAGAAGGAAAAATAATAATAAAAATCTTAAAAAAAAAAAATGGGTAATTCTCCCATTTCACATCTTATTTATAATCAGTAGAGGCTATATCAGATCCTGTGTTTGGTTACATGCCTTAAACTCATAGGTTTTTCTGTCTCTTTAAATGTTTTCATTTTTCTAGGACTGTGGCCTGCTTTCCAGACTGTCTGCTTCTGCCCCTTCACTCGCCCGCTTATCTCAACTGCAATGCCCTTCATCTCAGAGCGCTTCTGTATAACCTCCCACAGCCCAGCCATTAATCATTCAACAACAAACCCCTTGGGAGCACCGGTTGAAAAATGAGTTAGATCTTGGGATTTTCTGCTTCATGTTCTAATTGAACTTCAGTAGAACTATTAAGAGACCATTTTTTGATAATTCTGCTTTATTTACTTTTCAAATTTAAGCCCTATCAGAGAAATAAATAAAAAAGGGCAGCATTCCAAGAAGGAGATTCTTTGCATCACTTCATGAGCTCCAGCATCTTAGACTCTGAGAAAGCCCTGTTGCTTCTAGGATGGTCCAAGTCTTCGCTCCATCCCACGCTGGGCACAGGCGAGCATGCTGTCCCCTTTGGGAAGCTTGGAGAGCTGCTCCATGTGGGTCCTGGTCTGGGAGAAAAAGGAAGATGAAAGGAGAAAATGAGAAACGTTCATTTTTGTTTTTTCTGACTTATTTTTGTTTAATAAGGTATGTTAACACTTCTGTAAATGTCTGAGGAAGGGCAGTGAACTCTACAAGGAGAGTCATGAAAGATCCTTCAGAAAGTCTGTTCCGCGATTGTCTGGGACTCCGGAGCCGTGATTGTCTTCTTCTTCACATACTATGTGTGGATTAGAGAATGACCCATGATTCTTCGGTGTTGTTTTTATTGTGATTATAATTAAGTGCAAGGATTTAAAGTTTTTCACACTTGTAAGCATTTCCGAATATTTTTCTTCATTATGTTTTGCTCAAAGCTCTTCTAGCACTTTGCTTTTTCGTACGTTCTCACATGTTAGTATGCTAAGTTCTCACAGCAAGTTCAGGAGATGTTAATTTTCCTCTGAGATCAAGAAAGTTGCACATATAATATTAAAATGGGAAAAAAATGATTCATAATAGTTCAGAAAACACAGACCTGATTGCATCATTTCCGTCCTTGAATGGCTGCCGCTACTCCCCTTTGCATTAGACGGAGCTTAGGCCGGTTGGTTGGCAGTTCAGAAGCATGCCCTTGTGACGCCCACCCCAAACCTAGTCTCACCCTAACTCGGATCTCATCCCTCACCACTAGCTACCTGCCTCATCCATTTCACATCCCAGTCCTGTGGCTGCTCGCACTTTCTACATCACGCCTTGGGCTTAGAGCTACCTCCAAATCTTTTGCTCAATTTATTTCTCTCACCTACGTTGTCCTTCTCTCTCTCCTCTTGAAAGAAAATTTTATTCATCATCCAAGATTGAGGTTTCTGAGAGCTATCTTGATCCTATTGGCCAAAATGAATATTTCTCTATTTCAGGCTTTCATAGCACTTTATTAGTTCCTGTGTTATGAAGACAATGGTTAATTAGCTTTATATTAAAGACAGCTGCACATACTGCTGCCTCATCGATGAGATTTCAGATTCCTTGAAGACCACACTCCGTGTATGTAGAATTGAAATAGCTATCATTTATCAAATGTGAATGCACACTACCCTATTTGCAGATGTTTTCCAATGTCCACATTTATTGTGAAAATTTCGTAAAATATTGATGAACTCGAATTTCTTTCCTTCTGACCCATACAAACAAGAACCAACCCAAATATCAAATTACTGGGTAATCCACTATTACTGTATCACGAGAAATACTGCACATTAACATAAGAATATATGTGGATGTGCTTTGGAAATTATAAAGCACAATATTTAAACTAATTGGTATTACACAGAGAACTTTAAGTATAGACCCCAAAAAGCCATACCTACCTTCTCCGTCTTCCCAGGTTTTGGGAATTATTTTATTTCATGAACTTTTACAAACCATTTTCCTTTCCTCCATGGGTCAGTGTTCTTCTTTAGTGCCGGCAAGACCAGGCCATTGACCTGGTAAGTGAGCACTCCTGACTCTTCCAGGACAAGACACCTGCTCTGGTCAGTCTGCTCTGAGGCTGAAGGGCAAAGCCAGCTCCCATGTCCAAATTTCCAGGCTGACTCTGCAGCCCTGACTCTACTCATTTGAACTTTCGATTAACGTGGGACTGAAATAGCCCTAATGCCTTAGTTTTTTGTAAGGATACTGGTCTTGTTCATCCCGTGTGTTGAGGATATTAGAAGATTTCTGGGCAGTTCTGGAGGTATCCCAGGAATCCTGATTTACTTGGAATTTCAGACACATACTGTAGTACTTTTAAAATATGTCCACAAAAATCTTTGGCACTCCTCCTTCAGAAGGTGGAGACTAACTCTCTTCCCCTTGACTATGGGCCTGACTTAGTGGTTTGATTCTAACAATAGAATGTGGGTAATTTCTGAGGCTAGGTCAGAAAAGACAGTATCACTTCTGCCTTGATCTCACTCTTGGTTCGCTAGCCAAGTCGCAAGAGTAATCTCTCAGCTTTTGAAGAGCTATTTTAAAAGGGGACTGAGGTCTCTTGCCAACAGCCCGCACCCATTTGCCAGCCATGTAAGTGAGCCATCTTGGCAGTGGATCCTCCAGCCCCAGTCCAGCCGTCAGATGACTGTAGCCCCAGCCAACATCTTGATTATGAGCAGGTGAGAGACTATGCTTGAGCTGAGCCAGAACCTACCCATCTATGGGGCTCTCAGATTCCTGATCCACAGAAAATCAAAGACAATCGATGATCACTTTTATTTTAAGCCACTAAGTTTTAGGGTAGTTTACCATCTAGCTAGTTAACTAATGCAGAATTTGGTATCTGGAAGTGGGATACCGCTGTAACAAGAAACGAAAAGTGTGGGCTTGGTTTTGGAATTGCTCATTCAGTGGAAAGCTGGAAGAACTTTGAGAAGAATTTTAGTGAAAGCTTAAAGTGCTTTGAAGTGATTGTTAATAGAAGCAAGCCTGATGGCTTTTGACAAGACTGCAAGTGAGGGCTTAAAAGAAAGTGAGGAAAATGATATTAGAGACTGCAAGGGACAGATTCTTGTTGTGTAGCAGCATAAAGGTTAGCAGCACCGATGAAAGTAGTGTGGAAAGGAGAAAATGGAGCCAGTGAGAGGGAGGATCTAGCTAATAAGATTTCTAGGCAGTCTGTTGAAGGGATCACCTGGCTTCTACTTGCTGCTTATGGTAAAATGCAAAAGAAGAGAGATAAACTAACAGAAGGCCTACGGAGCATAAAGGATACAGGAATTGCTAGTTTTGCAAATCCCAGACCCTCTAGATAGCCAATGCTGCTAAAGTTAAAAATGGCTCCAGGACAAAGATCAAATTCAGAGCACTGGCAGGAAAGCATGATGTGAAGAAGTAGCCAAGGGTGTGGCTGTAAACCCCTTTGTTAAGACTGCAGGAATATCTAATATCTAATACGGACCTCACAGGACTGTTCAGAGAATAAGATTTCTGAAAATCTTAAAAAATATCATCTCTCTCCAGCCTCAGAAGAAGCCCAAGGTAGCAAAAGGCTTATCTCAAAGACATTTGTGGTTGTGGCTTTTGTCTAATGGAGTGAATGTCAACAAGAATCATAGGAGACCTGCAAAGTTTTTAAGGGGATTTTATTGGCAACAACACTGTCTACTTGAGGGACCAGCCTGGTGGCACGGTGGTTAATTTTGCACATTCTGTTTCGGTGGCCTGGGGTTTGCCGGTTTGGATCCCAGGTGCTGAACTATGCACTGTTTGTCAAACGATGCTGTGGCAGGTGTCACACATATAAAGTAGAGGAAGATGGGCACAGATGTTAGCTCAGGGCTAATCTTCCTCAAAAACAAAACAAAACAAAATAACATTGTCTACTTGAGCTACAAGGGACAGAAACAGTAGAAATGAAAAGAAGCCTTTGGAACCCAGAACTTCTACCAGCAATAAGTAGACTGAGTAAACTGTTCAGCTGAAAAGGCAAGCTGCCTTTCATGGAAAAGAAAGAATGATTCAGAGGGAAAAACAGGAGTTTAGAGGACAGAATCATGAGCTGTGGAGAATGGTTCCCAGGCTTTGTCTCCCAATCAAGGAACTGCCAACATGTGTTCTGCTACATTTCAGAATTACCATGGACAAGTGACTCCTGTGTGTCCCCTGTTTCGCCATTTTTAAAAGGGAGTACTTACACTGGGCGCCTAAGCTCGTCTCACCCTTATCTGCAGGTGTATGGCACAGGTACCTTGTCTCTTCAGTGGACAGCTCTTCAGTTAGAGAGGAGCCGTCATCAAGGAACCACAGCTGGGGAGCTTCATTCACAGCACGATTTGATTTAATGCCAAGGTCCTCCAACGTGAATCTCATTGCTGCTGTAACAAATGATATTTCGGGGGAGGGTTAGAGGTGGTGTGTATATTTTGCATGTTGGAGGAAGGTTAACAATTTGTAGTCAGAGGGCAGACTCTGGTGATTTTATACTACATCCCAAAACTTTTTGACATTACTCCTTTCAAAAAGTAGCGCTCAAATGCCCTTCCCTGGAATATGGCTCAGACTTAACAACTTAGTTTCAACAAATAGAATGTCACAGAAATTACAATATGTATTTTTTTTTTTTTTTAAAGATTGGCACCTGAGCTAACAACTGTGGCCAATCTTTTTTTTTTTTTTTTCTGCTTTATCTTCCCAAATCCCCCCTGGTACATAATTGTATATCTTAGTTGCAGGTCCTTCTAGTTGTGGCATATGTCCACACATTGTGGATGCTGCCTCAATGTGGCCTGATGAGTGGTGCCATGTCCGCACCCAGGATTCAAACCAGTGAAACTCTGGGCCGCCGCAGCGGAGTGTGTGAACTTAACCACTCGGGCACAGGGCTGGCCCCCTTTTTTTTTTTTTCAGGAAGATTAACCCTGAGCTAACATTTGCTGCCAATCCTCCTCTTTTTGCTAGGAAGACTGGCCCTGAGCTAACACCCTTGCCCACCTTCCTCTTCTTTGTATGTGAGATGCCTGTCACAGCATGGCTTGACAAGCAGTGCCTAGGTCTGCACCCAGGATCTGAACCAGCAAACCTGGGCTGCCAAAGAGGAATGTGCGAACTTAACTGCTGCCCCACTGGGCTGGCCCTAACAATATGTGTCTTTTGATGCTGCGTCATAAAAGGCATCATTGCTTCCCCCTTGGTCTCTTTCTCAGACCACTTGCTCTGGGGAAGCCAGGCTTTATGTTAAGAGAACGCTCAGGCAGACTGTGGAGAGGAGCTGAGGCTTCCTACCAGCAGCCAGCGTCAGCTGGCCAGCCCTGTAAGTGAGCCATCTCAAAAGCAAATCCTTCAGACCTAGTCAGGCCTTCAAATAACGGCAACATGGGTCAACATTTCAATTGTAACCTCGCAAGAAACCTTGAGCCAGAACCACTCAGATAAGCCACTCCCAAACTCCCAGCCCACAGTAGTAGTTATTTATTGATGCATAACAAATTACCCAAAAATTTAGTGGATTAAAAAATTAAGCATTTATTTTCTCAGTTTCTGTGAATCAGGGACTCGTGAATGGGTTAGCTGAGTGTTTCTGGCTCAAGGCCTCTCACGTGCTCACAGTCAAGGTGTTAGCTGGGGCCTCATCATCTAAAGGCTTGACTGGGCTGGAGGATTTGCTTCCAAGATGGCTGTTAAGGAGGCCTCAGTCCCTCAGGGAGCGTGGGCAGGAAGTCTCAGTTTCTCTTTCTGTGGACCTCCCCACAGACTGCTTGAGTGTCCTCACCATATGACAGCTGGCTTTCCTCAGAGCGAGTGCTCCAAGAGAGGGCGCAAGGTGGAAACCACAGTGCCTTTTGACCTGGCCTTGGAAGTCACACATTGTCTTTTCCACAATATCCTGTTGGTTACACAGGTGACTCATATCCCATGTAGGAGTGGACCATAGAAGGACATGAAAACCAGGAGGTAGGAACCCCTGTAGGCCACCTTAGAAGTTGGCTACCACAATGAGATAATAAGTGGTTGCTATTTATTCCACTAAGTTTTGGGGTAATTTATTATGCAGCAATAGATAACAATATACAAACTGAGCAATATGCAGTATTTCAGTTCTTCCTAGTGATTCTAACTGAAGGCCATTAGTGCTGCCTGCCTCCCATGTTCATGAAGTACCAGGAGCTGTCATTGACCAGAAGGTCACACACTTGTTCCTGTTTTAATAAAGCTCTCTAGTTGGAAGGGTGTCCAAGGGACCCCACAATCTCTGGAATTGGCTTGACATCCTAGCAGCTGGTGCCAAAATCTTGGCAATTCATTAGCCAGTTTTATTTATCTATTTTCTAATTTTTTGTAAGTCAGATTTTTCAGTTTTTAACTAAGATCCCATCTTGGATTCTTAAGGCTTAGTTTCCTTCTGGTAAACAAATAGCCTATGCCTTTAGAACACCCTTTTCACACCATGCCTTTTCAAATAGGAAAGATACTGGTTTTGTCTCCTCTCCAGGCTTTTGTGGGAAGGCTGTAATGAAAATCAGTCTCCCCAGATAGAAGCACAGAAAAAGAGAAGATCAGGGAAATACAGCATGTTGTTTCCAACAAGGTGGCAAATTCATCTGAAATGACAGAAATCCCGGGTAATGATGAATCTCCGAGGACCGAGTGTCACAGCAGACTAGCTGATTGGGGTGTGCGACTGAGCTATAGCTTAATATCAATACTTACACTCCCGTTTGAATTGAAAATGAAGCAATTAAAAGTTACTAAATCCCTTATTTTGAATTGCTTCTGGTCCCTTCGGGTTTGCCATAGCCCAGTTTTGTGCCTCTCATTTTGAGAAGCCGTGTCTTGCAAATTTGAAAGTTCATAGACTCTATTTTGAAATGGGCTTCATTCCAGAAATAGGTTTTACTTTATTATTTTCCATTCCCTCTGGGGATGTCTTGACAAAAATGGCAAAACCCAAAGACTTCCTGAAGGCTAATCTTTTTTCTGGGTCATAGGATTCTTTTCAGTTTTCATCTGGAGAGGGTTTTCTGATAACAACACGTTTGGCTGGCGGTGAACTGGAGAAAATCCTGTTGCTTTAGCTTTAACAATGAGTGGAATTTCAGAGCAGTATGATTATTTGCTTAACACAATAGAAGTTGATGCAGACTGGACTTACAAGTGTCAAATAGACTGTGTGGGAAAAGCTGTATTCCTGCCACTGAGTCAACAAACACCTCTGAAAGCAGAAATGCTGACGCGACTGTAGCAGACCATTTGGCCAACTTCAATTCATTTCCAAAGATTAAACTGGATTAAAAAGATCTCTATGAAGAAACGGTTAAATATTGAAAACAGCAGGGATCTGCAAACTAAGAGGGAAAAAAGAGAAGAGTCAGTGAAACGAAACATTAGAAACACAAAACAATGTGCAATTAATATTACCTGTCTCAGAGGCAGGTTTGTTATAAAATGGAAACCGCGAAAGAACAAATGATCAAAGAGGATGCTGAAGTCCTCA
The DNA here is from genome assembly GCF_041296265.1 of Equus caballus. Taxonomy (NCBI): domain Eukaryota; kingdom Metazoa; phylum Chordata; class Mammalia; order Perissodactyla; family Equidae; genus Equus; species Equus caballus. Next base: position 95,345,212 of record NC_091700.1, read on the forward strand.
ACTCATTACTCACATGCATCATGAAGTGTCAAACAAACAGTGATTAGATTACAGGGAGATGCTCTATCTGCTGAGATTTTTAAGCTTTTGGCTCTGTTGGGTAAACACCTTCCAAGTGGATATGAATTTATTTGAAACTGGTGTGTCTGAGTTTATTGGCCAGACATAGCTTTTTAGATATGACTTGAATAAATCACTGCCTTATATCATGCAGGTGTCCGGCCCAGGAATACCGATGAGGTTACGGGGTCAAGAGCAAGACCTGGACTAGGAATCAGGAAGCAAAGGCCTGGGCTGCCTGAGCAATTTGGGACAGGTCAGTTTAAGACTATGAGGCCCAGTTTCCTTATTGACAAAACCCAAGCCTCAGTTCTTTATCTCTCTGCTTCACAAGATTGCCGAGAAGGTATCAAATGTAATTATACACACACACACACTCACACGCACACTCACACACACACAGACACACACACACACATACACACACACGAAAGCACTTTAGAATTTTTTCCCTTTTTTACTGCTCCAGTCAACAAAGGGAACCTCACTGAGGCCTCTGGGCCATGGAGCTTGGGCAGGACACCCCCTGCAGGGGAAGGAGGAGTGGGTGGAGGAGATGACGCACTGCAGTTGATCAAAATGAAAACGGACATGATAAAATCTAATACTTCGGGTAAATACTGTTATTGTCCTCATTATTCAAATGACATCGTGACGCCATTATGTCCAATGACGTCACTTGTCTCCAGGCAAACAGGGACAAAGGAGTGGATCCTTCATCTACTTTCGGTTTGGGGGCTCCAAACCACTGCAGGCTGGTAGCCACTGTTCTAATAGTGGGAAAGGAGGAAGGGAGCTAAGGTGGACTCCATAATCTGAGGCGTTGTGATCTCTTTAACCCCTGAATAGGTATATAATATGATTCTCCTTAGAATATAACTACGGGGAGACACTCAGTAATGAGCAACGCAAAGACTGGCCTTCTGTGCATACTGAGTGTTCTGATCATTTAAAAGTCAAGATCAGTATGCGTTCCGTGTGCTTGAGTTCTTCTCTTGAATAAAAACAGCTAAATTAACGGTGGGAATAAAGCTCAAGTTTTAGGTGCAACCATTTGGGAGCAATTCGTACTTTGTTTCATAGCCAGAGATCTCAACAATAAATAGCACTGGTCATAAAAGGAATGAAGAGAAGGTTGGAACAGTGTGAATCCTTCAGTACAGCTCTGAACATCGTTTCTCGACCTTGGAACTGTTGACATTTGGGGCCAGGCAGTTCTTTGAGGGGGCTCTCTTGTGCATTGTGGGGTGTTCAGCAACACCCCTGCTCTCTACCACAAGATACCAGGAGAAAACAGCCTTCTCCTTCAAGTTGTGACAACCAAGAAATGTCTTCAGACATTGTTGAATGTCACCTGGGGTACAAAATTGCTCCCGTTTAAGAACCGTTGCTCTCAAAACATCTCAAAAAACCATTGATTCCTAGTAATCTAGCGATACGTGAATAGCAGTTGACAGAACCCATAGCTTGTATGCAGATTCTATAGTAGTAAAAGGTCAATAGCATATTAAACTATTCTTAAAGCAATTTTCAAATTTGTATATGCTTCAAATAGTAATGTGTTTTTGAAATTGATGAGATTGTTGCCTCTTATTAATAGACTACTTTATATTTTAATCAATAAGCAGAGCCGTCCACTTATTCTGCTAACTCTCTTTTTAATTTTACTCACTTTATTCCAAATAAGATTCCGAAAATAGTGTCAAGAAATAAAGTAATACTATATAATATCAGACCCATTAAAACAGTTGAAGTGTTTTCTTCAACTTTAAGTATTTGAGATGTTTTTATCACCATGCTAGCAAAATGCCTTTAAAAAGAAACAGGGGCCGGCCTCATGGCCAAGTGGTTAAGTTCACGTGCTCTGCTTTGGCGGCCCAGGTTTCACTGGTTTGGATCCAGGGTGTGGATGTGGCACCGCTCATCAGGCCATGCTGAGGTGGCATTCCCACATAGCACAACCAGAGGCACTCACAGCTAGAATACACAACTATGTGCTGGGGGGCTTGGGAGAGAAGGAGAAAAAGAAAAAAAGATTGGCAACAGACGTTAGCACAGGCACCAATCGTTAAAAAATAATAATAAAAAAAGAAATACTATATATATAAAAAAAGAAAGAAACAAATAAAAAAATGGGTTTTCAATCTCCACACATGTGGAACAACAGAAATATATCCAATACGTATATCTGTGTGTCATGGTTAATTATATGTGTCAACTTGCCTGGGTCAAGGGATGCCCAGGTGGCTGGTTACACATCACTTCTGTGTATGTCTGTGAGGGTGCTTCCTGGGAGGATATTACTTGAATTGGTGAACTGAGTAAAGCTGCCTGCCCTCACCAAAGTGGGTGGGCACCATCCAATCCACTGAGGGACTGAACAGGACAAAAATGTGGAGGAAAGTTGGATTCACTCTGCCTAAGTGCTTAGCTGAGGCACTGCTCTTCTCTTGCCCTCAGCACTCCTTGTTCTCAGGCTTTCAGACCCAGATGGGAATATATATCGTCTCAAGGCTCTGAGGCCTTGGAACAACACCACTGTCTTTCCTGGTCTCTGGCTTAGAGACAGAAGATGGTGGAACTTCTCAGCCTCCTTAATCACACAGGCCAATACCATATGATGCCTGTTCATATGTATATATATATATCGCCTTTTGGTTCTGTTTCTTTGAGAACCCTGACTAATATAGTATGTGTGTATGTATAATGGATTGAGTATTGTCCCTGAAAAATTCATGTCCACTTGAAGCTCACAATTTGAACTAATTTGAAAATGGGGTCTTTGCAGATGCAATTGAGTTGAGGATCTGAAGACAAAACCATCCTGGACTTAGGGTGGGCCCTAAGCCCAATGACTGGCATCTTTATAAGAAGAAGAGAGGACACGGAGAGACACAGGGAGAAGGCCATGTGAAGGTGGAGGCAAAGATTGGAGCGATGTGTCTATAAGCCAAGGAATGCCAAGAACTACCTGCAACGACTAGAAGCTGAAGAGAGATGTGGAATAAACTCTCCCTCAGAGTCTCCGGAGGAAACCATCCCTGTGGACACCTTGACTTTGGACTTCAGGGCTTGTAAACCGTGAGGGAATAAGTTTCTGGTCTTTTAAGCCATGCACTGTGTGGTAATTCGTTACAGCAGCCCTAGGAAACTAATATGTGTGTATATGTTGTATGGGTCATTGTCCTCATTAGGCAGGGCTGCTATAAACAGAACACCATTGACTAGGGGCTTAAACAACAGAAATTTATTCTCACAGTTCTGGAGGCTGGAAGTCCAAGATCAAGGTGCCAGCAGATTGGATGTTTAGTGAGGCTTCCCAGTTTGCAGACGGCTGTCTTCTCATTGTGTCCTCACAGGACAGAGAGAGAGAGATCATCTCTCTGTGTCTCTTTTTATAAGGGCACTAATCCCACTCATGAGGGCTCTACCCTCATGACCTAATCACCTCGCAAAGGTCCCAACTCCAAATATCATCACATTGGGGATTTGGGCTTCAACATATGAACTTTGAGGGGACACAAACATTCGGTCCACTACAGTCATATTCCCAAGAAGACCTGAGAAATTCATGGGTTTCTTACATCCTTGACCAGGTTAGTGTGAATTTTTATTTTGGCTCATCCATCTCTGGCCAGAGTGTAATGAAATATTCTGCACAGGGAATGGATAGGATATTTTTTTAAGAATTAGGAAATATGGAAACATCTTCTAAACATGTAGCATATCCTGGTTGTTTTTCGCAATTGTGCTAGTATCTGTTGGTGCCATAGGAGTGTAACATGTTTGCCTTGAAGATGGTATAGGACAAAGCACATTGGGAAAGAGTTGTCTCTAACCTCAAGGGGTTGACTCGCTAGTTCAGTAGCTTCTGCTAACATGGGTGAGGGGAGGGAATCACCAAGCCTTGTGTGATGTGTTCTGCTCCAGAAGTGCCAGAAGGGTTGAGCAAAGTCCAGTTCACTGAGTTATAATATCTAAGAAAGCTTTGTTCCAAAAGGAGGAAAGATGGGCATTTGAAGTCCTGTAACTGGGGGATAGACAGAAAACTGGCCAAACAAAAGTAGGCAGTGTCTAACGGAGGAGACCTGAGAATAAAGAAGGAAGGACCACAAAAATGACTCAGAGCAGGTGGACTCAGTCAATGAAGAGGAAGCAGAGTCCAGGATGAAACTTGGGTCTCTGGGGTCAGCAGCTGCATTAAGATCCTCTTTATGCATCTTCTTTGCTCTGGGCAGGTGACAAGAAGTCATTAAGCCTCGCTGACCTTCTTGTTTGACTTGGTACATACTGGGCACTCACACTGGAAGAGGCAAGAATGTTTGGAGTATCGCCCGCTGAATGATCCCCCATTTTGCAAGTAAGGAAAATAAATCTGGAAAAACAATTGTCATGAAATTCAGCGGCAATCTGTTCAACCACCATCTTTAAATTGATTTCTTAAAGGCCCAGATGTGCGATGTGTGACAAGCCTTCCTCTGGTAATACCAAACTGACTTTGCGTCACAAAGAATGGTTGTGAAATTCACAGGCTAGCTGTCTGTCTTTTGAGAGACTCAATTTTGGATAAGAGAATTGGGAGAAAATGTCACAAATTTTCAATTTATAAAGTAATCTCCCTTTTAAAGTATTTGCAATCTTTAGAAAATGGAATTCAGTGTTTATGTGTTTATCCTTTTGACAACTGTCACCAAACACTAGTTAAAATAATGAAATTTGAAAGGAATTGCTATATTCTAATATCCAGAAATTGAAAGAAAATTCTAAAAGGATAAATAAAAAGTAAAACTAATAAAAAATTAAAACAAATTAAAGGTCTTTCATTGCCCTGTTTCCTGTTGATATTGAAGAAAGCTCAGCTACAAAGGAGAATCACCTTAATGTTTCTTGGGTATGTAGGTATTTATTTTTAAAGCTTAGACTTCAATGGATCTACAGAAAACCAAGCCAACGTTTTAAAACATGACAGCTATAGCGCAAACATCAAAATACATTGGGTCAAATTAAATTGCATTATCCGACTCTTTTCTCAATAAAAATACATTCCAAAATCTGTGCTACCTAGTAAAAAAAAAGATCAAGCAATTTCAATGTGGTAGTGATGAAAAAGTTCTCAAATAAGAGGCTCTAGGTATCTTTGAAAAGAGGTTTAAAAAAAAACACCATGAATTGCTTATTTTTAGTGCAAAGTTTATTTTTGATGAGCAAACTTGTCTTGAATACCAAAGGAAAGTCCGTCAAGGAAGCTGAAATGCTGTTGAAATCCACAAAGGAAAAATCTAAGCTCATTTCTTTCCCCTTTTCCCCTATTAAAAAAATAACATTTTCTTAACTAGCTTATTTTCTGACACACAAAGAACACTCTCAGTTTCTTTTCTTTTCATTGTGTTAGTTAGTTGACAGGACCTCCAGGTAAAAGAAATGTTTTTAATAAAATATATTCCCTCACCCAGGGTGGAGTAGAGGTAGCTGTGCGGGAATAAAGATGTTAGCGCTGTCTCCTCTGAGACATATAAGATGTTCGCTTTAATCTATTTGATTGTCCCTGAATTGCTGATTGCTGCTCTTTTCTCTCCCAGGCACAAAAGGGAAGCTTAATACATTTATATATGTACACACGCAGAATATACAGCCTGTATTAGGCATGCTCATTTGCTTTCTTTTTCACCTCTCTCTGTTTCTGCCTTTCTTCTCACTGTGAGCTGAAAAATGGAAGCAATTTGCTAGAGCCATTCCTAAAGTTCTCCTACCCAGCATCCTGAGTTTTATAATTGCTGCGATATTTCACCCATGCCAGCTGAGATGAGTGAAAACTGTTAGTGGGCTAGAGTGGGGGTGCTGATGTGCTGATATGTCGTGGGCAGCAACCTATAAATATTTGTGTTCCATTTCTCCTCGCACACAGAGATGCTACTTCAGCGGCCATGCAGGGGTTTGTGGGTTTGGTTACGAGATCTCCTATTTCCGCTGAGACCTGAGACATTAGTGGTCCTTGTTGAAATTGCCCTTGAGACAAAGCGAGGGTCTTGGGTAATAATCCTTCATCCCTTCTACTGCTCTGTACAGAAATCTGCGCTGTGTGTAAAGATAAAGATACTTGGCTCCTGTTATAAAAATTAAGCATCCAAATAAACTAATTTTAGAATAACAGGTTAATCTGTGGGGTTTTTTTGTCTGCTTTTTTTTTTCCCCGAATCCTCCCAGTATATAGTTGTATATTTTAGTTGTGGGTCCTTCTAGTTGTGGCATGTGGGACGCCGCCTCAACGTGGCCTGAAGAGCGGTGCCATGTCAGTGCCCAGGATCTGAACCAGCAAAACCCTGGGCTGCCGCAGCAGAGCACGTTAGCTTAACCACTCGGCCATGAGGCCGGCCCCAGATCTGTGGTTTTTAAAAATGTTATAGTTAAAGCCCCATCTCTGAGCCATGTCTGAATTGGTTGTTAGATCAGAATTCCATGGTCTCTCTCATGCTTTCCTAGACTCATGGTCATTCAACAACTCTCATTACGTGCCTTTCTCTGAGATGGATTTATTTCCTTCTAACTTCCAGATGGACGATTTTCTTCACTGTTTAATTAATATATTGACAACTTCCCTCGATTGCATTTTACTTCATAGATCAATCACTGCCCCATTGTCACTCTATTCTATGTAAATACATTTAATCAAAAAGATCAAATTACCTCTCTATCATTTATAGTGTTGATCACATGAAAGCTGGAATCAAAGGTGACAGGGCATGCGATGTGCGTTTATCAGCCTCTACCTGAAACCATCCCCCAAATCTCACTTTCTGGCTCCTGGCATCTTGTTTCACCTTGTATCTCTAGGACTCAAGAAAATTCACGATGCATTCATCTGTTGTTGTATGTCGCATATTCTTTGATCAGGTAATGATGAACTGACAGTTGTTATAAAATCATGAAGCCCTGGATTCACCGGCACTATCAAGTCACTTGCACTAGTTTGATGTCAGATACTGTCATTTGTTCATCCTGTTTGTGACAGGTTGGGATAAAGGGGACAAGGCAGAGATGGATAAGATATGGCTCCTGCTTCAAGGAGCTCGGAGGCTCCTTGAGGACAAGTAAATAGAACCTCTGAGCCACTGGCTTGTTGAATAGCAAACTCCTCGGTTCTGCTAGGAGCTCCTTGGGTACCACTAGGCTTGAGGGGCCACTGAAGTGCTCCCATCCTGCGTGCGTTCTCACAGCATCTTCCCTGCCTGGTCTTTGCTCTGCAGACTGCATGCTAAGGGCTCAGGTGTGAGTAGAAACCCTGACACAACAGACCTTAACAAAATGAGCACATTCATTTCTGCTTCTTTTACCTGGGGGATTCAGGTGTGGCCATCTGTGCAACCAACAAAAGGCAAACAGAACAGCTTACACATGCAAGTGTCCAACAGGAAAAATCGATGCATTATTGCACTTCAAACCATGCTCTGGTATGTAATAAATTTATAATAATACTAAGAAGAGACTTAAGAGACATTTTATATATATATTGGATCTTTATGACATCAAAATGTTGGTTCTTTGACATTTTTATAATATGATTGGGATAAAAAATATTATTCGAAAAGAATATTTTCTGTTTCTTTCATAATTTACATAATATTGTAGACAGAAAAAGCTTCATATACATAAATAAGGATATTTATAATGTATAGCATGTATTATCTCATTTACTATCTCTTTAAATTGATTCAAACTAAGTTTTATTCACATTAGGATTTTACGATCATATTTTCTATTTGTTTTTAGTTTCATTTTACAGATGAAGTTAAGCTTTAAGATGAATTTCTATATCTACTTTTGCATTTCTCAGTTTCTGGGTAATAAAGCAGAAAACACGTCCAAAACAAAGCAAAAGGATTACAGGACTTATGTAGAGTATTGAGACACAGCGATGAACGGAGCTTACATTGGTAGCTTTCAGGGTACAATAGAATGCGCATGGGCTGTAAAGTAAACCAAGTCCTATTTAAAGTTTGTCCATTTCACGGTTGTGTGAGGGACTTTACTAATCCCTCTAGTTTTCAGTTTCATCATTCTTGGGAAGTATGGTAATGCTGACTTCATAGATTTACTGGGAGGATTAAATTAGGTGTTATATACAGAAGGCCTACAGTGGAAACATAGTAAATGGCACGTGTCCCTTAGAGAGAAGAGACTCAAACTGGATTTTAAAATCAGTAGAGAGACAGGGAGACATCGTTTTGAAAGCTTTTGTCAAGAACAGTCTGAAACGTTAGCTCTTTCTAGGATGACATCCTAGCAGAGCTCTGAGAACACATTGCCCAAACAGGCGAATCTCTTCTGATCCAACAATTTCCCAATTTAATTATTTTTAATTTCTATAACACCCCCTTTATTTAGAGAAAAAGGTCTACTTAGAAAAAGAGGGAGAAAGAGAAAGAAAAAAAGAAGATAAAGACAATCATAATCGTCATAAGATAAATAACATGAAAATCTGAAGGTGAAAATCAGTTTTAAAGACGAGAAAGCAAATAGGTTGGTTCTATGAATTGGTTGAGTGCAAATTTGCCTTGAAGCCTCCTACAGCCAAAGCAAAAAGGAAAATTAAATGTTTCACAATGTGTCCTATCAGAAAGGGAGATGCCTGGGAGAATGAATTATTGTCAAACTGGGAATATACACAGCACCCCAGGGATCTCAGCCTCTGTGCTCGCTCAAGTTGTCCCCCAGGCTAGAACAAAGCCCGCCTCTTATGGTTTTCCTCCAGTTTAAGCATGAGTTGAATCCTTCTCAAGACTCAGCTCCGGCCTTCATTCACCAAGCTTCTCCTCCTGAGGTCCTACAGTGTTCCCGCACACCACGTCTGCTTGCACTAAACGTACACTGGCCTATCCACTATCGCTTTACTTGTGGTAAACTCTCCTGTCCTTGCCCCCGTCAAACCTGGGGCTTCATACGTGCTCAAAGATTCCAGATTACAAGTCTATGAAACTCAAAGACCTGATACTAAATCTTGGCGCTGCCAGAGGCTCTCTGCAAGATTTGGAGAACCTTAAGTTCCTGTAGCTTTTGTTCGCTCATCTATAAATTGGTGATTGGGATGCCTACAGAGCAGGGCTGTCGTGAAGAGTAGAGATGATGTAGGTAAGGCTGATCAGTGTTTCCCACATAGTAGGCAAAGAGAAACTATTGAAAGACTGAATGAAGTAATGAATGCAGGCATTAAACAACAACAAATAATGGCAGATAAAAACAGAGACTTATTAAATGATAACTATTGTTATTGCTGATTAGCTGAGTACAGACTTTCTGCTCTGGCCCAGAATGAATAGCAAATGTTGCTTATGGGGTTGGAATTAGAAAAACTGGAAATATCTGAAGTGGGAAGGACCGTCATCCTTAGAAAGTGGGCCACACTTCTGAATCCTTCTTAGATCTAACTATGAAACATGCTTGACATAAACACACACATTTCTCTGATGAGTTACGTGCTTATTCCTTGTATGGCATCCTTTGCCCTACACCAAGTGTATGGGATGACCTTGACTATGATAGTTAAGGAGGGATTAGGGTAGACATGGTAGTGTGCTTTGGGGAGAAGGAAGACAATGGAGAGGAGGTGGATTCGATTCAAAATGGAATCTATATTGGATGGTGGATTGAAAGAGACAGAAATTGGGAATGGACAGTGTTATAACAGACAGGTTCTGTGGTAAAAGTCCTATTTTTGATAGCTCTTATTTTTATTTCAAGGTTTTCCTTCTAGCAATATTTCTATTAGGAGAGAATTGTCACCAGTTTCTTTGCTTTGACTCAAAGTTAGGATAATACAAATGTCTGTTAATAAAACTTCCCTCTGAGTGAGGGGGCTGATTCATTTGGAGGAGAAACACTGTCATTGGCGCCACTTTGATCCTACTGACTAATATTTCCTAGGATCGCCCTTTACTTTAAAAAAGGTATTTTTTTTCCATCCAAAATTGAAATATCTTAATAGTTCTTGTTGATTTTGTAAGTAATATATTCTCATAAAAAAGTAAAAATAATTCAAAAGCCTATATAATAGTAAGTGAAAGTATTGTCTCCTAGTAATATTGCTAACAATTTGTTAAAATTTTCCTGCTGTTTCCACATACCTTTTTATTATTGTAATAAAATCATACCATATATGTTGTTATAGGACCAGCCATTTTTGCTTATTCTACGGCAGACATCTTTCCATGTCCATCCACATAGATATACCTTATTCTTTCTACTGGCTTCATAGTGTCCCACTATATAGAGTTATTATAATTATTTAACCAATTCCCATTGGTGGGCATTTCCGTAGTGTCCTCATCTTAGTGTTGCGATAGTTCCCCAGGGCTGCCATAACAAAGTCCCCAAACCAGGTGGCTTAAAACAACAGAAATGTGTTCTATCGCAGCTCTGGAGGCCAGGAGTCCAAAGTCAAGGTGTGGGCAGGGCTGTGCTCTCTCTGAGGCCCTCAGGAAGGATCCCTCCTGGCCTCTTCCTGCCTTCCGGTGCTTGCAGCCGTTCTTGGTGTTCCTTGGACTGTAGACACATCACGCTAGTCTCTGTCTCCGTCTTCCCATGGCCTTCTCCTTGTGTCTCTGTCTCTGTATTTCTTCTTTTCTTATAAGGACACCAATCATATTGCATTAAGGGCCCCTCCTACTCTGGGATGACCTCATCTTGACTCACTGCATCTGCAGTGACCCTGTTTCCAAATAAGGTCACATTCTGAGGTTCTGGGAAGGACATGAATGAGGGTAGGGTTGTATTGGGTTGTATTCAACCCAATACAAGTATTACAAATAAAGCTTCCTAGAACAGATAATATGCACACTTATCTGATTCATTCCTAAAAATGGAAGTGATAACTTGAAGTATATAACATTTTCAAGACTTGTAATGCTTATTTCCAGATTTTTTCTCCTGAAAGGTTACATTCCCACGGAGCTGTGTGCCTTGTCTTATTTTGAATTCTCTTGATTGTTAGTACATTGAACATTAAAACAAAATGAAACGATTTATGGTCATTCATAGTCTTGTACAACTTACCATTTCGATTCTTCGCCATTATTCTATTGTGATATTCATCTTTTGCTTAATATTTTTAAAAACCTTTTTATATATTAAAAGCATTAAGCCATTATCTGTTTTCTCTGTGGCAAAAATATTTCCCACTTGTTATTCTTGTTGTTTGCATTTACAATTTTTAATAACTATTTTGTCACAAAGAAGCTTTTGTTTTTTGTCAGGTCACACGCGTGTGTCTTTGCTTCACGGTTCCCTCTCCCTGAGATTATAAAACCTCCCTCATCACAAGATTTTTTAGGAGCTTTTTTGGGGGTTGTTGGTAAAAACATCCAGCTCCTTTCGGGCTCTGTTTTCCCTGCCTTGTTTTAACTTCTGAGATGTTCCACACTGATCAAGGCTTCTTCTTTTTAATCCCAGAAACCTTGTAACTCTTAGAAATTATTCAAAATTACTGGCCCGTTACTGGGCCTATACTCTGCTTTCAGAATGACCCACAACTAGGATATACAACTATGTGCTGGGGCTTTGAGGAGAAAAATAAAAAAGAGGAAGATTGGCCAACAGTTGTTAGCTCAGGGCCAATCTTCCTCACCAAAAAGCATATCTTTAAAATAAATAAATAAATAAATATATAAATAGACAGAAGATGGGGCAATATTACCATTTTCAACTGGGAAATATAAACTTTCATTGAGTGCTTCAAATAAGAGTTGGTTTTTCATAGAGTATGCTAGTTCCCTGTCTACTCTATCCTCTACCAGAAGTAGTTAACTGTCTACCAAAATGCTACTGTCCTGTGCCTTCAATATGAACTTGCTTAACCACTGGGCAGCTCACAGCCAGAGAGTTTCCAGACTAAGCTGAGCAATTTCTGCTTTTACTTTCATTGCAAATCTGATTATGTCATAGCTTGCTGCACCCTTCGGGGGCCTCCCACGGCTGTTAGACGGAAGTATGAATACTCGGACTTGGCCTGCGAAAGCCCCAAAGAGGTGATTTCTGCCTATTTCTAGTGGTTTCCAAAGTTCCAACACACTGACCTTTCTGTTCTCCTGACTTCCTGGGCCTCAAAACCTTCGAGCGTGTGGTTCCCGACACTTGGAAGGTTCTTCTCTTCAGTACTGAGCTTCATCTAGATGACTCCTACACACCCTTACGTCTTGGGGTCTTTCCCAGGGACCTTTTTCAAGGAAACATTGCCAGATGCTCTCAGGCTACGTTAGATAGCTCTTTACTCACTATCTTGCATTTTCCTCTTTTCCTCCATAGCATTTCTCAAAGACATGAAGAAATAACTTGACTACTAGCATATGAGCTCCATGAGAGCAGAAAACATTCAATCCTGTATTTTCAGTCTCTCCAAAAAATGCCTAGTAGTTCATGGAAATTAATTAAACGTTTTTTGAATGAATGAGAGTACTCTAAGCGGTTGAGAGAGGCTACCTGTCCGTCCCTGTGTGTGCCTTGCCTTCGAGAGTGGAGGAGGTGAGTACAGTAACAGTCAAGAGTGCCCCCCAGATCTTGCTTAGACCCCCAGGCCTTCTGTCTGGTTCAGTGGTCATCAGGAAATCCTCTTTTCTCCAAACTGGAGGCACTCTCTTTCCTCTCGAAGAAGACTTGCCGTGGAGTACTCCATATGTCCCAATACACAACAATAAAAATAAACCATAAGAAGTTGATATTTTTCCTCAATATCTATGTTGTTATTTTCTCCATGAATACATCTTTACTTCAGTATAAGGAACACATTTAAAACATTTGAGAAAAATTTGTGGGGCCAGCCCAGTGGTATAGTGGCTAAGTTTGCATGCTTTGCTTTGGCAGCTGGTGTTTCACAGGTTCAGATACTGGGCACAGACATGCACACTGTTCATTGAGCCATGCTGTGGCAGTGTCCCACATATGGAATGGTGGAGGACTGGTACAGATGTTAGCTCAGCAACAGTCTTCCTTAAGCAAAAAGAGGAAGATTGGCAACAGATGTTAGCTCAGGGCCAACCTTCCTCACCAAAAAAAAAATAAAATAAATAATTGTAATTTCTTTAAAAAGTCTTCAAATTTGCAGATGGCACATCTGAGAGATCCTCTTGCTTGGATTCCTTTCATCTGTGCCCTGTAACATTGCACGTGTCCATACGTCTTTCTGTGAACAGTTCACAAGGTAAGCAGGAAAAAAAAATCAAATTTCCAAACAGTTATGAGTGACTGAGTCTTCCATAAAGAATTGACTGGAAACGTGGATTGACTCTACAAAAAGGAGCTGTCTTTATGCGTTTTCTTCTCTGTGTTTGTGCAACTATTATGTATATCATTATGAGGCAAGTTTTGAAATTTTCCCAACTAGTTTTAATTCTCTTTCTGCTTTTTAAAAAATAAGATGTCACAGCTATGGAAATGATAGTTTGAGGTGTGTTTGAGTCTGCTCAGAACTCCTCAAGAGCTATCCACTAAATTTTTAGGAATTTTGAGTGATTGTTGACATTGTGTTGGTAGTCCATGTCTGCCATGGTGGGAACATCTCACTGTGAAAATGGGCAAATGTTCCAAAACAGAGATCCACTGCACCTCCTCTGGAGAGCCAGATATGAAGCTTTTACCAGCACCCCATTTAAGGACCTACGAAAAGGCTGCCCTCTTGAGAGGTCTACATTCTCTCCCACACCATATTCTCAAAAGGCCACATCAGTGTGCACATAGTTTCTTTGCCCAGAATTCTGCTGTTCTAGTTAAGTTTGCATCTCAACTATCTTTCAATTTCTGGCAATCTAAATTATTTTTTGATGCCCTGATTCTTATTAAAAGTGAGAAAACAAACCTGGGGAAACTTCAGAAGGTCCTTGTTGCTACATGGCTTGAGTCCTAATCCTGGTCCTGGCACTTCCCAGGCATATGGCTGGGAGCAGTTACCTAACCTCTTTGTGCCTCAGTTTCCTCATCTGTAAAAAGAGGACAACATTCCCTATCTTTTCGGACTTTGCAACGATTAGGTGAAATTATACATACATAAGATCACATGTATTTATGAGTTAGAGTAGTGTCTAGCACATAGCGATCAATAAAATTATTATTATTCTTTGAAATAATTTTAGACCTACAGAAAAGTTGCATAAATAGTATACAGAGTCCTTGTGTGTCTTTCAATCAGCTTTTCCTGATGTTAACAGCTTACATAACCATGGCACATTTATTGAAGCCAGGAGATGAACCTTGATACATTGCTGTCAACTCATCTACAGACCTGTTTCAAGTTTTGCAACTTCCCCACCAAAGTTCTTTTTATGCTCCATGAGCCCACATGGATCTATTGTCACATCTCCTTAGTCTCTAATGTGTTATACAGAAAGATTCAGGGAAGGGCTGACTAACTCCAGCAGACTTCACCAAGAGGGAGCGTGAGAGTTGGGTTAAACACAAAGTGAAGGAGGGCAGAGGACCTCTCCTGTGTGTGGAAAAATGGATTTCCTCTAGCCTGCAAACACATGTTTATAAAAGCCTAGATGTTAGTGTGCTGAGCCATTGATCAGAGGTGGGGTCAGAGATGTTGGTGCCTGGAAATCTTCGTTGAGCTACACCATACTTCAGAAATAGCCAAGGGAAGAATGCTTTGCTGGCCACAGTTGTTAGCAAGAGATTCTCTAGCTGAATGAGATGTCAGCCTCTAGGAATGAAGAGAATGCTTGTCGCCTTTCTCCCTTGGGGAGGGGTTTGGTGTGCTGCCTCCAGGTCTGCGAGTGAGTTGGCCTTCTTCAGCATTCCATAGCTGGCAAATCTGCTTGTTAAGTAAACTCTTTGCTTTCTCGAGCACTAATGACAGAGCGAAAGTCACCAATGAAGTCTCTAATGAACGTTTCATACAATTCATGTGTGAGACTATCTACATAGGACAATGATGTGAGCATTTGGGGCAATGGGGGTGTAGCATATATTATTGAGGAGAAAAAATAATTATCTATGTATCTATTTTTTTGTTTATAATTTCTTTTCAACACAACCTAAATTCATCAGGCTCTGCTTCAACTTTCTAGTTCACTTGACAATAAACCAAGATGACATTGATTCTGTCAGTAGCCCTGTGGTTTCCTATTCCAATGGTTTGGTGATTTCCATTGTCTTCTCCCCCTGCAATTAGATAAGTAAAAAACACACCCATTTACATGCTGGTGGTCAGATTCATAATATTAGCTTCTGGACACCACAATAATTAAGACACCATCTGTGTGTCTGTTTGGTTCATACACAAAGAACCCTGGAATTATCAGTTCTTCTTTTAACAAAAAGAGTTGGTTAGACACATTCCTGCCAAAACTAAACATTAATGTCCAAAATGAACAAAATATTTTGGTAAAATAGCCATCCTGTGCTGTGTCTGGTTCAATTTGAACTCATGATACTCAGTTTACGCTTTCCAGCTTGGGGAGAGGGGTCTATTTACTGTTGGGATGTCTTTAACTTCAAGATAAAGTGATAAAGCTGAAGTGGTACGAGCGAAGTGTTTAACAGAAGGACAGGAATACCAGGAGAAGGTCTTCTATCTCATTTCATTCTTCCAGCCTCGGCTTTCAGGCCGATACCGAAATGGAAGGGTTGGTGTATTTTGCAGCAGGCAAAGTTTTCAGCACAAAAAGAACTAAGAAACAATTTTTATTCTCTTTATTATAGATACACACAGACTTACACACACATACACACACACACACACACACTCCCCACAACATGAATTTTGGCACACAGAAGACCAGGGTAAGGATTTAACAGGTAAAACAAAAATTTCCTAGCTTCAGTATCTTCTCGCATATAAGATTTCCGGCCAAATTCTGCAGCTCTGAAAGAGTTAGAATGTTTGGAGAAGATTCTAAGAAACATGTAAACTTGAGATCTTTCCTTCGGTCTCTACCTCCAACTGCAAGTTCTCACTCCGCCACTAATCAGAACAAGGATTCCTTTTAGTTCCACAATCTTCCCATTACAAGCTCACCAATTAAAAGGGAAAAATTGTGCTTCAACTGTGAAAAGGTTCCAGCTTCTAAAGAAGATAAACTGGAACGAAAGGCCCTCTTTGTTCATTTTCCTTTCTCTGGGAAAGCTACCTTTAAGGGTTGCAAGAATATAGTATACAATTATTCTAAAAGGATATGCTTTGAGATTTTTAATTCATTTTAATCTTCCTTGTATTATGAAAGCTATACTTCTTTTTAAGGCTTTCAGACAACCAGCTTAATTTTCATATTGATTCATTCCAGGACAAAACTTTGTATAAACTGAATAGAAAATGACTCTTTTGTGGTGAAGAATATGTGCTTGCGTTTAATTATAATGCATGGAAGTGTTCTTTCCTAATTAAACATTTAAACGAAGAAGGAGTATAAATAGAAATTTTTAAAAGTGAGCGAGCACGACATAGTTCATCCATCGCAAGATGAAGGTCCCCATCAGTTCTTTTTCACCATACCCAAAGCTGACATGATTGTCCGGGGTTTTCAAAGTGTGTCTGCACATTTTAGGGGAAATTTTTTCCGTGCATATGATGATTACTAAATTAGCAATATTCTTCACTTGCACAGACTTATCAAGAAGGGGCTTCAAAGTGCTTTATTATCTAATTAAACCTCACAACACGCTGCAATTTTATGAAGACATAAAGTGAGACAGTGCAGTTGAGTGTCTGACATTATTGTATAAAATAAAAAAAGGGATGAGAATATAAATTCAAGTTTGGAAATAGAACACACTTTAGCCCCTGGACCATGCTGACTGCAACAATCTCAGGAAACGTGGACTTTGGTTTATTAGGAAATTTGGCAAAATATAAAATTCTGTTTAGATAGAGATACTCAGTTTTCATATTTATAAAACAAAAATAGCCTTAACTTATGGAGTCATTTTGTAGATTATGTACTATGAGACCTTATTCTTCCCATCTTTCTCTTCTCCTTCTTTCATTCCCAACCATACCTTCTTGAGCCCGCGAGAGTGATACTTTTGCCTCTGGTCATCAGAGTGATTTTTGCTTTGCTCTAGGAGAGATATGAAAAATTTTGTTACTTTCTTTAATACAAAGCTATTTAGTGTATGAAGCCCTGTGAGAGCTTCTGTTGTCCCAGCCCGCTACTTCACGTGCATCCTGTGATCTACTCTAGAACTTACTATGGTACCATGCAGGTAGTAGATGTTGAATAAGTATTTACTGAAAGAAACAAAAAGCCCTTTCCAGAAGCGTTTAGTGGATGTGGACAAATTTTTGGCACATCAAACAGAGGAGTGTTATTCATTACACCTCGTGCTGTACAGGGCTAAGAATTTGGCAGAAAATCCCCAGTAGAATGGTTGTATGGAAAGACAGGCTGCAGGAACACGCTGGGAACCTCTTGACCTTAAACAAATAAATAGCCAGTTATTTCTCCAGCAAAAAATGGGTTTATTTAAGATCAGCAAAGAACTGCAATTTGGGTCCACAACCATGGCGAGGCACAGGAAAGTCCCCAGCAACGCAGCAACAAAGGGAGGCGAAGCTCTTTTATAGAGAGCAAAAGGAAGTTGGAAGAGCTATTGTAAGCAGAGCCCATTGGAGGAGACTGGGAGTTTGAAGTGTACTGGCTTTTCATTGGCTGAATTGTGGCAGTCTCTCATTGGCTGAGCTGTTGCTGGACAAGAAAAGGAAGTCTTTCTTCTTCCTGTTGGGCTTTGCAATCCTGATAGGACATTAGAGCTCCCCATTCTGGCCTCCTGACTCCATTATCATTTTTATTATTTTATTTTATTTTACTTTTTGAGGAAGATTAACCCTGAGCTAACTGCTGCCAATCCTCCTCTTTTTGCTGAGGAAGACTGGCCTTGAGCTAACATCCATGCCCATCTTCCTCTACTTTATATGTGGGACGCCTGCCACAGCATTGCATGCCAAGCAGTGCCATGTCCGCACCTGGGATCTGAACTGGAGAACCCCGGGCCACTGAAGCAGAACTGCACACTAACTGCTGGGACGGCCCCCTGACTCCATTTTTAAAGAGGTTTCTGTTTATTAATTTTCACAAACCAATAGACAATAAAGTCCAGACAAGTTGTATGCATGTGTGAGAACTGAGTGTATGTATCTGTTAGCCACTGTTGTTTAATAAAACCTCAGTGGTTTACAATAATAAGCATTTGCTATTGTTTGTGAATCTATATGCCAGCTGGGCAGTTCTGTTGGGTTGGGCTGGGCTCTCCTGCGTGTTTGAGGGTTAGCTGGCTATAAAGTGGTTCAAAATAACCTAGGCTGGGGAACATGGGCTCTTCTCTGCATGGTCTCTCAGCCTCCAACAGGCTAATCCAGGGGCTGGGAAAGAGAGAGAGAGAGAAAAGAAGCGCGCATGGCCTCTTGAGACTGGCACACCATCACTTCAGCTGTGCAACTCTGGCCAAAGCAGCAAGGCGGGCCCGAATGAAAGATGGAAAGAGTTCAGCTCTTGGCAGGAGGTGAAGGACCTGGATGCAGAGGGACCATTAATTAGGGGCATCGATGCAATCACTCTACCACAGCAAGTGACTGTCCAATGGACATTTTAAGTCAGTGCAGGGAGAACTGTATGCCCAGTGGGGAAACGACTAACCGTTCGGACCAAAATAAATAAAACTATAAAGATAACAGAAAAAAAAAGAGCATTATCTTTGTAAACGAGATGGAAAAGGCCTTCTTAAGAAAGGTACAAATCTCAGAATTTATACTGGAGAAGATAAACTGTTGTTACATAAAAAGTTAAAGCTTCTATAAAAAACATATGACAGCATAAAAAAGTTAAATGATAAACTTCAAAACTGGCAAAAATATATTCAAATATATCCATAAAATTCATGTGTTGAATATTTCAAGAACTCCTACAAATCATTTTTTAAAAACTACCAACACCACAGAAAAATTTCTAAGGGAAATGAAAAGGCAATATGTTGAAGAAACATAAATTACCAATTAACACATGAAAAGAGAAATGATAATTAAAACAATAATGAGATTCAAAATTTTTAACCATTGCATCACTAAAATTTAAATGCTGCCGAAGGTTGCAGGATAGTCTCATGCACTGTTGGTGGAAGTGTAAATGGAGACAGACTTTCATCTATAAATCATATAGATACAGGAATATTACTTTATTAATTACCGGAATCATAATTGATTAAATCTTTTTTCTTTTACCTTTTGTTTGTTTGCCTAACCATCACATTATCCCTATATATTACTTTGCAGATGGTAACGTAAAAGTAAATTAAGCTTTTTCCAAAATGGTGATTGTAAGTTGTTTCTTTGTGTGCCAGCTCTTAGAGACTTTTACTGCCTTGTAAAAGGTATTTGAACTTTTTAGCCTATTTTGATCTGCAAATCAAAAAACAAATCTTGCCATCTTTCTCTTTTAAAAGTTGAAAGTGAGTTAATTTGCCCAAAATAATGAAATTTGATTATCTTCTGGGCTAGGTGGCCGTTTATTAGTGATGGATGGCCATGTATTGATCCAAAAGTAAAGGGGTAAAAACTAATACATTCTCTTATGGCTTTTTTTTTTTTTTTTTTTGAGAGCTATGTTTCAGACATAGGGTCTGGTTATTAGCAGATACTCAATAACTTTTGATTGACTGACTCCTTTATTGATTGATTACCTCATTTAATTCTCACTAGAGCGAGGTTTTATAAAGCCAGCCCTTTAAAGGAGAGAACTGAAACTCAGAAGCTAAAAACTTGCCTGAGGTTACATTCTAGAAATGACAGAATTCACACTAGGGCCCCTCCTTCTCCGTGGTGCGTGCTTGCAGTGTTCAAATGGAATTCAAATACCGCCTGCATGCCTTGCTTCCATGTGCACCTTGTGAGGTACATAAGAATTCAAAACTATCTTTTCAAGCAAAAAGAAAACGTTTTTAATGAAATTAAATGTAATAACATTTTTGCGCTATCTTAAAAATGCAGTGATTAAATTGAAATTTTTTACAAAGCCATCATGGATTTAGATAACTACAAAAGTCTTAGGGGCATTTTCAACTTGTCAAATGAAAGAAATTCTGGTATGAGAGTCCAGCAAGCCTTTGCCTAGGCTTACCTGGAGCCACCTGTTAACATGAAAAAGCAGAAGTTATTTTTGCCATCATTCATATATATTGAAGTGGTTTGAAATGGTGTGAAACAACCTGATCCTTAAATGATCATACATCTGCTCTTGACACTGTATCAAATTAGAAAACATACTTTTGCACGGTTGAGAGTAAGCCAGAGTCATTATAATTTTCATTGCTCCTTGCTGGTTGTCTCGTGCGTCTGGGGATGGTTCTCCGTAGGTCTGCTTTCTCTGTGTTAACGGTTCCATCATCGTCCCCACCAAACTGGTGTCAGGAACCTTCGACAGAGAGGGATCTCAAGGTGCTACAATCTTTTCTCTGAGCGGAAATCATTCCAGGGCGTTCTCCTGTTAATGTTTGGAGTAAATCAATGACAGCTGCGTGAGCCTTTTTATTCCTTTTTTCTTTTCTTTTTTTGCATTTGCGATGTCCCTGCTTACTTTGGAGATATATTTGGAAGAAACACTGGAGATTTTTAGTTTTTAAATCCACCTACTAGTATTAGGTCCACATAATGATTTTTAAAATACCGGATTACACTCTGCCTCTTTGTTTAAGTGGAAATGTGATTACTCGGAAGACTCAGTTCTGCTACGGTCACAAATAATATAGTTATTTATTTTCCAAAGCTCAGTGTAGCAGGGTATCAAAGTAGTTTATAATCATCCAAACAAATGTCCTTTTGGAGCCTTCCAGGCTCGGAGGGCTGAAATGTTTCCATTAGGAGAAAGGGATTCATTCACCCGTAAATCTGTTTCTAGGTAGTGAAAACTCTGAGTATTTGCATAAATAATCACTAAAGAAATGTAAATGACAAAGGAGGATTTCATTATCATAAACCTCGCAGAGTACCTGAAGGGCTTGGAATGCCGCGGATCAGGTTTCGAGTACCTCTTACCTTTAAAAGACAATTATCTTCGGCAGATCTGGAGAGAGAAAGAGCACTACCACGTTTCTTGGCAACGGTGCTCACATGTTAACTAGCTGGATCCTCGAAATCAAACGCAGTGGAACGGCTCCTCTTGACTATTTGTATATTAAATATCTATCTGCAAAATCCTCCTGTGTTTCATCGTGCGTGTGGGAATTAGGTTGCGCTGAGAACATTTCCTGAATTACTCCTGGAAAACCAATGATTACAACAGGACTAGACTAATCAGAAGGCTCTCTGTGTAGCATGGTACATTTTGCAAATCACTAGCACACAGATTTCAATTTGCTCACATCACGAAAAAGGAAACTCATGTGGATTTGAAAGGGACGATGTCGGATCCATGATGGCAGCCCTGACTGATGCAAAACATTAGCCCCAGAAGGTTGAAAACGAGAAGGCATCCCCTTTCAGCAGTGTGTATACAGGCTCAAGGTGTTTAGCAAACACAGAATTTGCCAAGGGTAAGATTGTGCAGCTGATTAGAGCGCTAGGATTTCACCCTTGGGCTCTGTTCCCAGGCCTGCTCAGGTTTCAAGGGTGGGGGTCTGCGCTTCAGCCGACCTGCTCCAGGAGATTAGTTCATTTCGGGAAGGACCCTGGAAATTCTCAGCCCAACTGCGTGTGTGCGTGTGTGTGGGTGTGCACCCACGAGGCTGTGAGTACCGACCTTGCGGTATTGTATTTACTCCCCGGTCAAGCCTCTCTCTCCTATCAAGTTTCCGAGAATTCCCTTCCCGCCGCCGGCTCGCATCCTTCCTCCGCCCTCAGATCCATCGCTTTGCCTAAGGCCTGCGGTAGTTCCTGAGCTCAACCGCTGACTTGATTGCCTTCTTATTCCATCTCCTTCCCCTTCTCCTCCCTTCACTTCAATCTAAGCAACAGCAGCAGAATAGCTAAGAAAAAAAAATAATAAAGCATTTCCGTTCTGGGCAAAGCAAAGCAATCATACATCACATTGTCCCTATTAGAAACAAAAAGTAAAAAATAAATTGAAATGCTCAAAAAATCAGGTATTTTTAAGCCAGAAAATTATTGAGCTCTGTTTTTGTTTTTTTTGGGCAAAATTCTCATTTAATCACTCATTTAATCATTGTTTCTGGTATTTCATAAACATTGGTCTTGGTTTTTTCACTGCATGAGTACTAGTTTGGGACAGTTTTATAAGTGTACATTTGGTACATTTATATGAAAAAATGCATTAAGGTAAGAGGTCCAACCCTGTATTTAACTTTCTGTTCCTTAAATCTCCTGACAATGTGATATTTGATACAAATATTGAGAATTCTGACATAACAACATTCATTATTTATTTGACTCAGAATGATAACACCACCAATAAAGGACATTTCTTGGGTCTAGATACATCTTACTAAATTTTTTTACATAGATTATCTCATTAAATTTTTCAGTCAACTCCATAATGTAGGTTTGATTATTGTCCATATTTTGCCAAAAATACCCCTGAGGTCTAAAGAGCTTTAACAATTTTGCTAGAGTCTCACAGCTGGTAAGTGGTGGCTCTGGTCTATTTGATGCTTGTCCATCATTTGCTAGTACCATATTTTGCCTAATAGTTGCAAGAGTAAAATAGTAGAAGCAAGGTTTGCATACATAGCAAGTTGTGAAGCCATCTGTGACTCTTAAAAATTGGCGTGGCGTGACTCCGAAGGAGGATTTGATGTTAGGGGGCAGGGGTGTAGAAATAGTTGGAGGAGATCATGTTATTAGTAAACATTACTGAAGAGCTGTGCACTAGGCAGGATGATAGAAGTCAGTGTGCTTCTCTGGTTCTCCTCTGGAGTAATCCAAGGTCTAAGGGGGAAAGAGACACTTCACAATGAATATACTGTGATGTTGGGCTATGACACAGTTGAACACAATGCACCTGGCGTTGGCTCAGTGACGTCCTTGGAAACAAGAGAAGGCTAGGACAGACACTTCTCATTTCTTCCTGCAGCCGCCAGGCCTCTGCTGAGGCCGCCATGTTTTCCTCTACTGAGACAAAGTGGCCTAAGTCAACCTGGATAGCTCAGGTTTCTTGGGTGTGTCTTTTACTAGTTATGCTTTTTATTTGCCCCCTTTGTTTACCTGCATCTATCGCCCTTTTTTCTTTTTCAACACACATAGACCAGGCAATCTGGTCTAGTGAAAGAAGCAAGACTTAAGAGTTTTACATATTTGAGACTGAATCCTTGTATGTGGTTCAACTCCTTAATAGTTGTATGATCCCGAGCAAATTATTCTAATCTCTTTGAGTCTCTGGGTCATCAACTAATACGTGGGGATAAGTTATTGTAAGGACTGAATTAGATAATATATGTAAATTGTGAAAACTCGATTAGGTAATATATGTAAATGGTCTTATGCAATACTTGGCATATAGTTGATACTCAATAGATACTAGCCATCGCCCCTTCACATACCCTGCTCCATGTCATTATTGCTGTTGTTTATTTTGTTTTGTTAGGAAAAATTGTCAAAGACTTAGAAACGGGCAAAAGCTATTACTGGACATCCTTTCAGTTGAGTGCTGGTTATTGCATTCAGGAGAACCTTCTGCAGCTGTGGAATGTTTTGCATCTGCCCTGTCCATCAGAGTACCACCAGCCACATGTGGCTCTTGAGCACTTGAAATGTGGCTACTGTGACTAAGGAACTGATGTTTAACTTTATTTAACTGTAATTAGTTTAACTTTAAATAGCCACATGTGGCTGGTGGCTATGGTGTTGAACGGTGTGGGTCTAGCCAACTCTCTGGGGACGGAATGCGTAGGAGTTTGAAACTTTAACTGCCTTTCTGTTGACTAGGCTGTTTTATAACTCTGTATGAGTGGAAGCTAAGGGGTAGAAAACTGGTATTAATGCAAAGGATTCCTGTCTATGTCAAAGCAAATGAATTTTGTCCAGTCAATATAACTGATTTTTACCTCACAGAAAAGATAGCCCGAAACACTGCATTTCATTCCCCTATTGGATATTAACTAGTTTTGTATCAATTCGTAAATTTATTTCAGCACTCCTGAACATCTATATCTATTCTTTAAATTCTATTTTGAATTGATTTTAACAAATTACTGGTTCCCTCTTTTACTGATGAGTTAAATAAAATCTTTATGTGTTCATTTTATGTTTATGTGAAAGTGATGATTTTACCTTGAAAAATCAAGTATCCTCACCATTAATTTCCTAATAGTGCTTTCACTTCAGAGCAGTTTAATGGGAAAATGGGAAATTGTTTCAATGCAACCTGTCCCTGTGGTTGCTTATATTACTGTGTCTATTTTTTTTTCACTGGGTATAAGGGGTTGTAGGAAATTACTGAATGTGGTTATTGCGGGGTTGAGGGATGGCATTGGGAAACAAAACAGAGAAGTCAATTCTAAGCTTGGTGCGTGAACTAGCCGTGTCTCCCCTCTAGAAACCTGCCTTCATGGATTAGAGATGGCAGGGCTTTGACTACAAGGTCACTCCTCATTTTGCTGGTTTACGTTTCATTGCCATAAGAAGGGAACAACTTGTGTCTTGAGTTTGTCCATAAGACCAGCTGAAATTTGAGAACATTATTAGATAGTCCGGCACGGCCCATGGAGGCACAGGAAATACTGGTCCATGATGAGAGGAGGAGATAAAATGTGTATCACAAGGCCCTGTTTCTTCTTGGGCCTTCTGTTTTTAGGCAAGTTGTACAAATAAATATAAATACAGTTGTGCTTGAGTAAGAAAATTACTTGAGAATTAGAAACAGAAACATCTTGCAGATTAAGAAAAAACTAGAGTTAAATTATGCCATGAGAGTTCTGGAAGTGGAGTGAAAGTTTGAGAAATGGCAAAGGCTTTTAACATAACTGACATAACACACACACAGCGCAGGTTTTGTGTATCTGACGAGGTACAGTGAACCATAACCTTTATCAGTCTCTGCCTGGAATAGTTTTGCGGATGAGAAAGAGTAACCTGTGGGCTCTCAAATCGTGTTTCAGGTGGACACGGTACTGGCTTTGTGTTCATACCCCACATCCATACCCCTTAAAATGCCCAAAAAGAGTGTAAATAGAAATTAATGAACTTCATGCAAGGTTAGTTAAGATCAGCTATGAAACACAGCTACACGAAAGTTGCTCTAGAGTTTTCCACTACTGTTTCTATGACAAATGAAACGCCAGCTGCAGCAGAGATAATTAAAGCAGAAATTCTTGAGTATGCAAAAAGGAAGGAGGCAAAAAAATTAGAGGCATATTGACTCAATAGAATATCACACAATTATTAAAACAATCACTGTAATAACGTTATGGGAAAGGACAGAGTATTCACGAAAGAATGTTGAGTGAGAAAAGTATAACATGATTTTACTGGGATTTTACAGATACTAGGATCACTGAAGATATAAAACTGATATATTTCTATGGATTAAAAATCAGAAAGAAACGTGAAAGGCTTATTTGTTTTAACTTAAAATTTTTTCTTTTAGTATCCTTTAAACTTGATTTATCAATACTTTGAAAAAAAGGCGCAAAAAGAAAAAAGAGGGGAGAGAAAAGATGAAAAGGAGACACTAAAAGAATGAGAAGAGACAAAGTGAAAAGAAGAAAGCTTAAATTAGCAAGAAAAGTCAGAGACTCGAGCAGAAGGGAGGTTGGGCTCCGCAGACCTCCGCTCTTTGAAGGCCGGAGCCTTTGGGCGTGTCATCGTCGTGTGTGAGCGGGAGTGTCCAGCCCTATTTTCCTCCAGAGCTCATTCACAGCGCCTGCCTGCGGGACCACAAGGTGTCTGGTAGACTTTCTGCTCTTTGTTTTTCCCCTCCCAGCGGCGGTGACACAAAATCCTTTTGCTTCATGCAGGGAAAGGGAGTTAGCGTCCCTTAGGTAACCATTGTCTTAGTAAACTGAATTGTCTGAGCAGACGCAGGGAGAAATGTGCCCTGCTGGCAAGCTGCTAACGGGCCAAGTCATCAAAGGCACTGGAGAAACACGGAGGAGCTGCTCAGGCAAGAACTTAAACTCTTTTATCTTGACGAAGTTTTGGTAAAACTGTAACTATCATCAGTTGGATGGCCAAGATCGAGCCTTGTGAAGTTTCTAAACACAATCAGAAAACAGTGTTAGACAAACATGAGTCAACAGGGAGCTGCTTACTGCAGTTTTGATTTAGGAGGCAGCAGGCAGAGCCGCACACCCTGAAGATTTTAGATAACGATAGAATGCTACAGTGATTGACGCCAAGCAGACAGATTCCACACATGGGGGGCAATAGCACTGTAGCTCCCTCCCAAAGGCTTGGGAAGAACTGCAAATTATTTATACAACATTTTATAATATTTACGGTTCTTAAACACAGCTCTTGTATTACCGATTCAGATTCCATTTTGGCAAAGCTAATTCTTAACTTTTTTATGCTTCTTTATGGCAATAGTCAAAACTTTAATCTGTGTAACCTTTGCAGTTTGCATGAAAGTGTTCCGCGAGTTGTAGATGCTCACTTGGGAAACCACGTAATGGAAAGTTGTCTTTGGAGGTGGAAAAATTGAGCTCAAAGCTCAGCCCCTCACCAGTTTATGACTTTGGATGAGTTACTTAATCTCTCTCTCACATTTGGTTTCTTCATCTGTAAACAGGAAACTTGATGAGATGATGCACAAAAGTGGGATGTCCAACACATAGCAGGAATGTGACAGTTAGCCGTTAGCCTGTGAGGGCACTTAAACAGTGGGGTGTTCAGGTGGGGTTCTTGCCTAACATTTTGTAACCCAGAGTTTAATGGTCATGTATCAGATGCATGTCTCTATAATCTGATATCAATGAGTACAGTGGATTAGAATATGATTAGGCACTATTAGAAGAAATATAAATTCTTTTTTCACCTATATAGAAAAAAGAAAATAATATTTAACAAAGATATTGAAAGCCCAAACTTAAAAGAGCTTGGGCTAGGACATTAACATGAGTTGTCACTTTTAATTCTCATATCAACTCTAAGAGAAAAAGTGCAACTAGCATATCATTTTGCCAATGAGGAAACTGAGTTAATGAGATAAACTGCCCAAAGGGACACACCAGTGAGAAAGTGGAGAGACTCCGGAATGAGGATTCGGGTGTAGATGCCAAGATTTCACAAATAATAGACTTTCTAGAACTCTACAGGGAAGAGATGTTACTTGTGTACATCCCAAAACTGCCCAAAACCTGGAAATGGAGAAACAATGTTGTTGCATGAGAATCCGTTTGTGCAGTACGCTGATAATAGATTAGAGCATGTGAGGAGGGCACTCTGAAGCATGAAGAAAGGAGGTTGGGCAGAGGCGGGAAAGAGGATTGGTCAACATCAGAAACAGAAAAGGGAGTGACCAGGAGGTGGACTTTGGTAGTGAGTGTTCAGCAATGTGCAGGATACCAGGTTGGACAGTTTAATAAAGGGGCTATGTGCAAAGATGCACCAGGAGTATAGGGAAGCCACAGAGGGAGTGCAGGCCCTCAAGAAGGAGGGCACTGCTACTGTCCCAAAACATGAAGGGCCACCAGATTCTGGAGACAGAGTGCTCTGTGGAGAGGGCACCCTGATAAGAGGTGCGGTCTTCCACTGGGGGAGGGGAGGGGAGGATGCAGGGAGTGAGCAGCAGGAAGAGGTACTCTGACATCACTCTCTTCCCTTCCACCAATCTGCCTGTACTCCCTATTGGCAGAAACCAACTGGAAAGGAGGAGTCCATTGAAACAATGCACTTGGATCAGCCTCCAGATGGGACAAAGGGAAGATATCCAGGGACAAGTCATGGAAAGTTTCATACAGTATGTCAGGAAGTGGGGTTCTTATCCTATAGGTGATTGGAAGACATTTGAAGTTTCAGAGAAATCATTCATCAGCACTGTATGCCTATGGGCACATCCAGCCAGTATCCTTTGTGACCACCCAGCCAGCTCCCTTTGCTCTGAATCAGTGGACTGTGATTTTGAGGAGGATGGAAATCAGGAGGACAAAGCTGGAGGTGGAGGTGCAGTAAGAAAGCTAATGCAGGGATTAACAGAAGGGGAGCCTGAGCAAGAGTAGTGCTGATGGGGATGAAAAGGACAGGATGAGTTTGTCAAATATTTTGGAGGTAAGATATGGAAACTGAGGGGGAGAAGTCACGGATGAGTCTGGGGTTATTGTCTGAGAGTATGAGTAGGTAGTTATATCACAAAATGAGATAGAGAATACAGGCTTAGGAGGCAGTTTAGTGATGAGTATAACCAATTTAATAAATTTAAGTCTGTAAAATAGGACTATAAGAGCTTACACAAATTTAAAGTCTTGAAGACTCATAATTGTTAGTGTCCACTTCAAGATTGTTCATGATCTGATCTTTTTCTTCCCCCCTAGTGTGGCATCTAAAATTACAGACTTTGAAGAATACTGCAGGTATCATGCATTTTTTTGGTCTCATAGTTTTTTGTTTTTTTCCTAATCAACCCATATTCCATATTTTTATGGTTGGAGAGCAGTTCAAATTTGATTGCAAATGTTTGACTATAAGTAATCTTAAATTAAATCATAAAATAATATATATGTAAATGTATTAGAAATAGTATCCAAATAAACTTAAAAAATTAACAGTGTAGCACTCCTGGAGTTTTCTTCTTTTTGGAACTGTTATTATGAGTGGCCCTAGGCAAGCTAATTCTTACTCAGTTTCAATAATACATAGCCACTTGCAGTGTTTTAAACGTGTTTTCACGAAACACTTCCCTATAGGCAAAACATAAATAATAATACTTGGCAAAATTGAGGTCATGGACATTAATTATCTCATGTTCTAAGCAGGAATGCAGCAGACATTTCGTTTCTAGGACAAGATAGTATTTTGCTGCAACGCTTTGCTCTCTCACGTAATCACAGATCACTCAAAAGGTATTTTTAAAATACGACTTTATGTTTAAATCTTCTAAACATGTTGAAAGGATATCAATTTAACAATGGAAACATGATTTTCCTTATTATCATATTCTTATATAAATTCTGGATTGTGAGTGCTTTAAATTCATACATGAATGTACCTATTCAACATTTATTCTTACTTTGTTCTCCTTATTACTTGCAATTTTGTTGGTTAATATAATAAGATTTTATTTGTACAATGTTTCTTTTTTGGCATTATTTTGGTCATTTCAATAGCTACCATATTAGCTGTGTTTATTAAAATAACCCAGTACATTCAGTTAAACTAAATTTCCAGTCATGGATAATTTAGAACATTTGTTAGCTGATTCACCCAATATTACTTTAAAAGATATTTAAAATCTTTACTAATTAGTACTATTTGTGCAGGATTAATTTCTAAACAGAGTGATGTTTTACTATATAAATGTAAATGCTTAAAATAAAAAATACCTAGCTAAAGGCAAGGCCCTCCTTCTCTGAACTCCGCCGTTATCGTCACGACACTGGGATCTGGGGTTTCCATGGCCTTTGCAGGCTCAAGGTGCACCTTCTCCTGGGATGGCCTTCTTGACACGGGTGCTGATTTGGTGGTACCTCGGGACTTAGAAAAATGCCCTGAAATGTGTTGACTCCCTTACTTCTTGCCAGAAATCCTTTAATTGGATGTTTACCCCAATTACCCCAAATAGAACTTAACATATTCTTGCTAGTTTTAGATGCCTTAAGCCCTTCCTAGGGCCTGGCAAAATCCTTCTAAAAGCTCTTGCTTCCTGTCCTGTCTTATCTTGTCACTCAGTGACACAGTGTGGGGAAGCAGCACAGATCACAACATACCATGATCCTCTGAAACGAACGTTTCCCCGAATCAGCAAGATTTTAGATAGTTGCCCTGCGAATATCCCACCCTTCAATTTTTCTGCAGGTAGTTCAGGAGCAGGACTTCTGCCAAATTGCTTTAGAGTATGGCCATCAGAAAAGCAAAGGCGATAATACCTTGAATTATTTACATACTATCCAGATATTTTTCTGGCAAACAACGTAGAGAAGATAATTTCTTTATTGCCATGATTCAGAGAGTGCAGCCTAGTCACTGCAGGCATATTCCTGGCCAGTTTATTTGCCTGAAAAAATATAGCTATTTTCCTCTTGTGAGGCTGCAGTTTGTGGAACAAATGAGGTGGAACATAAGGAGTTCTAGCTTCTAGACAATCTTATCTCTTGTAAGGGGGAATGATCTATAAGGGTATAATTAAGTCGACTTTTAAGTCTGCTTTAGAAAAACTCTATTAGGAAAAAACCCCCCACAAAACTCTATTGAAACAGCCACAAACTTTAGACACATTGTCTTTAGGGCTTAACAGGAAACAGAATTGGGAGGCTCATTTACTGAAATAGCCCTTATGAAGTCTTGTCTTCATGGAAATTAATCAGCTTAACCATATTTTTACTACTGGCTAACTTAAAAGGGATTTCAGTGAACTGATTATGATTTCTGTTATGGACTGATTGTTTGTGTCTCCCCAAAATTCATGTACTGAAGCTTAACCCACATGTGATGGTATTTAGAGGTAGGGAATTTGGGAAGTAATTAAATTTAGTTGAAGGCATGAGGGTGGGGCCCCCAGGATGAATTAATGCTCGTATAAGAAGAGGAAGAGACCCCAGAATGCTCTTTCTTCACCCCATGAGCGCACAGCAACAAGACTGCCATCTGCAAACCAGGAAGTGTGACCTCACCAAGAACCAAATCTGCTGGCACCTTGATCTCGGACTTCTCGGCCTCCAAAACTGTGAGAATAAATGTCAGTTGTTTAAAATACCCAGTCTATGGTATTTTGTTACAGCAGACCAAGCTGACTAAGACAATCTACTTGAAAAGAGATTTCAGAAATCCAAAGTTTCATGGTTATTAAGCTAGACCTGATGCATTAAGTTGAGATGGGACCTGTCCTCCATTTCCTTCTTCTTTTGTGGTATAGTTTATTCCTACACTGGATAAGCATCAAGTACCTGAAGTAATTGTAAATGAAACATGCATCTCTTTATGAAAAGTTGGACAGTTTGAGGAGTACTGAGATAATATTATGATAGCAGCTCAGTGACGTCTTTGGTGATGACTTCATCATCATTTGGATTTTAAGGAAGTGAGAAAGTGACGAAAAGCAGGTGAAATTTGATACACATCTTCTGAATTACTCAGGTCAATTGATTTTTGCAGAAATACTCTGTATTTCTTTGCAATTTGATTTTATTGTAAAATGATTAATCTGAGAAGGGAATGGAAGATCAAAAGAAGCAAAGACAAGAGTCTTTGAACTAAGAGAACCATGATGGGCCCCCTAGATACCCCATGTCTGTCTACTTTCCTTATCCAAAGAAAGAAAGCTTGAACTGCTGCCTCTGCAATCATTCCCTGTCTGCCCTCAGACCACAAGTCCCAGAAAGACAGAGCTAACTGGCTGGCGTTTCTACATTCACCCCAGCGCTCGCCTCCACCTCCTTCTGTGCTCCCTGTCCTCACCCCACCAGCTCCAAATAAGAGCAAACCAGTTGGTTGAGCTTCCGTTCAAGAGATGCCAAAATTCCTCATCAAAGCTTAGTCTGCACTTTTTTTTAAAGCACGGCAATTTTAAGTCTGACTTTCTTGGTGACTCTCTTAAAAGGACCAGAGAACTGAGGAAGAACAACCGGACTTGAGAGAACAGTGCTTGAGCCCACCTGCTCATGGCGTTCCTGAGATCGACCAGCTCCTCTTGGTGCAGCAATGGGGGAGGAAGGCTGATTGCTCAGCTCTATTTCAGGACCGTCTCTGAGTGTCTTTAAAAGCCAATTACAAACAACCCGAGGAGGCCTCCAGCCGTGCTCTTTAATTTCAGGCTGTTTTTAATTATAGGAGAATGAAAATTCTCTATTTGGTAATTTCCTTTCCTGCTCAAGCTTTGTACGTCTACCAGGTTTTCCCTTCTTATCAGCTTGGCCACTGTGGCAGCTATTGTAACTCAAATGCTGACAAAGGGTAAAAAAAAAAAGAAAAAAAAAAAAAAAAACCCGAAAACTTCTCCAAAACAAACCCACAAGAACAAATACAAAAAAATTTTTTTTTGGCATGTTGCCTTCAAAAGGGTACAGTTCTGGGTAACAGAGTGTAGCAAATCTCAGGATACCAAGGGAGACTGAAATGGAAGGAGCCAACTTTAATCTGTTTGGAAAATAAATAATTTGAAGATAACCTCAAATGTTTTCAGAGGAACTACTATACCCTTAGGTCCTTATATCCAAGAAAGTGAGTTATTTACTCACAACCATTTAAAACTTTCACTTCAAATGTTTTTTAATGCATTTATCCATCTACCAATATGTCACAAAGTGCCATTAGCAAGCACAGACTTAGAGCACGTACAATGTATGACCATGCCTCGTAGTCTCTGTTACAGGTCAGGGCGTATCTTACAGGATCTGAAATCAATTCAAGAAAAACCTTGGTCAAATAGTCAGATCACTTTTCCTATGACACATGATTTATTTTGGTGGCTCATTACCTTTGCCTACAGTTAATTTAGTATTTTACCACATGTCGGGAACTCTGCTGGGCTCTGACAATACAAAATGAACAGGACATAGCTCCACTTTCAGCGTCTATAGAGAGAGGAGAGCCAGGTACCTGGGAAGAGCAGGGAGACCCACACTGAAAGGCAGGGACCAGGAAGTGAGGGCTGTATACGAACGTGGAGGAAGAGCTGCTCAGCTGGGACGTGGGAGGCGGCAGACTCCATCCTCTCTGTCAAGTTGCACAGAGAGAAGGAGATGCATAGGGAGAGAACGGTGTTTTCCCCTGAAATGACCTTCATGGCAGCGAGGAGTGAATGCAAAATCCTGATGTTAAATCACAGCTCACAGCAACTCTTTGCAAGCTCCAAAGAACATCTGAATTCTCATATTTCAACTCAAAATAAATGGAAAATTTGTATTCTCTTCCACATACTAGATTGGGCCATACAAAATTGCTGGTTTGGTAGATGAAAAGCATTTCCGCAGTGGTAATTTCACAGAGTGCAGACAACTGAAAAGAGTGCTTTGGGCCATTTGCCTCTTGTATCTTACCTGCTGTTTCTCATCCCTGAGCCCTGTTGTGCTGGGGAACAGGCTGCACGTGTGGCAGCACCCAGGGGTCCTCGATCCTTTATAACGGCTGCAGTGAGTTTTCATGAGGGGGAGCTGGGCCCTGGGTGGACAGGCAAGCCCGTGAGCCCAGGGCCGAGGGCCAGGTGTGGGCTGTCTCCTGGGCTGCTCTAACAGGGGGAGTGAGAGGAAGCTCTGGAGGCTGTGGAGCAGAAATATGACCTAATGATGCCTGGGAAGCTGGTTCCAGTGGAGAGCGAAGGAGGATGGATTTGGGAGCCAGAGGTGAGGGTAAAAGGAGCAGTTAGAGATGAAGGAAGGGTCATAAAAGGTGAGAGACAGCAAAGGAGGAGGGGAGATATCTGAGAGTGTTTTAAGGGTTAAAAGCAAACAACTTGGTAAATAGAAATGGGACCTCAGCAGAGGAAGAGATGGAGATAATAAAAGCAATTGCTTCTCTCTACTCAGTGCTTGCTGTATGCCAGGCCCTGCCCTAAGCATTCATTCCACTTGGGTTGTTTCACTAAATTCATATTAGAAATCTCTGTCATGCACATTTGCCACAGGAGGAAATTGAAGCTCTCAAAGAGGTCATGTCACTTGCCCAAGGTCACCAAGCTTGTCTGTGATTGGTCCAAAGAGCTGGATCCAGGTTTACACTTAAAACACTGGACAAATGCCATTCATTGAATCAGAGAAGACAAATAAGTATCACATTTATTGGGTGCTTACTGTGTGCCAGGCAGTATTCTACGTCTTTTTCAGAAATTAATTGATTCAATCCTTAGATAACACTACGGCAGTTTGCTATTATTTCCCCCATTTTAAAGATGAAGAAACTAAGGTGCAGAGAGACTAGATAATTTGCCCAAGGTCACACAGCTTGCAAAGTAGAAGAATCAGGATTTGAAACGAGGCGATCTGGCTTAGAGCCCATGCTTTTAAAGACCTCACTATACTAGACATTTGGAAATGTGTAAGGGACCTGCTCATAACCCAAGAGCAGCATCCTCCAGAGACTTGGATTTATTGGTTGGAACTCAGACTAGTGGTCTGCTCTAGGCATGTAGATTGGGGAGTAATTGCCTTA
The DNA here is from genome assembly GCF_041296265.1 of Equus caballus. Classification (NCBI taxonomy): domain Eukaryota; kingdom Metazoa; phylum Chordata; class Mammalia; order Perissodactyla; family Equidae; genus Equus; species Equus caballus. The sequence goes on from NC_091700.1 coordinate 95,379,431, forward strand.
CAGTTGAAATTCAAAATCTTGGAAGTATACGAGAACACCCACAGAGCACCATAAGCTGCACATATTATAGTGAGCAATTGATCATATCCACGACTATGGGGCTCCTTAAATCTTCTCTAGCTGGCAGGGCACTCTCGGAATACCTGTTCCACAGCACAGAGCACTGCCACCCACTCCACTCTCTCAGAGAAGTTGTCACTGTCACCACTGATGTGTTCATCTTACACACATGAATACTTGTTTACATGCAAAAATGTATTATAATCGAGAACCTTGGAAATTCGTTTATTTTGTCACAGGTTTTTTATTTTGTCTAACTCCCAGTTCTTTGGTGGATGGGAAACCATAGTATTTTGCAGTCAGAGGCTGTGGTGTTTCACAGTATTTCAATCAGAGTGAAATGAAGAACTGAGGCAATTAATTACATAATTAAGAGAAAAATATCATTTAAGATAGTGCAATAGTGGTGGGAAGAGTGATTATTTTTCATATTGAATTATCTCTCAAGTTGTCTCACTTCTCCAGTCTGTGGGACTATGCCGGTAGCAGCAATATAATCATTATGAACAAAATTTAACCACTTGCTAAAATGTGCATGCTACAATGGAAATGGAATCCATGAAAATTCTTTCCAAAGTCTGTCTTTTTCTCAGAAGGGAGGATTCAAGAATATGTTAAAAGTAACAAAAATACTGTCAGAGGATGTTTCTGAACTTTAGGGCAAACACTGGCTGTTCTTTGGGTCCTCCATGTTGTGTCTAAACAGCGCCAGAAGAATAAGTTGGGAAGTTATGCATCCGGGAAAACAGTTATTTAGTTTGTGGGAAATTGAATCTGGTAAATCAACTGAATTCCAGCCTGCTTTCTTTCTCTTGTGGAATTATTTAAATTGTTTTTAGCGTGTAGAAACATTCTAAATGAAAGTGAGAATCTCCTAATTCGATGTAGGTTCCCGTGATGTTGTAAAACAGCCCCACAGGCCTATTGTTTCACTTGTTTTAGCTCAGGTAATGCTTATAGTCGCCGGGTGAGACAGATGTTATGATTCTCACCACGAAGAAGTGACACCAGGTTTCTGAATGTTGAGGTGACTTTCTCAAGGTCACGCAACCCTCAGGGTCACAGACAAGATTTTATGTGAAGTCTTCCATGAGAAATCCAACTTTCTTTACTGTATCAGATGCTTCTAGGTAAATACTTTGTAAATCGTAGCCCACATCTGATAATATGTTTCTACTGATTTAGTAGCATAAGAGGGAAATTTTTAACAGGATGGCAATTTGTCAACTGTTAAGACAAATGCCTTGTGCCCATGCCCAGGGAGCAGACATGCTTCTAAAGTAAGTGCTCACCCTATTGATAAGGATTTACCCTGTGCTAGGGCTGTGGTGAGAAGTCTGTAACAGAAGAGGGAGGAAGGACCATTTTTTTGGTCTGTCATTTCAATCAGAGAACCCACCAACACACTTTTGCAGAAGGCTACAGCTACTTAAAGAGAAAAGAGAAATTCCTAGGGTGGTAACACACCTCAAGCGACACCCACTTCTGTCATGGAGAGAGGACCAGCCTTCAGGATTTCTGACAAGCTCCTTGGTGTATAAGCTTTATACTTGGAGAACCTCGTCCTTGAAGCCTGTTTAGCTATCATCTGCAACAGGTGTCCACATGGTTTAAACCTGTGTTGATACTTCCTCTTGATTTTTCTTTTCTTCCTCTCAGTGAAAGAGTATGAAAAAGTAGAAAAGATGCGTCTCATCGAAGTAAACTCAGCCTTAAACCAAGCTCAGTTTGTTTAGGATTGGTGTCATGAGATAGTACCAATGAGTATCGCTCTATTGATAATACACACAGAAACTCTTCTATCAATGAATTCATTGTTAAGTATGAAGAAATCAACTCACAGAGTATTTATGATGATCACTATATCATTTCCTCCCCACTCTGCCATGTGTTGAAAAGGAAAAATATAAATAAACACTTCTGGTGATAACGTCCCTGTTATTACTGAAGACTTTGTTCTGACTGAGAAAAACAGATTGTCTTCCAAATTCAATTAGCTAATGAAAATTATTATATTTTCTGCTTAATGAAGTCCTCATTGCCTGAACTGTGATCTCTTTTTATTCTAATTTTTGAATTCCTTTCACCACTGGTTCTTGTCTCTAGGATAGCTTAGTCGGCTATTCTATCACAGATTTGGGCAAACATAGTCACAGTTGTACAGGGACAGACGTTTGTTAATGCCTCTTCTTTGGTGGGAAAATGTATAATGAATCAACATTCAGGAAGTTTTTAAAAAGCCTAATTTTTCTGATTCCATGACCGTGAAGTTCATGCATAGCATATTTGGAATAGACAGTTTAGCTTTTATTGCAGACGGGGTCAGGGAAAAGAAGGAGAACAGAAGCCAAGTCTCCTCCAAGACTCTCATTCCCTGACTTGTCTGAAATACTGGGAGCTCTGAGTTCTCCTAATATGAAATGTAATGTGGATGCTAAGAGACCCAAAGGGTCACTGGCATGTAAAAAAAAATTGGGCGTAGGTATCTCGTACATATATAGCACTAAACCTGGGCCACTGAATCCACGTCTACTTGAATGTGTGCAGACAGGTCATTTTATACTTAAATTGTATAATAAGATATGCCAGGGAAAAAAACCGCTGATTGTTATGTTGGTTCTCAAATCAAAACTATTTAGGCTTTGCCATATCTGGAGACTGTTGAGAATATTTTAAGATCATATAAATAATCCCAAGGTTTCCAAGAATAAGTGCTGGGAAGTAGTCAGCAAACCCAGCTAATTTAGTTCACATCCATCTACACTTCTCTGTGTCTATTTCTATTTCCAAAACCATGCTCTTTTTATCTCTCTTATTAAAGGTGGCTGGGTTTACTCTTTAGTGGATTCACACAGACACAACGCTATGCCTTTTATTTTAAAAGCTTTATCACTGTGTAAATGAAGAAAATAGTGTGATTGTTGCTAGCATATACTAATTTTGGCTATATTGAAGTTTAAGCTAAAACCTTGGCCCAAATCCTGAAGACCATTAGCAAACACAAACAATTGGGGGCTTATGTGTATTTGTATAAAATCCAATGCTAGTTGTCTGTTTACAAAATATCCTTGGTTCCTTAAGACGACTTCCTGGAGCCGTTGCATTGGTGTTGGGTTTCTTAGCCAGTACATACAATGCCCTGGAATTTAAAAAGTCCTGGATTAGCCAGTCAGCCAAGCAAAAGGGTGTGAGTGAAAACAAAGTAGAAAGAAAAAGGATTTCAATAAGGATCCTTTCGGTTATCTGTGCCTAGAACTTCCTGAAGAAGTTCTGCTAGATGGACTTCATTCTTCAGAGAGGCCAAAGGTCACATTCTTAGTTTTTAAGGCAATACAAATAACGGTTGGTTACTGGAGACACATCCTCCCCCCACCCCAGCTGGCCCCCGCCCCTCCCATGTCCAGACTGACTTTTCTCTTCGCCTGCTTTGCAGTAGACGGGGCCACGTCCTCAGGACAGGGCCTAGCTCGGCTCGGACTACAAGTCTTCCATGACCTCCCTCAGCCTTTCCTCGCCAGGTGGAAATCAATTGTAATGCTTAAAGCTGACGAGTCAAGGTGGCAATGTGGTCAGATTATTTAGTGATATAAAGATAACCAGCAGAAAAATTAAAGGCTCAAAATGTGTAAAATGGTTGTCTCTGGGAAGCGGACCTGCTGGGCCGAGGATGGAGCAGAGAACTCTTGCTTTTCTCCAGAAGCCCTCAAGGACCTGCTTTTTGTTTGTTTTTTTATTATTAAAGACCTGATATGGGTTACTTTCATTAAAAACAAGCATATTTTATATTTAAAAAATTTGGTTTTGTTTCTAAAAAATGTTTCCATGTGTCTCATTCCATTTTTCAAATGTAGTGTAATTTTTACACATAATTTAAATGTCCAGATTAAGAGATTTCCCCATTAATAAATGCTTAGTTTCTGGACCCCAGGGGAAAAAAGGTCTAAAGCACTGGGTTATAATACAGTTTGTAGCAAAGCAGTGGTTGAAAGAAGGAGAAAGGGGAGGCTGTGATAAGAAACAATGAGCTTCTCACACTGAGCTTTTTAAGGTGTTTTTGTCTTTTGGTTTTTTTTTACTATAGAAAGAATTCAGAGTACAGCTTCATGGAGTTATTGGAATATATTTTCCCCCCCACTTTTTTGGTCTCTTTGAAGCACTGTAACATTCTTTGGCGGCTCCTATGTTATATCATAAACCTGGTTAAGAGTCCGCAGTTGGGAGACACATAAACTTTGATTTAAACACTGACCCTTCCACTCAGCTGTGTGAGTTCACTCCTGCCTTGCATACATGCATCTCACGATAGCACCTACCTTACAGGGTTGCCAATGAAATGGATGATCTATTTAAAGAGCTTAGTACATACTAAGCATGCAATACATTCTTTATTATTGATGAGAAAAAGCAGGTAATTCAATAATGATGTCGCGCAGGCATAGGACAAGTATACAAAAGGCATTCCCGCCAGTGAATTAGATACATTTCACATATTTCCCAGTGTCCTGGAGGATAACATTGTGTCACTGCTGAGCGGAGACGGCGCTCACAGATCCCAGACACACATCCATAGCTGAAACCCACTAAAGCAAAGCGGTTTCCTAAGGGATCTTAGTTTCTATCCGAGCAACATCATAAAAAGTTTTCTCCTGCTTTCTAATTTTACAGGGAGAATTTTGTTTTCTCACAAAATTGGACATACTTGTTAGTTGTCCAAATAAATGCCCAGTAAATCATTTAGAAATTTTATCCCTAAGGATAAGAAATTCCAAATATTAGGACCCAAAGGGAGATCATCTTCTTTCTGACTTACTTCTGTTCATTCATAGGAAACAGCCCCTGGTTCTCTGCGGCCTGAGATACAGCAGACGAAGGAACACTTTCCCTCGGACCCTCTAGCCTTCTATGGGAACTGGTTCCTGACTTGGCTGTCCTATTTCCCCCGTCAGGCAAAGCCACATAATGTCTTCTCTAACGGGCTTCAGAGAATTAGGCTCCGGATGAGGTCTGCAACTGTGGGGATTGTCTCTACATCATGCATACACACACACACACACACACACACAGCACTCATGCATACACATGCATGCTTGTAACAGTAAAGTATACTCACGTTGGTGCTCAACATTGAAATGAGAAGTCTAATTTTGACATTTTCTGATTTTGCCTTCAGGTTTTCCAGTAATAGAAGTTTTATGTATTTGTTTACTAGAAGAAAGTCAAAGCAAATAGAAAAACCAGGGGAAAGGACAGCAGCTTCTTGTCTGAGGAAATGGAGATCACTCACACATCTCTTGGTCTTCTTTAAGTATGTAAACATGTATTCCCAAAAGTCTGCGGTGAGAAATCGTCCCGTCTTTACCTGTTTCCCTGCCTACGCTGCTTTAAGTAATTTGAGTACCTGATCAACCACAGAGATAATAATTCTCACGTCTGAAGACAGAAAAGATTACTGTTGTTCCCCAAAAGCTGATTTCAAGTTGAGATGTGTATAAGAGACTTTCTGTAGCTCTCCCCGCTGCGCCTCCTGTTGCCGTCTTTGCGTGGCTCCCCACTCCCCCAGACTCCTAGGCTCTCCTTAGCTCTCACTACACATACAATAGGCTTTAATTCCACTGTTCACACGGCCAGCTACTTCAGTTTGGGGGCCCAATGCAAATGAAAATCTGCGGTCCCCGTGCGGGTGGAGAAGTCGATCTCCCCTTCCCTCAGTACTTCCAGGGGTTCCAGAGAATGACTAGGTTCTTACTCCTTGCTTGTCTTTATCCCAACTGCTCTTCTAGGGTTCTCTGCAATTTCCCTCTGCCATCTACAACTGCTTTTCCACACTTGTACAAATCTCTCAGGAGAGTTTGTCCCACTTAAGTGTGCAAAAAGCACAGACTCTACCGTTGTTTCCTTCAAAATCCAAGGTAGGCTACCCTGTGTAACAGACTTAATGGAAAATCTTGGGATAATAGCAGGGAATTAAAACATAAAACAGCTAACTCCTCATAAGCCAACGTCCAGTATCCCTGCACTTGACATCTGTTGGTCATATCCACGTGCAGGAACTCTCATATAGGCCAATATCTGCCTGGTCACAGATTATTGATCATTTCTGGGGACACATTTTCTTCTGAGGGTGGTCTTCTGTTTCTGAATTCCTTTAGATCCCAGTTAGCTTATCAAGTGTTAGACTTGAAAACTTGAATCTTGTGATGCCCCATGGTGTAAAGAAGATTCCTCTTCAATATAGGGCAGCCAAGCTTTGATGACATTAGGCTTTGCTGTGGGATAAAAGTCATGGCGCAGAGAAAGGCAGGAAGCCTGCCCCTTCTGGGACCAGGGATTTGCAGGAAAAAGAATAATCGGAAAGGAGAGTGAAGGGATCAGAACTGTGCCTGGTTTCCTTTTTCAAGATGTCAGCCCAGAGAGAGGGACAAAGGTTAGCTGCGTAAAGAAGAGCTGGAAGGAAAAGGGACTCCTGCTCTCCTCCTGATTTGGGGTTTGGAAACTGCTTTTACGTCTTCTTGGCACTAACATGGGAGCATCCGCACCGAAGTAAAGCAACTTTGCAGAAGGAGATTGCATGAGAGTCCTAAGGTTGAGGAACAAAGTCCCACACACTGGGTGGTCTAAAACAACAGACATTTATTGCCTGACACTTCTGGAGCTAGAAGTCTCCACAAAGGTATTGGCAGGGACATGCTCCCTCTCACGCCTGTAGAGGTTGATCCTTCCTTGACTCTTCTAGCTTCTGAGGTTCGCGACATCCTCCACGTTCCTGGGCTCATAGATGCGTCACTCCAGTCTCTGCCTCCATTGTCACATAGGCTTCTCTCTGTCTCTGTCTTCTTTTTACAAGGACAGCAGCCATATTTGATTATGGGCCCACCCTACTCCAGTATGAATTTGTCTTAGCTTAACTAATTCGATCCGCAACAACTTATTTCCAAATAAGTTTGCATTCGAAGGTACTGGGAGTTAGGACTTTAACATACCTTTTTTGGGGGGATATAATTCAACTCACAAGAGAGATCTTGAAATTGAAATTTTCTGTGTCAATTTTTGGTTTCTATGTGGCAGAGAGAGAGTAAAGGAAGACCCAAAATTCTCCCACAGAAAATGCTCCAGACTTCTCTTTCTCCTCTACTCTAATGGTACTGAGAAAACTAAGGAGCTTGGAAGAATGAAGGGACTGTTTCAATTATTACATTGGATTGGATTCAAGGTTATCTCATACAGATGTTCAGGTTTTCCACTGCAAAATGGTACCATAACTACATAGGTACTAGTCACATGGTCAAGCTATACTAACCCAAATGAGAGAGTGAAGGGCATTTGCAGGCTGCTTGGGGCATATCCTGTACCTCCTGAGAGTGTGCATCCATGCTTCTCTCCCTTTACAAGGGCTTGAGTTGAAAGGCTTAGAAGCAGTTATAATGTCTCCTCATGAGTCCTCACCTTGAAACCAAGGCTGATGAAAAAGTCATCTTAGAGCCCCGGCACAGCCAAGATTGATATTATATTTCTTCTGACTATGCAGACCTAAGGTGGCTGAAGCAGAACAGAGCCAAGAGGGAAAGAAAAGGATGGGCCCAGAGCAGGTTGATCTATGTGGAGTTGAAGGAGTAAGGCTGAGGTGAGATGCTAAACAGGCAGCAAGCATGGTGGCCAATGAAGTTGAGACAGGGATCCGCAACCCAAGTCTTCAGACATTGTTGTGTGGCTAGATGCTCTTATCATGTGGACACTCTGCTTGGAGAGAGTTGGTTCCTTAGGGGAACTGAACTGTACCACGCTCCATAATGATCCACATTCTGTGCACTGGGGACCAAGAAATTAAAATGTCCCAAGGGAGTTAGGACAGAGGCACTAATAACTGGGATTGACCATCAATGGCAAAACCCAATCCAACTGACTGAATCACAATTCATTAATATTCTTTAAACTTATCATATTTATTTCCTTAGAATTTTTTTCAAATTTATCGCAAATGTACTAAGACTTACTTATAGGCTGAATTCAAAGTTTTAAGTCTGACATTTCAACTGCTTTTTTCTTTTTAGTTTGTGAATACATACTCTATACACATCACTCAATATCTGTTAAGAAACAGGTAAAGAACCATTTCTTGGTGATGTCGCTCCCCAACATTCTTAAGTACAATCACAGAAATTTTATCTTTGAAGAAAAATTGTGAAAACCCAAAAGTACCTTAAAATTGAGACTTGAAAGAGAAAGTGTTTTGTATGCTTAAATACAGCATTTTCTGCCTTGCATGCCTCCCGGGTAGGGCTAGTCTCTACGCACATTGTTATGGAAATATTTCTCTTCCCTCACACCGTATTCTTAGTTATGTTTTTTTTGTTCAAACATTTAAATTTGAGCTAGAGTGGGGAAGGAGAGAATTATTATTCCTGACAAATATTATTTGGAAAGAATGATTTCTGTTTTTCCCAAGTGCCTGGAGGAAGTACATTTGTTTTTAAAAAAGGGACACAGGCACCCCTAGGTTTAGAAAATAAGAATATTCAAATATTTTTAACATCTATTTATAGTTTGTTACTTAAATTTACTTATTTTTCTGATATCCTAGAGAGATAAGAAATATTTATTTGCCCAGGAGGAAACATCCACAGGTGACTTATATATATTTTCACATCTGGACTTTAAAATGTTCCTCACAAAGTGACCCTAGGACCCTTTGCTACTGTGTCGCCTGGGGTTTTTTATTAAAAGGGCAGCTTCCTGGGGGCTGGCCCCATGGCCGAGTGGTTAAGTTCGCGCACTCCGCTGCAGGCGGCCCAGTGTTTCGTTGGTTCGAATCCTGGGCGCGGACACGGCACTGCTCATCAAACCACACTGAGGCAACGTCCCACATGCCACAACTAGAAGGATCCACAACGGAGAATACATAACTATGTACCCGGGGGCTTTGGAGAGAAAAAGGAAAAAATAAAATCTTAAAAAAAAAAAAAAAAGTGCAGCTTCCTGGTCTCCCACACAGATCCACATAATCAGAACCCTGGAATAGAACCAGGGAACATGCATTTTAAAACAAAACCCCAAACCCTCCCCTGTCCCTGTCCCGTGCACAGACACATTCTAATGCAGGAGCTGCAGTCATTTCCTGTAAAGGTCTAGATAGTAAATATATCAGGCTTTGTGGACCATACTTTCTCTGTTGCAACTACTCGACTATATCATTGTATCACAAAAACAGTTATAGACGCTGCAAATCATTGTGCATGGCCACACTCGTACAAAACCTTATTCATGTACATTGAAATTTGAATTCCATAAGTGTTCACATGTCACAAAATATTCTTCTTTTAACATTTTTTAAACAATTAAAAGATGGAAAACCCATTTTTCAGCTCCGGTGGTGGGCCAGATTTGTCCCCAAAACTACAGTTTTCTGACCCTTAAAGTCTGAAGACAGTTTAGCCAGAATGATGGCAAAGAATACAAATAATAGGCATTCATAGATATTTGTCCAGGGCACAAGATAGGTATGGTTTCCTATTACTTCAAAGTGAAGAGCACATTGGTTCTTTCTACTTAGTTATGCTACATTTTGGGCAAAAGGTTAACAACTCCTACTAATAATTTGTACATGTTCAATTCTTGCAGCTATTATGAGTGAATACCAATATTTTCTCAACCTGTACATCAAGCAAATTAAAATAAGTGGCTACAGTCTCACATCTTAAGTCTTTTTCTAGCAGAGAACGAAAGTGATGCAAAATGATTTGTGGACTGATAATCTGCATCAATCCATTCTCTGGGCAGTTGGAAGAGCAGCAGTGAGGGAACATCATTTCACACCAACAAGAACTTTCTCCTCATTTGTTTCCAAATCCTTTCTGATACTGTAACTTCAAGAAATTATATAGCAAGCCATCGTTTTCTTGTGGATTCATGCATAATACGATGACTTAATGGGATATTAATTTGCACTGTTTCTCTTTGTCTTTCCCACCTCCAATGAGAAAGCCTCATTGATGTTTCTACTATGGAGCCTGAAGCAGAAGTCACAAGAAGCACCCCAATCTTGATCTTATATTTTAAAACCTATGTTTATTGAGAGGATGAAGTTGATCTGTTCCAGACGGGAGGGGAAAGGAGACCCTGCTTTTTTATGGAGAAGAAACTAAAGCAAAAGGAGATGAGTGGTTTGCAAGAGTGGAAGGGTGAGTTCACTTGTACCACCATCTTTTCTCCTTTGTGGGATGTAGGGAAAGGGGAAGATGTGGGAGAGAATGGATGTATTGGGCATCTCAAGGGCATAACCCTACCACTGAGCCTTCATCAAAATCCCAGAACCCAAGCTTGGTCCCAAAGCAGCAGCCAAGGAATCCTGCTGCATCAGACAATGAGCCTATCAGAAATGACCATACTCTACAGATGACCAGAGCACCCTCTCCCAATGTTTGGACTGTACAAGCCCACAGATCTTCACATGAATCTGGGAGCAGAGAGATAATGATAGAAGATCACCACCTTGGCGAACACTATGAGGGGTTAGATTTAATAAAATTGGAATAAAATTCACCCAACCTCAACAAGTATTTATCAGTTGAGTATAATTTAGATTTTGTTTACCTACTTTCTTGTAACAATTATTTCTACATAGATTATATCCATATCATTAATTCCACATCAGCAATCACAGATTTCAGCAATTAATAATCAATTGTGAGTAGAGTGATTCACTTCAATTATTGAAGGAAAAAATAACATTTAGGCAACAAAGCTTAATAATATGAAAAACTCAGAATAAGAAAATAGATTCTTATCCGATTTTTATATTTCAATGACACTGAGTGCTCCTATGAGGTACAACTAAAAAAAGGAAGAACAAGACGTCAGCAGTTAGTAGGAAGGATGATCTCTCTGCAGTGAAGATGGTATTGGTACCAAGTAAGCAAAGGCATACTGCCCAGTGCCCATAGAAGCCAACACAGGCTTTTGGGAGAAGAAAGAACTTTATTGCATGGCCAACCAGCAAGGAAACAGGAAGCAAGCCTCAAATCTGTCTCCCTGAGCTGAAGTGGGGACAGACTTTCAAAGAGTTGGGAGTGGGAGTGGTATAATTATACAAAATGCTAACTTGGTGGAATCTGATTGGAGGGTGGGAGTGTAGCAGTCTTACAAGTCCGATGTGCTACAAATCAAGAGACCCCTTGCTTCTTATTAGGTTCCTCATTCCACTTTCTCTTTACATTGAGTTCAGTAGTTGGGGAACTTTTGGTTTCTAGGCAGCTGGAGGTCATCTGTGGACAAGGTTTCCTTCTTCTGAGCATGCTCCAGCCACCTGACTTGCAGTTTTTGCTTATTACCCCGGCAAAACAACTTTTGATACAACGTTGTTATTGACACAATAGAATACAAGAGGGCAAGTATGAATTGGTCTATGATGGTTGCAGTATATAAGATTCCTGTACAAGTTAAGCTCAGGTGGAGTTGAATGGATGGTAAATTATTTAAAAAGCAGTTGGACCACAGGAATTTTCTTCTATTTTGTTTTGTCAAATTGGCAACAACCCTACCACATTTGCTAATGTTTGACTTTGAGGAAATTAAGTTTGACTCACGGGGATCGGTAAGGACAGGACTGAGTTTGTTGGTGTAATAGATAAATGGTGCTGACTGAATTATTCCTGTCTTCTCTACAAAGCACACCTTCGAAACCTTTGAAAGCTCCTTCACCACTTTCTGTGCTATAAAGAATTTAGTAATGCTTTCACATGATTTCATATTTTGTTAATTGTAACAACATGTGAACAGGTTTGTAGATATATGGGCAAGGCGGGTTATTGTTCAACCGGTAGACAGTGCCTGAGGGATGTGGGTGAGAGGGTGCTTTGCAGTAATCCAGGCCCTCTACAGTTTAGACAAGCTCCCTGAATTCTAGACTTGGCTTTCCTCTTATAATCTGTGTGATCAGTACCACATTAACAAGTCATCTAAGTTCTTCGGTCTTCAGATTTTTCATCTGTAAATAGAAGTTTTAACTACATTAATGGTTACCATGTCTTGATCATTAGGATCACCCAAGAAGCTTTGAAAAAATATGGATTCTCTGTCTGACTCCCCAAAATTCTTTTTCAGTGTGTAGTGAAGAATTAACCCTACCTAAAGAGAGATCTGGCCTTTGCCCTTGGCTGCTGGGAGGGGATCTCTAGGCTCCTGGAATATCCGTCTGATAGAGTCTTTGTTTACCTGGGGACTGTGGCGGCTGGACAGTGGAGTGTTGTGACTCATGATGGGAATTTTAGAGGTACGCAGTACTAATTTCAACCTTTGGAGACGCTGGAGACAAAAGGTATCAGCCCAAACCTCCAGGAGGGGCTGGAGGATAAAGGTCAGCCAGGCAGGCAGTATGTGATTGAGCCCTCAGAGAAATCTGGGGACCAAAGTTCTGGGTGAGCTTCCCCAGTTGGCAACACTGTGTGTATCATCACACATGGATGCCAGGACAGTAATGCATCTCTTCCTTTGGCGGGCTCTAATTTGTATCCTTTGCCTGGGATAAACGTGACCATGAGTATAATAACTTTCAGAGTTCTGTGAGTCTTTCTGGTGAATTATCGAACCTGAGAGTGGATGTGGAGACCCTCGAATTTGTAGTCAGCTGGTCTGAAGTGAAGGCGGTCCCTGAACTTACTGTCTGAATGAGGGCCGTCTTGTGGGCACTATTTCCTCCGAATTTCAGTTTGCCTAACTCATTGACGCAGTGTATTTGAAAGGAGCTGGAAACTGTTAAAAACAAGAATTTGGAGGGTGCTGCTGGCTTTATTACCTCTAAAGGTCCTATCCGGGTCTAAACGTTATTTCTTTATGTATTTTGTCTATTTGCATCTGTTTTTCATTCGGGCCTCAAGTGCAGAAGTTTGAATGATTCATGTTCCTTAATTCATGGGACATTATAATCCTTGGTTTTGTTCTAATTCTTTGTTTCATTGATTTATCCTCATATCTGTATTTCTTTCCAACTTGTTCCTTTGAGCTTATTCTCTTACTCTTTGTTCAACTTCTTAAGTTGAATTCTTAGCTCATTTATTTTCCATCTTCCTTGTTCACCAAATAATTCTTCATTGGCTACATGCTGTTTTAGCTGCGTTACACACATTTCGCATGTGTTTTATTGTTCAATTTAAATATTCCATAATTTCCCATGTAATTTACTCTTTAAACCAAAAGTCGTTTGGTAATAATCTCTTTAGTTTCTAGACAACTGGAATTTTGTTTAGTTCTCTGTTTGTTATTGATCTCTAATTTTACTAAAATTAAAGTCGGAGATCTTAGGTCATCGTTTCCTAAATTTACTATTTCATTAGAAACGGCCAAATGGTGATTTTAAAATTCTGTCATCCCTTCTGCATATACTAGCTGGAATTCCTCCATAAAGAAGAAATATCCCTCTGCAACCATCTTCTTACCCTGACATACAATTGGTAAAACAAAGTCAGGATGAATGTTGATCCTCTTGCCTTTATCGATTTTCAGAATTGTGGGCTGATGTCTGAGCAACCTTCAATGGTGACCAATGTGTGTATTTTAGTGCTAAGAACCCGGGATGGGCTGGCCCACTGGCTGAGTGGTTAAGTTCACGTGCTCCACTTCCGCGGCCCAGGGTTTCTCTGGTTTGGATCCTGGGTGCGGACATGGCACCGCTCATCAGGCCACGCTGAGGCAGCATCCCATGTGCCATAACCAGAGGAACTCACAACTAGAATATACTACTATGCACTGGGGGACTTTTGGGGGAAGAAGAAGGGAAAAAAATAAAGATTAGCAACAGTTGTTAGCTCAGGTGCCAATCTTTAAAAAAAAAATTAAAAATTAAAAAAAAAAAAGAACCCAGGAGTTTGTATGCGCTTGAAGTGTTTCCAGTTATTGTCACCATTATTCTTTCTTGTGCTCAAATTTCTTTCTCTTAGGCCAATGGAAGCACCTTTAGGTGAATTCCTGTGTTCTTTTAATAGGATTTGTTAGTCTTACTTTCCGGCATAACGAGAATTTTATGGCAGAAAGATTTAATTTATGACTTTCTACCCCAGACCTGGCATCAGCTGCATCTCTAACGTCCCAGGCTCTTTTTAATGGGAATTGTTTCTGGAGATCACAGGTTAGGTATTAGGGATGCTTCTAAGCTCATTGCTTCTAGTCTAGAAAATGCATACAGTTTTAAAATTTTATTTATTTTATTTTGAGGAAGATTAGCCCTGAGCTAACATCTGCTGCCAATCCTTCTCTTTTTGCTGAGGAAGATTGGCCCTGAGCTAACATCTGTGCCCATCTTCCTCTATTTTATATGTCGGACACCTGCCACAGCACAGCTTGTCAAGCAATGTGTAGATCCACACCCAGGATCTGAACCGGGGAACCCAAGGCCGCCAAAGCAGAGCTTGTGAACTTAACTGCTGTGCCACCAGGTCCACCCCAATATATGTAGTTTTTAAAGCAAAATACACCATAAAATTGTGCTGACACTTCCAATTCAAATGTAGCATTACAAGATTTTTAACTTATCTATTTGCCCCGAAAATTTACTTCTCTCCTCCTCCCACAGGTAACCAATTTATTATTTATCTTTATATTGTTTCTTTTGAAAAAAATTTGTATTGCTCTCTCCTTACCTACTCTAGAATTTGAGTAAAGTAACCACTCTCTCCCGTTTGCTTCTTTTTTCTAACTACATAGCCTAATCTATATCACTATATGAAGTTTTTCTTTAGTGCTTTTTTAGTTGGTTGTATGTATTCCATCTTGCGGTGTATCAAAGTGTTTCCACCAGTCTCCTGTGGATGGTCATTTGGCTTGTTCCTAATCTGTTGCTATTAGAAATAAATGCTGAAAAAGTACCCTGTGTAAATTTCATTTTTTATTTTTGTCAGTGTATCTTTGAGATAGATTTTAAGAAGTGGGACTCCTGGGTCAAAGAGTTAATTTATATGGAACTTTTCTGTATAGCCAAATTCCTCTCCGCAAGTTTTGAATGATTTTGCATTCCCACTAGCAATGTACGAACGCACATATTTCCTCCATGGTCTCACCAGTAGAATATGTTGTCAAATATTTGCATTTTTACTGGGCTTATAAGTAATGTACAGTATCCCAAAGATGTGTGATATATTTTCTCTTCCCTATGAGTAAGACTAACTAACTTTTTTGAATTACCTCTTTCTTCTTGTAATTTTCTTAGTTGTTTCCTTATATATTGTGAAGCAATATTGTTAGGTCAATAAGTGTTTATAATAATCCTAAGATCTACTGTTACTTTATTATATAACATCAGCTATACAATTTTTACCTTGAATTTTTATTTTGTGTGATATTAAAATCGCTATCTTGGCTTTTTTTGGCTTACATTGGTCTGCTATATCTTTCTCGAGGCCTTGATTTACAAACTTCTTCCATCCTTTGTTTTTAACTGTGTCTCTCATAGACAACATATTGCTCAATCTGTTTCATTTGAAGACTTCAAGTCTGAGAATGTCTCGATCACTGAGTGTAACCTATTGACATATTTCCGTGAGTCTTATAGACAAATTTATTGTGTCATTATTTTGTGTTTGTTTAGCCTTGTATTTTAGTTTTTCTCCTTTTCTGTTTTTCAGGGTCTTTTTTGAGGAAGATTAGCCCTGAGCTAACATCTGCTGCCAATCCCCCTCTTTTTGCTGAGGAAGACTGGCCCTGAGCTAACATCCATGCCCATCTTCCTCTACTTTATATGTGGGACGCCTGCCACAGCATGGCTTGCCAAGCGGTGCCATGTCCGCACCTGGGATCTGAACCGGCGAACCCCAGGCCGTCTAAGCAGAATGTGCGAACTTAACCACTGTGCCACTGGCCCAGCCCTCCTTTTCCATTTTTTAGAAAACAGATTAATATTTTCTTCTTTCGGTTTAAAAATCATACATTTTATTTTTATGCTTATGGTGAGTACCATTAAGTTTTCAAAGGCCCATAATTATTTGCATTTTCTTCACTGATTTTTAAGCTTGTCAATATCTATATTTTCACCTCTAAACAAAACAAAATAGAATGGAACACAATTTTAAAAAACCCCACAAACCCTAGCCTGGTCTTTTCTTCAACTCACTCACCTGCAAGCAAACTCACTCTTTCCATGATGTTGTCTTTTGCCTTTTTCCAAAACAGCAAACAATAGTAAGGTATTTATTTATTTGTGTTTACATGAAACGTATTTCATAGAACCTGATTTTTTCCTTATTTCTGAGCTGTTTCTTTTAAGAGAGCTTTGTGTACTAAAATTTCTGCAGATGTACATGATTGAGAATACAATTAAGTGGGAAAATTCTAGTTTCAATGTTCCTATCAACACTGACAATGATGACTCCATTGTCTTCTAGCACCTGGTGCTGCTGACGAGAAGTCTGATGTCTACCTGATTCTTATTCCACAAGCTGGTCTGCCTTTTCCTTCTGGAAGTTTTTACCTTGATGGGCAGTCATAATCTGCCCTGGGTTGTGACTGAGAAAGAAAATATCACAAGGAAAACACTGTCCCTCAACCTATCCCCACTCGTGCTCTCAGCTCACTTCTGTTCTGGGTCACCGTTTTCCCACATGCCCCAGGAAACAACCACCTTCTCTCTTCTCATGGCTGTCAAACGGCTTTAATGTCAGTTTCTCACATCCATCAACTCTTCTCATGTCTATGGATCTCCAGAGTCGGGTACAGAGGAGAGCACTGGCAGCCCCTGTTAGCTTGTCATCCTGACAGGAGCTGGCACAGCCCCAATTTCATCTAAACCTCAAGCAAATAGTCTAGTTTGTGCATGTGGCTTTAAACACAAGTTATGTGACTCCTGAGTCATTTTTTGTTGTTGTTTTTAACACTTTTATTGGATTCTTTCAATATTCCAAAAACCTGTATCTATTTCCTTGATACATGGTAATTATATATTTATAACATAAACGATCAGGTCTTTGTTATTATTAAAAATATTTTTCATCAGTTGGGCTGTTTTCTTTATCATTGTGCTAGATAACAATCTATATGTTGAATGCAATTTTGAACAATATACCTTTGGCCATCTGATCTGGATATATATTCTTGATGTGTCATCAATAAGCAGAGGAAACCCTTTCAGTGGTTTTGGTGAAAGGAGAATTTATTTCCTCTTCATGCAGATCAGAATGATTCTCCATGGAGCTATGCATACACTCTCAAATATTTCCTCCAGACGAGCCCCATGATTTTTTTTTCAAGTGATGATAGGGCTAGATGTTTTGTAAACTGAAGCCCTAAAGAGAAAATCTGCTCTGAAATCCAGCATGGAGTAGAAAATGTTTGAAGTCACTCATCTTCTACCTTCCTCTCCATATGTAGGGAATATAGATAGGAGAAAAAAGCAAGGAGACTATTCTTGTACATAAATTATTGGGGGTAGTTTTAAGTTCTTGAAATATCTCTTATTTTGAACTCTCTTTCTTGTACTTTCTGTCTGTCCATATGGCCAACCTGAATTAGAAAGATAATTTTGACAAAAGAGAACTTAAGATGAGAGAGAGAAATTCCCTGACAGAGGGAACCATGGTACCTAAAGAGAAAAGTAGTAAATTTAGTGAGAATACTGAAATCAAAACATCTGCCTGAGAACATGTGGCTAATCTAATCATAAGAACAGGCGGTTCGAGAAGCAGCCAGACCATGATTGTGAACTTAAACTGGGTCTCTGCAAAAGCAAAGAAAAATTCTTTGACCTATTAAATCTTCACACCTTTTTCTTTATGTGTGTGTGTGTGTAATTGTGTGCATGTATTACAAAGGCTTTAATAGAGTCTTGACTTTTCTTACTAAATAGGGTGTGTTGATAAACCTAATCACATCAGAAGTCACTCCAGGAGCATTCTGCATGGTCAGCAAAGAAAGCCTCGAGTCGAGCACCTGCCAGGGCTAATCCACAGCAGGAACACTTTGTATGTGGAGCACTAAGAATTCGTCCCAGAGTATACGTGGTTCCCATCTTCAATGCGATGGATGCCCCCAGATGAGCGCCTCACAACTTCAATACCAAAATATTGCTGGTATGTAACAGAGGAGAAATAATGAAAGCAATTGATTGTATTTTTTTGTAAATTCCTGCAACTACACAAATAATACATAATAGGTATAGACACTAGAAAACCCCTCTATAATTCCATAACCCAGAAATAAATATTGTTTAAGATTTGTGGACATTTTCCCCAATATTTTTTTGTATATGTTTTTATAAATCAGACTATATATATGAAATTTGCCAGCTAGCTTTCATTAGTTATATGTCATTCTTTCTATCCCACTAATTGCTTTATTACATAATTTTAATGGCTGTATAATATTCCATTATATGAATGTGTTATAATTTACTTTTAATGATGCTTTTCAATTTTCAGACATTATTGGTTAGGGAGTTGTAACTAGGAATGGATTAGAAGGCCTGATTAATTTAATTGCTTTTTGATACATCACTTAAAATTTTTTAGTTTTTCACTTCTTAAAAGAGGATTAATAACACATGTATGGAGTCTGCTAAGATACCAAAAGCTGCTCAGGAGAAATGGAGAAGATAATTATTACAACCAAGTGAAAACAATTCACTTATTTTATTCAACTTTGAACTAAATTATAATTTATTTTTAAAATTTTCAGTATTCCTAAGGCTTATCAAGAGATGGCCCTAATCTTACATTTTGATTTTCTCTGCTGGGTGTGTGTGTGTGCTCATGTGTGATTTTCATGTAATGGATGGAGGAAATAAGGCATGTTGGGAGCCCATTTTTATCCATACAGAATGTCCAAGGCTGTTTCCACAACTTTGCTTTAAGCCAAAGTATTGAGGCCTCTATTTTTAGGACCCAATGATTCATTGAGTTTAGAATTTCATTTGAAATCCAATTTAAAAACATAGGAAGAGCTCCTTCATTTTGAGTAATGATATTCCTCAAAATCAATGACAGATCACGTCACCTACGATGGTATCAAAATTAAACAATTGTTTTTCTCAATGCGTTATGGGTGCAAAATAAAACTATTTTTTAGCACACATTCTTCTACCCACGAAATCCAAAACTCACATGCATATCTCCTGAAAAATATAGTGTATCAGTCAGGGTTCAACTAGAGAGGCAGAACCAATAGGAGAGAGAGCGAGCTAGATAGATATAGACATAGATAGATGGATAGACAGATAGATACATAGAGAATAGACAAATGTTTCCATTTATTACAAAGAATTGGCTTACACTATTGTGGGAGTGGTCTAAGGTAGCCCAAAGTCCATAGGGCAGGAGTTAGAAAGGAAGAATGATGAGCAGACTGTAACCCCACGAACATGAGCTGGGGCATGGAGTCTTCAGGCTGAGGGAAGCCCTAAGCCCTCTTTTAAGGTGCTCACCTGATAAGGTCAGGCCCATCTAGGATAATCTTCCTTTTGAAATACCTCAAGTTCACTGATTAAGGATTCTAATCACATCTACAATCCCTAGATTCATGTTTGATTGAATAACTGAGGACTGTATTTTAGCCCAGCCAAGTTGCCACATCAAGAAACCATCACAAATGGAAATAAAATAAATTGACTTTAAAGTCCAATTTTCAATGCTGATTGAAAAAAGTTCGACAACCTTGTTTTTTTCATTTATTTATTTTTTTTGAGCTGAAAGAGTTTACAAAGATGCATGGCATGACTTCAGCAATTCACTATTGGTCCTCAGTTTGTTGGGTTTACGTTGTACGCATAGTTAGAAATAGACTAATTTTGCATACATTTACTCCATTTGTTATCGACTTCTACAGTTCTTCTTTAAGGTCTTAGCCACCATTTGCCTTAATATTAATATTTAATACAATCTGGCTAATATTATCCTCTGAATGCTTTTATATAATAATAGCTTTGCATTTACACAATACCGCTCTTCCAAAGAGCTGTGAGTGCTTTGTCGACGGCGAGCCAGCTTTCTCCCCCTGCGTAAGCTGTTTTCCCTCCACCCCTAGAGAAATATTAACACTTTCAAACAGGACTCGATTTGTGCCTGTAGCAAAAATAAAGTAATCAGTGTTCTTACAGCATAAGATGCTTCTCCAATCGGTCCTAGGAGGATTATTCAGTGTTTTAAGCACTTCACAAAATCTCATATGGAACAGGTTATTCGTTACAGTTGTGAAATTGAACACAGTACATCAGACATTGAGAAAGTCAGTATTTTTGAATGATGGATAAGCTGTAGCTAGAACAATACATTGTTCAGGCCAGTGGGGTTTTAGGAGAGAAATGAGTGGAGTTTGGTTAGAGTGATGGCCTCCTTCTTATATACACAGAGGAGAATTTTCATAACCAGGAGGGGAATGTTCTCAGCTGTAAAGAATGGGATAACTTAAATGCTTTCTCTTTGGCTGGAAAAATAAGAACCATCTATTGTGTTCAGACTAAGACATTATCAGTCATATGTCCCAGGGAACAGTATCATCCTATTTAGCAACAAGCCAAGCTGATGATGCTTTAGAGGAAATACTCTACTGGGGGGTCATAAAATCCCTTGCTGGTTTTCTCCCCAAATAGTTCTGTAGTTTGAGCAAATCACTTAACTTCTCTGTCTCTGTCTCTTCGTTTATATGGTTAGAGCATTGGTCTACATGACATTTCTTAACCCTTTTGTGTCTACAACTCTAGAAAAGAAGAGATCCAACATGTTGACTGCAACAAAAATTACCTAGAGAAAGGTTATGGATATGCCCATTTGATATTAGAAATGCTTCCATTTTTTTTAATCCTTAAATGCCAAATATTTTCTATACATTTTGGGGTGAAGATGGCATGTAATACAATGCACATTGACAAATTTAACATTTATTCTAGAAAATATGGTGACTTTAGCTGGTTTTTCATATTCTAATATTATCTTAAAACATAGTAAAATTATCTTTTAACTTAAAATTACAAGTCTAAATCAAATACTCCATTACTTTTTAAAAATTGTAATCCCAAGGCTAATCTTTTGGATTCTTTGGGATGCTAAACTCTCTTAAAATTATAAGTACTCTAAATATCAAATATACTGATTATTATTCCCCAAATTAACACAAAAGTCTTCATACTGTGAATTTGACTTATGCCATCAATACACTTAATTCTAAACCTTCCTGGGTTATTTATAGTCACCTATTTATCCTTTATGGAAACAATTTCCTATCCCAAGTAAATTGGGTTACATCATTAATAGGCTGAGTTTGTGACTTCAGAGATTTTGGCTAGAGTATGACATCCAGAGCAATTTTTCTCAAAACTCTGAGAGACAGATCGAGGTTTCATAGTCTCTTGGTCAAACTGGGCTCCAAGTTCAAACCCTCCAAGTGGGATGGATTGCACTTTGATTTGAATCCACAACATCCCTGATTCTCAGCTCTGATTGGAGCCTGCAATCCCCACCTAGGCTCTTTCAGCCCCGGTTTGGAATCAATTAATGATTAATACTAAACAGCATTGACTGTTTAATAATATTCTGAATTATCCTCATGCCCATCTTAGAGCTGTTTAAAAGATATTGAATTTGATTCTGCCCAATTCTTGTGTCTATCTGGCTATGGCATAGCCACAGCTTCTTAATTCATTCTGATGACAGTACATATTTTTACTTTCAAATATGCTATTTCATTTGAGCCTTACCCTTTTGAGTGGGGAGGACAAATGTGTTAATATTATTACCATTTCTAGCTTTACCATCCCTAACCTATTTTGTTGATTTTAAAGGATATGCTTAGAACTAATATAGTAGCTATGAGGCACCTGGCAGGTCTTGTTTAACTTATCTTAAATGAATAATTATTAGCTCTGAATTTTATTATATAATATCAGAGTTGTATTATAAATAATTAAATTTCTTTATTTCTTAATTCAAAAAATATGCTCCACGATCCTTCCGAGCTGGTAGGAACATGAATTCCAATCACATGAAGTGGAATGGGGCCCGTGAAGGGAGTCCCGCTGCTCCAGCGGCCAGCTGGGCAAGCACCCAAGGTGGCAGCCCTCAGAGGTCACGTCCCCTGGCCTCTGTCCTTCCTTGCAAAGGGCTGAGGCTTGGGGCCAGGAACACCGCTCCTAGACAATCCTAGACAGGCTTGGGAGGAACGGCTTCGCCATATTACCCCCCCTCCAAACTTATATCCCCCCTTCCTAAGTCAGGGCACTTGGCTCCAATGGCCCCCTCCTGTGGGAGGATGTCTGATGTCCCAGCTCCCTCATCTCCAGCTACTTCAGGATTGTAGGCTTTTCCAAATAGCCTGGGTTGGAGAGGCTTCTGAATTCCTGGAAACTTCTGTTTTGTCCCTAAAAATCGCACACATGTGTACATGTACACACACACATACACACACAAGGCAAGGAGACACAAAGTCCTTACTAACTTGTTGAGATGGGGAGAAAATAGCAAAAGAATAAAAAATGAGCAGGAGTTACTAAGCTAACAAATTATCTTGAATTATTAATTAATATTACAAGTTCTTTAAATTTAGTGATATATATTTTACAAAGTGCTTTCATATACGTACCATATTTAATCTTCCTAGTACCTTGTCAAGTAAGAAATTACAACCCCTATTTTGCAAATGAAAAAACCTGAGACTCAGAGAAGTTAAGTGCTTGTCTTAAAGTCTCACAGATGTGTGTGTGCGTGTGCGTGTTCTCAAAGGTGGTTACGAATTAGGATAATCAGGGAAGCCATTAAATAACGCCCATGCCCAGGACTCACCTTTGAGGAGCTAAATCAGAGTTCTCTGGAGGTGGCCCGGTGTGTTATTTATTTTTAGAGTTTTCCGGATGACTGGAACAGGCAAGCAAGTACCAGAAGTGAACTTAAAATACAGATTTTCTGATTTCCAATGCCATCTTTTAAATGTTCTATAAGTGTAGTCATTTGAATATGGCTATTGAGGATGTTCATCCTTGCCTGCTCTGTGAGGCAGACGGGAAATGGTTTCATGGGGCATTTCTCGGAGCACTCAGCCATCCCAGGAGACGGTCTGCAAGAAACAGCCTGGCTGCAGGGCGCAGGCAGGGGCAGGCCAGAACGCCAGGCGCTCCTGAAGTCCTGCAGGTCTGCTTTCTGGTGACTGGTGGCATAAAGCAAGTGTCCCTAAATGGTGTGATATCATTAAGTCTAGGGAATATAGAGTCTATAGGTCATAAACATTGCTACTTAACTCCACAGTGTTTGGGGTGGGACCTGGGTAAGGGCCTAAGAAGACGAGAACTAGGAGCGGTAGCACTTTTGTGGAGAAAATCAGCAAGAGCTCTCTACACAGGCGATGAATAATGTTCTGATGATGATAATGGAATTTTGAGTTTCTCTCTGCTATTAGGCGTTTTTGTCATCAGCAGTCATTATTTCCATCACCTTTGTTCCACCAGCATCTATTTTGTATATGAGGAGAGACGAGAAGGAAAAAGAGAAAAGCTCTGATTTCTTGCTATGCTCTTGCTGCATTGTTTACGATGCGGACTCTTCGGAAAGACAGAGCCATGGTTCCCGCGATGAGCGGGCGGCATGCAGGTGAGAGCGGCCTTCCTATTCCAGGACTCTGGGGTTTTCATTTGGGTGGTACTGATTTCCCTCTCTCAGTCAGCTGGGAAAATATATTTAGAAATGTAGTTGGTCGGTGAACTGTTTTTGTTTCGCTTTGTTTTTAGTTTAAATGAATTGAATAATAAAAAATAGAAATGTGGTTGAACTCATTTGAAATGTATCTGCTGTTTTGAGTGGAAGACGGGAATCTTATTTGCCCAAGAGATAGGTCAGATGATTAGGGGAAAAATTTATGTAAAATATGTACTTTAACTCCTTTTTAGGTTTGGTTTTAAAAAACGTGTTCTGTGTAACATGATACAGTCCCTTTCACTGAGTATGTAAAAACTCAAAGATTACAAGGGAGTTAATAAGAAAAGTCCTTGTTTGTAAAATAAAGATTTTATCAGGAAAGAGAGTAAAACTTGGAGGGAGTTTTCGCAAAAAGAAAAAGGAAGGGGAAAAAAAGCAGCAAGTAAAGAAAAATCCCTGGAGGCAGTCAGGTGTGGAGGGGTCCTCTAGACTCAGAGATAACGAGCAGACAGGTTTCTTATTACCTTAATTGCTTCCTGCCTGGTGGGTCCCTAGAAGAGAGTGGAGCCAAGAGATCAGAAGGAAGAGAAAACACATCCTAGAATGATAAGGACAGGCGCACTGAGAGGCCTCCCCTTTAATCAGCACAAGTGGCCCTACTGCCAAGTGGATCGAGGACGAGGGAGGGTGATGTGGAAACCTTGGCACACCTATGAAGCTGCAGTGGCCTGAGGTGACAACTTGGTCTAATGTCCCACGGCTCGGCTACCTAAGATGTGTGTGAGCCCAGGAAGGGATATGACCCTGAAATGCAACTTCACACTGGTTAGGAAGGTGCTTTCTAAGAAGGGATGGGACAAACGGTGGGCGAGGACTTCATTAAGCTGTGTGTCAGAGTGAGCAAAAGCTGGAAAAACAACCTGTGACTGAAGCGTTTAAAAATATCTTAATCTTTAAATGCATTTTATGTAGTGTTCTTTGATTTATATCCTATTTAAGGCTTATATTCCCTATAAAAGATTAGTGATTAAAGCTCTGTACTAGTTTCTTTCTTTATCACTCCCTGGTTAAAAGCCTGGTAGGCCACTCCAACGAAGTCAGCATCTACTGTCCCTGCTAGGGAAAGCTGTCCTTTGATGAGGGGACATTAACTCTTGGGAGTTAAAACCACTACTTTAGCTATAAGGTGGCCATTAAAACGTCCCTTTATAGGGCTAGAAAGCCATGCTGAGTAGATTCCTTTATTCATCCAACCAATAACTGAGGCTACTGTGTGCCAGGCACTTGCTGGGAACTGTGGATCAGGAGATAGGGGACCCCCTGCCCTCGGAAGCTCCAGCCTAGAGGACAGACCTGTGAAATAAGCGGTGACATGTGCTGCAGAAAGAGCCGACTCCAGATCCTAGTCCAGAAAGAAATGCTTTGTGTTCTGGCCCGAGACACAGGGCGAAAGTTATGGGAAAAAGCATGGGCGGATCTCCTCACCAAAGGATGTTTACTTACAGATTTTCAAATTGATTGGCAGTTTTACAGATTTTAAAAAAAAACTCTCTCAAGCACATGTGGTATAAAGAGGGTGAGTTTTAGAGCTGCTCTGGGACCCAGACCCATATGGGTTCGGCAGGTTGTTACCTCTTCCGAGCTTCAGGGAGAATTCCACATCTGTGACACAGAGCCCTTTGATTGCTATTAGGAGTAAATGAGAGGATGCACGTAGAGCAGTCGGCGTAAGGGCAGTGATTAATAGTTCTGACGACGATGTCGGGAGAGGAACTCAGGAGGCACCTCTTCCTTCACGTCTTCACCATCCCCATCTGGTGACGCAGCTCGCTGACTTGTCTTGCTTCCAGCCAGTCAGCCCACTACACTGCCACCAGAATGATCCCCTAAAACCCAGACTTCCCATGATGCTTCCTGACTGAAACTCTTCACTGATTCCATCACCTGAACACAAAGTCCGTCTTCCCCGCTTGACACACAAGGTCGCTCATGACCGACTGGGACCTACTTTTCCCACCTTAGCTCCTCCTTCACTTCCGCCTCTTTAAAGCTTCTTCTCCATGAAGACCCAATACTGTGCAGGTCCCTGACCGCAGCACATCATGCCACCACCCTCCTGCCTCGTGCCAGCCTTTCTTCTGTTGGAGTGCCTGTTTGCCTCATCTTTCTGTAAGCATCTTTAAACTCTAGGTATTCATGGAAAAACTCCCTGGCCATAACCCTTACATGGTAACATGTCTCTATTCTGTACCTAATGCACACAACTGCTCACATATGATGAAATAATTCAAGGTCTTCATGGTCTCTCTCCCTGTCTATACTGCGCACTCCTCAGTGTCTCCTATTTGCCTTTGTATCCCCGATTCCCAGCCCAGTGCCTGGCCTGTAGTTGGCCTTCAGTGATGTTTATTGAAGGGGATTTAATGGTAGTTCTCTTTCTTTTTTTTCTGATTTGGTTTAAGGTATATTTACAAATTCTTGTTTCCATTAAGATAAAGTCTCGACAATCTCTACAGTTTGTTGTTAGCGTTACAGACAATTATAAATCTTGTTTCAGGCAGTTTATCTCCATTATTGCATAACGCAGAATTGATTTGCTATGCATCATCATTTGAGTTGCGCTCTTCTCGGTGTCCTTGCATTGTCTGCAGTGACCTATGCACATTCTAAAGCAATGTTGTCATTCCTCTCTTTCCCTGGTCCTGCTGAACCCCTCTGCGGCCTCTGACACCTCTGACCATTAGCATTAATTACACTCCATCTTTCTTATGATTTGCTCTATATTGCTTTGAGGTTCCATGTCTCCAATGTCATCTGGTGTCTCTCGATGATATATTCTGGAACCAATTCAGCGTGTCTGGAATATGTGTCTATTCGTCAGAATAACCTGCGCTCATCACCTACACTGTCACACTAAAAGCACTTGGGGATATTTATGGGTCTTTGCAAATACCACAATGGCTCCTGCTGCATCTGCTGATTGTTTTTCTGATACTAATGTTTGGCTGTTGGCTAATTTTCTTAAGCATAATGCTGATAAAATAGCGCTATTATAGAAAAGTCCTCTCCACAGAGATGCCTATTGGATCCTTCATCCTGCATGGTTTCTGGAGGGTTTTTTTCAGACTTTCTAATCTTTGAATCACCTTTGACTTTGAGTTTCCTTATAAGACATATTTGAAACAAATCATTGTTTCCATGATTATCTTTATGTCACTGTCTTAAATTCAAATCACTGACACCATTTGATGAGATTCAAATGAAACAAAACACCATGGGCATACATTATCCCCTCTCACACTCCAGATGTAAAGGTAGATGGATATATTGATCATTGCTTTTGACTTTCCCATTAGTTTGTCATTATTTAAAGTAATAATATACTTCCTGCTCTCAGTTTATTAGGCAGCCCCTTTTTTCTCTTGAATACTAATACTTTGATGTCATCCACTTCCTTTTACTTGGACAATCTGAGTCACTGATTTCTTTAATTGACTTTCTATATTTCCACCCAAGCCTTTTCTTATGTCTTTCTTCTCCATTATTATTTTACTGTATCTTGGATTATTATAAAATCTCATTCATTAACACTCCACAAATTTGGAAGTCGTGCTAATTCAGAGCATTGTAAGTAGAAGTGTGTCTTTCTTCTGTGACTTGGAGACATACTGAGCCCAGAATCCGCCAAAGCAGGGTCTGTTGCCACCAAACCCCCTGCCGTTCTCTTCTTCCTCATCATGAGGCCGTCATCGGTCAGGCCCTGATGTGGAGCCTCAGCCACCTTCCTTCTTCCCTTAGTGATCCCCACTTCCTTGGAGCCCAGCTCTCCACCTTTGATCCACTTCCCAGAGCCTTCTTTAATGCAAATATCCCATGTCCTCTCACTCTTCTTCTTGGGTTTCCTCCAGGTCTTGCATTATCACCTGGCTCTCATCTGGGACCATAATCTCCCCTGCAGCTCACTAAGAGCTGCTGTATGCTGTCTCTCACTTCATGTACATCAGGGACAGGGCAAGGCATTGGCTTTCTCCTGGCTCCCCACTGCTGAATTCAGATCACAACTCCTCCATTTCTCCATCTGTATAAATAAGTGAAGCAACAACAACAAACCCTGGCTTTTTGAGGTTCAAGCCATTTCACAGTAATCACCATCTCTTTTTCCCTATTGCAATTACCTACCTTCTAACCTAAAAAATATCATGGATTTGGCACATGATTTGGCATCTTTTTCTTTTTGCCAAGGCCTCTCATCACTGTGGGTGACTTCTATACCCATGGGCACCTATCCAACTAGACAGCCCTGGTGGCTTAGTGGTTAAGATTCAGCGCTCTCACCCCCGTGGCCCCAGGTCCATTCCCTTTCAGAGACCCACACTCCCTGTCTGCTGGTCGTCATACTGTGGTGGCTGCATGTTGCCATGATGCTGAAAGCTGTGCCACTGGTATTTCAAATACTAGCAGGGTCACCCAGGGTGGATAGGTTTCAATGAACCTTCCAAACTAAGACAGACTAGGAAGAAGGACCTGGCCACCCACTTCTGAAAAAATTGGCCATGCAAACCTTGTAAACATTAGGGGAACATTGTCTGATATAGCCACAGAAGATAAGAGGATGGTGCGAAAAGACTAGGCAGGGTTCTGCTCTGCTGTGCACAGGGTCCCAGGAATTGGAACAGACTTGAAGGCACTAACAACAAACCTGTCCATCCTTGACTTTCTTACCTCTGTTGACCTCCACCCCACTTCAGCCTGTCACTCCCATAGTCACACTGGCAAGCTTGTCATGCAACATAACTGTAAATACCTCTAAAGCCGTTAATAAAGCAGTGATTTTGGACCACAAATTTTCTCTATCTTCGGCTAATTTGTTAAATTATTTCCACCATGACATTTCGTCCACCTTGCAGAGCCTTCTGCCCACGGACCTTTCTATTTTTTCTCCATCAGTCTTCTCCTTCCACTTCCCTGGTCACCCAGCTTACATTTAATAATCCATATTGTTAACAATTCTTGTCAAAGCCCCAGCACTCTTGGCAATCCTGCTAGATTTCTTTAGTCAACCCTCACGCCATTCTGCACAAGAAAGATTTCGAAGTCTTTCCAGATTCCATGAATCTCTGAGCACTTTCCTGGTCCCACACACCTGGCTGACAACCTCGTTTCCTACTTTACAAAGGGAAAAATAGCCATCACATGGAGATTCTATCATCTTCTGGAAAACATACAAACAAACCTGCCTTCAATTCTGCCTGCTCTATCTTCCTTTCCTCCTGCCATAACAAAGCAAACCATTCCACTTACCCTCTGGACTCTACCCTCTGCCATTTTGTTTTTTCTCACTAGAGAATGTCTTTTTCTCCAGAATCATTTTCACTGGCTTTTAAATCCATTCCCATTCTATAGAAATGATTACTTAGTTTAAAACCAATGTAGGCACCATCCATTTTAGAAAGCCAGTAGAACAGTCTGGCTAAGAGCTATAATCTAGAGCCATATTGTCTGTGGCCAAGGCCCAGGCCTGCCACCCCTTAGCTTTGGGACTTTGGCAAGTTACTTAAACTGTCTATGCTTCAGTTCATCTCTAAAATATGGGTGACGACCATTTAGTTGTGAGGGATAGCGAATCTGTCTATACAAAACAATTGAAAAGGTGTTTGAGGGGCTGGCCCAGTGGTGTAGCGGTTAGGTTCACATGTTTCACTTCAGTGGCCCAGGGTTTGCAAGTTTGGATCCTGGGTGTGGACCTATGCACTGTTCATCAAGCCATGCTGTGGTGGCATCCCATATACAAAATAGAGGAAGATGGGCACTGGTCTTTGCTCAGGGCAATCTTCCTCACCAAAAAAAACGTGTTTGATACGTAGTAAGCTTTATACAAGAGTGTGCTATTATTATTGCTTGTTTCCTAATTGGACCACGATTTGCTTCCAGAAGTTTTTTTTTTTTTTTAAAAACATGCCCCAGTTGTTTTTTTTTTTTTTAAAGATTGGCACCTGAGCTAACAACTGTTGCCAATCTATTTTTTTTTCTTTCTGCTTTTTCTCCCCAAATCCCTGCAGTACATAGTTGTATATTTTAGTTGTGGGTCCTTCCAGTTGTGGCACATGGGATGCTGCCTCAGCGTGGCCTGATGCATGGTGCCATGTCTGTGCCCAGGATCCAAACCAGCAAAACCCTGGGCAGCCGCAGTGGAGCATGTGAACCTAACCACTTGGTCATGGGGCCGGCCCCTCCAGAAGTTTTTGCTTGTCCTGAAGTTTATAATTACCTGCCTTTTCTTTAATGGTCCGAGCTGGACCATTTGCTTCCCAGATCTAGATGATTTCTTCTGCTCGCATCCTAGGACCTGACATTACCTTATCTTGGTTTGGATCCATTGTTTCCTGAATCCCAGGACTTATCATTTTGTGTTTTTCCTACCTGCTTTTCCTGGCTTATATTTCAAAGGATTTTTAGAGAAAGGTATAAGGGAGGTAAAATTTATGGATCTCTGAATGTTTGGGAAGGTGTTTAGCGTCTCACATTTGATTTATAATTCGAGTCCTATATCATTTTCCGTTAAGTTTAAAGGCATTTCCCCATTGTCTCTTTACACAAGTGTTGCACATAAGGATTCTCATAAGAGTTTCATTCTTGTTGTTTGATAGGTTACCACTCCCCCCCCTTATGGAAGCATTTAAGACTTTTTTAACTTTGTTGTTGTAAAAATGCATGAGGCTGTACTTCAATGTGGGTCTATTCGCCTCCATTTTGCTTTATATGCACTGAATTCTTTTGATCTGAGACAAGTGACTTTTTTCAGGTTTGAGGAATTCTTTTTCTGTGTCTTTATAATCTCTTCTCCATTTTTTTCTCCGTTTATGAGCTGTATTTGAATATTGCGCCTCCTGGACTTGTCCTCTGTGCTGCATACGTTCTTCGACATTTTCTATTTCTGTTACATTGTTCCATATTCCAGGAGATTTCCTAGATTTTATTTTCTGCCCCTTTTATTGATGTATTTTTTCAATTTCATCAATCATATATAATTTCTCACTTGCCCTCATTGTAATTTTCGTAGAATTCTGTTTCTATTTTAGAAATAGAACATTTTCTCAAATCTCATCAATGAGAAGTTTTCTTTTCCTCTTTCATGGTCTCTTTATTCTCTGAACTGTGTGTTTCTTTCTGGGTTCAGTTTTTCCTCTGTCTTGCTCTTCCATCCCGATGAGGTTCCTCCTTGATAGTCAGCTCCTTTTTAAGACTGAAGGATTGGGGAGCTAGTTGGGGTTTTCTCTGCTGCAATGAGAGAAAGTCCGCCTCCACATACACATTCAGGCTTCTCCTTCTTGAGGAGCAGCCTAACTGGGAACCCCCTCACTGTGGGTATAGCCTGTTTCCTAGCTGGCTTCTCCCAAGCATGAACGGGTAGAGGGCCTCCAGTCAGCTGCGAGCTCCTCCTCCCACCCAAAGGAAAGGTCACAACAGAAGAGCTTTACTCTGGCCTGCCAGCTCCACATTGTTTTTCCTCTTGTTGTTTTGCTGATGATAAACCTCCGTTACCTATGCATGGGTGATCTTCAGTTGCTAGCCATACTGTTTTTCTCATTCTCTCTGGTACCTGCCAACTTCCTATTGTTTCACAGCCGCTAGATGCAGATGCTCAGAATCGCTGCCCCTTCCCCGGGGCCATCACAGAGGAGTGTATTCTGGGCTCTGTTCCTCGTTTTGGTCTCATAAGCCCATTGGCTTGGCTTGGCTTTCTGTCTTCCAGTAAGTCATTGATAACGTATATCTGATGATGACTTCCCCTCTTTTTTTCTTTATAGCTATGGATTTATTTCTTTTTATACTTCTGATGGACTTTGAAAGAGACGGGAAGTGATCCATGCACTTATTTCTGCCAATTTGAATTTGAAGCTCTCCTAACTAGTTAAAAAATTCATGAATGAAGAATTATGTTTTGAGGAATTATTAATTATTAAACATAAGGCTTAAGACTTTCCTCTGTACCATCTCATTAACTCCTCATGATAACCCTAAGTAGCCCCATTTTACAAGTGAGGAAATTGAGGTTCAGAGAAGTCTACTAATTATCTGAGGTTGTGCAACGTTTAAATGGTAGAGCCAGTATTTTGACTCAGGCCTTCTGATTCTGAGCTGTGTGTGCTTTTATTTACCCTCGAGCTGAAAACGAATGAGCCCTCAAGGGCTTCGGGGAAGCTTGGCCATAATGAAGAAAGGTGGAAATTTCATACCTCGATCTTTTCTTACAACTGGTGAGCAAACATCAACCTGAGCCTGTTCTGGGCATTTGTGTAAACAGGGACAGTAATGTGACCGTCGGAAACAGGAGCAGTATTTGTGAGAACCAAAAACATTGGAGGACAGAATTAGGGCTCAAAGGGGCCAGAACAGGCACCAGAGTCAGTTTCACAGGGATAGGATTATCAGATTTGGCAAAAAAATACAGGACATCCAGTTGAATTTGCATTTCAGACAGACAATGAACAAGTTTTTAGTATAAGTATGTCCCACTAAGAAATGTCTTGTTGTTTATCTGAAATTCAGATTTCACTTCCTGTGTTTTATCTGGCAATGCTACATAGGGATAAACGCATCTTCATGGATTTAAGCCTTAAAACTTCGTTAAACAATTGTAGGATGGGGGACTCTGACAGGGGCTCCTGTGAGAAGACATTGTTTAGGTTGATTGCAATATCAATATGAGTCTATAGGGTGGTTAAAAAAAAAAAAGAATAAGATCTGAGGCCAGATTAAAAAAAATACACCCCCTAAGGAAATCTTCTTGAAATATGGGCTGAACAGGTATTCATAAAACGGGAGCTATTTGTTTAAAATGCAGCTTTCTGGGGCCTGCCCAGTGGCACAGCAGTTAAGTTCTGATGCACGTTCCACTTCAGCCACCCAGGGTTCACTGGTTTGGATGCTGGGTGTGGACCTACTATGCACCGCTCATCAAGCCATGCTGTGGCAGGCATCCCACATATAAAGTAGAGGAAGATGGGCATGGATGTTAGCTCAGGGCCAGTCTTCCTCAGCGAAAAGAGGAGGATTGGTGGCAGATGTTAGCTCAGGGCTAATCTTCCTCAAAAGAAAAAAAAATGCAGCTTTCTGGGCCCCTAAAAATCTGAATGTCTATGAAGAGGGCTTAGAAATGTCCATTTTTAACAAGTTCTCTAGGTAATTTCAGACACATAAAAGTTTGAGAATTACTGATGACAAAAAACAGGACATCTCATCAGGTGCTAGTCGGACCACACCCAGCAGATTATGCTTAGCTTCCAGGCTACACATTATGAACATGCATCCTGAGAAAGGAGACTGGGACACTGAGGGATGTTAGGACGCTCTAAAACATCAGAAGGAGCCAGCACTGTTTAACATAGAGAATTTTCAAGAAGACATGAGGGCTTTATTCAAATATGATTGCAGAAGAATGTTGGGATTTTTTTCCCAATATGTGCCTAGAAGTTAGGATTAGGATCAACAAATAGAAAATAGGAGCAAAGTTGGGTTTAATGTAAGGACAAATTGTCTCACTATTATACTATCTAAAAATGGAATGAATCCCCTTTTGAGAGAGTGACTTTCCCATCACTGGGGTGTTTTGAAAATGAAGGCTAACGGCTGGCCAGAGATTCTGTTAATGGGATTCCCGAAGAGGCTGGCCTGAGGGTCAATTCTCCCAGAGAGTGCCAGACTCTTCCAAAGGTCCCTGCCCATGAATCTCAGACTCAATACTGAGAACCAGCATGATTTCACTGGGATGGATGAAAACAAAGTCTTGAAATTTCTTCAAAATTAAAATAGCCAGTCCTCTGAATTTTGACCAGAATAGAAAGTGTTGCTAGTGATATAATTATTTTCAAAATCATGTTCAACGTGGCTGAGTGTGAATTTAGGCTCTTCATTCTAGAGATAAAGAAAAGAAATGCCATTGTCAACAGAGGATTTTCTTTCAAACGTAAGGTTTGTTCTTGAAGCAAACTGTGGAATCTCCCTTCCCAGAGAGAAATCCTTCTGAACGGCATGGGTCAAGGTCAGCTGAGCTGTGAAGTGGATAATGGGGTGTAGGGAAATGTTAAGATTCCGTATTACCTTTGGAAATCATAGGACCCTTCTTTAGCTTTTAAAAATATTCTTTTCTTTAAAATTAAACATGAATAACCTGGATGGTGACATATATTTCTTTTAAAAATATGAATTCTTACATTTATTCTTTTCTAATTTGAAATATCTGAAAGCGCTGGGTGTATTTCACCTTTCAGTACAAACCGACATGCCATCCGGCAAACTCTCGTTCTATATTTGAAGCGAAATGTGCTAAATTATCTTGAGAGGGGAAGGAAACACCTTTGTGTTAAGCACTTACAGTTCATGTCGATTTCAGTGGGAGATGCAGCTGCTTAGAAACCAATTTTTTTTTTCTTTTCATAATACAATGAATGCTAAAAAGTGAGCCCACTCATTACTCAAATTACCAAGGTCTTACTCACCCAAGTGGAGTTGACTGACTGGAGTTCTGGGAGTTACGTAACGGCCGTGCTGACTTCCGTTCCATCCTTCTTATTGCTATTATTTTAATAGTCAGACTTTGCCTTTGTCCTTTCTTCTGCTTTTTCCTAAGGAAAAGACAAAAAAAAAAAAAAGTGAGCAATAAGAAATGAGATCTATGAATAGGGGAGTAAGCAGCTCAGGGAGTGCTGGCTTAGGTCACAGAGAATGGGGGGAAAGTCCGTGGCCAATAGGCTACTACGATTATTAATGCAATTCTGTGGTCTACGGCTGTGAAGGGGAAAAAGGAGTGGTGGTGGTGGTGGTTGTGAGGAGGGTTGAGAGAGGTCGAAGGAAGGGTGGGGCTGGTGTGGGAGGAGAACCTGAGACCCATAGAAGGAGGAGACTGGAGAGCCAACGCCTGAGCTCTAAATGAAAGCGTTCTATTTTTAAATTCAATGACTCTATTAAAAGATACAGAAGACCCAGGGGACCAAACTGGAGATACAGCTTTATTTGAGGATGCAGCTTTCCTCGGCATCTTTTCCTATCACTCAGAATGTTCTAGTGATTCCCAGTACCTGGGTGGAGAGGTAACACCCAAAACATGGAGAAGGAAGAGAGGTGGAGAGAGATGAGGAGAATGCTCAGTGCGGGGAGAGAGCACGTTACAGCCTCTGGCAGGGCCTTGGGTGGAATCGGTCCACTGTGCCTGGCGCTGGCCGGCTAGGCCCCTCGGCAGGCCCAGCTCTGCTTGCTGACCTCTGTTGACACGCCCTGGGTGCTTTTCTGGACAGAGTCGTGGACCTTATTGCTGCTCAGTGGGATCGAATCTAAATTAACAAAGAGCTGGGATGCAGAAGTCAATTTCTGTTTCCGGCCTGCGCAGAGACAAAATGGAGTCAGGAGTGTGAAGGGTGGCTTCCGGGGGAAAGTCACCAAAATGCAGCGGATTCTCCAGGAAGCCTTGACGTCCCCCTACTGCATTTTCATATATAGTTTGATGCCAGAATTTTTGTTTCTTTGGTCAGAAATTGCTTCATGTAGAAATGTGTTTTTTCTCTTTTTTGGTCTGGTTGAACTAATAGGATTTATCTTTCAAATAAACAGACTATTTCTACTGTTATATACTGCCCTCTGCTGGCTGCTTCAGTTGCGTTTTACCACCTACTGAACTGAACTGTTAAGAATGAAGTTGGATTAATTTAAACAAATAAATAAATTTGACTTTCATCCCCCCTCCACCTTCTTCTGGGCAAGCCAAAAAAAAGAAAAAAAAAAACAAAACCTAGGTAGTTACCACATTTAAAATAATAAACAGATTAAAGGATGTTATTTCTTAACCTTTCTATATCCTCACGAAAACGTAGTGGAAATTTTATTTTAAGGTAAAACCACAGTTTGGCTCTCTGGTATTATCTTTCTACTTTAATGTACTATGCCTACTCTTATGAGACTAGACACTCTTGGGTTAATTTCCATTTATTAAAGATTAAATCATTTAACTTTCCAAAGTACTGCCTTCTATCAGCAATCCTTGATATGTAAAGAAACCATCTTAGTCCCCAAACAAGGAATATAAAATGAATAATGCAGCCAAACATCTTTGGAGCCCAAACAAGACTTTGCAAGGTACACTTGAGTTATAGCCTCTAAATATGAGGTTATGTGGAATCGCTCACTAGCAACAGTCACCAGAGCATTCATGCTTTGTAATTACTTAAAACAAATGTTCATAAACTATGGAGTAGATTCACGCTTAATTGTCAAAAGAACTGTGATGGATTGAAAGTTAATAGCAAAGCCTGGATTAGAATTAATTCTCTCAAAATCCTCAGCCTATTGCTTTGTCTACCGAACAACGCTCTGCCTTTAACAGTAATTAGGAGAAAGAATTTGGTGTGTCAAATGCTTTATTGCAAAACCGAGGTTCAGTGGTGAATTCTAATTAAAATCATTTTGTTATTAAAAAAGCCAAACTTTAAAACATCTTTAAAAAGGGAAGCTACTATGGCAGGGAGATGGATCGATCAGTGTTGGTGTCACTGAAGTCTGCTTTAGAGTTCCTTATGTTCTGTTGTTTCTAATCATTTGGGGTTTGGAGGGGCCTCGTGTGGCTTTTGCTGGCTTCTTTAAATTAAAGAGCTGAGTTGCACACATCCCGCTTTGGTTCTGGTTGAGTAAACTTCTTCAGCGTCTTGGGGTGTCACCTCACTTCCTGGACGAACAGTTGGCTGCTGAGAGCAGGTTTATTTAAAGCAAGAAACTCCTCTAAATAAGTCTTTGGTCACGCTGTCGAGGGGGTTGTTAATGCGCCGTGAGCAGCGACTCTACACGCATGGGGACGTGTATAAAAGACTCTGGGTTTCTGACGATGTAGGTCCTAACGAAGCCCTTTTTGTACATCTAAGACTTTATGTTCATTTTATTATACACAGTCTTAATTCGAGTCTGAAAAGGGGAGCTCGAGGGCAGACATAAAATTAACTTCTCTTTGAATGTCCTAACCTTTTGGTTTTAATTTATTCACTTGTCAATCCCATGAATGCCTCATGAACTCCAGCCATTGATTTCCGTGGCCAATGCTATTTTTCCTGTTTATTATAATATATTGTCCCATTGTTGCCGCCGTTTGCACTCGGTTAAATTTCCCACACAGCGGACAGGAAATGGCTCATGGCATCAGACTTCCTGGGATTGATTTTCACAGAGGCGGGCGGGCCGCCCTGGCCAGGCCCTTTGTGTGGAGCCCGCTGCGCCCGAGCCGCCCGCGTGGACGCTTCCTTCCAGGCCGGCCCAGCCCCTCCCGCAGTCCCCGGGCCCCTGGGAAAAGCTCCCCTTATCAGTGCCCGATATTATGTCATTTCTTTTTACACACGATGTTTATTGTCTTTAGAGCCCGCTCTGTGGGAATGTCCTTTTCAAGGGCGACAATGGGGAACCACAGAACAAACCTGGTGAAATCACTCAGCCCCGGAGCGTCAGCCTTCCAAGTTGCTTCATAATTAGAAAACAAAACGCTCAGCTACAATACCAACGGTGTTTTTACCTTCTCTGGCTACTGAATTATTTATTCAAAAAAGCTTTATCACCAGTGCGTTATCCGGCCACCCTAGAGGTAGGTTATAAAAAATACTGAGAACCCATTTGGGATAGACCAGAGGACCTAAAGGGCTCTCTCTTTTCTTTTTCTTTTAAGTCAACGTTTCTGTTTCTATGTTGAGTTTCACTAAACACTCTTCAGCACATATCCCAATGAGCTGGGATTTAAGAGACACCTGCCCTGTCTATACTCAGCTCTCAGATTGGGATACTTTTAAACTCAACAAGTTATCTTTTACCACTCAAGAGATTGTTTTGTATTTTAGAAAAGCAGGTCACGACAATCGTTGATTTGTTTACATGTGTACCATCGAACTCAAAAAAGTTTTTTCTTTTTGTAAATTTGCCTTTTTAGGAGTAGTTTATTGCAAAGTGTAACGTACAATGTGGTAGATAACTTGTTAAAAATCAGGTGCCGTGCTTTGAAAACGATTATTAATTTACACTCTGAAATCATGTTCCCCTAAGGAGCTCATTATCAATTAGAAAACCTCCCGCAGTAAAGAGTTGGCAGATGAAGCCAGTTCCACAGCCACAGCCACAATTCCAGGGAGGCGACTCTATGTAAGAGACACTTCGGGGTTTTTTTTTCTTCCCTGACTGTGGAAGATTTCAGAGGTCATAGCGAGGAAGATATGGATTTTATGGGGACTTTACCAAGAGAGAACTCAGTCAGAGTTGTCAAACAGATGAATCTTTGGGGAGAAAACTCAATTTCTGTTTCTGAGTTGTAATTATACAGCATGAATCATTTCCCCCTATAAAAATCGATGGACAATTTATAGCTCTAATGAGTGAATTAATGATTTTGATCAGTTGGAAACTAAATCTTGTTCATTTGCGTCAACAAAAGGTAGTACTCATAGGGTTTAACTGAGTTCCATTAAATCGTATCCCAAGTTTAGACTTAGCTGAGTTGGCCAAATCACAAATGGATTCTCAGGCAGGATAAGTTACAGACATACACGTTTCTGTTTTACTGATTTGAAAACTGAAAGTCACGGGCATCGTGTATGCAATTAAACTCTACTTAGTCTCTGGAACAAGCCAGCTAGATGGGAGGCAAACTCTTCTTTTTACCATCCTAAACGTTTGTTCAATTATACTGTTCTCCCTTTTCTTTTTTGCAGGGGAAGGGATCCTTTTATAGTGAATATAAGGAATCAGAATGAGATAACCAGATAATTTAATTTGACGTGAATAGATATTGTGAGAAGCCCCAGGTAGGTTCTGCTTGAGGGTGACATCTTGGTAAATGGAATACATGCTGGGAGACTGTCTTCACCCTAGTGAACCAATTGATGCTGTCGTTTACAGATTTGATGAGGTGAATGGTAGAGGCAAGTGAGCCATGTAGAAGGCAAGCTACTATTTTAACTATGGATTTCAGTATTCACTCTCTAATGGGTATTCCTGGTGTCGTATTTCTCAATTGCTTTCCTCTTAAACCGCAGTTTAATCTTTTATAAGTCTTGGCCAATATCAACAGGTTATGAGTATTGGATTCAAAGATTTTTGTTCACAAATTTCCATACATAGTGATTGAAAGACCCCAAATATAAGGGTGCAAAAATATTGCATCAACTACCCTTAAGAAAGCGCTCATTGTCTTCCTGAGGGGTGTATAAGATAGTGGTCTCAGGTGACTCTCCTGGCCTTCTGACTTTAGAGTCAGACACCCGTCCAGGGAAGAGTGGGCGATTTAAATTTGTGAGGAAGGGAGGCACTGGCGAGCTGGGGCAAGGGGTACCAGCGGAGTTAACCGAATGTTCATTTGGGAAGGTAATCTAGGAATACTCTACAATTTCTGGCTTGACTGATTGGCTTCTTGATAGTACTAATATCTCAGATTGAGAAAATATTAAGAGGCACCAATTTGATTGGAATTTGAATAGCTCGCAAGCTCCCTTGAGGATGTGTTGAGTTTGGGGTCACGAGCCTATGGCACATCCAGATATCTATTACGTTCGGAAGGTGATGGCTCTGAGCCCAGGAGGAGAGAAAGGGACTCGTCTGTAGACATCATCAAAACTTTGAGAATACCAAGATCATGGAGGGAGATAAGAGAAAAGAGACAAGTGGACCAAGGAAAAAAAACTTAGGGCATACCAATTTTAAGAGTATGGAGAGGAGGACCTGAAAACCAGATGGAAAGAAATGTAGAAGAAGGATCATGAGAGAATAGTGTCATAAAAACTGTGTCAGTGAATCTTTGTACAATCTTTGCTTAGGGAGAAATTTGTCATGGAACAATGTGTCTTTAATTGTAAACTTCAGCAGGAGTTGATAAACTCTGGCTAGTGGAGCATGGGATTATGAGGCTTGATTCATTATATTCTCTAGATAATTTATATCAATTGTACAGTAAAAAAGAGCTAAAAACATAGGAATGTTCTTCACTCTGTATCTATCAGTCTGGCTTTGAGAATTTTTTGCATGCTTATTTCTTCATACTATTTTTGTCAAAGTATAGAGAGACTCCCCTTCTCAGTGCCCCCAAGGACACAAAAAAAATTGCGACACCATCACATTATTGCGAATCATCTCAAAAATGAAAGAGGGAGGCAGGTTACCTCACCAAGGGAGAGTGGTTACGAGGGTATGTCCACGGAGACTGACTGTGGATGAATTTCTTTTCTCAGGTAGCATTTTCTTGCTGAATATGAAATAGTTCAAGGGAAGGGACATCAACGGCAAACAGCAGAGAAAACTGTAAGTGTTTAAAGTATTTCCAGGAAATAAATGGAATTGATTAAAAAACAAGCAAACAAAAACTCTTCTGATTGAGGTCTCTCTTTGGAGCTTCAGAATCCATCCGTCACTGCCTTAATTAAAAAAAAAAAACTAATTCACCATTTGTACTTTGGAAAGGAGAAGGGACTTCCCCTTGATATTAGGCTAAGGAAAGTTCTAAAATACTGAGTGATTATAGAGATCTACGCTGAAAAGTGTCTAGGAACTCTGATGATAAAGACATCTTTGTTACCCTTTGCCAGAGTCATGTCTGTGGAGTCCTGGAGGCAGAGAGCAGATGGTAGTTGGTAGAAAAATGCATGGGAGGTGAGGAGGGGAATGAAGGGAAGGAATATGTCACTTTTATCACTTTCAAGCAGCTTGGCTGGGAAGAGAAAGAACGCTAAAAGGGTGGGAGCTAGAAAGTGATATAGAGTCGGAGTGGTTTTTGTTTATTTATTTTATTTTGGGGAATAAATGGGGATGCTTAGAAATTGACACGAGAGAGACAGAGAGTGAGAGAGAGAGAGACAATAGGAGAGTGTAAAAATATGTGAGCAGGGGAATGGGAGCAAAGATGACCTTTTCTCTTTGCAGTCCTCACTAAATGATCTTAATAAGCACAGTCACCAACCCTCCGTGACTGTCCTATCTCTGGCCCAGATTGCTCATCCGAGTTCCAAATGGCACAACTACCAGGGTGTCCCCTTCTGAAGTTTTGGCTCCTTGGTCCTCACTAACTTTGCAAAGGAAGATAACTGGGCTTGATGAATTTCAGGGGATTTTCTTGGACCTGTGTTCCCTTGACTTTTTTTCATTGCCAATTGTCCTCTAATTTCTCACCCTCCTTTGATCCAATATGCATATGTTGCCAGAACAATTTTTCTACAACATATTGAATTCTCTTGGTTTAAAATTCTTCAGTGGTTCTCCATCAACTACGTTTGGATAAACTCCAAACACCTTAGCTTGGAAGATGAGACAAGACTTAGCCTACAAGTCCCTTCCTGAAGCTAGTAGTCGTCTTTCTCCATATATGTCTAATTTCTGCTCATGCCAACTTGTAGCTCATTGAGCACATTGTGTGGGCCCCAGGGAGTGCCACCGTGAGTCACCTTTCTCGTTCACCACTTCCAAGTTTTACAAACTTGGGCAAGTTACTCTCATTTCTCCAAGTTTTCTTGTCTATAAAGTAGGGCAAATAGTACTTACCTTGTTGGGTTGTTGGGAGGATTAAACAAGGCAATATTTAAAGCCCTTAGAACAGGGTCTTGTTCAGAATAAGTGTTCAAGTTATAGCTCTTATCATTAGTACATTTCTTCACTCTTTTCTTTTTCATAGCTGTTTTCTACCTGCCTACAACGTCCTCCCACATTCCTTCCAAGGTAAAATTTCTGTCTTTTCAA
Organism: Equus caballus; assembly: GCF_041296265.1. Classification (NCBI taxonomy): domain Eukaryota; kingdom Metazoa; phylum Chordata; class Mammalia; order Perissodactyla; family Equidae; genus Equus; species Equus caballus. Next base: position 95,420,818 of record NC_091700.1, read on the forward strand.
GGTTTAGTCTAAATGCTAGCTCTTCTGTGAAGCTTTCCCAAGTGTCTCCAAGCAGTTAGCCTGGTCCGCGCTTGTTTTCTATGTTCTACGTTTTTACCTTGTTTTCTGCTTGTTTTTCTGTGAGCATTTACAGAGCTCCATGACAGCCCTTTGAACAATAGCGTTATCCATTTACATGTCTGTCTCCTCCAGTGTATTACAGAACCTTCACAAGGGCAAAACTCAGGTTGTATTCATCATTGTACTTCCAGCCATTAAAAAATGTTATCTTCTCATTAAACTTAATCAAATACCAGGAGTATCCTTCTGTGGTTAATGTAGCTGTGTTCCAGATAGTGTTCTATAGACAAATCACCATATTTTCTTGGGCCTCTATAACAATGCTGAAAGCAGAATTTTAGACCCTTTGGTGAAACCAAAAGAAAGTAAAGAGTGTAGTGAATCCTAAAGACCAATAGCATAGTTGTTAAGAGAAAAAAAATTGGAATCAGAGAGGTCCTAATTTGAGTCTTCACTTAACTTCTGTAAAGTAAAAGTTTCTCATCTGAAAACGGCACTGTGTCTGGTAAAGGTAGGACACTTAGGTGTTAAGGTTGTAATTAGGAGTTTCTGGCTCTGTGACTAACCAAGAGAGCTTGAGGTAGTCAGCCCCTAGTAGTCACTTATTTTTCAGTTATTTCACTAGCTTGTCACCTTTTAAATGACTTGATCCTACTCTGCCATTTTCATTCATCTTCACTATCCGTGTTTAGAAGAGATCTCGTGAGCGTGGGTGACAATGCACAGCCAGCATGCGGAGCCCTGGGGAGTGTGTTAGACACAACTGGGATGTTTGCAGCTCTAAGGGCATTGCTCACACTAGACTCTGTGAGGTGACACATACTAAGCATACTAGTGCTTCAAACTAATACACAGAAATCTGATTGTGCTCACTTGGGAGTAACAGGATGCTAGAAGTAGACCCAATTAAAACCTTAAGTAAATTAAAACTTTAAATAAATTTAAGTAAAACTTGCAATACTTGATAACTTGTTTAAGGTTAGGGTGTGATGCCAAACAGTCATCTCAGGCTGTGAGAAGATCCCCTTGCGAGAGGGACGTGAGCTTCTCCCAATTCTGCTACATTTCCCTGCAGTTTTATCAGGACCCAGAATCTTTCTGTCTCCTTTCCCACCAGGAGACATGGCCACCCTCTCCTGTGGTCATCAGGCCCAACTGTCACCGTCCCCAGGGTAGCTTTCCAGCATCTTTCCTTCTGTGTCCAACTCTGGTCCCATGAAAATTGTGCAACATTTTAAACCACTGGGTCTCTACAGGTTTTCTTAGGTTCTTGTCACTAGTGGTGCTGTTAGTGATCTTTATTACGATTATTACCATCATTATTACTTTATCCTAGAAATGTGTTTTGAAAAAAGACAGATAGCTCTAGTGGGAAACCCAAAACTTGAGCTTGCTAACCTAACTGTTTTTGTGACTAACTGGTTTATCTGTCACACTGTTACCAGCAATGTATTAGTAATATTTCCTCTCTTAACTAGAATATTTCCTCTCTCAAATATAATTCTTTTAATTACAAGTAGTAGGTTAAAACTTGGATTCTGTCACAAACAATAAACCATCTTTAAAAATGTGTCAGTCTTGCATGACTCTAGGACTCGGTTCTACCTAAAGGTCCAGGAAAACAATCTCAGTATCACTGAGTTCTTCCAGCACGAGAATGAGAACACTCTCATTAGCATTGACGTCATCAGACAGAGGCTGCCCCACACAGTGTGTCACCTGACCCCATGTGATACCTGTGGAAAACCCTGCTCATAATAATCTTCTTCATCTGTGTCGGTAAATCTGTGAAGAGAAAACAAGGTTTATTTCCTTTCTCTTTCTCTTCCTTTTACCTTAATTAAATGCAATTTGTCTGTGTTCAAAAGCCTTCCTCTGCTTTGCCTTCTGGTTGTTGTATGTGAAGGCAAGACAAATTTCCTTTTTTTTTTTTTTTTTTTTTTGAGGAAGATTAGCCCTGAGCTAACATCTGCCACCAATCCTTCTCTTATTGCTGAGGAAGACTGGCCCTGAGCTAACATCCATGCCCATCTTTCTCTACTTTATATGTGGGACGCGTGCCACAGCATGGCTTGACGAGTGGTCCACAGGCCCACGCCCGGGATCCAAACCTGCGAACTCCGGGCAGCCGAAGCGGAATGTGGGAACTTAACCGCTGCACCACTGGGCCAGCCCCAAGACAAATTTCCTTTTTGAGAAGCTATGTAAATCTACTATTACTCTCCAGTTACCATCAACTAGTTCCTTCGTTCACAACATATGTCCCATAAATTTGAGTTAGAAATGGGACTAATCATATATGTAATTGCTTATTTATTTCTGTTAAGAAATTAAAATATAGGAGTTTCTATAAATGTATATTTCACCTAGTAAGATTATATATTCATCCATCTCTCCCTCCCTCTATCTCTATTTGTAATTCTTCTTTGCCCAGGTCATAGTCAAGGTAATAAGAAAAAAATAAGAAAAAAGTAAGTCTGACCGCCTCAGGCTTTGAAACCCACGCAGAGAACACTTTGGCCCTTTTACTTTCTCAGGATTTCCTCTCATATTTTTCTCACGAATGGTTTTGCTGTGAAGATAATACTTTACTCTGCCACCTACGGTCTCAATGTAACTTGCTATAGCTCTCAGATACTTCAGACCCAGAAAGGAATCTCGCCATTGCATCCTTACCTCCCCTCCCCCCATCTTTCCTTCTCTCTCTTCCTCCTGTATCACTGGCAAGAGGGGAAATGTTTTCTCAAACATTTTTTATATTAAAGCGTATATTATCTGATTACCACATGGTTAACATGGCTTTTCCAATGTCTGTTGCAATCCCCTTTTTCTTACAATCCCCAGATTTCCTGAAGAATTTAGGAAAAGATCCCATAGGATCAAATAAAAAGATTTAGAATACAACCAGCATATGTTCTTGGAACACACAGAGTCCACATCCAAGGAGAAGGTCTAGCCATCTCAAATATCTTCTAGGTCATTGTGTGTGGGGGCAGTCCGTAGTACACAAGTCCGCCCTTCTCTTGTCTCCTGTAGCTTTATCACAGCTTTGTCTGACTCTGAATTCACAAATCTAGGATTCCAAACTTCCATAGTTCTCGGATACGTCACCTTCAAAGTGTCTTCCCTTTTCTCATAAGAAGCCAATTAGATCAACATGCACATCAGTCTCCAGCAACTTTTTCATCGGTAATTCACACCAGGAGCCCTTGACACCCCAACCCCTTTGCCTCCAACTTACTATGTCTGTATATCATGAGGTAACTCATATGGTTACCTCTTTCCAGATTCTGTTCAGGGTAAAATTGTATTTCTTTGAAATAATAGATTTGGGGGCCAGCCCTGTGGCCTAGTGGTTAAGTTCATGTGCTCTGCTTCCGAGGCCCAGGGTTTGCTGGTGCGGATCCCAGGTGCAGACCTACACACCACTCATCAAGCCATGCAGTAGCAGCATCTTACATAGAAGAACTAGAATGACTTACAACTAGCATGTACAACTGTGTACTGGAGATTGGGGAGAAAAAAAGAGGAAGATTGGCAACAGTTGTTAGCTCAGGGCCAATCTTCCTGACCAAAAAGCATACTTAAAAAAAAAAAGAAAGAAATAGTAGATTGAAGAAGTTTCCCTTTAAGCTTATTTAAAATTATTTTTGGGTTGTTTTAGAATATGATGAAGAATTTTTGCAGAAAATATACATGAATAGTGGATTTTACCTTCTACTTTAGGGGTTTCAGAGATCCTGAAGTCATCCATGGGTCTGGGTACCTTCTGCTTTAGAGATGTTACTTATGTAAATGCTTTGTCTCCTGTTAATGGCAAAAGGAAAAATCTTTCTTGTGTCTCTTTTCTGGATTTATTCAGAATTCTTCCACAATGAACTTTACTTTTGTGTCCAAGGAAACTAGTTCAGTTCTTATGTTCTGTTCCATCTGTGATAAGGAGAAGAATGTTTATCTGAAATGAGCAAATGGTAAATAGTTTCTTTCTTTGTTCTTTTTATGGGAACACTGGTAGGGTAAAATAATGGAAATAACTGTAGTCAGAAAAAAAAACAAGAAAAGATCGCATAATGACATAATTTTAATAAGGTAGGTAGAAAGTTCCAAATCATGTACAATAAGTGGAATGCTGCGTCTTATAAAGGAGCAGTTCAATGACATTATGAAAAGTGAAATGACACATTAGGGGGTAACAGATCGAGAAGATGCGTGGCATGCAGTGAAGTGTTTTCTTTCGTAGCGCTTCAATGGTGATGGCTACACCAAATTTCTGACGTATGTTCATGTAACTACTTGTTCAAAACTGGCCATTGTATGAGGAAAGGAATGGTGAAGGGACATCACCGTTAGAAAACTGAGAGGAAGAAACTGTAAGATGCATGCGCTGTGTGGCTACAACTATAATTAGAACTACAAAAACATCAAGGAAGAAAAATGGAATAGAAAAGGTCAATGAGGTAGTAGTGACTAATTTCTGGCAAAATAAGTTCAGTAAATTTTACATTTATGATGGGGCTAATTTGTCTCATGAGACAGTGCTTTGTTCGGTTTTAATTCAAAAGGATACTACCCGGCTGTAGTCTGGAAGCTTCATTTCCCCCCAAAAGGGTTAGGCTTCTGACTCAGAAAAAAAAAATCTCTTATGCACAGTTCCTAAAAGCGTCTCCTATTTGCCATGAGGCTGAAGAGTGAGAGTTGGAGTATCATGCTGACCCTGTTTCGTGCTGCACACCCAGGAAGGGTTGGGGAGGGAAGTTTCATCAAGATGCTATTCTTCAATCCATCACAAGGTCATTTATTTTCCATCACACACAGTGAGACACAGCCCTGCACTTAACTATTTAACCAGCCGAGGCTAGAGCAATTAGGCTCATCTTTTTTTGATGTCCTAGAAGAGATGGCTGGATGAATCTCAGCTGCCCTGTGGTGACGGAAATGTAGTTCCAGCTGACTGCAGATGTTTTTACAGTTGTCCCTCCTTAGTTTGAAACTGTCCAAACAAATAACGATTGGCCTTGGAGCTTTTTTCTTTTTTTAATTTATCCTTAGACTGGAAATCATATTAGTTGGTTCTGTTTAATGCACTCTACTGATTAATCCATTTCCCTAACTCAATTTAAGTACTTTAAAACAACATTGCAGATGCAATACCTATTTCTAAAGATTTTTTCTTTTTTTAAAAATTACTTTCCAAGTCTTTAAATTTGCTTTTAAATCTCTTCACTATCTGATTAGTTTCCTTGAAGAATATTCTCCTCTTTACAATCATTTTCTTTTCTTCCTGGAAATGATTGAGAGAGTGAAGAGTCCTTGAGATATTGTGAGGATATTCACAACACAAAATGAGAAAATGGGGGCCGAGCTATGAATTTAGAAAAGAATTTGTGATACGTGGATATATGCCAAAAAGAGGCCATCAGAGGAAGTCAGGTAATTGCAGCAAGTTACATTTTCCCTTTTGCTATTGCTTTAAGAGAACTTTCCTTCTCATGAAGGGAAATTGCTACCAATTGCTACTTATTAGCTGAGTAGTGATTTCTTTCTTAAGGTCAAATAACGAACCAACTATTCACTCAGAAACATGAGTAAGGTTGGTGGGGGGGGGGCGGACAGAGAGAGAGAGAGAAAGAGGGAAGAGAATATATTGCATTGATCTGATGATTAGCAGCAAAGATGTATTGAAGTTTCCAAAAATTATTTCTTCTTCATTTTATGTCACTTTTTGCTGGTAGGACTAGAGACTACTTTTGATTCAATGGAGAGAAGCTCTTCTTCCTGCAGTTGAACAATTCAGAGATAAATGAAGATAAAGATGATGTAACTCTTAATCCTAGACCATCCATGAGAGAAGCTACAGAATAAATGCAAAGAGAACCATGACTAGCCTTGGCTGCATAAACCAAGTGATGGAGACATCCATGGGATTCTTCCAAACATGGCCCTTTACCTGTATGTTGCTCACCTTCACAACACTGGGGCAAATCTTTCAGCGGGCCTACTGTCAAACATGGTCATTCATTTCTTTAATTTCCTAACCTGAGGATCATTTGATATTGGTTCCACAATTATCATGGGATCAAATGTCATGAGGTTTGAGGATTTTATTTAATTTTTGTGAATTTAGAAAAAAGTGTTCTGAATCTCAATTTACATATTTTTCCACTTAAAGGAGTCAAGCTAAAATATGAGAAGACATCAAAGATAGGAAAGCCAAAACAGTTTATAGTCCCTTAATTCTTTTTTTAATTAAAATTTCAGGATTTTGATGGCAATTTCTTGGCACTTTTCCCCAATAGATAGATATATTCATTCACATTCACATTCTTAGGACTACTTTCCAGAAAAATGAAAGACGAGAGACTAAGAACAATTCAGCTATCACCTCACCTTTAACATATTAAGAGGTCTCTATTTTTTTAATCTTTCAGAAACTTTTCCTCATAGTCAAGGAATCCTGAAAATGATTATATTGAATAAGAAAGATCATTTTTCCCTAAAGCCTCAAGTAGACATTGGCAGAATGCCCTTTCTCATCAGTTAGGAAGGACGTTATTCAAGTAGTTGAGTCCATCTCATTCTTCATCTGTCTACGAGTATCTTCATTCTCACAGGCTCTCTTTTCTTAGGCCATTGTGAAAACCTCTTTATACAGTTTTAATTTCACTTTCCTCTTTCCTGCTAATTGGCTATCACCTCTCCTTGAATCAAGGAAAGGTGAAGTCTGCTCCTGAATTTAAAGAAAGCAAGTTAAGGACACTGGACTATTGATTTTCGAAGGTTGAATATTGTTGTAATCACGTGATAAGCACATTGTGACTGAGGCTACAGGACTTCTTATCTTAAATAACTTCCTGTTTCCAGGAGACTCTCATGCTACTTTAAGACATCCCATCCTAATAAAGTGTCAATCTGGGTATAGAAACCTTTCCACATAAATGAGTACTTGCCCAGTTTTTGAAAACTTTCCAAAATTTTTTCCTTGGCTCTGTGAAAATGTGGGCATTTGGTTCATCTCTCAGTCATCTGCTTGGTTGCACGAAGTCCTGAGTATAGAACCAACCAAACGAAGGCCTCCTCTGTAGGAACTTGCGTCTTTAGGGGTCAGTCAGCCTGAGGTGAAGACAGGAGGATGGTTTAAGGTGAATTTTCACTGGGAGAACCCTCATTGCCTTGAAGGGCGAGGGAGGAAAGCCTTAGATACCACAGACTTCTGACAGGAGGTATTACTTGAAGTGGAAAGTAAGTGAGAGGGGATGAAGTAGAAAATTGAGCATAAAAATAAAGGAATGTGTGATCAAATTTTTATATTCTGAGAATCTTTAAATATAGCTTATAGTGTTTTAAAGCCACATAGGCCATGCCAGGATGTGACAGGGCACTGGAGCAAGGCCTGGCTGGATGTCAGAGCTGAATCATTCCCGTGGCAATTTTCATGACCTGTTAAGATAGCAAAAATATTATTTTGCATAGAGATAACATAAGAAGTTTGTGAGTTCTGGGAAGCCACAGGAGAAGCACTTCTCTATATGCTGATTTCTACGGCATCTGCAGAGAATCAGGTAGGGGAAAGTCCATTTTTGTCTCAATCTTCAAGCTAACTTAGCCCCTAAAATAATATTAGGCTTTGTTGGCACCTAACCTATTTTAGTAAATCAGCCATGCTTCATGTGTGTCCCCAGCACGTCTGGGCCTGGCCCGCACTCAGCAACAGGATACAACTTCTACGCCTGGACACATTTCACCGCCTTCTCTAGCCTTTGTTTTTATCTTTTCTTCTTGTGATGGCTAATTTTATGTGTCAACTTGGCTGGCCACTGTGCCCAGCTGTATGGTCAAATGTTATTCTGGATGTTTCTGTGAGGGTGTTTTTGGATAAGATTCACATTTAACTCAGCGGACTTTGAGTAAAACAGATTACCCTCCATAATGTGGGGTGGGTCTCATTCAATCAGTTGAAGGCCTGAATGGAATAAAAGACTGACCTCCCCCAGGCCAGAGGGAAATTCCCTAGCCTGGTGGCCTTTGGACTTGGACTGCAATATCAGGTCTTCCCTGGGTCTCTAGCCTGCTGGCCCACTCTGCAGATTTTGGACATGCCAGCCTCCATAAATGTGTGAGTCAACTCCTTAAAATAAATGTCTCTCTATGTGTATAGAACTATAGATAACCCAAGCACAGAACTATACATATCCTATTAATTCTCTTACTCTGGAAAAAACTGACTAATATACTCCTCTTTCCCCTTCCTTCTTTTCCCCAACTCATGTTGCACGGATAAAGTCCTTTTCACTGACCACAGGTCATAGTGAAATGAGAATCTGTCAAGCCAAATAGTATCTGGCTCCATAAGGAAGAATTAAAACCTAGAATCAAACACAAAAATGGGATGTGTCCCTGGCTGACGCTGAAATCAATTAAATCTTGTCAAGACATTTATAAGACACTTACATGCCAATTATTATCAATTCATTTCCAAAAGATATTTAAATAGAATAGAATATGTGCTTTGTTTTAGTTTGTCTTGCTTTAATACAAGGTAGTTCCCTGAAAAGTACGTCGCTGAGGGGATAATAGAATCTTTTAAAAATCCAGGTCAACTTTCAGAGCTGTATGGCCCGGGGAAAGGGTGGCAGAGCCTCGCCGGGCTTCTGGGATGTTGAAGATGGTGTCGCCACCAGACGGCTCCCTTGTCTTACAGCATCCTATCCAGAGTGACCCTGGTAACACTTCCTACTTCCTTAATTAAAAATTCCTAGGGGCTGGCCTGGTGGCGCTGGGTTAAGTGCACACGTTCCATTTTGGCGGCCCGGGGTTTGCCAGTTCGGATCCCGGGTGTGGACATGGCACTGCTTGGCAAAAAGCCATGCTGTGGTAGGTGTCCCACATGTAAAGTAGAGGAGGATGGGCATGGATGTTGGCTTGGGGCTGGTCTTCCTCAGCAGAAAGAGAAGGATTGGCGGTGGTTAGCTCAGGGCTGAGCTTCCTCAAAAAAAAAAAAAAAAAAATCCTCATGGACTCCCTTTTGGACTCCCTTTTGTCAGGTGGATTAACTCCAGGGTGCTTAGCAGAGCCTACAGAGCTTTTCCCCATCTGAATAAGAGGCCGGCTTCTGGCTACCTCTTCCTCCCCAATCCCACCTTCTTTCAGCCACGGGGTCACCGAACTCCTCCGAGAGGTCGTGTTAGTCCACACCTCTGTGTGTTCATTACTCTTCTACCTGCCTGGGTGCCCCTTCCCCCTGGAGTCTCTCACCTCCCTGAACAGTCTCAGTGTAGACGTTTCATCTGACTGTAGACTTTCTCTGAAGGCTGTATTAGATTTTTCTCTAATTCCATATTCCTTATTTTTATCAAAATGTTTTTGACAAGGGTGCATTTATTGAGGTACGTGTCCATCTCTCCACCACTAGCTTCTGAACCCTTTCAAGACAGCAGCCGTTCCTTACATGTGGTTGCACACAGCAATGCCTGACAGTAAGAGCTGTATTGCAGGGAAAAAGGAGCCCAGGCCCAGCTCTGACAGGCCTAGCTTGATAGTAGTGTTGACAAGGGGTCCCTTTAGTATCTTCAAATATCTCCCGCTCACATGAGGATAACAGAAGTCTTTTTAGCAGAAATGCCAAAAAAATCCCCCAAACTGATAAATAACATGTTCCTTATTGTGTAAAAAAATTTGAAAAGTTTTACACTCATTACCTATTCAGAAAGAATTAAAAGCAGCCTTAGAAGAGAGATTAAGAAATTAGAACTAGGGGCTGGCCTGGTGGTGCAGTGGTTAAGTTCGCATGTTCCACTTTGGTGGCCCAGGGTTCTCTGGTTTGGATCCCGGGTGCAGACCTACTCCCTGCTCATCAAGCCATGCTGTGGCAGGCGTCCTACATAAAATAGAGGAAGATGGACACGGATGACTGTTCAGGGCCAGTCCTCCTCAGCAAAAAAAGAGGAGGATTGGCAGCAGATGTTAGTTCAGGGCTAATCTTCCTCAAAAAAAAAAAAAATTAGATCTAGAAGTATCACTAAGAATGGCGAGATGTGGAGGTCTGATCTTATATCCTATTTCAAGAAGAAGGAGAGCGGGAGGAAGCAGGAGAGTGGGAGGCCCCATAAAGGCACCAACCCGTCATGACCAACAGCAAGAAGGGGAAGAGAATTTCTTGGAGGCAGAAAGGCTGGAGTCTTACAGATGAGGTTTGGAATAACAAGCTCCAAGGCCACTTCAGGGTCTGAATTCCAGGGCACTTCTCCTTCAGTGTCCAGATATGTTCTCAGCTTCTGCCTATTTGGAGGTTCAATTAGTATTAACTTTAAAGTGTTACTCTGAACAAAGAGTCAGGTTGTGTTTTGAAATTTTTTTCATGGTTGCTAATACGAAGGGTACTTGTAGAGCAAAACTTAAGATTGGTTCTGATGGAATGCTGTCTGCTGGATTGGAACCACAGTAGACAGGCCCTGCATCCTGGGGTGCGAGCAGCCTTTGGTTTGGGGTCCTCGCCCTCTAATCTGGGAGGGGACGCTCTGTGAGCTCTGGAGTCTAGCAGCTGGGAAGTGCGAACCTACCCAGGCTTCTCACCCAGACTTACCCGGGAAACTGGCTGTAGACCCATGTGCTCAGCGCTCTCTTTCTTGGAATATGAAGCGGCTGGCACAGCAGTTCTCACCTCCGGAACTTAGAGGAATGCTATTTTCTTACAAATGGAGCTGGACTCTACAGTCTTTGGAAAATTATTGTTGGTCCCAGGGAGGGGTGCGTGTCTGTGTGTGTGCGCTCACGCGGTGCACATGCACCTCTGTCCAGGAGCTAGTCAGGGAGATCAGGAGTCTGAACAACAGCAGGAAGGGGTGAGGAGGCGCCTCCTTACCTCCGGCCACAGAGGAGATGGACAGAGAGCTGAAGGCCCATGTGGCCTTGTTCTGTACCGTGTAGCTCACACTTGGGACGTCTCTCTTGAGCACCAGAACTGGATGAACAGTCACTCACATGTTCACTTGGGTGTGTAATCTTGAACGTAAACTCCTAATTATCTTCAAACTTACTCCGTTTCTATTCTTCCTTCTCTTTGTATTCAGCAAAACCTGAATCTACCCTCAAAATAAGGCTGAAGCATCGCTAACTTCAAGGGCTAATTTACTATCATCTCTTCCATGCATTATTTCAAAGACTTTCTAATAGGTCTCCCTGTTTCTCTCGTGGCCCCAACAGTGTGTTCGTAACACAGCAGCCTAAGCTGTAACGCTCCGGTCACATCCTCCAGCATCTTCCCGTTTCATTCTGAGTAAAAGGCAAAGTCTTAACTATGGTCTTAACGATCCTGTAGGTCTACACCCACCCTTTAACAATGTCTTGATCAAGATTCTCCCTCTCATTCACTCTATTTGCAGATACTTTGGCCTCGTTGCTGCTCCTTCAACCCTCTAGGAAGCTGTACCTCAGGGCCTTTGCACATGCCGTGCTTTCTGCCTGGAACACTCATCTCCTAATAAGCTGCATGTAAACTCCCTTACATTTCAGAGGTCTTTGCTCAATTATATGTTCTAAGTCAGTCCTTCCCTGACAAACTCCATTTAAAACTGTAAACTTTCCCGAATACCTATTCTCTTTTCCTGCTTTAGTTTAGTGATTTACTTGATATTTTACTCATGTATTTTTAATACACTATATTCCAAAAAATATAAACTCCTAAGGGCACAAATTTTATCTTCTAAAATTTATTGCTATATCCTCGTGTCTATATTTTTGCCTGGCACTAATACTTATTGAAACAATAATTCTTAGCCAAAATAATATTTCCATATTTCTCTCTTTAAGAGTCATCCATTAAGGTAAGGGAAGCTTTAAGCTAGAGTGATAGAGAAATAAAGAACTTCCCTACGCTTTAGCATGTGTGATATGAAAGAGATTTATAAGGACGTTTTGGACGTTCCTGACAAAGAACAGAATGTCACGAGGCAACTGACGTTCTGCAGTTTGAAAGGTTCTGACCTAGACCAGGCCCGAGAGTTTCTCTTGGGGAATATGGAAGCTTGTGGGGCCAAACCTGGCTGGGCTGTGTAGACAGATGGTTCCCTACCCAGCGTCTGCAGACTCGGGGGTAGGCCTACTTTGTTGATGGTGTCACTGCAGCAAACACAGTTCCATCTACGGTCAGAACCTGTCTCGCGCTGGTTGTTTAGTGCCTGTGTTGCTTTCAGGATAACTGCATATTAGGCAAACTATACGTATGTCTCAGTTACAAACAGAGAAAGAGAGAAAGAAAAGAAAAGGGAAGTAAAAACACCATGGCCAGTTCACAGAATCAGAGCTCAAAATGGGCTTCTCGGGCTCCCCAGCTGGGCTTCTAGAATATTACAAAGAGTTGGGGCCACTTCGTCCATTCGCTCTTTTTCCTGGATTGGCCTACTAGCTTCGGTCACCGCCAGGGGTCAGTACACAGATCGCTAATCTATTCATTGCTAGACGTTATAGAAGCGGCGTTTTGTCCTAAGTCTGCCCTGTGGTAACGGGTGCAAGGTCACATGTTACTTCACACTGACACCGGCCTCCTTGGGAGGATGTCTGCTCTTCACAGTGACTGTTGTAATTCCAGCACTGTCCTCTACATTCCCACGACTTGTCTCGACTCTTCAGATAAGTTCCTAAGGTTTAGAAACACTTAGGGAAGTTTGGGCTCACTCTTAAAGGGCAATGAACCCCAGAAAAGAGATCAACCAAGACCCCAAGCAAGGGAAACAAACCACAGAAATGTCACTTCATACTGTGTATACGGCATCTTGAAGTAAGGGGTATAGTTTGATTCACTTTTAATAAAAATGTGGCAAGGACCCTTGTGCTCTTACGAAATAGCCAAGATTAAAAAGAAATTATATATTCAGTAACGTGGGATAGGAAGGGAACTGGACAAAGAAGAAATCAAAGGTTAGAAAGGTGTAGAAATCAAGTGAAAGAACCTCAAGGGCAATCCCCCCACCCCCCACTATTGCCGACCTCCTCTGTGTTTGTGAACTGGCTTCCCCAGCTTCACATGGGAAGTGGCATGTCTATGACCCACTAGCAACCTAAATTCCTGGTCATCATGGTGACATTGGAAAATGATGCTCTGCTTTCAAATAAGTCACAAGAAATCCAGCACGTCCAAAACAGGACCCATCATCTTCTCCATGTACCAGGGCTATATTTCCCATGTCTTAAGGTCACCACCTTCGAAATATAAAATCTCAGGGTGATGCTTTCCACTTCACTCTGCGTTAATTTAGTTGTCAAATCTTGTTGCATTTGCTGTTAAAATAGAGTTTTTTTCATCTTCAACTTTGCATTCCCTCTTCTAGGACTTTGTAACTTAGCGAGGGCTGTTGAGAATGATCTCTTTGCTTCCAGTCTTAATTTCTTTCCATCCTGGATTCTGCTATCAGTTATCTTCCTAGGCCAAAAGTTTTCCATTTTTCACGTGCTGTGACTTTCACATAAGCAACACACTAGCATGGACATAGCCAGCCGCGCCTTCCTCTCCATAATTGTATGCAGAGATGAAGCAAATATTGCTGTGTTTATTTGGTGTGATAGTCATTAAAATATTTTAAAAGCATGCAAGGAATGAAATCAGCCACTTGAAGATATTTAAAAATGTCATTTGGCTAGAAAAATAAATTGGCAATTTTGATTTTAAACTTTTTTATTTTTATATGAAATATTTTAAACACACTGAAACGCAATGAAAATAATATAACAGATATCCTTGTTTTGACCACCCAGATTTAACAGATGTTAACATTTTTCTACACTGGCTTCAGAGTTCTCTCCTTTGTTTTAAAGAAAAACTAAGTTAGAGATACAGCTAAAACTGGGCTCCTATCCATAGCCCATCCCTTCCTCCCCAGAGACTGAAGCCTTGTGTATCATTACTGTGAATATGGTTGTACTCCTATGTGTGTTTATATTAGTAAGCAATTTATATTATTGTTCCGTTTAAGTTTTTACTTAAATTGTATCACACTATATTTCCCCTTTTGCCCTCTACTTTTTGTCATCAACATACGTTGATAGTTCATTTAATCAATCCTCTCATGGGATTCCAGTATCTGAGTAAATCCATTTATTTAGATATTTCTCTACTGAGGGATAGAAATTTTATTCCAGTTCTCTCATTATTTCATTTTTACAGATACTGCTGCAACAAAAGCCCTTGTGAATATCCTTGTGCACGTATGGCAGACTTTCTAGTCCAGAGTAGAGAAAGTTTGCTGTGTCAAGGTGGAACCCCTAAATTTAGGGACGACACATCTTCAGCTTTCCTGGGTCTTACTGAATTGCTCTCCAGACAGCTGTGTCACGCCCCCCAAGAGCATTTCATCAGAGTTCCTTCCCTTCTCATTGTCACACATGGACTGATTAATAGTTTTTCCAGTCTGATGAATAGAAATGGAATTTCATCATTGGTTTAATTTGCATTTCCCTAATTCCTAATGATGCTGCAGGAATGTATTTGTATGTTTATTGGCTATTCTCATTTTCTTTTCTGTGAGTGGCAGAACGTCCACAATTTTTGCCCACTCTTTTGTTGAGTTGGTTATCCTTTTTTTTTTTTCACTAACTTATGACATATTCCATATTTTAATCTCTTATAGGTATATGGGTTATATAAGTTACAAATATTTTCTTCCAGAAAGATCTAATAGTATTATTCCTTCTTAGTTGACATTTAATGCCTTTTACTACCTGTCCCTTATCTACCTTTCTAGTTTCATTTTTTTACTGCACTTCTCTATTTTCTTCTCCTTTCCCCTCAGCTCACCACTGATGCAGACACTAGGGGGAAATACACAGGTGAAAATAGTGGCGGCAAATTGTCTGAAATTTAGTTCAAAACGAGGCTCACCAAAACCAGCTAGTCACCAGGGAAGGGGTGGAGCCGAGGAGGTGACCAAACTGAGGGGAGGTTTTGGATGAGGGGATGAGAGACGATGCTGTTCACCAACGCGGGCATGACTGGCACCTTCATCCATGTGAGGCAAGGTTGAAAGTCCACCAGTTATTAAGTGGGACTGGGGTACAAGTGGTAGCTCACCGTGAAACGGTTCTAGAGGAAGAGTTGAGTCCTGGTACAAACATCTCAAATAGATCTCAGGGAGGAGTCTACGGCTGGGGCAGGACCTGACTTTATTTTTGAATTTATTGATATGCTTATCTCTTCTCTTTGTAAAATTAGTGAATTATTCAGTGGTAAACTTTGATAAAATAAGAGATCATATTCATTTTTCTCTTGTATCTGGAGCCAAGAAGACTGAAACATTCTGTATACAATAGGAGTTCATTAAATACATTGAGTGTGAATACTTCTATTTGGGTCAGAGGTCGTTTCACACATCGAACGCTTTTCACCACAAGACAGAAATTTTCCTAGAGAGAGAAGCTTCAAATGAAAAAGAAAAAAGTTAAATTTGAAAACCGACTAATTATAGGATCCAGAGGCCAAAGTGAGATTATTTTTGACAGGAAATTGTACGTTTTTTGACTAAGTTCAAAGAAAAGAGACTATAACAACTTCAGAGATGTTTCTAGGTTAGTTGTATGGTGTCTCTATTGCACATGAATTTATTCTTGAAATTCTCTTCTCACATGTGAACAGCGATAAGTTGGAATAGAATATAGGCCAATACTAGAAATTTATTATAGTGGGAAAACAATGCTGCCTAAAAATTATAAGGATAACTTTTTAAAATTAAAATAAATCTTTGTCTAGGAGGAGTAACTCCAGATCCCTGCGATGCGTTTCATTTTGGAGGCTCTTTTCAAATGGACAGTTTCTTGATGTAAAATACTCATGATTGAATTTCATTTCTTTGCTGACAGTTGAGGGGAAATCGAACGGGTGAAATACCATAGATTCGGTTGGATCTTAAATAAAGCAATGTGATCAATATAATTCCACTTGTTGGAATGTTCTGTTTCTGTTGTTATATTATCATATATCACATGGTTCAATATCAGACATAGAATGATTTGATCCTTGTGTTTAACTCTTCTTCCTGAATTTGAATCCAGGGGCCACTAAATACAAAAGCCCACTTCCTACAGCTTCTACGTCTTCTTTATTGGGTTTATGACAATGATTCTGCAGGTGGGCAGAACGGGCAGCCAAGTGGGAGATAGTAAAGATATGGAGGTATGCCTTACTGGGAGGGTAGGCTTGTGTATTAGTTTTCTGGGGTTGCCATAGTAAACTACCACACACTGGTGGATTAAAACAATAGGAGTTTATTTTCCTACAGTTCTGGAGGCTAGAAGTCTAAATCAAGGTGTTGACAGGGTTAGTTCCTTCTGAGGGATCTGAATAGAATCCTTCCTTGTCTCTTCCCAGCTTCTGGTGGTGGCCACCAATCCTTGGGCTTCCTTGGCCTGCAGCCACATCACTCTAATCTCTGCTGTGTCCTCACATGGTGTTCTCCCTGTATCTCTGTGTCTTCACATGGATGCTTCTCTCTGTGTCTCTCTCCCCTTCTTATAAAGGCACCAGTCATATTGGAGTAGGGACCCACGCTACTGCAGTAGGACCTTATCTGAACCTACCTAATTAATCTGCGATGACCCTGTTTCCAAATCAGGTCACATTCTGAGGTACTGGGGGATAGGACTTCAACATGGCTTTTTAGGGGGATGTAGTTTGCCTCATAACAGCTTCTGATGTAGAATTCCTTTCTAGAAACAATTCTGTCAATTTTTAGAACAACCCTTTCATAAATAATTTTTTGATTTGGGAAATTACTGGAAAAGAAGGGGGATCGACTTGCAGGTTACAGGGAACAAAACCAGAGAACCTCAGAGCTGAAAGATTCCTCAGAAAACCTTCAGTTTGGTGATTTCCTTTTCTTTTATTTAAAATGATAAAAATAACACATGTTCATGGTAAAAAAAAAATGTATTCAATTGTATCGAAGAATGGAATTCCTTCCTCATACACTATTCCTTGTCTTTAGAGGAAGTCAATGTTAATTTGTATATTTGTTCCTCCTGAAATGTTCTGTGTTTATTCAAGAATATATATGTATAAATGGAGCTATGCTAAATATACTTTTGAGCCACTTGCCTTTTTTATTTTATAATACAATTTTTAGCCCAAAGGTATAGCATACTAGTTTTCAAAATGAACTCTGTACAGCGCTGGGCTACACACAGGTGTTTCTGGGGCTATGAAAATTCAACACTTATTTTTGCCAAACAATTAAAATGTATACTGCTTGAGGGTCTCTTTTATCACTTTTATCTATTTTTTATTTTGGGGGGGGGGTTCCTTAATAAGCTTTCATTTAAAAATAAGAGTTTTATTGTGAGAAGGGGGTAGAGAAAGATGGACTAGATTAGAAGGATTTGTCTCTTTTCGTCTCCTCATATAATAGCTGAGGAGGTAGAGGCCCAGAACGGGGAGTTAAAGGACTAACAAAAAGCAGTGCACCAGCCCTGCTCTGCCACACAGCACAGAGCTCGCCCGGATTGGTGGACATCTGATGTCACATTGGTGGTACCTTCTCTTTTACCCTTGTTTCTCAAAGCCTGGATCACGTGGCTCTAGGCTCTTTGCTTCAGCATTCTGGAGTGAACTAGGATTGGGATTTTGGTGGAGGGGTGTGTGGATTGAAGTGCGGGTGCAAGAAAACTAGGGGTTCTGGTGAGAAGGTAGTTCAGGAGATCACACAGAGACTAAACCAGGTGGAGAAGGACGCAAAGTTGGGAGGGCCAACATATGAGAAAATGGAGGCTTGGGAGAAGGTAGAGTGGGTGCAAGGAAGTAAAACTGACAGCCCAGGGGGCTGTTGGTCAGGGACTGAAACACTTGCAAATATGGTGGGAGGAAGCAGTTCTTGGTGACGAAACACTGCAACCTCTAGTTGTGGGTGATGATGAATGAATCGGAAAGTAGGTGAAGCGAGGGGAGGAGTCCAGAGGCATGTTAGGGAAAAATCTTTACCTCATTGCTTGGTTCCTCGAAGCTTAGGCTTCGGAACAAGCTTCTGAAGAGAGCTAGGAGGGATGTAGGTTCTGGATACCGCCAGGAAGAAGAAGATGCAGGGAAGTACATTCCAGAGGAGGCGATGAAAACTCTGGGGAGGGAGGACGTCTCTGAGAGATATCAGCGAAGAGAAAGCACAGAGAAGTGCAGAGTGACAGTTCAAGCGATTGTCCTCTGGACAGAGCTAATGAACAGCGACGTCTACATTTTGAGTCGCAGGAAAAGATGGTAGGGACATGGGACCATGAGTACTTAGTTGGCCTTCAGGTTTCTGTATAGAGCTTAATCACTCACAGCCACCTCCATCTGGTACAGCCAGACCTGGAAAATAAGGAGGCTGCACGCATCAGCATTCCTGAGTGCTGGCTCTGTGCCAGGTACTGGGAAAACCAAGACAGAGACGCTGCTCTAGGCTGTGAAGCAGCTGAGTCTGTTGTGGGGTCATGAGGTAAACAAGTGAAAAACGCTAGAGAACTGTGTAAGCACAATGTCTTAGGAGTGTGTAGAAGGGCCCTGACCAGCAAGGCTTCATAGGCTGGTGAGCCTTGATGGATGGGTACTGTGCAGTTGGAGGAAGGATGGTAGTGGCGGAAGGGGGGAAGGCATTCTAGGAAGTTGGAGGGTCCAGTGGATTTCAGGAGTCTGGGTGGACTGGAGGGAGAGGCCTGAATGTTATGGTTGTACAGCAGCAGGGTCCTTGAATGCTGGGCTGCAGGCTTTGGATCAATCTTCTGGCCTTGAGCCTCTGAGGAGGGTCTGAGTGGGCCCCTCTGAAGCAGTCTGGCAGGAATCAAGTACTAATGAGGTCCTGGCTCCTCTCTTAGAAGAGTGTTCTGTTCTTTGGATGATCAGGCCTACATGATTGCTCCCTGGGTGGTCACTGAGAAACTCATCAAGACTTCTCCTAACTAGAGGAGAAGGGACCCACCTCTACAGAATCTATAAAACAGTGTTACAAACAGGGTCCTAGTGACAAATGCCCAGCCATTCACGTGGTTCATTTAGGTCAGTAGGTGTATTTTTCAATTAACGACACCAATATAATTTTCATGTTAACTCACTATTGTTAATGTGTCCTCTTGTCATTCCCTGAGAAGTCAAAGGACAGAGTGTCATGAAAATGATAGATGGAAAAGATGAGATGAACTTTTGCCCAGCAGGCTATTAACCTTTGGTTTTTTTTTGTTTTGTTTTGTTTTTTATAGTTCTTTTCATTATCTTTAGCATGTGGAAAACCTTTCATTATGTTTTATTGTAAAGTGTAGAAGATGTGGGCTTTAATGAAAAGTGCCTTCTTTGATAGATAAAAGAGGATGCCAATCAGGCCCAAACCTAGAGGAATAAGGTGTGAAGGCTCACTCTAGTTCCTCTGTCAGACTGTTTTAGCTGGGTTCTCTGATGAGCGATAGCAATAGATAAGGGGAAATAAATAGACAATCTGTGTGGACTTAAGGCTTTTGATCATGGATAGCACCTAGCAACTGATTCTGCACTGACCTTAGAAGTAAACAATGCCAGCACCAGGATTGCTTGAGAGTTTAATAAATAATCTATTAAAATGAAGAGCTTGAAAAGCATTATTAGCATGACCATTGACACTGAAATAGATATGCTCGCTTTGAGTGTTCTGGAAGAGAAGAAGACACTTTAAAATGACCCTGAAGAATTAGAAAGATTAGATCACAAAACAGAAAGATATTTAAAGAGATCATTTTATGGCCAGAGATTTATGATGTACCAATTGGTCTTATTTCTTACGTTTGAACCATATTCATAACCCTGAATCTTTCTGATATTTTTCCAGATTTTGCAATCTGTTTTCTGGAAATGGTCTTAAATAAACCAAACGAGTGTTAATATAATGAAATAATTTAATTTTTCCAATTTTTCGGTATGCTCTATATCAATTTTTCTCAAACTGTGTTGAGAAGCCAGATTCTTAAATTTCCAACACTTTGCAAAATCATATATTTGTAAAATACGAAAGAATTGAAGTATGAGGAAGATGGAAAAAAAGAAAAGATGTACAAAATATAAGCCTCAATTTTTTTATTACAGGATTCAACAGATATAAAATCACTCTGTCAGAATGGTCAAGATGTTTCTAAATGGTTATTGAATTTTTCTCCATTTCAGAACTTGTGTAGTTGAGAACAGGTAATGGTTTTGGACTGGCATTACAGCACTGAGCAGCCCGGCTTAGACGCATAAACTCTCTGAGCAAGGAGGCCTTCAGTCCACCCGGTGATGTCCGCTGGGTGTGTGCTAGGGAAGAGCACCCCAGTATCCCTGGGCAAGCTTTCAAGATGAGTAGGTCACATTTCCCATCTCTAAAGGGCTGATGGTCTGATGCTAAATTTCCGGTGAGTCGGGACCTAGGTCACTCAACCTGACATAATTTTGTTGTGAGCCTCTTTTGTTAAGTAACTACTTTTAAATGTAAAGTAATGAATTTGATCATTTTAAAATGCTTTTATCCCCCCCAAAATCTGTTTCTAAGATAATGATTTTTTTTGTTGAATAATTATCCATGTGTATTCCAGTTCAAAGACTAGATCATCTCTTTCTTTTTAACTTATACTTGGAAATTCTCTCACAGTCCTATTTTTTTTCCCCCTAAGGAAGATTTGCCCTAGGCTAACATCCGTGCTGATCTTCCTCTATTTTTTAGTATGTGGGTGGCCAGCACAGCATGGCCGTTAACAGAGTGGTGTAGGTCTGTGCCCAGAACCGAACCCAGGTTGCAGAAGCAGAGAGTACTCAACTTAACCACTAGGCCACTGGGGCTGGCCCACATTGCCCGTTCTTTGTAGATTTTTTTCTTGTTGTTCAATAAGAAAAATATCCTTGTGCCTTTCCCTATAGTGCTAAACCCCACTCTTTATTATTTCAGTGCTTTGAATTCTAATACTATTTCTAGAAGTGATAATTATATCTCTTAGATTATCATTGGTTCATTTAATAAGTGTATAGTTAATTTTCTATACGGTAAAGTGGAAAATGTTAAATAGTACTAGATCCCAAATGGACCTCTTACAAAATCCTAGTTTATTAAGCTGTAAAATTGAAATGCAATTATTCATTGATTACTATTTCACTGAAACACCGCAATTACGCTGTGTGCATGTAACTTTATTATGACCTCCAGTCCTAGTTCATATCTACTCAGACTATAAGAGAATGTTACAAGAGACAATAAACTTTATTAGTGAAGAAATATGATGCCATTTCTGCCCTCTAATTTACCAGGCTATCACTATCGGAGGAAGAAATTATGAAACTTGGACAGCCTTTTGCTTCACGACGGCCTGTGAATTATTATCTCGCACTATGTGCTCTCCTCCGTGCTTGCAAATTGATTTTTGGATGATTTGTTCCGGTTTTTCCAGGTAAGGAAAATAAGCTGACGCCTGTGGTTCCAGGGTCATCGTTCATCCCATTTTTAAGTCTAGACACTATGTTTGCCCTTTTCAAGTCCTGTAGTGCTTCACCAGTGTCCTCTGTGAGTCCTTAAAAAAATCATAGCTGGTCACCTGATGAATCTTTCAGCCCAGTCCTCTGGCACACTAAGCTGTTAGCCCCACGCATTTGAATAAATCTATTCTTTTAAAATGTTTTCCAAGTAGAAGGAAGCAAGAAGACAGCATAACTAACAGACTAAAGATAGAAAACAGTTTACTTACAGAAGCCTATTTGGTTCTGATAAGAGAACACCAGCCAAATTTTGATAGGAAAGGTCCATTAAATATGATTTCTATTTTTTCTTATACAAAAAACAGCATTGTATTCAAATAGTGGCTTGCTAATTTTGTGCCCCGTCCCACAAAGGATGCAAAAAATGAACAGCAGTTGTTACTTTTACCAAGATTTTGACCAGAATTGCAAATCGATATGGCCCATAGAGAAGACCAGGCCCTTGGCAAGAGTTGGCTCAGCCCATCAGAACTGGAACCCATAAGCAGGTGCCAGGGAGAAGGACGCTGGGCTCAGTGAGGGCAGAGACGCACTTCCGCAAGAGCCCCAGGGCATTTAGTGAACGCTGAGTGAAGGATTGCACAGCACGGAGGTCAGCTCTCCTCGGGGTCAGTCCGGGGGGCCCCGTGGCTTCATCTTACCCCCGGGAGGTGTAGGTCTTTTCTGACTTTCCTTGGGATGCTCTCAGATGCTCCTCCCCGAAATCAGCTCTATGTCCTCACTCGCTGTGGGGATGAGATTTCTCACAGAACTCTTCGTAGATGTCCATTAACATCTCTGGATCACTCTAATGAGGGGCTTGGACCTTAGGGGAGCCCTGTGGATTTGCATGTAATCTCAAGGTGGTTTGCAACCACTGCAGTCACAAGAACCTGAAATACAGGTACCTATTCCTGAAAAGTAGGTGTGGAGCTAGTCTTCTGGCAAGCTCGACTTAAGGGTTAAATTGCTTATAAGATATTTAAGAAGAGAATATCTGTTTTTTGAAGCATATAGATGTTTACATACATAAATCTGGCTACTTGGAGCAGATAATTTTGCAAGATTTCTCCTAACTCCACATTTCTGGGAGAAATAGAATGCATGTTTTCTAGGCTTTTCAAACCATCTGGAGTTGTGGGGGTGGGGTAACGACATTCACTGAATGAAGCTCTAAATCCCTCTGTTGGAGTCAACCTTTGTTCCCCCCTTTTCATAGCAAAAGTGATAGGTAGAGCAGAGGTGTAATCTCCACCTCCAACTTTAAATACCAAACACCACCTCTACAGAGGCTCTGCTGCACAGCATTGATAATCTAGTTCTATTCAGTTCTCAAAGAGGGCCATTTAACACATGGGGATGCATCAGCTATGCCCAAGTTCCTAAGGACCAATGAACAGACCATCATATACTTAGCATACTTGGACCACAGCTCTGTCTAGCTTCATAGACTGAGAAAGTTCACTATGGTCGCTATGCCTTTGTCTTCATGGGTTCACGGGGGTAAAACTTCCTTCTGTCAGAGGGAACGAGGGAGTATATTTGGTCACACTATGTATTTTGAGTTTCATTTGGCCCCACATGAAAAACAAATGTATTCATTTTGCCAGTATTGATGACCATTCTTGTGTTTCACTTTGGGCATATTTGGTTAAAACACTATATATGTATTCTTGGTCAAACCTGCATGTATGGAAAGCATGTCATTACAACTTGGTAGCATTTCTTATCAAGAGTTCAGTTGTACCTATTAGGGAATCTGCAGACACCAGTTTTGTGTTGCCAAGGGAATTCAAATCTTCACCGAAGGAATGAAAGAACTGGAAGGGTAGAAATAAAGGTAAAAGAAGAGAGAGAGACAGAGAGAGACAGAGAGAGTTGTCTCATCTTTTATCTAACTGCCAGGAAAGAAATGGGCACTTGGCGTGCCTTGAACTGAAGGTGACCTGGCAGGGCCAGCAGTAAGCAGCATTTTGTTATATAATTTACTGACCCTCACATACCTCCATCAAGGTGTCTGAGGCAGTTTTCCTCTTTCATACAAATCTCATGGTAACCTTTGCTCCCCAGTGGTTTAAATCACATTCTTAAGGGATTAAACTGTTATGACAAAAGAGGAATGTTTAGATACTGTGCTTTGCAGCTCAAAATTTGTCAGATTAGAAACTGTGTATTTTATAATCTTTAGATCAAAGAAGCTCTCCATCAAAGCTTTACGTCTACTACAATATTTTCCCAACCTTTGTTGAACCTGAATTGTTTTGGATTATCTCACATTGGGTTCACTGAGTATGCCTGGACTAATGTGGAGGGAAAAGCTTTCTTCCAAATATTTTAAACATTTCGCATGTGCAGGGCTTGAGCACTAAGCTCCAGGTATTCGTTGGCGGAGGGGTGCAGCCTGCCCAGACAGTCTTTTTAACTCTAGTTTTATATGAGATCCTTTTTGAGATTAGTATGACAGATAAAACCCTACAGGGCAGCCGTTTATCTTCCATTAAGAACACTGCTCACTTTCTTTAACCGGCTGACCAGAGTGCTCCGTAAAGAGGCCTTTTTATAGAGTTTTTACATCTCAATGGATTAGGTATCATTACCCCGTTGGAAAAAGAACAGTTCAATTTTCTCAGAAGAATGGTTTGTCAGAGCAGAGCAGTTTGTCTTTATCCATCTCTAAATCCAGCAATCATGCTTCCCAAATAGGCACAAAGCAATGATCATTCAAAGTTCAAATTGCCAATTAATTTAGAATCTGCTCCCTGAATTCCTTTATTGTTGTACTGCCATGAGTCCAGTGAGGCAAGCAGGAGGTCAAGTTGACAGTATCTATTATAAATATCTTTGCGTGTTTATGGAGAAAAATCAAGGCAAATCTTTCAACAGAAGATATTTTCAAAATCATCTCTATTGATGGATGAAACATTTTTAAGGAAAACCAAAGTTAAGATAAAGTGCTTTAAAAATCACTTTTTTGATATAATGAACAGGAAATGCAAGGATGTAGCATGTGGACAATGTAATTTGATTGCATTTATTTCTGAAAGATATCTTTCATTCACATATCATAAAGTATAATGTACATTGTCAAAGAAGTGAATGACTTATCATCATATTCAGAAAAGCAGAAGACTTTAAATAAGAATGCTGCTTTTCCTTTAGACTATCACCTTTATTGTAACGCGTTGGTGTATTTCTCAAATGAGTCAATGAGGATCAGTAAAATTCATTGTATTACTCATAGAATTATGTTCATCACATGAATC
Organism: Equus caballus; assembly: GCF_041296265.1. Lineage (NCBI taxonomy): Eukaryota > Metazoa > Chordata > Mammalia > Perissodactyla > Equidae > Equus > Equus caballus. The sequence goes on from NC_091700.1 coordinate 95,445,592, forward strand.
CTACAGGAGACATTTCTTTCTGTTTTTAGTAATAGGAAGAGTTGTGACTCTTTTTAGCAACTGCTTTGCTCATAACTTAGGAGCACGGTGACTCCTGCAGTGGTCACTTCCTCCCCTCTTTCTGGCTGCTAGAACACTTCAGTCTACGTTCGTGATCGAGCTACAACACAGAGCAGAGGGATTTATGGCCCCATTTTGCAGTCTAACTTCACTCCAGATTCTATTTTACTTTTTAACCTTTCATATTACCTTTAGATTATTTTCATTTTGTTGCTGTTAGTGCCATCAAGTGTGTTCTGACTCCTAGAGACTCTGCGTATAGCAGAGCGGAGCCCTGCCCAGTCTTTCTGCGCCATCCTCTCACCTTCCAGCGCTCCATCAGACAATGCTCTGCTGCTCTTCACAGGGTTTTCACGGGCTATTTTTTTCAGAAATGGGTGGGCAGGTCCTTCTTCCTAGTCTGTTTTAGTCTGGAAGCTCCGCTGAAGCCTGTCCACCATGGGTGACCCTGCTTGGTATCTGAAATACTGGTGGCGTAACTTTCAGCATCACAACAATACACTGTTGCCACAGAGTGACAACCGACAGATAGGTGGTGTGTTCCCTGACCTGGAAACGAACCTGGGCTGTGACAGTGAGAGTGCTGCCTCTTAACCACGAGGCCACCAGGGTTGACTTTATTTTCATTACTTTTATTAATTCACCTCATTTTGCTATATTGTACACATCCTTGTAAATTAACATGCTCTTGAGAACAAAAAACGGTAAATTTAAAAAACAGCTTATTTTTCGTGAATAATCATGTAAAGTAAAAGGCAACAGTTGAAAATATGCTGACATGAGTGGGGCATGAAGTTGTATTGGTCCAGAGTGGAGACCAGGAGTCTCTCTCATTTTAGCAGGAGCTGTACGTCAGTATGTGTCTGCCCAGAGTCCTCCAACAGCTCTGGGGACCTTGTCTTGTCCCCACACCAGCCAGTAGGGCAGCAATAAACCTTCCCATACAAAGGTCTGTACTATGACTATAACGAGTTTCATGGTATCAGAAAATATCCTCTCTGTTTTTGAGGATCCCGTGCTTTGCTGAGAGAGATGGACTAAATATACAATAGAATTTCTATCAACACAACTAATGTTTATGTCAATATATACACAACTAATTGTAGTTTTACAGAGGTATCTTTATACCGTCATGGAAAGGAGCTGCTGGGATGGTTGAGAAGAAAAGAGCAGGGGAATGCTAAGTGCAACTATGGCATCTTAACTCAGAGCTCGAGGAGAATGTGGTAAACACTCAGCAGGACACTGTCATGCCTGGGTGACAAAGCCAGATTAGTGTGTATACCTGGGTTTTCTCCAAGGTAGGACCATTAGAAGGTTAAGCTGATTCAGTTTGGGAAAAGTTTTTTTTTAAATAAAAAAAAGGAGGAGATGTTTAAAATAACAGAATAAAGGAAATCACCACTTACTAATTTGAAAATTAATGTCCATAACAACTACTATTTATTGAATAGCATGTTGTCCTTGGTACTATGCTTTCCATTTCGTGGTCACTGTTACATATAATTCTTAAGACAGTCCTGAGACATAGCCGTCAATAGTCCTAATTTATGGATGAAGCAAACACACAGACCCACTTATCTTTGGGCACTCAGCAAATAATGACAAAATCAAGAACTGAGCCCAAGTCTATCTTCTTAACCGCCCAATGACATATTCATGGGCTATTTTGTGTTGACTCCTATGAATAAACTCCACTTTTATGCTTTTTAAAAAACGTTATTGAAATTTGCCTATTCTGGATATTTCATATAAATTAATCATATAACATGTGGCCTACTGTGACTGGGTCCTTTCATTTAGCGTAATGTTTTCAAGGTTCATCCATGGAGTAGCATGTATCAGAAGTTTATCCCTTTTTATTGCCTAATAAAGTTATACGATATGGAGATAGCACATTTCACTTATTCTTCTATCAATTGATGGACATTTGGGTTGTTTCCACTTTTTGGCTATTATGAACAATGCTGCTATGAACATGCAGGTTTTGTGGGGACTCATGTCTTCATTTCTCTTGGCTAGATACCTAGGAGTGGAAGTGCTGGATACTATGGTAACTCTATGTTTAACGTTTTGATGACCTACCAATCTGTTTCCAGAATGTCTTCACCATTTGACATTCCTAAGAGCAAAGTAAGAGGGCTCCAATTTACTTTTTTTCTTTTTTTTGAGGAAGATTAGCCCTGAGCTAACATCTGCTGCCAATCCTCCTCTTTTTTGCTGAGGAAGACTGACCCTGAGCTAACATCTGTGCCCATCTTCCTCTACTTTCCATGTGGGACACCTGCGACAGCGTGGCTTGCCAAGTGGTGCGTAGGTCCGAACTCAGACCAAACTGATGAACCTGGGCCCCGAAGTGGAACATTCGAACTTAACAGCTGCGCCACTGGGCCACCCCGAGGGTTCCAGTTTATCCACATTCTTGCCATTGTCTGTCTTTTTGGTTATAGTCATTCTAGTGTGTGTGGAGTAGTATTTCGTTGTGGTTTTCTTTTGGGCCCCCAAAATAAAAAAACTGCAAGAGTGAAACTGAGCTCTGGTGACTAGCTGAGACACTTCCCCTTCTGCCCCGTCCACGAATATTCTCATCATGATCCTCAATTCTCCCTTGCTGCCCTCGGACTTCTGTGGCTGCCTCATGTCGTCTTCTGCCTTAGGAATCACTGTCAGTGGCTCAGAGCTGAGAGGGCCACATGTGCCCAGCCATGCAGGCACCTGCTCCTGGAATTTCAAGTTTGAAATCTGAAAGCGCTTTCTATTGCCCGCTGGTCAGGCAGCATAGCACTCGACCAGAGCACTCTAATTCAGTTAAATTTTTAACTAGCCCAACTTCTCATGGTTCTGTCACGAGTAAAATATCCTATGGAAAAATGTATTTTGACTTCCAAACAAGTTTCTGGGACAGAATTATTTATGTCCTGAGCAGGTCTGCATCGTATCCACTCACCTGTGTCCTCCTTATTGAAGGTTTTCATCATCTCGACCATTTTTGTACGACTGCCACACTTAGTTCTCATCATTTTCTATTTAATCTTTGGTAGAGTTAGAGTTAGTCCAATTAGGGAAGGAAGAAGATAAAATTTACAGTTATGATATTCTAATAATCAGAGATGATATCTATGCTCTGGGAATTGAAATCCCATTTACTGTGGTCTGAGAAGAATGGAAGCAGATGAAACTTGGAAGAGCCTGGAACGCCTCACCACCACGGATCCCAACCCTGGCCAGATATGTGCTCCATGTTCCACAGCTGTGTCCTGGCCTGGTAAAGTCTGCACGGCCAGCCCTCCATTGTCCCCACCCTGTGCTGCCCAGATTTCACGGAATAAGTACCAGTGGCTAAACATAAGGATTTATCATTCCTTGTTTTGGGAAAAATATTTGAAACATTGGTCCTTTTTCAGGCTTCCTCGTTCCCCCGGTGGACTTGACCTTTGAAAGGCAGAAATTGAATGTGTGCCTAATTTTCCTGTTGGTCAGTTGGACTCTTGCTGCGTATTTGTTGATCCACCCTTCAGGAGCGAACTCTGGTATACAATTATAAACGAAACTCTCAATTCTCTTCTTCATTACTTTGCTATCTGAACTCGACTCTTAGAAAAATATGTCTGGAAATAACTGATGTAAACTGACATTGACATGATTTGAGGAGGGAAAACATATAAATGGCAGCATCTGTTATTGTAACTTACTTTACCTCACTAAGAAATTTGCCTATGGAAAAATCTGTGTACGTTGGCTAATGTACATAGGCAAAAGGCCTTGAGTTCACATCTTTCAGTTGGAGTCCTGATTTTAAGGTAACTTGGCAATTGGGGGTATAATTCTTTTTTTTTTTTTTTTTTAAAGATTTTATTTTTCCTTTTTCTCCCCAAAGCCCCCCGGTACATAGTTGTATATTCTTCGTTGTGGGTCCTTCTAGTTGTGGCATGTGGGACGCTGCCTCAGCGTGGTTTGATGAGCAGTGCCATGTCCGCGCCCAGGATTCGAACCAACGAAACACTGGGCCGCCTGCAGCGGAGCGCGCGAACTCAACCACTCGGCCACGGGGCCAGCCCCTATAATTCTTTTTTGAGGAAGATTAGCCCTGAGCTAACATCTGCTGTCAATCCTCCTCTTTTTGCTGAGGAAGACTGGCCCTGAGCTAACACCCATGGCCATCTTCCTCTACTTTATATGTGGGACGCCTACCACAGCGTGCCTTGCCAAGTGGTGCCATGTCCGCACCCGGGATCCAAACCGGCAAACCCCAGGCTTCTGAAGCAGAATGTGTGAACTTAACCGCTGTGCCACCGGGCCAGTCCCTGGGGGTATAATTCCACTTAGTTTCTGTATTGTCCAAGAGGACATAGAATTTTTCATTCCAGTTAGTCATCTCTTTGAAATTTTTAGTTATCACTAGATGCCATCCTGAATAAAAATTTATAAGCAAAATAAATATGTGAATGACCTCAGTTTTATATATACATGGATATTAGATGACAGTGGTTGAATATATAGATAATTTAGGTAGTAGCAAATGAGATAATGTTTCTAGAAGAACTTTGTACACTCTAACACTCTAAACAAATGTAAGGCACTATTATCATTGCTATTTTTAAAGACGCTACTTTTATGTATATTGGATCTATTTCTGCCCCATTTCTAACCCCTTTCTCTGTAGCACATAATGTAAAAAGAAAGCATTTGAATACCTCAGTACTCAAGGTGTGGTCTGTCATCAGCATCGTCAATACCTGGGAACTTTAGAAACACAGAATCTCAGTCCAGACCCCAGGCTACACATGTTTTCTTTTCTCCCCGAAGCCCCCATACAGAGTTGTCTATCCTGGTTGTAGGTCGCTCTAGTTCTTCTATGTGGATGCTGCCACAGCATGGCCTGATGAGTGGTGCTTAGGTCCGTGCCCAGGATCCGAACCAGTGAACCCTGGATTGCTGATGCTAAACGAGCGAACTTCATTGCTTCAGTGCCAGGCAGGCCACTTGCACATGTTTTTTTTTTTGTTTTTTTTTTTAAGATTTTTTTTCCTTTTTCTCCCCAACGCCCCCCGGTACATAGTTGTGTATTCTTCGTTGTGGGTTCTTCTAGTTGTGGCATGTGGGATGCTGCCTCAGCGTGGTCTGATGAGCAGTGCCATGTCCGCGCCCAGGGTTCGAACCAACAAAACACTGGGCCGCCTGCAGAGGAGCGCGCGAACTTAACCACTCGGCCACGGGGCCAGCCCCGACTTGCACATGTTTTAACAAGGTCTCCAGGTGATTCTTACATTGGAGAAGCATGGCTTTGATGGCACAGGCTGCTAACAATACCTGAGGTGGCAGCACAGAGCAGTGGGAAATATATTAGGACTGGGATCAGATTAACATAATCACCTGATCTTCAGCTTTCCCATGTGAAAAACAGGGTCTAGTTGAGATTTCACATATAACCTGTAAAGACATCTCACTCTGTATAGATGAACGGCAGCTGGCTATTAACCAGATACCCAAATTGTCATTTTGTAAGCTCCTTATAGCGAGGAGTGAAAGCTGGAGAAAGTTGGAACTTGTCATTTATAGATGAATCAAGCATCAATGACCTTTTCCCTGATTCTCTCCTCTAGCCCCCCAGTTCTTGTTCTTACTTCTGGTCCTCCCCCTTGTTGAGGAACTAGCTCTCGCCATGTCACCACAACACTGAGACACCTTCTCTTCTTCCTCAGTGACTATCAAATGAAGCAAATACAAATTGCTCTGAATGGCCTTTATCATCACCCACACTAAGTCCTGAGATGACTTTCTCTGGTTTATTTCTCCCCTTTTCCTACACACATCCTAAACAACAGGGATAGGCCGGTGCTCCAGCTCTTCCTATCTTTGCTTCGGTCTAAATTCTCATTGCCAAATTCTCACTGTAGAGCCCATCTCACTTGGTGCCTTCTTCATCCCCAGTCTGCGTTCTCCACCACCCAGTACTGTGTCCTCCTCACTTGAATTCCCTGGGCACTGAGTAAGTCTCTTCTGGAGCTATGGCCTTTATTCTAAGTAAATGTTTATGACCCTTAATAGGCTGTAAGATCCAAGAGCATTTTTCCTCTTCTTTGCAATCCTTGCCATGCCTGGGACCGTCACCTGCCCAGAGTGACTGCCTGAAAGCAGGTTCAGTGAATTGCACGGAGCCAGAGTTTGCAGGGATGTAAATGTGGTTCCATCAGGAGAACCGGGCTTCTGGGGGTGCTCGGCCCACGGTCTTCTATGCTCAGATGGCCTCCTCATCCCACGTTGCTATCCCGCTTCTACACACTGGCACGTAAACTTTAAGAAGAGAGGAGCTCGGTCCAGTGGAACATGTTTCCTTTCCACTTCTTTGAGAGCCTGTGATGGGATAACCTTACATCTTAATTTTATAGCATTTCATGCCACATCTTACAAGTTGAGATTCAATTTGCCGCTCGGTCTTCACTTTCAAAATATCCTCTCTTGAGCAAAAATACAATGACTCACCTTCCAGAATGTATTCAGCCACATGAATAGAAGAATTTAGTCATGTAAGCATTTTCAATCAAGCTATCTCAGTAGTCTGTGAACACCAGTTACAAGAATAGGGCTACAAGAAAACCTATAGAAACCATATATCATCAAAGAAATGCATGTGTGCTTTTCAGTTCAATTTAAAAAGAAAGAACAATTTACACATCTGAACATTTCAACTGAATAACTTCTTAAACGTGAATCAAACATTAGGATTGATACTGGAGTAATTCCATTTTTTGTGATTCTTTCTCTAGTTTTACTTGTTCAGTGGAAGAATTTTTAGGTCTAATAATTTTTTGAAAATATTGGAGCATTTATGTAATGAGATAAAGCAAGTTCTTTTGCTTTGATGTTACCTACAAAAGCATGTCTTGACTTGTTTAGCCATAAAAAATACTAATGAGTTTGTAATTTGTCATACAGATGAAATCCTTTGGACACAGAGAAATGAGTTGTAAGAAACAAATATGACTTGAACCTTTTAGAATACTTTCTTCTCCTCTGCTTTAAAGAGAGTAACGTATTCATAATCACGGGAATTTAGCGACCTCTCCTCGAGGTTAGCTGGAATAAGATTTCAAAACAATGTTGGGCTCTTCATGCTTGAGTAGCACAAAGATAATTATTTGTCATAGCTGTTTCTGCCTTGGGGAATGATAGAATTAGGGAATTGTGTTTTTAAACAGATAGAGTTTATTACTTTCTACATTATTTTAGGCTAAAGTCAGTGTATAACTAAAGGGAAGTGTTTTGTTTTCTTTCTTTTTTTTTTCGGTGAAGTTAAGAGTTTTATGCACAGCAGCCACTGCTCTATTTTTTAAACTTTTCAAATTTCACAATAAGATTAACCTAGACACATCTTAATGCAAATACATCAGCGCCTAGTTAGTTTCTTTTAGGCCTCTGTGATTGACTGTCATCTGTCCTACTAAGTTTCATTGTGTATCCCCATTCTTAAAGGCACTGGGCCAGATAAGAATTGCAGAATTTGGGTTAGAACTGGATTTGTCCTGGAGAAGTTTACAAATTCTGGGAGAACTGATCATTTTCTGATTCATGCAGTTACCCCAGCTTGTCAAGGATAACTATCATATCCTTTGGGTTTTAGTTCAAAAATTTGTATTGGAAATTGGTTATTGACTCAAATTGTGATGCATAGTGTTTTGTCATCCTGTATTTTAGGAAAAGTGTTCATTGTGTGTGAATTACTTATCCTTCAGGTATTATCCCTCTGAATGTTTGTCATTAGGACCATGTAATGTACTTCTCTAACATGGTAGCACTCATTCATTTTCTTGAGATTTTCTGGGTTGGCAGCCAGCGTGTTTACTGAACAGCTCTATGGCCATCGTATATACTTAGGGTAGGCAACTACAACATCATCTAGATAATTATAATCTTGTTTTAAATGTTGACAGATGTGATATCTATGTAATGCATACATTTATATATGTTGTAAATATAGTTATACACAACTGTATTTATCTGCCTTTATATGTATTATGCCTCTTTAAAATTATAAATATTTAATGAAGCATTTAATTAGATCTCTTTGAATGAAGATATAATGTTACATTGGGAAGAGTAACAACTACATTTTGTATAAATGGTGCTTATTTTTTACATTTAGAACCTAAGAAAAAACAAAAAGGAATAAATGACCAAGGTTAATAGCATCAAAGCTAGTTTATATTTATTCTTTTATTTAAAAACAAACAAAATGTGCTTATTTGATCAAAAACCTAAATTTGCCAAAATTTAGAGTAAGTAAGATATAAAAAACCGTCGATCCCAGTTAGGTGCTAGTTTTTTGTTATTAGGTGATATAATTCTAATTTAATATCATTAGAATACATTAAATATATATGTTGAGCCCGTAGATATCTAATTCTCTGTTAACACAATTAAGGCAATATGGCATCAAACTCTCCCAGAGTGAAAACACTCTTAAGCTTAGGACTGTAGTTCACAGATCATTCGCTGCTTTAGAAGTTCTTTGTTACTCTCTTTGTTTACATCTTGGATCCAGACTTCTGTGTGAAAAGCAAAGCACTATAGCCAGCATTTCACCCAGCAGCTTCGAAATGTTCATTACCTGAGATAACTTAGGAACCATTGTAAAGTATTGTTTAGATAAGGCAGCCCCGCTATCTGCAAAATTGACCTTACCATGGAGCTAATTTGATTAAATGGCTTTAGGCTGTAGTCAATAAATAATCTTGGTGCTAAGGAAACCGTCTCACGACAGTCCTTGGATGAAGGGCTATACAAAATAAGATGTCAAAACCTTATTTTCTCTTTGCCCCTCCCACTCATACCCTCATTGTTTAATTAAGAGAGAATTCAAGTTCTCTGCATCCGTAATAAAAAATGAAAACAAAACTAACAATAATCAAAAGCTCAGGTCTTGAATTTATAAGCGTTCTCTGTTGGTTTTAGATGTTAATGCAAGTAAAACAGTCCCCTAATCAGTGGATCTCAAACTTGCCCACGCATCAGAAATGGAGGGCGAGGGGGCAGCTGTTGTTGAAACAGCTCACTGGGCCCCGCTCCCAGAATTTCTGACTCAGTAGGTCTGGGTGGGACCTGAGAATCTGCATTTCTTTTTTTTAACTGCTTTTTTTTTTTTGAAGATTTTTTGTTTTATTCCTTTTTCTCCCCAAAGCCCCCCGGTACATAGTTGCATATTCTTCATTGTGGGTCCTTCTAGTTGTGGCATGTAGGACGCTGCCTCAGCGTGGTTTGATGAGCAGTGCCATGTCCGCGCCCAGGATTCGAACCAACGAAACACTGAGCCACCTGCAGCGGAGCGCATGAACTTAACCACTCGGCCACCGGGCCAGCCCCAGAATCTGCATTTCTAACAACGTGCAGGTGATGCTAATGCTCCGGGTTCCTGGGCCACATTTGAGAACCACTGCTCCAGTTGACTGCTACTTCTGAGTTCAGTTTGGAAACAGTTTTGTACCATGTTTTAAACACAGTGGTGCTAGCCTAAAGGAAGGTTTTTCCTTTCATCATTCCAGAGGGGAATCACATAAATGCTGTTCATGTCTTTTGTTTGTTTTTGTGATGCTGTACTGGGTTGCCAGATAAAATACAGTTAAGTTTGACGTCAAGATAAACAGTAAATAGCTTTTCAATATGGCTAAATTTCCTAAATTTGGAAACGCTACACTGAGTCAGGAAAAGTTAGTTCATAGCCTATCTGTTTTATCCTGAAGGATAATCTTTTCAATTAAGCAAATTGACATTTTAATGGAAAAAATATGTACAGTCTAAGACTATATTAGTTTCCATGATTTCCAAAAGTATAAATAAAATTTGAAGTAATTTTGTATTTTAAATAATAATGCTGCAGATTTGAAATGATCACTTTTAGTTAATTATGAGACCTAATTTTACTCCTGAAATGCCTTTTAAAAATGGTTCCCCCCAAATTAAGGCAAGTGCTACAATCTTAAGTGAGCAAACTGGTTTAACTTTGCTTAAAGAGGTTTAGAACACGATACAGCTTTGTGGAATGAGAAAAATAGTGCCAACTGTGAAGACTTTGTGGATAGGTTGTGATTACAAGCCACTGCGGGACTTTGAGGAAGCCAGTGGTCTCCATTTTCTAACTTGTAAAAAGGACTGCGAGGGATCAAGGCTGCACATTTGGTAAATATTAGACTTCAGAACTCAATGTTGAATTGGGGCTCCTTGATCACAGTCGAGCTGATGGATGACAATCCAAGTTACAAAGGTGTTGCCCATGTGGATTTCAAACGATGATTGAATAGAGGACCCTGTTTCATATTGATGCATAACTTCTAACAACATTGGTTGGCATTTCAGGAGTTAACCAGCATCAAATCTATGATTTCCTAAATATATCAAAATTCTGCTGCAAAGCTCAGGTTTTCGTTTTCCCTCCCATGCAAAAGAACATTTCTTGTCGTTAAAAATTGATCGCAGTACACTTTGGCATGCACCCATGTGCTTCCTATTCACTGAAAAGAGAGCAAGTTATTATTAGAAAGCCAAATGGTGGATATCATTTGTGAGATTTCATTAATATTTTTTATGGCAATATGATTCCTTTAATCGTCTGGCACGGGAAAGATGAGAGTCCCCTTGTACTTCCACCCTTCCAGGTATAGAGTTCACAGTGTGTTACGTTCCTTTCGGCACAAAAGCTAATAATCGAGTCTAGTATCTACTGCTTTAAAATATATCTTATGACTTTGTCCTCTATAGTGCTTGAGCCTGATGTAGCTTTTATTTTTCTAGAGTGAAAATTTGAGTTGCTCCTGGGTTGAGAAATATTTTCCATGAAGGGCTATGGAAACTAAAAGAAAAATGATGTTGATGTCGGTATTTTGGTACCAGAACATGAGAAAAACGATTTGGGGAGATGATTTCTAAAAAAGAAAAAAAAATGCCAGCTTTCCAGGATTTCTTAGTAATCATACTCCAGCCTACAATTTTCAAGAAAAAAGTGCTGCAAGCTTTCTGGACTGGAAGCTGGCTCCAGCGCTGTTTTGGAACATCCCCACTGAAGGAACTTTGCCACTAGTGTTGCTGTAAATGAGACAGTGTTTGCCAAGCTGCTCAAGTAACACCTCAGCTAAACAAGTGTCCCTGTCTCTTTCAAACATTTTTGCAAGAAAACAACCCATTTATTTTTTCTGTAAAAAGAATTTTTTTTGATTGCCAATCCGCTCAATAAGGAAAGTTGTGGAGGAAAATGCCTGGTACTTAAGAAGCCAATTTCTTTCTTTCCTGTCTCCCTGAATCCACTGCAGTTTGGTTTCCTACCACCACCATCCACCTCAAAGTCATCATTGGCCTCCGTGTTGCAAATCCAGCGGCCATTTCTGAGTCTTTGTGCTACTTTTCCCTTGATAGTGTTTGATGGAGATGATATCCTGCCTCAAGATATTGCCTTTTCTTGGTTTTTCAGGATGCCACGTTGTCTGGGTTTCCTCCCAGCTTCCAAGTTGCCCCTCCCCAGGGTCCCCTACAGATTCCTCCATCTCCCTCACCTCTACAAGGCTCAAGCTTTATTCTCTTCTTCCTGTTCATGCTCTGGGTGATCTTATCCAGACCCAAGCCTTTATCATCTAGAGGTTGTTTCCCAGATTTGTATTTCTAATCCAGACTTCTCCCTCGAGACTCAAGTGTCCAGCTAGATTCTTGACACTCCCACTTGACTCTCATACTGAAATAGGTAATAGATCCAAAACCTCTTGATATTTCCTCATGTTTGACCCTATTCCAAAGTCTACTCTTTCCAGGTAATGGAGTCTATTCTTCCAGTTGCTCAAGCCAAAGGTCATCGTGTCATCCTCAACTCCCCTCTTTCTCTCTTTTCTCATTCCTTGGGCCATCCTATCTAAAATGCCGTCTTGACCCCCATCCTGGCATTTCATGTTCATTTTTACTCCTCAGCATTCAGGCGTATCTAACATATTGTGTATTTGCTTTTCATCTTATTGCCTATCTCCCTCAGTCAAATAGAGTTCTCTCAGAGTGGAGATTTTTGTCTTTTTTGCTCACTACTGTATCCCTAGACCAGGGATGGTGCCTAACGTAAAGGAGCTGCCAATAAAAGTCTGCTGAAAAAATGAATGAATGAACAATAAGTTATATTGAAGGTAGCCTTTACTAAATTTAAGTGAGATTAACACAGTTAAATAGACAAATCCCAATGAAGTAGCAAAGTTATTTCTTTTAAACTCAGACACTGGAGTGGGAGAAAGGGATTGTTAAAGTTGGGAGGGATGCGGAAAACAGTCATCACAATCAGAATGAAAGACTTCAATCAGAGAATCCTTCTAGTCAGTACTCCACCCAGGATTATTCTGTATCTGCCCAAACCAGAGAATTGTATAAAATTTCTCTCATGTTTTGTCACCATCTTTTTACAATAGGTACTTTTTCAGAGGGCATTAATAGTAGAGAAGATTAATTTTGCTGGCATTTCAAGGAGCTGTGGAACAGCAATTAGGAGGAGCAAGTGCTAAACTGACAGAAATTCATTGGTTGAAATCTACACAATTTGAAGACAGCTTCGAGATGGAAGACAGACTGAGTACCCTCCGCAATTAATACATCCACCCTTATTAAGAAATTTGGCTGAATCACAAGAGTACTGAGAACTAATAGTGGAACCAAAACAGGAGGAAAGACGTTCTTAAGGCCGAGGATTTCATTAGTGGCTGGTCATTTCTTTTTTTTTCATTGAGTTAATGATAGGTTACAATCTTGTGAAATTTCAGTTGTACGTTATTGTTTGTCATTCCTGTTGTAGGTGCACGACTTCACCCTTTGTGCCCACCCCCCACCCCCTCTTTCCCCTGGTAGCCACTAATCTGTTCTCTTTGTCCACGTTTTTAAATTCCTCATATGAGTGGAGTCATACAGAGATTATCCTTCTCTAACTGGCTTATTTCACTTAACATAATTCCCTCAAGGTCCATCCATGTTATTGCAAATGGAATGATTTTGTTCTGTTTTGCAGCTGAGTAGTATTCCATTGTATATATATACCACATCTTTATCCAATCATCTGTTGATGGACACTTAGGTTGCTTCCATGTCTTGGCTATTGTAATAATGCTGCAATGAACATTGGGGTACATAGGACTTTTGGAATTGCTGACTTCAAGCTCTTTGGATAGGTACCCAGTAGTGGAATGGCTGGATCGTATCGTAGTTCTATTTTTAATTTTTTGAGGAATCTCCATACTGTTTTCCATAGTGGCTGCACCAGTTTGCATTCCCACCAGCAGTGTATGAGGGTTCCTTTTTCTCCACAACCTCTCCAACATTTGTTACTATTAGTTTTAGATATTTTTGTCATTCTAACGGGTGTAAGGTGATATCTTAGTGTAGTTTTGATTTGCATTTCCCTGATGATCAGCGATGATGAGCATCTTTTCATGTGCCTATTGGCCATCAGTATATCTTCTTTGAAGAAATGTCTGTTCATGTCTCCAAGTGGCTGGTTATTTCTTGTGGCTTGTTTCACATTTATTTATTCTTTAGTTTATTGCTTGATATGCTTCATCATAGTGTTCCAGTATTCTCAATTTTCTTGTCATATATGATACTTAGCTCAAAGGAGTACTTAAGGTGTTACTAAAGAGGGGCTCTTGAACTGGGTATGTAGTTACCATCCTACACACATTCAGGAAAGAAGAAAAAAGCACTTTCTTACAGAACAGTAACCAAATAAGACCCGTTGGAATGGCTGCCCCATTTTCCTTCAAATAGATCACAATGGTTTAGAATGTTCAGAAAAGATACATAGAAAAATTGGGTTGGGATTGAACTACAAAAGATTTATTGCTAAATGCTAATCTTAACGTATAACTAGCCAAGTACCAGGACTTGTGACAAGAACCATATTCATACAATCTCATTTAGTGCTCACAACGACCCTGGGACGTTGTGGGAAATTGCATGCATGAGAGTAAGAAGGTAGAGATGTTCATGATGGGTTCGGCGAATAGTGATTAGCTCTAGGTAGCACTAAGAGTTGGTTTTTCAAAGTAAGTGAGATTAAGTTTGGAAAGGAAGGTGGGTTTACCACGGTAACAGGCACTGTCTGCAACTCATATTTCCCTGCTGCCCTGGCGATTATTTGAGTCTCTTTTCTACTTATATTCCCAGGGTCTCCTACATTATAAAGTTTGTTTCCTGGGTCACTGTTCTTGAGTAAGAGCACGGCAAATTGTTCCTGGGTTTTGGCAGTAGAGAAAAAGAAGCTACCAAAGCAAATAATGAGGGAGGGAGCATTGTGCCTGTGAAGGCAGGAGCTCAGTCAATGAGCCCAGATTCTTTGTCGTAATCCTCCAATCCATCAATGTAATCAAAATGATACAATCTGATCCACTGACCTGTATGCATTTGACTGTTGTATAAGATAAAAATCTTAGGACCAAGTAACTCAATTTTTGGAATAGTTTTTTGGAAGATCCATGACTTTTTTCTTATCACTAAAATAAAAAGACAGGCCTGTTTCTTCCAATATTTTTGTAAATTTACTAGTTATGAGCCATAACAGGCATAACTTACTTCTACCCACATTCCTACCTTCTTTACTCCTCTTCATCTAAGCCTATCTGGTCTCAAAGACTTCATAGGGATTACTCCCCAATCCTCCCCCCAAAAAACTTCACTTCAATCAACAAGCTCTTTGAACACTGAAAGAATTTAGCACACTAAGATTATCAGTAGTAGAGAGTCTATTCCTTAAAACAGACTTTTCTTTTGCTTCTCTCTCTTCTTTCTCCCACCACCATCCCCTGCCTTGCCATATTGCCTTGTATAGTGCTCTGCACATAGAAGGTATTTAGCATATGCTTTTTTTTTTGGTGAGGAAGACTAGCCTTGAGCTAGCATCTGTTGCCAATCCTCCTCTTTTTGCTTTAGGAAGATTGCCCCTGAGCTAACAGCTGTTCCAATCTTCCTCTGTTTTCTGTGTAGGACACTGCCATGGCTTGATGAGTGGTGTGTAGGTCCATGCCTTGGATCTGAACCCATGAACCCTGGGCCTCTGAAGGGGAGCACACAAACTTAACCACAATGCCACCAGGATGGCCTCAACATATGCATTTTGTTGAGTATTTAGTAGCATTTTTGAGATATGTTGTTGCTATTATTGCTGCCAATAAAAGGAAAAAATGCGAGGGTGTTTTATAGTAATGCTGTGGCGTCACAAAGTTCACAGATAAATTTTCCTGTTGAAATATTTTTTTTTTTAAAGATTTTATTTTTTCCTTTTTCTCCCCAAAGCCCCCCGGTACATAGTTGTGTATTCTTCGTTGTGGGTTCTTCTAGTTGTGGCATGTGGGACGCTGCCTCAGCGTGGTCTGATGAGCAGTGCCATGTCCGCGCCCAGGATTCGAACCAACGAAACACTGGGCCGCCTGCAGCGGAGCGCGCGAACTTAACCACTCGGCCACGGGGCCAGCCCCCTGTTGAAATATTTTTAAATTAATGTGTGACACTTCACTGGGTATCATTTTGAACCAGCTATAACTTCTGAAGAAAATAAATCATGGAATCAGACAGTGTTTATTAGCCAATGTGCTGTTATTTCCTAAAGCACTACTTCCACTTGTGATAAAATTGGCAGCCAGGGGAGATAAAGAGAGTATTTGAAAGTGTTTTATCCATAGGTCCTAGATAAATCGCAGAAATATGGTGCGTATTACATCAGAAATTCTGTTCTTTAATTTCACCTTGATGTTTTAGAAAATACCATTTTAAAATTAATAATTCTTTCCTCCAACTCTGTTTAATTAAAACATTTCACTGTTATGACATTGAGGGAAATCAGCATTCATTTGTTTATTCTCCTCTTTCCTTTCAACAACTAGCTCCTGATGTTTGCAAATTACAGATTTGTTTCTTATCTGTTTTCCATTCCATGCTTTATAGTAATGATGCTGCTGGTAATGCAGCCTTCTCCCCAGTCATGGGTGGCATATCTACGTTTTACGATAGCTTTCTGTTGCACTTGGGGAAAGATAATGGGGCCTGTCAAATCTCAAGAGATGGAGGGCTAATGATCCAAATATAGTTGTGAAGCAGGTCGGAGGGATGTGTCCTTCCTGCAGCCGCCGGGACTCTGTGATGGCAGGCCTCGCCACACAGCCTTCACTTTCTTCAGGTGTACTTGCTCAAGATGCAGTGACTTTTAGGTTTTGCTGTGCATGTTGGATTTGGGAGCTCAGATGGTATATGTCTCAGGAAGCAATTATAGAGAGCAAACGAGATTTGCTTGGGGGCCTGGGCTTTCTGGCAGAGTTAGTGCCCCGCTGTGTTCTCCACGTTACTCCTGTATTCCTGCCCAGAAGCCAAGATGTCAGTTCATCTCAGGCCTTGGCAGCACCTCAGACCCGTGCCTGAGAATCTTGCAAACATCCCATTTTCCAGTCAATTATTCTCCTTCTGCCTTTTTCTTCCCCGCCTCGTAGAACTGCCAGGATCAGCAAGGCAGGAAGAACAGATGCTCTCAGGTGAGTGATTTGGGGCTGGAGTGGGAGGGGGTATCTGGTAAGTTTCTGGTTAGAGTGAGAGGGGTCCTAAGTAGACCATTTTCTCTTCCAACTTTGATTACAGCTGTAACCAAAGTTAGACAACAAATCACCCTTAAAAAATGTAAATTCAGGACATAAAAGATGTATAAACAAAATGTATCCATTTTCACTGAGAAAATATACGATGCTGTGATGTCTATCCCACATTTCTAAAAGAAGATGTGACCTTTGCACTTCCAGAGAGAACTGGCGGATGACTTCCCTGGACACTGTTGTCACGTGGTCTCCTTTCCCCCTGCATCACTAGCCTTCTACATAGGATTTACTCTCACAAAACCTTCAGTCTTTGGAAATGTGCAGACTCCTTTCTGGATTTCATTTCAAGTTCAGAGCTCTTATTTTTTTGGACTGTTACTATAAATATTGTTTGTTGCGTCATTTGCAAGAAACAAGCTACTGAGTAAGGTGATCTCCTCCTGTTGGGTCTTCTGGACCTACAGGTGAGACGAATTTCCTGGCTGCCTGTCTCTGTGGGCTGTGTCGGGGCTGGCAGTGCTCTGGCAGTACAGTGGACGCCCCAGCAAACATCTCCCTGCACTGGACGGAGAGTTCTCCTTTCCTACATTATTCACAGCTTGCTGCAACGAGCACTTCCACTGTCTCTTAACCTTATCCAAATGTAACCCTATAGTCACACTTACACATCATGTGGACGAAGCGTACTGTGTCACAAGAAGTTGCCATCTGGGGAAGTTGTTATCGTTGTTGGGATTGAGCTTAAGCTAAAATGGCTTAGGAGGAAAATTGGTGAACAGCAACATTTCTCTACTTTCTTTTGCATAACAGCTGGGAGAAATCAGCTCATTCTACAAGCCCTGGCTGCTGCTGGCCAGCTGGCAGGGAGCGCCGCTGAGCAAGAGCGCCAGATACTTAACAGCTGTATTACTGCTTATCCATCTGGAGCACACACCATATGCCAAACCCCAAAGTAGGCGGGGAGGGGATCCCCTTAAAAGAGATTTTCAAAGCCACAGAGAAAAAGTATTTTCTCCTGTAGTGTACATGCTTTGATCTCTTACTCTCATTTTCCTTTTCCTTCCTCTCCCCACATCCTTTAGAATTGATGCAAAGTAGTAATGGACCAGTTTACTTGCTCAGCTTCAGGAAATCACTTTTCAGGTAACTTGTAAAGAAACCTTACCCTTGTATGCATTTCTTTTTTTTAAAGAATCTTGTAATCATTTAATTTGGAAAAACCTCTCATGATGTTTAAAAATCATTATTTATGCCTTAACGTTTCATCATAACGCCACACTTTGAACTGACTTTGAAGAGCACAGAGTCAGAACCTTAAAGAACTATTCCAAGATTTTCTTCTTCTTTGTAATTTTAGAAGCTCACAACTTTGAAAAGCACAGAGTCAGAACCTTTAGGAACTATTCCAAAATTTTCTTCTTCTTCGTAATTTTAAAAGCTCACAATGGACGGTTAAGGAACACCATCTTCCAACAAGACTCTCTAGTCCTGTTCTTTCCTTTCCAAGGTCATGGAAGATCATGAGAATTGAACTTGTGGGAGAGTCTGACCAGATATTCCATTTTATAAAAGGAGATGCCCATTTAAGAAAATGTAAATTCTACAGTGAGCACTCTTTAGTGTAGTCAGTCACTTACAGAAATTGTTTCCTGTTGAAAACGGGAAGAAAATATTTTCCCACTCTTTTATGACCATCTCAAAATACAGATGGCAAGGGGCCCGTGGACACAAGAAAGTGGAAGGACTCCCAGTGTTTACTCAGGGATGGCAGAGCCACCCTCCGGCTCAGACCCAGCTGCCTTTGGAGCTGGTGGTGAGTCTTTTGTGAAGATATTTGCCCGTCTGTTAATGTTTCTTAGTGCAGCTCTTGCTGCAGTCCTGGTGGAGGTGATGGAAAGAGATAAATCTTCATCATATTTTTTCCTCCTTTATCTAATTTTTGCTTTGATTTCCTCCTTACTATTAAGAGCAATATTTCCTATTTACATACTACTTTACTGTTTAAAAAGTGGCTATTCATAAAATATTTTGTTTAAAGAGACGAGTGCAGAAAACTGTGATCTCCTTTGGAAAGTGACACATGCTGGATGAAACTGACCAGGTCGGCACTATTTGGAGCCATATTTTTGTATTATCCTCAATATAAGCCAAGGAGCCACAGCGCTTAGTCCTTGCATGGAGTGGCATTCAAAAGAGGAGTCCAGCTGCCAAGCAGCAAATGAGAAGGAATTCTAACTTTTACTTTCACTTTTCAAAGAATATTGAAGGGACTCCATTGTCTAATTTTCAACAACACTTCTCAAGAAGTCTTTTGCCAGTTTCCAATTGTTTACTCATGCTTTAGATTCTGAATCACAAATAATCTCGGTTGGCAGAATCTTTTGCTGACATCATAGGTGTAATATGTGTGTGTGTGTCTATACTTAACATGTTGCTTAACGATGGGGATACGTTCTGTGAAATGCATTGTTAGGCAATTTTGTCATTGCACAAATGTTGTAGCGTGTGCTTGCACTAACCTAGGTGGTAGGGCCTGCTGTACACCTAGGCTATATGGTACTAATTTTATGGGACCACTGTTGTATATGAGATCCATCATTGACTAAAACATCATTATGTGGTGCATGACTGTATACATACATTAGTACACATATATATAATAGACATGCAGATACATTACTCATGTATTTGTGTATACACACATGTGTACATATCCACGACATGCACACATGTATAACACACTTGAATATATAATAATACATGCATATACACACACAGGCAAACATATGCATATATGTCCTTCAGTTTAAGCATAGATATGCATATAAGAAAGACTGGAAATAATCTTAGCAATACACACTTATTATTTATCTAATGATGGTGGAATTATAGACAATTTATTTAGTTTCTGTTTCCATTTATTTTCCAAAAAGTCTACAATGGATATGCTAAAAATATGCCCCAAATAGCATTATTGTATGTGGCTGCAATCTTTGCCCTAATCACAAGTTGCCAGAGTTTGGGGAATCCAGAGGAATACGTCAATATGGTCAATAGCATCAAGAGAGTGCCAAATGCAGGAGCTGTCCCCAACTATATCTCTAGAAGACGTTTATGGGATCTACAGAGAGGCAACAGTGACAGTCTGTGCAACAAGACTGTGTTGGTCTGCTGTGGATGCCATAACAAAATACCATAGACTGGATGGCTTAAACAACCGAAATTGATTTTCTCACAGTTCTGGAGACTGAAAGCATGAGATTAAGGAGCCAATACAGTCAGGTTCCAGTGAGAGCTTTGTTCCTGGCTTATAGATGGCTGCCTTCTTGCTGTGTCCTCAAAACAGTGGAGACAGAGAGAGAGAGAGAGAGCGAGTTCTGGCATCTCTTCTTATAAGGGTACTGATCCCATCATGAGGGATCCAC
The DNA here is from genome assembly GCF_041296265.1 of Equus caballus. NCBI lineage: Eukaryota > Metazoa > Chordata > Mammalia > Perissodactyla > Equidae > Equus > Equus caballus. The sequence goes on from NC_091700.1 coordinate 95,465,660, forward strand.
TCTCAAGGCCTCATCCAACCTTAATTGCCTCCCTAAGATCTCATCTCCAAATACCATCATTTTGGGGGTTAGGGCTTCAATGTATGAATTTGGGGGATACAAGCATGCTGGCGGTAACAGGCCATCCACAGTTCCACTCCAGTAAGTGCTCCAGCCTTAAGAAGTAGCTCAGTGGGAGGTTTTCGGGGACACAGCTTTGTCCAGTTCCCTAACACCAAGGTGGCTGCTTTGTAATGGTCACACGATCGATGTAGAGGTCGTACAAATGCCCTTTTAGAATACCCAGAGGTAAAGGTAATATTATTCTAGAAATGGGAAAAAAAAAAAACCTTCAACCTAACATGCTATTTGCAATTCAGTGCAGATGATAGAAAAAAGAGGCATACACAGAAATTAAAAGAAAGACAAATTCAAAACAGATGTCAGGAAATACTTTGCTCCCTAGGGGAGGAAAAAAAATAGATGAGAAGAATATTTAAACAAGGCAGTTTACTGAGCTAAGAACCTGGGATCATCATTTAAAAATAGAGACTGGGTACTGGGCTGCGGTTGAGGTAGGTAGATGCTAAATTTAGAGTGAGAAGCAGGACCTTCCGTGGATGAAAAGGAACCCCTGCGAGTTAGTCCTGGTGATGACGCCACACTGCCCGTGGCTTGGTCTCTCCCCCGGTGTTTGAAAGGTATACTCAGGTTGTGTTTATGACACAGGAAATACATGTTTAGCAGGAAATAAATCTGTCCCTACAGACATAGATGCTTGTGCATTTCATTAGGTTGAGAGCCATTCATGCCCCTTTTCACCTTTGTTTCCACTTTTGATTCCATCATATTGATGGAGTTTTCCAGACGAAGCTTTCGTAGCTGGTTTTCTGAATGACTCCAGGTCAGGTTTATAGACCAAAATTTCCTGAGTGATTATCGGTGGGTAAAGTTCTCCTTCAGCCGAGTGTGTGCAACACTTTCTCTCATTTCAAGGGTGAGAGTAGAGTGGGTTGAGAGGCTGAGGGGAAATTTGGACCAAAAACTTAACAGTTTATTTTAGAAATGTCAGTCCAAGAAGACCAAACATTTGAAAGCTTTTCAGGTACATCATGATAGGTTCCTTTATCTCAGCATCAAGTCACTCCTCAAAATGGCTCAAGAAATTAGGTTGCCTAGAAATGATGTAGAAATAGAGTAAAACTTTAGAAATGGAAGGTTTTGGTAAATTCTGCATGAAATTGAAAAAATAAAACAAATCAAAATGTAGTCTCTCATTTCAAAATGTTCACAGTACAGTGGAAAGTCAATGAAGTATTTGCCGTGTAGAATGGTAGGTCTTGACAAAATTTCATACAACACGCTGCCTTATTCACTGACATGCTCCCAATGTCCAGCAGAAAACGTGGCATGTGGTAAGTGCTCTGTAACTCCTGTTGAAGGGATCAATATTCCACACTTGTAAACTTTGTTCAGATTATCTCTTCTTTTCCTTTGTTTTTCATGCAGCACACTATTGTTTGACACATCTAGCATCAGTTTGAACACCTCTTCTGGAAGCATTCCAGAACAGATTCCCTGATCCACAGCTCCTACCCCACGAAAAGTTTGTTGCTCCCTCTTCTGAGTTGTCATAATATGCTGTTGAACATGCGGTTATTAGAGCAATTATAATATTCTACTGTGATGATGTGTCTATTTGTCTTGTTCGCTCAAAACAAGCTCCTACTCGAGATCAGGAGAATGTGTTATTGCACTGCTTATCTTTGAACCTTAGCACGTTTCTTAGCATAGAGTTAATAGCCAATAAAAGTTTATTGAACTGAAATCATCTGGGAAATTGTCTTAGTTTGGATTCACTCAAAAAGAGAACCTGAGATAAGGTCTTGGGTGCAAGCGGTCTATTTGGAAGATGTTTCCAGGAGTGAGGGCATGGGAAAATGAGACAGGAAAGGAAAAAAACCAATAAAAGGTGCCTCATTGAAATGGTTATAGCTGTGAACAACTGGGGCCCAAGCCCTCTTGGGACCCTCTGAGAAATGACATCGAGTGTGGCACAGAACTCTCCTCTGAAGGAAGAGCAATTGAGGCATTTGTCTACCCATCCCTCTACCCACTGGTAATGCTTGTCCGGAGGATGACACCCCACCACTTCTTGGATGCCCAGACTGGGCGAGCTCTCACAGCTTTGGCGAAAGCCCAGAGACAGAAAGTGAGAGTCACACAGGGCCTCTTGGAGTGGGAAGCTGTCGGCCAGCAGGGATCTGTCCTCCAGCTGCAGTTGAACCCAGAGGTGGGCAGAGGAGGTGTGGTGTGGGGTATGATACTGTCTCCTCAATCCTGAGTAAGTGCTTGCTGAATGGACTGAAGACTGGCCGAGGAATGAACGAGAGACCTGGAGAACGTTGCGAATGGATGGACGAATCATGTCCAGCTAACATCCTGTGATGAACGAAGAAGGATAAATTCCCTATATGTATCTAGAGCTCTCTCTTCCTTCTACCGAGGCTGACAGTAACCTCTTTAGAGTGTCGTAGCTTAAGAAAATGCAGACTTATTAGCAGATTTACAACTGCACACGCATGCATTATAGAGATAGGAGGGAACAACAAGACATCTTTCCTACTGCCTCAAAGAGTAAAAAAGGGCATGCGTGCATGTTTTTACATTTTCATGGGCTTTTATTAGCTCCCATATTCATAACCATCAGACCTCTAGCACCATGTGGTCAGTTGTGGAAGCAATATAAACAATCTGTGTCATAATTTGTCTAGTATCTTTGAAAACCCTTAGATATCTATTTACTAATCCTAATTGTATCCTAAGACCAGAGAGTTCACTTTACAGGTAGGAAGCATCTGATAAAGAAAAGCAAAGAGTCACAATTAGTGATGATGAGAGAACAAATTTCCTGACTTTAACTTCAACACCATCTACTAAATTCAGCAACAGTACTGAGTCAAGCAAGCAAATCTTTTCATAGAAGGCAAAATGAAAGAACTTGCTGAAAAGGACTAATGAAAATTATCACAATAATGGAACCATCTAAAAGGTTGATGGAGTCACTTTGTAGCATATGTAGAATATTTTTGCCCTGAAACTATGTTTGACTTTGGAGTGAGAGGCAACTTGATATTTCACTTGGTAGAGAATTAAGCTGATTTAGAATTCAAAGGTTGGGATTACCCAAAAGAGCATGGATGATATTTAAACAAAAGAGAGGATTTTCGGGATGGGAAAGTTGTCTAATTGGAGATATAATGCCATGTTTGAAAAATAAAAGAGTTGTGTGTTTTCCGCAAGAAATACTAAGACATGAAGATGGCATGTTTAGCCATCTTCAGGTTGAATCAGAAACAAATAAAAGATTACATTTTTGAGTGAGGACGCATCACAGTATGTGTGGTACATGGAAGTACACCACACAACAGGGACCCATTCATGCTGCGGCATTGAGTGACTTTGGGCTCAAACCTAATACTCGAGAAATAAGTGAATGAGAACACTGTTTACCACTAAGTTGACTCAAGAAATAAGAAATGCAAGTGCTAGGAGGTAATTCTGGAAATTTCTCTTTGAGAGCATCTTCACAAGTTCACTGAATGTGAACAGCTTTATTCTGTCTAATCAGACTCTCAGCAGCGACCTTCTCATGGATAAACCCAAGCTGTACAAATAGTGATGTACTAGGTAACAAAGATTAAAGCTATTTAGAAAAGATAAATTCTGTAGTATTAGAGCAGAATAGTCAATAATTTATTTGGTCTGAAACACATTCTGCATATCTTCAGAAGCCAAATAAGATAAACTGGGGGTGGGGGGAGGGGAAGCTTGCTATTTATCCTGTTCTTAAGAGAATAAGATCATGAGAAGATATTTGTACAAGAGTATTGAGTTATTCATATGCATACAAAGTCTAAATACAAAGTGGAGTTGTGGTTCATTCTCCACTGAAGGCAAGGAAGACACGTCCCCCCCACCCTTCCCGTCTTGGTCTTAAATAGGTCAGAGAGAAAAAATGAATTATCATTTTAAGGAATCACAGACTGTCAGGATCAGAAGGAGCATCAATATTCAAGTTTAATTGCTCGTATGAAACTGAAGGCTTTTCTATAATATCCCTATCAATGGTCTTTAGGTATGTGCTTGAGTTTCAGCTTTATTGAGGCATCTTAAACCTCCAACGCTGGTTTATTCTGTATTGAATAAATGATTTCTCTGATACTTTACAATTCTTTGAGTATTTCCCAGTACATACCTAGATATTCTTAAAATGTAGTCTCAGGACATTCTAAAAATGATCTTGAAATGAGAATTAAAGCATTAAAGTATTAAATTAAAGTATTAAAGTAATAAATTATGCAACTCGATGCAGCTGAAGATCAAATTGGCTTTGGTCTGGCACTCAGTCACATCACACCACACTGTGGATTTACAAAAAGCTTAATCTACCTATGACGCACAAGACTCCTTATGCCTACTACCACCAGGGTGTGGATTCTCAATTGTCTCGTTGTAGAAGTTTTGAAAATCGAACACTGTCTAACAATTTTGAATCCAGTGGGTAATTTTATCAGGTTCTAGGGAGAATCGGGGGCCTGTATATACCTCTTTCTGACTTCACTGGCCCGGCACACCAAGATTATATGGATGGAATACGCTGTGAGCCTGCCTCCTGTCCCTGCTGTGGTGGCCTTTATGACAAGCTACTGTGCCTGCATATCGCTGGAGCAGTGGTTTTCATCTGGGGGCAATTCTGCCCCCCAGGAGACATTTGGCAATGTCTGAAGACATTTTTGGTTGCCACAGCTGGGAGGGGCTGTAACTGACATTTAGAGGACAGAGGCCAGGGATGCTGCTAATATCCTACAATGCACAGGACAATCCCACGACAAAGAATTATCCAGCCCCCGATGTCAGTAGTGTTGAGTTTAGAACCCTGATGGTATCACTGTTATTACCAACAATGTCAATTAAGTGTTCTCCTGTGGACATTGCTGCACATGAAGAGTCGGGTTTAGTTCTTGTCCTCAAGGTATTTGTGCTCTAAAACAACCAATTCCAGCTGGGGGAGTGTAGGAGGAATTGAGGAAAAACACAGTAGAAAATACAAACATGTTTGTCACTGTATTTCACAGACACATTTAAAAAGAAGAGCTGTGGCCATTTCTTCTGAGAGATTAGGTGCCAGAAGTTCTTGACTCAGATTCCCTGTGAAACCTACACAAGTAAAGAACCCAAATGTGAATCTTGAGCGCTGGGTTCTGCCATGTGGACTGTAGGTATTATAACCGATATGATTCAAGTTGCTCCAAGCTGTAACCCTTTGAGTCAGCTAACATTAATTGCAATTCCAGAGAGAGAAGGCTTTCTGTAAGACTCCATCACATCTTTCTTTCTTTTTTTTATGTAAATTTACCAACACAACCTCAAATTTCAGATTGTAAGACTCTTCTCTTGGCCTCAATGTGACTTACACCTTAGGTAGTCCTTAGTAAAATTAATTATTCCATGCAGTAATAGATTATTTTGATGGATTTGTAAAGTAACTTGATATACTTTCTTTTCCAAGTGATACTCATTTTTATTGCAGTATTTGTTCCCTCAAATTTAAAATTTTGAGATAAACTCTCAGATACATTTGTCAGTCTCTGACCTGAGCTCTTCTAAGAGCTCTTCCTCCTGCAGGTCTCCATGACAACTCAGATCACTATTTTCATTGTCAGCGTTCCCTATGTTTTATTAGAGCAAGTGGGTGACATGAGTTGAGGCCTGGGACATTGCACTGCTCATCCTGCACCCTCCAATTTGTCTAGCTTACTGCCTCTTATAGGGTAGTCTGCCTGGTAAATGTTAGTTAAGTTAAAACTGCTAACACATAGTGTTTATAGGTTCTTGTCCATAAAAGAAATATTGAGCCCGGGCAGGAAGCGCAGGAAGTTCCTTTAGTCAGAGCAATCATTTGCCCATTCGTGAAATCACAATCCCTAACATTTACTGAGCAGGTGCTGTGTGCTAGGTGCTATTCCAAGTGCTTTGTAGGTAAGAGTTCACTCAGTTCTCATGACAACCAAGGAAATAATTGTCATCATTATCCCCAGTTTAGAATTCAGGGGCAGAGAGATTAAATAACTTGCCCATCTGCTAAGGGATGGGCACTAAGAACGCAAATTAAACAATACAATCTTTGGTCCTGTCATCAAGGTGTTTGCAGCCTACAAATAAGCAAGTAGCAAACACAGGGCACTGTGATAATAAACATCAGTACATGTTGTAAAGGATGCTATAGAGAGGCATAACTGACTCAGAATTTGGAGTTCATCAACTCAGTAAATCTGAGGCCTGAGGATAAGGAAGAGCTCAGGAGGAGGGGCGGTACATCAGAGAGAATGACCTGGCAGGTCTCAAGTACATAAACAGGTCAGCATGACTGCACCACACAACATGAGGGGAGAGTGATGGGGAAGGAGGTTGGGGAGGTGGCAGGAGATAGACTTTACCGGCCTCATTAGATGTGTCAAGTAGTTAGCATTTTACTCTAAGAGCAACGCGGAGCCATTGTAAGGTGGTGTTTTTGTTTTCATTCTTGTTTTTTCTATTTTAAGGTTTTGCGGATTTTTAAAAATATTTATTTTCTGAGGTAACATTGGCTTATAACATATAAATTTCAGGTGTACATCGTAATATATTTCAAATTCTGTGTAGATTACATCATGTTCACCACCCAAAGACTAATTACAATCCATCACCACACACATGTGCCTAATCACTCCTTTCACCCTCCTCCCTCCCCCCTTCCCCTCTGGTAAGCACCAATCCAATCTCTGTTGCCATGTGTTTGTTTGTCATTGTTTTTATCTTCTACTTATGAATGAGATCATATGGTGTTTGACTTTCTCCCTCTGACTAATTTCACTTAGCATAGCACCCTCAAGGTCCATTCATGTTTTCACAAATGGCTGGATTTCATCATTTCTTGTAGCTGAGCAGTATTCCATTGTGTATATATACCACATCTTCCTTATCCATTCATCTCTTGATGGGCACCTAGGTTGCTTCTAAGTCTTGGCTATTGTGAATAATGCTGAGATGAACATAAGGGTGCATGTATCTTTACGCATTTGTGTTTTCAAGTTCTTTGGATAAATACCCAGCAGTGGAATAGCTGGATTATAGGTAGATCTATTCTTAATATTCTGAGGAATCTCCATACTGTTTTCCATAGTGACTGCACTGGGTTGCACTCCCACCAGCAGTGTGTGAGGGTTCCCTTCTCTCCACATCCTCTCCAACACTTATTGTTTCCCGTCTTGTTAGTTACAGCCATTCTGAGCGAGGTGATATCTCATTTTAGTTTTGATTTGCATTTCCCTGATAGTTAATGATGTTGAACATCTTTTCATGTGCCTATTGGCCATCTGTATATATTTGCTGTAGAAATCTCCATTCAGATCTTTTACCCATTTTTTAGTTGAGTTGTTAGCTTTTTTGTTGTTGAAATGTATGAGTTCTTTGTATATTTTGCATATTAACGCCTTATATGATATATGTTTTGCAGATATCTTCTCCCAATTGTTAGGTTGTCTTTTCGTTTTGTTGATCGTTTCCTTTGCTATGCAGAAGAGTTTTAGTTTGATGTAGTTCCATTTGTTTACTTTTTTTATTGTGTCCCTTGCCTGGTCAGACATGGTATTTGAAAATATGCTGCTAAGACCAATGTTGAAGAGTGTGTGCCTATGTTTTCTTCTCGAAGTTTAATGGTTTCAGATCTTACATTCAAGTCTTTAATCCATTTTGAGTTTATTTTTGTGTATGGTGTAAGATAATTGTCTATTGTCATTCTTTTGCATGTGGTTGGCCAGTTTTCCCAATAGCATTTATTGAAGAGACTTTCCTTTCCACATTGTATGTTCTTGGCTCCCTTGTCAAAAATTAGTTGTCCATATATGTCTGCGTTTATTTCTGGGCTCTTGATTCTGTTCCATTGATCTGTGTGCCTGTTTTCAGTATCATGCTGTTTTGATACTATGGCTTTGTGATATATTTTGAAATCAGGGAGTGTGATACCTCTAGCTTTGTTCTTTTTTCTCAGGATTCTTTTGGCTATTCAGTGTCTTTTGTTGTTCCATATAAATTTTAGGATTCTTTGTTCTATTTCTGTGAAAAATGTTGTTGGAACTTTGATAGGGATTGCGTTGAATCTGTAGATTGCTTTAGGAAGTATGGACATTTTAACTATGTTAATTCCTCCAATCCAAGAGCACGGAATATCTTTCTATTTCTTTGTGTCTTCTTCAATTTCTTTCAACAATGTTTTATAGTTTTCTGTGTACAGGTCTTTCACCTCTTTGGTTAAGTTTATGCCTAGGTATTTTATTCTTTTTGTTGCAGTTGTACACGGGAGTGTGTTCTTAATTTCTCTTTCTGCTACTTCATTGTTAGTGTATAGAAATGCAACTGATTTTTGTATGTTGATTTTGTATCCTGTCACTTGACTGTATTCATTTACTATTTCTGAAAGATTTTTAGTGGATTCTTTAAGGTTTTCTATATACAAAATGATGTCATCTACAAAGAGTGACAGTTTCACTTCTTCCTTTCAATTTGGATCCCTTTTATTTCTTTTTCTTGCCTGATTGTTCTGGCTAGGACTTCCAATACTATGTTAAATAAAAGTGGTAAAAGTGGGCATCCTTGTCTGGTCCTTGTTCTTAGAGGGATAGCTTTCAGTTTTTCTCCATTGAGAATGATATTAGCTGTGGGTTTGTCATACATGGCCTTTATTAAGTTGAGGTATTTTCCTTCTATACCCATTTTATTTAGAGTTTTTATCATAAATGGATGCTGTATCTTGTCAAAAGCTTTCTCTGTATCTATTGAGATGATCATGTGATTTTTTTATTCTTTGTTTTGTTAATGTGGTGCATCATGTTGATTGATTTGTGGATGTTGAACCATCCCTGGAATAAAATCCACTTGATCATGGTGTATGATCTTTTTAATGTATTGTTGTCTTTGATTTGCTAGTATTTTGTTGAGGATTTTTACATTGATGTTCATCAGTGATATTGGCCTGTAATTTTCTTTTTTTGTGTGTTCCTTGTCTGGTTTTGGTATCCTTTATAAGGTTTTAAGCAGAAGAATGACGTGATCAGATTTACATTGAAGAAGGATCACACTGAAATATGGAGAATGTATCAGAAGCCAGCAATGCTAGGACCAGAGAGAACAATTTGGAACAGTTGTAGCAGTACCAGTGAGAGGTAACAGTGAGCATTAGGGCAGTAACAGTGGACATGAGAGAAAATACAAGCTCAAAAGAGATTTAGCTGGCATGATTGATGGGAATTTGATTAGATGTGGAAAGCAGGGAAGTGAAGGAAGCAAAAGAATTCTTGCTTGAGCATCTTGGTAGATGGTGGTGACTGTCACCAAATTTTGGGATCAAGAGAAAGCAGAGTTGGTGGGAAGGGGATGGGCTTATTTAGGAACATTGGAGTTAGACTTACTGGGAAATACTCAAGTTGCAAGCTCCACTAGTTAAAGGGATATGTTCCTCTAAATCTCAGGATAAAGCTCTTGGCAAAGGATATACATTTATAAATCAGAATCCATCATTGGTAATTAAAGCTGGGGTGATGGTGGAGTAGAAAGTTGTATAGTATTAAAAGAGTGGAGGAGCTGGGACAGGTAGAAAAAGAGGGCTTATGAATAGACTGAGAAAGAGGAATCAGAGAGTTAGGAAGAAAATCAGGTGTATTGTGTTCCTTAGAAAGCCCAAGCAACTGAGAAATGTCCACTGGATATATAATTTATTATATGACAAGAGCTATTTCAGCAGAATGACAGGGATTCAGTAGAATGACAGGGATTCAGTAGAATGACGAAGTCAGATTGTAGGGAGAAAAGAGATAGTGAATGTAAACACTATTTCAGGGAATTTAGAAGTGAAGTGGTAAGAAGAACCAGTGAGGGGAGAGCGGTTTTAATGGTGGAAGAGACAAGTATGGTGAACCATTGATGGGAAATGGTTGGTGGAGTTGCAGATGCTGAATGATCAATAAAGGTGCCTGAAAAGAAAGGAAAGGATGGAATCCAGATCACAGGTGGAGGGATAAGGAGTGAGCCTTGGTTCCAAGGATGACTTCACTTCTATTGTAACAGAAGTGAAAAATTAAAAATGGGTTCAGATGCCAGTAAGTTTAGGCTTGGTCCTTGGATGTTGAAACAGTCCATCTCTTCCTTCGTATTTTCATTTTCTGTCTGGGAAATGGTAAAGTTATCTGCTGAGAGTCCAAAACTAATTATAGTGGAAGATACATTCAAGTAGTGGGAAACAATTTAAGAGATAGTATTTGGCCTTGAAAAAGCCTTCTATTTCTATTCAAATTTAGGAAACAGCCAGAAGAGCATTTGATAAGTGCAAACAAGACCATATTTTAAAGAATCAGCAACATGATAATCATAACCTAGACTAGCGTGAGATGATGAGGATGCAGAGATGTGAGTGAATTCAAGAGACATTTAGGAGGTAGAATCCATAGTACCTGGTGACTGATTGGAAAGGGTGCAGTGAAAATAGGGGGTGTTGAAGTTGATTCCTCTGGGTCCGAATTGAGGGATTGCATCAATGGAAGTGCCGTTCACTAGGTTTTGAGGACAGGATCAAGAGTTCAGATATGGACATATCCAGCTTATAAGTAAAAAGTTCCAATTATATAGTTGCGTCTAGAGCTCAAAAGAGAGATCTCGGTGGAAAGTAGCTCAGGGAGTTTGTATGAGAATTCACGGGATTTAACCAGAACATCCCTTTAAAATACACGAATTGAGTAAGTGAAGCCAGCATAGGAGACAGACAGAGATAGGTGGAAATCCGGGAAGGGTAGAAATGCGGAGACACGGAGAACAGGCTGCCTCCTGCAAGGGGCCGAGTCATCCGTGTAGTGTGTGACAGAGTGGTCAACAAGACCGTGAACTGGTGCATGTCCACAAAGCTTGCATGGATATATGCAATCACAGGTAGGAATAAAATAATAAACTCAACAGCAGCGTCTGAGCCATGAATAGACTGAACTTTGAGCACTGCAAAGGAAGACTGAGGCACTGTGCAGGGAGCATGGAGCATCAAAGCCAGGAGTCAACCAGCCTCTCCTCTGTCATTGTGAGACACGTAATGGACAATGAGACCAGAATGTCAGCAGCAAAGGAAAACAGGTCCCAACCATGCCAGTGACATTATCTTGACTATGATCTATATCAGAGGGGTGCAAATCTCCATGTAGCTAATGATTATGCTTCAGATTCTGTATCCTGCATGAGACCCCATCATCATTTTGTGATATTTGTCATTTAGTATACTTCTTGTTAAAGAAGGTATAAAAAATTGTTAATCTTCAGGTGCTACAAAACCTGGATCAGCCCCTGATCTTTACCATTACTCACATGAAAAAAGATTGATGGACTTAGTTTATATTTAAGGAAACTGTTAAGCATGCCTTTATTATACATAATATGGTATAAATGTATTTATATCCAATGAATTGTTTTCTAATCTTTTAAAAAATATCCAATCAAGAAAAGCAGCATATGTTTTAGACATTAAGAAGTACCAGATAAATCCCACTGTCATATAATGTCACTCTCATGGTGTCAAGATCGTGCAAGCGCAGTAACACCATTCTTTCAACTTATCACAAGAGGAATGTGTATGTTTCCCACTGTTGCTCTCATTTAGCTTAACACAAGCAATATGTTTGGATTGTGACTAGTTTAAAATGTAAACTTCTAAAACTAAAGCTGCCCAGGTTGGCAGCAAAATATTGGAGGATAAAGACATGAGCTACTTTTTTTAAGAATGCGCTTGGAAGTTAATCCTTAGAGCTGTACATTCACAGATTAGAATGCGTGGTGAAGATAGAGACTGAATGGCAAGTTTTGTTTGATGGAAACAAATTAATTCATATTCCAAATAGCAATGCAGAATGTGAAGAACGTTCATTTTATGCTTTATTTCAGGAGACTACTCTAAAAACTGGTAAACTAACAACTTGTTGTTTGACATTTGCAGGAAGGATGCTGGATGAAACAGCTTTTGTTGGCCTTCTTGCCTTCAATATGAGGCCTTATTTGGGCATACTCCTCTGCACTATATGAGCAGATGCACCAGCAAGAGTAAATAAAACTCGCTCCTCCCAGAATCTGGGTCTGGAGGCTCTAAGGTCAGGATGCAGCCCTTCTAACCTCCACACACAGCACAGCAAGCATGGAGACAGTGGAGAGGGTCTTCAGATAAGATGTGTGGGAGTGGGCTGGTGGCAGCAACCTGGAGTGTGAGCAGGTACAGATAGTACCTGAGTCAACTTGGGCTGCCATAACAAAACATCATCGACTGGCAGCTTAAACAACAGATGTTTATTTCTTACAGTTCTGGAAGCTGGGAGTCTAAGATTGGGGTACCAGTACAGTTGGGTTCTAGTGAGGATCCTCTTACAGGCTTGTAGATGGCTGGCTTCTTACCGTGTTTTCATGGAGTGGAGAAAGAGCTCTGGTCTTCTTCCTCTTCCTATAAGGGCACCACTTCCCTCACGGGGGCTCCGCCCACATGACCTCATCTAAACCCAGTCACCTCCCAAAGACCCCGCCTCCCAATACCATCACATTGTGGGTTAGGACTTCAGCGTATGGATTTATGGGAACACAACATTCATTTCATAACAAGAAGCCAGACCAAAGTCAAGAAACAAAGTACTACTGAACTTCGGTCTGTCTGCTCATCGCAGTATCACTCCATTCTTATTTGAAAACAATTCTGTTGTTTCATTCCCATTTTTTTCCTCTCTAGTTTTCTTTTCTTTTTCTTTCCCTCTTCCTCCCTCCCTCTCTTCCTTCCTTTTTTTTTTTTTTGTGAAACAATTTTGCAAAGTTAAGCTGCTCCTGGCGTCAACAATTTGTGATTAATAGACTAAAAGTTGTTTTGTTTTGTTTTTTACTGAGGTCAAATCCGTTAATAGCCAATGGGCTTTAGGCAGCCCCTCATCTGACCATACCTTAGTTTGTCACGTTGTATTTTTAATTTATAAAAAAGCCCTATATGCAGAAAACTGTGTATGAATTAGACAATTATTTCCTACTAAAAGGATGAAAGTTAAAGGATTAAAAGAATACAGCCTGTCAAAGTAGAAATGAGGGTATATCTTATTTTAAATAAGTATTGTTTCAGAGGTTTAATAGAACAAACCTGAGGATACCTGAGACCTAGAGCACTAATAATAATTAAACTCTCCAACAGGGAAGTTATAATTACATCCTTAAAAAATTTCACCATCAAATATTGTAAAGATTTCTTCTAGAAAACACACATGCACATTTCTTCATGTAAGTCCAATGTTGGTTAATTAATAGGCCAATGACTAGATACTTGACCATTTATAAAACCGAAAAAAAGGCATTTAAAATCATTTAGTGTACATTAGCGCAGGAAGTAGGATATGACATCTCACTCTTTAGCTTCCCACATTTTTGGCAGGTTACTTCACTTATTCTCGGTTATTGATATTAATGGGACAGCTCTTTATTGTACTGTGGCAGGTTATTAAATCTCAGGGCCACTCATCATAATTTATGTTGCCATTGTCTTAAATATTGGAAATATTGGAAGTAAGATGTTCGTGGATGTGGGACGGAGAGGAATGGGTAGTTTCTTTTTCTCATTGAAAGCCCTCCCTCTTTTTCTTTCTTCCGTTCAGGATAGCTTCGATTTATAGGAGCTGGATGGGGCATTTTCTCTGTGCAATGTCTGACTCCACCCTTTGAAAACTCCTCTTATTGCCTTGGCATTATGGAATTCCCTTAGTCTGCTTTGCAGAATTAGTTTATCTTGATGTATATACCCATCTCTGTTACCTAACTATTTTAATCATTTCTATGCCATGCTAAAAAGAAAACAACCAAAATAAAATACAATTAACACTAGCAATATCTGGTTCTTTAAAGAAGTAAAGTTCTTAATCAGTTCAGGAAGAAGTCTTATTTTGTAGGTTTATTTGACTTTATCCCAGTATAAAAAGCGTAATTAATAAGGATAATTAACAAATAGTGGATAAATAATGACTGACTAAATTGCACGAACTAGGCACAAAAATAGCCATATTCTGGACCTACCCCCATAAAGAACTACTTCTCCCAGTCTTCCCATTCCAATTGATGACAATTCCTTTTCAATCACTTAGGTCTAAAACGCTGGAGTTATCATTGATGCTTCCATTTCCTTCACACCTCATAGGCAAATCCTGCCAACTTTCCCTTCAAAGTATCCAGAACCTGATCACTTTTCACTACTCCATTCAAACCACAATGATCCCAGCCACCATCACCACTTCCTGAACATTCCACAGCCTCCTAGCTCTTCCCTGGGCTTCCATCCTTGCCCCCTAGAATACACGCTCAATAGTTGAGTTGGACGATCCTTTTATGATCTAAGCCGATCAAGTCACCCACTGCTCAATCCTCTGAGACTCCCCATCCCAGTCAATGCAAGTAAAAGCCAGAGTCTTTAAATAGCCCACTTCTTCAAGTTCCGCTTCCAGTGCCTCCACGTTTCTGACCTCATCCCTTTCTCCTCCAGCTCTTGCTCATTCCTCTGCAGTTATACCAGCTTCCTCACTATTTTTCTGACATGCCAGGCATGTTCCCAATTCAGGGCCTTTGCACTAGCTGTTCTTTCTGCCTAGAATGTTCCTCCCTCGTATCTCATTAGGGCTTGCTACTTCACCTCTTGCTGGTCTGTTGTTACTCAAATATCACTTCAGTGAGGCCATCCTTGACACCCTATTTAAAATGTTCAACCCTCATATAACATGCTATATACACATATAACATATATTATGTATTTATTTCAATATCTATCTTCCCCCCCCGCCCACCACCTGTGAAGGCAGGGATTTTCAGGTGATTTATTCAGTGTTACATTGCCAGTGCAGACGAAAGTGCCTGGCACACATATAGAACCCCCCAAAATATTGGCAAAATGAATAATTGCTAATAAATATTTCTAGAATATCCGCTCAAAAATTTTTGTGATCCTATTTTCTATTCCCCACAGAGTGGCTCCCTTTACACTGCTTACACTCTCCTGCGCCTGGAATGTGCTGGCTTCATTTTTGCCAGTCCCCCTCAGCCCAGCTGCTCCTTCTCCGTCACGCTTCTTAGATGACACCTAGTGGAAGTGCTTTCTTTCCTTCCTGAGACTTACTGATCCCATGTCACACCTTGTTTCTCAGATATTTATGTGCCTTGATTAACACGGATGTTAAATTCCTCCAAAGCAAGGATATATCTTCTCCAGACCCATGTGCACATTGTTATTACTATTTACTCAATAAATTCTTGTTAACTGACTAAACGAAGACATGAATAAGGGAAAAAAATAAATGAATGAAAAATGCTGTGTTCGTTTGCAAATAGAAAGAACATACAAAATCTGGAAGGGATTACTTACGGGTGTATTAGAAATATTCGGAATACACATTGATGGATTAGGCTGCTGATACTTTTTAATCATACTCATCTTGGGTGCTTTTCATCTAGTTGAACTGTTTTTGGAAAATATTATTGCAAAGTTATATTATCAAAGCTAAGAGCCAGGTTTGAAAGATGAAACTTCCTCTTTCCCTCATCTCCAATAATGATTCTTTTTTTCCTATTGGAAGTTAACTTTTTTATTAATTTTTATTTTATTATCTTTAATTATCTTTAGATTAAGTAAATTAAACTTGAAGGACTTTTCTAAACAAAGCTAAAACCATCACGAAGTTCTGAAAGGAAATATTTTTTTACATACTAATTTAGGTGCTTGTCACAAATTTTATTTTTGATATAATTTAATGAAAAGAACTTATATAACCCATAATTAGACTACTCCATGAACTGGAATACTATTTAAGCTGTTACATCAACAAAGTTTTATAAAGATTACTAAGCAAACTCCAACTGAGAAAACTGTTTCTCAGACTTTTTAAAAAGTTCTGTGTATGTGAGTGTAAGTTTCTTATATGTGTTGTGTGAGTTTGTGTATGTGTTTATACGTAAAATATCTGTTTAAATGATATATCTATATGGAAGCAGTCCGTGTTCAAAAATAAGAAGTTGGATGTGCTGGAATGAGTTCTCGCCTAGAACCCAAAAGATATTAGCCCTTAAATAATAAACACAACTGCAACTGCTTATTGAATGTCTGTTTTGTACTAAGTGCTTTGCATATATACCTCATTAATCCTCCCAACAACTGTGTAAAACAAATACTGTTATCCCATTTTGAAGATTAGGAAATGGAGGCACAAAGAAAATAAATGATGATGGTAATAAACATCAGGACCAAAGCCACTCAGCTGGTAAACGCCCGTGTGACTGTAATACTCCCGTTCTGGAGCTTTGCCGACAAGATCCAGCTGTGTCGTTAACCAGCTTTGGTATCTTAAGAAAGTCGCTGATGGCTACAGTATGAACAGTGCCATTCGGAATTATGCAATACCGCTGTGCTTCTATGGTCCTCAGTATCTTTATCTGTACAATGGGGACAGTAACAGCTGTGTTATCTCACAGTTCACTTGTGGAAAAATGTTCACACTATTCAATAAATGACACTCCCATAAATGGTAATACTATAGTAGTATTTTAAAGACATAAATATAGTAATGCCAGTGTTCCAGTGTGAATTATTATTTTACATAATTAAGTACTGGTAGCACAGACACTATTATCTTCAGCTCCAAGAACACTTTCCTGACCACTAGTTCCTCTCTTCCCATTGCATTCCTCAGGTACGCTAATTTTTCCCTCCTGGATCGTTTGCTTCTGTGAGGGAGGGAACTACATGTTTTCGCATTCCGAGTCTTCCTGGGATGCTCAGCTCTAACACTCATCTATCTGATTTATTTCCAGACCTGAATAGATTGATCTCAAACTTTTCCTTCATTTATGTTTTCAGAATTTGCTTAATTCTTTTAATTTCCAATTTGACCAACAATAAAGACTCATCATCTAATGGCCTCATTCCTACTCCACACAGCAGTCCTGTTACTTCGGACTCTTTAGGATTTCTTGGCTAAGAGCAAACAGGATAATAAACACATCTTTCAATTGTGTAACTCTTACTCTTCCTGCTTCTATAAAACGTGATACAAAATTATTTAAAAATACAGAATTTAACTATTTTTATTTCAACTGACAAGGATTACAGGTAAGCTCTCACTTTTATAAGTCAGTACTTTTAAGCTGTTTTAAATACATTCACAATATCTGGAAGTTTTTTTGTAACTTTTGGAAGTAACGTTACATACTACTGCTTTGAAGAATTTCTGATGAAGATTGGAGATTTGATATCTACATAGGGTGGTATTTGTTACGTAGCCACCTGGTGCAGAGGGAAGAGTTCCCATGATTTAGGGAAGACTTCTTCAGAAGTCCCTTGCCTTCTGAAATTTGTTCCCAGCCTTCCTCTCCACCTCCCCCACTGGGAAGGGTACAGGGCCCCTGCAGCAGCGTGCCGGGCGAGGCTCTAGAGGCTGGGAAGCCAGGTGCTGTCCCAGCTGCGATACAGCTGCATGTGCTCTCAGCCTAAGCTAAGTGGGGAGCGTAAGTCATCTTGAAGTAATCATAGTTTCACCTTCTTGGAGGAACCTCCACAGCTGAATTTACGCTTGACCTTGGACGAAGCCCTTCTTAATGGATCTCCTGCGTGGACAGAGATGGGGTATGCCGAAACGAAGCTGCAGTGATGGTGCTAATCTTCCTCTGCAACACATGATGTGAAAGGAGGTAGCTTGTTAAGGTCTCTACGAAACCACGAATGGAAAGCAGAAACCAGTCGGACATTTTTTTTCTCTATTTCTCCATATTTAGTTTAGAATTGACAATTGACCCTTAGACATTTCAGTTCATGAGGTGTTGATAGTGTACAGCCACTTACTGATGGTGTTTTTGAGAAGCCATGACATCTTTGTTTGGGGTGGCCTCCTCCCCTGAGTACCATTCAGCACCTACCACCACACGCCTGACATCAGTGTGACAGTTCGGATCTTGTGCGGGACAAAAGGCTGCTAACACCTGTTTTCTCCTTCACAGCCTCTGAGGTCTGTGTTAGCTTAATTGGGGAGTAGTTAATAAGTTATCGGAAAGAATGTAGCCATGTATAGTTTTAATGGTCTAATATCATATCCCCACAAACTATAAAGCAATAAAACACAATAAAATCAATCTATTCTTAGTTTAAATAATTTTAGAAACAATAGAATTCACTGGCCAACTGTGTCTGAAAACTTTTGGTAGAAGACAAAGCGGGATACGCTTATCTTGACTTCTTTCAATTCATTTTCCTGAGGCTTACATCTTTCATGAATGTATATGGAAATGTAGCTTGCCTAAGAAATTCCATTGTAATTAGAACACCGACTTCAGGGAATGTCCACATAAACAAACTGCAGTGAAGGCATACTTTGCATTCTAAATCATGGAATGTTATGTACAGAAGTAACTCTATCGGAACACTAACTGTGGCCAATATAAACTTAGGTCCTTTCTACGAAGGGCCAAAAAGTAGGTATTAACAGATCAAACAAATATAGCCATCCCAGTTAGTTAGTTTAAGGGCAAAATGTAAAGTGTGTTCTATGTGTTTGATGTATTTGCTTTGGAAAAAAGTGTGTACTGCATCATATCAAAAAGCTAGGAAAATAGATTTCTCAATACAAATCATAGTACTGTACGATTCTATAATTAGCAACACATGAAATAAGATATAGAAAGCACTAAACCAGGCATAAAAATTCAAAAGAAGTCTTTTTGCTTTAGATTTTAGAAAAGACACTAACCTGAATTACATGTATTTTAGAAAGTATACGCTTTCAGCAAACATGGAAAACACATGTGCACATGCGCACAATACACAGGAACACACACATAAACACATGTGTACACACAGCATATGTTTACATACCAACATATATTAGTATTAAGTTAGCTCTTGGTCAATAATAAATTGCAAACTATTTTTTTCTTTCTCCTGAATTGCTTGTATTTTTCGTTCCGCAGGACCAAAGAAATGCTTAGCATATATTAGAGACATTCGCTAAATATTTGCTAACTCTAACTTAATTGAATTGGATGAGTTAGGACTATGTACAGACTCCATGATTTATGCAAAGTCATTTAAATTGGCAGTAGTGGCCCGAACTCAGTAAACCTTTTTTAGTTTCAAATTCTCTTACTATCTTCCAGAGTACCTGCAGCGCTGACATAGACACAGGTACAGCGGACAGGATGTTCTAAAGACGTAACAATGTGCTAATTGGTGGCTCCTAAAGTTACGCCTTTAAAAAACAAAAGCATATGACTACTTTGAATTCCTCTGTCTGTTCATATTCTCAGCTTCTCTGACACAGTATCAGTTTTTCTAATAAGAAAGGAAACAATGCCTAGCCTTCTGGAAGTGGGAGGAATGTTAACTTTCCTAACACCTAAAGCAGAGCGCATCATTTTGCCAAACCTGGAGAAAAGTGAAGATGAAAAGAGGACAAGCTAAAAAAGTTCTCAGGATTTTGTTGCGTGAATTTCCAAATGTGGCCTAAATTCCACATAAGGACCTTTGTGGAACCTATATTCCTCTTTCAAAGCTTTCTTTTTATCTTTTCTCATAGAGGAATAAACAAACTACAAAGTGAGCTTCTATTTTTGCTTTTTGGGTTAAAGGGTCTCTAATTCTCCTGAAGTGCAACACCGTTGGCATGGAAACAACTAATGTACCACCTGTGGCATCTGAAGAGATCGTTTCCAGGCAGGATGTGGAAGCATGATGTGTCTCCTGAAACAAGACCTTCCAAAGTGCTTAATCTAAGGTAAATAATGTTTCAATATCTTTAAGTTGAGAGCCCACATTCCTGAAAGCTTTCTTGGGCAAGGAAAAGGTCAGCAAAAATAACCAAAATAAAACGGCAAACCAGATAAGATTATCACATAACAGACCTAAGACCTGCCTGGTGGTGACGGTCTATCTTTGTGGAAATGTTCAGTCAACAAGCGAGCCATAAAAGGAACCAGGACGCACGTAGTTTATTGGTCTCGTGGAAACAAAATATTGATCAGACAGATAATTCCACTTGATAATCTTCAAACACTGGTCAAATAATTGGTGACTGATTTGAAGACTACAACAGGTAATTTTTAATAATTGCTTCAGTGTGAAAAAAATCACTATTTCAATATACAGTACCCTGAAGAATTATGAATTCTAATTCAAAGTGATTTTATGGTAGAGGTATAATTGTCTTTCAAGATAGAGATGGGAGAGATTCATGGTAGCTCTTTCTTAGCCCCATGAAACTGTAAGGTGCAGATGGAAGGGAGGGGTGGACGTGAAGCTGGTTACACTTAGACAAATGCCTGTATTCAGATGTATTCATACAGAGTCACAGAGTCTTTCCTCAATTTTGCATTTACCATAAAAGGATGAGGAATCTTGAATTTTAACTGGACAGTAGGTTTAACTCTAACTGGATTCCAGGTACAAATACACATTTTCTTGAAGATTTAACACTTTCCGAAAAGGGAGCCTTTTTGAAGTCTAGGTAAAAAGAAGAGACCAGGGTGGATGACTTTTCTCTGGGGACTTACCTTACAGTCTGGCTTACTGGATAATACGGACCAGGAAAAGCAATTTCATAAAAACTAAGGTTATTATGATTTTCAGCTTGCTCTTTAGAATAAAGCAAACCAACAGCGTTATTTTCTGGCATACAAACACCGTCACTTTTCCCACCATTAAATTATTTGTCTGATTTTAGAAACTATTCGGTGTTTACTAGACATCAAAATACTTTAAGAAAGTCCTCGCCACTCTGTTTGTCTCTAACCCACTTGCAGTTTGTTTTGTGTTGAGAGTTTGTGTAGAGCTGCCAACTTAATGATAAGAAAAGAAAAAGTGAACAGAGTTTGTTTTTGCTTCTTTGGTTTAAATTAACATCTGCCAACTTCCTGACCTGAATTCTGACAACACAATTGCTATGAAATATTGGTTTGAACTTAAAACCAGAAATCCTGAGTGTAGCTTTCTGCCAAATAGGTGCTAGTTAGAACCAGCTGCCTGCAGCGGAACTGCTGTGTGCTTCAAGGTTGCCTGTGATCTGAGCCGGTCGCGGGCAGCGCCTTTTCAAAGGAGAAACTGCGAGTTCCGATATTTCTCCGGGATGGATTAAGATTTATCTATAGCCCAATCGATGCGTTATTTCTCTTCTTGTTTAATTTATCATTGTGTAGATCTAAATTCAAGCAGAAATAATAAACTATAGCTATATTTAGTAACTTTAAGCAATTATCTTAGGATTTAGGTGGTGGCGGGAAGGGGTGTGTGTGTGTGTGTGTGTGTGTGACAGGTGTGAAAGGAGAGAGAGACTATCAGCAAATACGAAAAATATAGTCATGGAACATACGTTTTAGAAAGAAGCCTTAATTGTAGGAGCAGAACGGAAATTGCAAATCAAAACAGGCTCGACTCACACCTTTACGTATCATTTTTTGTGCAACAGGTGTCCCTGGATCGTCAAAAACAATGAAAAGTTTAACTAATAGAAAAAATTCTCTGTGGGTAGAATTGGCCACGGTCATCTCATTAAGTACACAGTTCGGTTTTCAACATAATTAGTCATCTAATTACTCATCCAAAATTAGTTATTGCATTCATATGCCTAATTAGTTATAATTTCATTCAAAGTACCCTGTTGGTAAGGCTTTTGTTCTCTGTTCCGACAAATCAAATTACTGAGGGACAGATTTGATTTGGAAATTGGTTTGGGTTGAGTCTCATCATAAACATTTTAAAATATTAATGAATAAAACAGTGAGAGTATTAATTTCCATAATAAAGATAACCCCCAAATGTTAACTGTTTCCAAAGAACACGGGTTTCAAATACTAGAGCCATAAATCTTGTAGCCTCGCAGATGAGTGCTGAGGCGGAAAGGGCGAGATCTGAGTTCAAATACCACTGTTACCGATGACGCAGTCCTGTGCACATAGCACTGAAAATTCCCGTGCGGCACCGCAGACCCCAGGGGTGGAAGCCTGTCTGGTTTCTTATGATCAACACAGATCGTTCATGTTGTTTGTCTGCTGGCCCTGGCTACCAGGTAAGACTATTCTAAAAGATGATAAAGTTGTGCGATAGTTAATCTACAACTTTAGTATTTTTCCAGGGAAAATAGTTGACAGCTGTTATATGGGACTGATCGTGTACAGTCACTACCCTAGGACTTTGAATTTTTGCTTATTGAACCCTCACGGCTGGCCTTCGAGGTAGGTACTATTGTTAGGCTCGTTTTACAGAAGAGAAACTGGGGCACAGAGAGGTTAGAGCACTTGCCTGAAGCCACCAGGGGGAAGTCACAAGGAACTATTTTCTTAGGAAATCAACCTTAATGCAACGTATCATGAATTTTTTTCTGGGAATCATCATAGAAATAGAACAGCTCTGAATTTTAAAAGTGATTATGAAGAATATTAATAAGGATTTCCTTTTTTTTTTTTTTGGCCATTTTTTTTTGCATCTGCATTTAGGCATGACAGTGAAAAAGGACTTAGGCAGATGCCCACTGCCTGCCTCAAGTCTATGTGTACTAATGGGACAACGTATGAGAACGTAATTTTATCTTTTCAGAAAATATAAAGAATAATTATTACGGCCCCCTGCTTGGAAGTCAACCTGAATTCTAACAGGAAATCAGAAGACGGCATGAAAAAAGGAGCACTAGTCGCATCCAGCAATTGCAGAGAGAAAGACAGGAGTGACGAGACCTACTTTGAGATTCCTCATCCAAAATCTGTTACTAATTGCCATCCTGACACATTTTCACAATTCCTGAAATATTAGGGATGCTTCACTGTGGCCTAGGGCTGGCCTTGAATTGCCATCTCTACCGTACCTTTATAATCTTACAATGTCTCTGGTGTTAGCCAACAACTTCCAAAATAGTTTAGACGCAAGAATTCTCTGCTTCAAGACCTAGTTAAAAACAAGGCAAACGTGTAAGAGAGCCCTATTTTTATATTGGTGGATCACTGTGGGGCTTAATGAAAGGTAGCCGGGTGTCGCAGCCAGAGCACTCTAGGAGGCCCGAGTTCTACTTCCAAGTTTGCGTCTTATGAGCAATGCAGCTTGGGGAGGCACTTAATTTCACTGCACTTCCATTCCTCTTTTGCAAGATGAAGGGGCTGATCTTTTCATGTCTAAAGAGGTATGCCACGAATGACCCCACAAAAACTACTTAACCTCAATAAAACATCATAGAAATAAAAATAGAAATAATGAATATACCGTAATAATAATAAATAATAATGGACACCAGGGGTTGCTGTGGGCAATAAGTGAAATGATTGTTTTGATTATATAAAATGACTTGAATATTGCTTTGATGTATAAAATAATATTATGGCATATAGTTACCTCTTTCTCCTCCTCATCCAAAATCAGCAGTTAAATGCTTTCCCTGGATGCTTTACACACAAGAGAAGACCCTGGCATGAATGGGGCCATTCTATTTCTAACTATTTTATAAAATATGTTTAAAAAAAATCAACTTTTTAAAAAACTGGGCCACGGACTCATCTTTGTATTATACTCATAAAAGGAAAGATTTAAACTTCTCAAGGGACGGATACAAAGCAGGGGAACCAGATTATCCAGCTGAAACTGTACAAATATCAGTTCGCGCACCCAGCCTCAGAACAATAGGTATTGTAATGAATTCCCTTGCTCCATGAAAGCCCTCTGCTTCTATCCCCTGGTTTGCTATTTTCTCCTAAGGTCGCCATCCTGTCTGAGCTATACAGAAATGATGCATTGCTTTCCTTTCCTCCTCACTACCTCTTGAATTTGGTACAAAAATTAAACCATTCATTTTCGTTTTTCTCAAGAGTTTTCTTGCCTTAATGATTATTTTTATGAGAAGAAAGGAGAGAAAAGAGTGAAGATGAAATATGCACAGAGACTAGACAAAATCCTGAAGGGGGCAAAAACGTGAAGAATAAAGGTGAGGAGAGAGAGTAACCACTGCAAAGAGAATCAGAAAATTAAAAGTGAGAGGAAGCGGCTGAGCTGCAGGATTTCATACTCATCCTTCTTCATTTGTTAGTTTTCCGCATCCCTCGCTTCTCCCTTTCATCTTCTCTTCCTCCTCTGTTTCTGATTGTGCCCTTCAGAACTCAACCCAACTAGAAAGTCTCCTTGTCTTTCTTCCCAGATCCTCTTTGAATGATGAAATAATGTAAAGTCTATGCATAATTGCTCTGTGCTGTTCAAAAAGCATTTTCTTGAAGGGAGCTTTACACTTTATCCTTTTCAGCTATGAATGTGTGTATAATATGCCTTCAGTCCTAATTATTTTGTCACCATTTTGTTAAGTGTCCAGGATCTACATTTGAGCTAAGACACTTTAATTATCAAATTAACACAATTTCATGGTTGATATGTTCAATTTCTCACCACCGGACTTTTTAATTTTCTTTTTTTTATTAACTGGCTCCTTTCTGGTCTTTTCCCCTCATCGTACAAAGAAGCAGATAATGCCCTTGTTTCACATTCATGAACACTTTCCATAAATATCCTGGAATTAAGGTTTGCTAAAGAGCACCCGTTCTTGCAACAAAGCCTTTCCTTGTAGTTTTTCTTTATTGATTTCTAGCCCATCAATGACATTTATTTATTCACAGGTTAGGAGCTTCAGTTCAGATGGAAATATAAAATTTTTCATAGGTTTTTCTACAACTAATTGCTTGAACTCAGTAGTCTCATGTGCAAAAAGAAAGGGACTTTGCATTAATGAAAAGAAAAGGGGCATTTAAAACTCTAGCTGACATTAAACCATGAAAAGAAGAAAGACAAGAGGTTATTTTTTAAAAGTTGTCAAACAGAAATGATAGAAGTGAAGGAGTAATGGCTGAATAAAAAAGAAAGTAATTACAAGATCCAGAATAATTAATTTCTTAAGTTCTCTATAGAGCTTATTCATTGTAAAGTACTTTACACAGTTTCTGTCGTGTGTTAAGGGCCCTGAACACATTTGTTCCTATACCCTGGGGTTGCAATTTGTCTCCTGTGAAATACGGTGCTGCCTCTGAGCAGATTCAGAGACAAAATAACTATAATAATTCTCAAGTTTAGAAATTCATCTCAATGATGCCAAACTGGCTGAGTTGGTCAGCCTGCACCACCGTTTTGATAAACAGCATTTTTAAAACAACTTTATTGAGGTATAATTTATAATCATAAAATTTATCCTTCTAAGTATATAATTCAATGAATTTTAATAAATTTACAGAATTATGCAAACATTATCATGATTCAGATTTAGAACATTTCCATCACCCCAAAAATATCCTCTGTTCTCATTTCCAGTCAATTCCTGTTTCCACCCCTTAGCCCCAGGCATCACTAGTCTTTCTTTATATGTTTGCCTTTACAGACATTTCATGTTAATGCAGTCATATAATATGTGGTCTTTGTGTCTGACTTCCCTCACTTAGCACAGTGTTTTTGAGGCTTATCCATGTTGTAGCAAGCATCATTTTATTAACCTCAATTATACTGTTGCAACAGTATTTCCAACAGGTTTTGGTCCAATTTGTGGTTCCTCCTGCAATCTGTTTTGCTTAAGTCTGCTATAGTGTGCGGTACATTTCGCTGGTTACAAAGATGGACACATACCAAGTCATGTTGAGGTGAGAAGATAATTTTTTCAACAATCAAAAGAATATTACTAAAGGAGTGAGATGTGAGAACAAGTACCATTACAAGAATGGGTTAGATGTATATGTAAAATATTTAGAAGGAAGAAATTGCAGCATTTAGTGGCAAAATCTTTGTTAAAGAAAGCTATTCTGAATGGAGGCATAAAGGCAATGCCTGTGAAAATACTTTGGCTGAAATACTCCAGTGTGAAAAAAATTAGCAATAGGAAGATCCTCATTTGAAGAGTGAAGAGTTAAGATGAATCAGACAAGATTAATTAATAGGAAATAAAATGCATGCAAAACATTTATTGGGTATTCGTTCAATTAGATACAAGGGAAACGAACAGAAGGATTTTTTTCCTGAAGTGTTCATGAATATAAAAATTTCCATATGAAGAATATATAGAAAGTGAGTGCCTTCTCACTGAATATGATTCTTTAAAATCAAGAGCAAATTCAGTAGAAGTAATTTTCAGAGAGGATTAGAAAAACCTGCAAAGAGTGGCTGGCCCCGTGGCTAAGTGGTTAAGTTTACATGCTCTGCTTTGCCGGCCTAGGCTTCACCAGTTAGGACCCTAGAGATGGACCTACGCACCAGACATCAGGCCATACTGTGGCGGCGTCCCACATAGAAGAACTAAAATGACCTACAGCTAGGATATACAACTATGTACTCGGGCTTTGAGGAGAACAAAAACCTGTAAACATACATAGTATTGATATATGTCACTGACATTTTTCTGAAGGCATTTTTACAATAGTGTATTATTATTTTTAATTTTTAAAATAAAATTACTGGCAATTTTTTTCAAGGTATCATTTTATGGTTACTGAATCTGAAATCGTCTCTTCTTTGTGGACAACAATTGATTTCTTTTTTTTTTTCTTTTTACAAAATATGCATTTAATGAAGAGTTTGTTCAAAATCATAACATACTGTAGTATTTGTGCAGATTCAGAGTTGTTTCTGGGAAGAAATCCTGACTTGAATTCAGTGGAAATACACCTACAATCTTGAAATGAATGTACAATATATTGAGACCTTCCAGTCAACTGAGTTGAGGATACAGCCAGTGCCAGCTGAGCCATGTTGGAGTACAAGGTGAAAGGAAAAATGCGTGCCCTTCTGTACATGCTTTTATTGTTTTTTAAAATAGATCTTATTTTTTTAAAACAGTTTTAGAATTACGGAAAGATTTAAAAGAGAGTGCAGAAAGCTTCCATATACCTCCTCACCCTGTTTCCCCCATTGTTAATGTATTACATTAGTATGGTACATTTGTTACCACTAGTAAACCAATATTGGTATATTATTATTAACTAAAATCCACAGCTTATTTGGGTTTCCTTAGTTTTAACCTAATGTTCTTTTTCTATTCCAGGATCCTGTTCTGGATGTCACCTAACACCTAAATGTCATGTCTCCTTAGGCTACTCTTGTCTGTGATGGTTTCTCAGACTTGTTTTTGCTGCCCTTGACACTTTTGAGGAGGATTGCTCAGGTTTTGAGGATGCCCCTCTATCAGAATTTGTCTAGTGTTGTTTTCAAGGTTAGACTGGGGTAGTGTGTCTGAGGGGAAGACCACAGAGGTAAAGTCTCATTCTTGGATCACATCAAGGGCACACACTCTCAGCATGAATTATCCCTGATGATGCCAACCTTGATGACATGACCGAGCTGGTGTTTGACAGGTTTCTCCACTGCAAAGTTATTTTTCTCCCCTTTCTATATTGTCCATTTGGGGAGAAAGTCACTATTCACAGCCCATACTTAAGCAGAGCGGGGCTGTGCTCCACCTCCTTGAGGGGAGAATATCTACATAAATTATTTGGAATTCTGCATGAAAAATTTGTCTGTTCTCTCCTATTTATTTAGTCATTTATTTATATTAGCATGAGCTCATGGATGTTTGGATGTTTATTTTATACTTCGGGTTATATTCCAATACTACTTAATATTGTTGCTCTAATTGTTTTGGTTGGGGCCGCTGGGAGTTTCTTTAGTTGTCTCCTGTGTCCCTTTGACATTCTGCCATCAATGTAGGTATTTTTGTTTTTAGCATGTCCTTGTTTCCTGGCACCACTAGATGCTACAGGCTTATCTTGTATATTTCCTGCCCAGTCATAAATTCAGCCACTTCTCCCAGGAGCCCTGATTCCTTTCCTTAGAGACTGGCATTAGAAACCAAGATCTGGGCATTAAGTACGCTTGTTGCTACTGGAGTGTCATTGCTTCTAGTCCCTCTTAGTGGACAGAGCAAGGAAATATATGTATGACCATGATTTTTTAAATGAGAAAATACACTTTTTATCGGAGCTGAGAAACTGGCAATCTAAAAACAAATTATTCTACATTCATAATATTCTCACTTCTGATTTGTTTTCAAATTAAAATATGTAGATATTTCAGATTAAATGTTTTCCCAGGTACTTCCATTTAGGATACCTTTATTCAACAGATATTTTCACAAGACTCTTTTGAATGTTTTTTAGGGTAATTAAATTTAGATGCTGCGTATTTGTAGCCCTTCTAAGTTCACTTTAATTTGCTACAAAATATTAATTTACTCAATTAAAAATAGGAGCTCCATCAAATGATATTTATGGTAAATCAACTTGTTTCAAAACACAATTATAAAATATCACATTTAAATCTTGAATACTTTTCAACTTCTCACTATTTAATTTGTTTGGTTCATCTCTTGCTTTTACAGGAACAATTTACAATATCTTCCAGTTCAGAAGCTTTGTTTTGAATAATTACAATTTGCTAAAATCTTCATAAACTGACACTTTAGGGAGCACTTGATTTATTAAATAATATGATTAGCGATTTTCAAGTGATTCTGAACCAAATTGCAAAGTATAAGGATTCTGTTACCAGAGTTCAAAACCACTTTAGGTATCAAACTAGGATTCTTCAAAGGCTCAAATATTTCAAAACTTGAATGATGATGGGTAGCAAAGAGTATAAATTGCCATGCTAAAGTAGTTTTTGTATTCCCATTAGCTTTCTTCAAAAATTTTGGAGTTGAGTTTTTCTAAATGTGAATGTATCAAAATATTGGTACTATTTCTATATTTGATAGAAGAGTAAAACTTATTTGGATGCAATTATGAATTATGTGTACACCACAACCAAGTTCACAGGTTTCTGAATTTAGTAAAAACATTGTTTTACCACGATGCTGTGCTTGTTATGTGTCATTATTAAAAGCAAGCAAACAAAGCCTATTATCTTATCTTCAACCTCGAACTTTGTATTTGATTTTATAGAAGCATTTACAATCATGTTTCACTTTGACGGAATTAACTTCCAAAAGCCTGACTCTGGTTCTGTTAACGCGGTGAGAAACTGGGAGCTTTGTTGCGATCAATTCCTTTTCCCTTTGCCGTGTCTGATGACAGTGATAGAAACCCGGCGCTATTGAACTCTGACACCTTCTTCTGCCAGTGGAGTGAATGCATGAACAGGCTTCATTCTCCGTAGGTGCACACGAAAACCTAGAATTTAAAAGAAATGAGTGAAATGAACTGAAACAAGAGTCATCGATCGAAATGAAACATCACGCTTCCCTGAGTGACATGTAAACGCACATTTTCTAAAGCTGTTAAATAATATTTGGGTCAAGTCTCAAAAATAACCAGTAACTTTGAAGTGGATACTCACGCTCGTTCAGAAGCTGTCGCTGGCATCATTGTGGCCCTGATCCTCCCCTCTCTGTGGGTGGTAAACATTGAAAACCAGTCTCATCCGTGCAGGGTCATCATCAACTTTCTTGAAAAATAGAAACCCAATGCTTTATTTTCATTTAAAATGAACTTTTTTTAAAGTTTATAGTTGCCCGAAATAATTATTGGAAAATCATAAAAAGCATCATAAAACAATAATAAATAGTTTCATTTCTTCAGTGTCCTCTAAAAAGGGACAGACTCTGTCTGCTCTACGTCATGACTACTCAGCCCTGCTTCCTACTCATGTTTTCACATACATCTCACCGAGAACTTCTCACACTTCTCACATTTCCGACTTGCAGCTCAGTGCCTTCATGCCTCTCAGCACAAGGCAGTGGTCACTCACAACTGTCTGCTTTTGCTGGCAGGCTGAAACAGCAGTGCCAAATATTTCTCTATTATGCTGGAGACAAGAGGAGTTAGCCGACCCAATCCACTTGAGTTTGAATCCGCTTTGTCATGACTATCCTATAGGCTCTCTTTGAAAGGAAAACCAAGATATATGGTCACCCTGGTTGTGAGCAAATGTCTCCTGTCTTGAGTATGTGCTTAAGCCACGAAGAATAAGGACCAGGAGCTCCCACTCTTGGGGTCATGGACTACTGGGGACCTATAGGTGGGTTTCAGGCTGATCACAAACCTCCTAAAATAGTATGCATCACGCTATAGTAAGTGGTCCATAGCACTTATCAAATTCTCAAAGAGGAAAACTACTATTAAGAAAAATTATTTGAAACTTGGAAATAAGGCAAAAAGGTGAGTGATAGGCCCTTTCTGTATCACGCTGGCTTATTGTTCCCCAAGCCCACCCAATGTTTATTTAACCCATTGGTCTTGGTTATTTGTTTTTTGATTGCAGTGTAGGCACCAGGAAGTTACATGTTAATTGTAGATTTCTGTACAGTAGTAAAAAAATAACCCCAAAAGATTCCAATTTTGTTGCCCTATAGGACATAAGTCAGTTTCATATTTGACTCACCTGGATCTCAATCTAATATTCTGCTTGTTTTGTTTGTTTGTTTGTTTGTCTTTTGGTGAGGAGAGTGATTCCTGAGCTAACATCTGTGCCAATCTTCCTCTACTTTTTATATAGGACAGTGTCACAGCATGGCTTGATGAGTGGTTTGTGGGTCCGTGCCCAGGATCCAAACCTGAGAACCCTGGGCTGCTGAAGAGGAGCACATGAACTTAACCACTACTCCACGGGGCCCGCCCCTAATATTCTGCTTTTTAAATCCATTTCCCAAGGATATATTCAAACTCCTCTTCCTCAGATGTTCTTAGATCTGGCTTTATCATCTTCCTGGTTCTCTCACTAATTGAGGAGTTGAATAAAATCCTCTAACATTTTCATTCTATATAAGTACACAGAACATATTTTTAACATTTTCAAAATTCCATATTGACACCAAAATATTAAGAAGCTCTTGAGCAGAGGCCTGTCTGAAAGACATGTGGGGATAAGCTTCTCCTGCAGCCCCTTCCCCTCACCAAGGAGACAATCAAGCAAGGATAAGTTTGTGCCCTAAATGTAATTGTTGTTTAGGAAAGAAGTAAAGGAAGTCGGCTGTTCTTCAGAAATTAGTGAAGGACAAGGGCCTCCCTATAAACTTGGGCTGGCTCTGCAGAACATAACTCCTGGGGTCCCCTGACATCTTAGTCTGCATATTCCTCTGCTGTTATACCAAATTCACAGCCGCAAGAGCTTGCACTCAAGAAGGAAGTTTTTAAGGATAAGGCACAACAAACAACCCTTCTTTCCACATCCAAAGCATGTCTACACACAGAAGCACACACATCAGGGGGCTGGAAAACCAATCATAGTGTAGAGGGAAGTGCAATAGAATCCACGGTGGGCTCAGAGATACATTCATTCATAACTTTATCTACTCACACATGCATTAGTTCATTATTTCATTCAAAAAGTGCTTGTGAATGCTTGCTTTTTTTTCTTTTAAAGATTGGCACCTGAGCTAACATCTGTTGCCAATCTTCGTTTGTTTGACTTTCCCTCCTTATTCCCCCTAAAGCCCCCCAGGACATAGTTGTATATTCTAGTTTTGGCATGTGAGACACCGCCTCAGCATGGCTTCATGAGCGGTGCCATGTCTGCGCCCAGGATCAGAACCAGTGAAACCCTGGGCCATGGAGCAGAGTGCATGAACTTAACCACTTGGCCACAGGGCAGCCCCTATGAGTGCTTTCTTAATGTCAGGTGCCAGTCTTGGATCTGGGGCTTCAAGGCAAATGTGGGTGGAGGATTAAGCAATTAAATAGACAATTAACATAGAGTTTCAGGGATATAATGGGAGCAAGGTGGGGAGCATCCTTACCTACATTCTGAATGTGATGACAAACCTGGTGACTGCTATGGATGAGTAAGAAAAGATGAAATGATACTGGAGATAGTTTGAGGCAAGATGAAAAGCATGTGCACAGAGCACAAATGGAGAGAGAACATGACGCCTTTATGACACTGGAAGCAGTTGGATGTTGGTGAGGCATGACGTTTCAGAGACATGGCAGGGAGAGAGGAAGCCTAAGGAAAGCAAGCAGAGGCAGGATCATCAAAGGTATGGAAAACCATCTTAAAAAGCTTTGTTTTGATAGTTTTTAAATAGTGCCTTTAACTAGACTTCCACTATTGTCACGTGATCAGGCAGCGCTGTAGGGAAGAACTTTTGGGTGTTTTCATTGGAAAGGAAAGGAAACCCTCCTTCATCTTTCCCTTTCCCTCCTTGTTTCATGAACTTGCAACTTCAATTGGAAACGTAGGCGCAAACTCGACCCTCAGGGCTAGGCACTCCTGAAGTAACTACATGGTGATGGAAACAGGTGTTAATCAAATCATGAGTTATTTTGCATGGGAAATAAGCCAGCAAGTGAGAGAGTAACAGACTGAGTTAGGCAGGGACTGGAGATGGGCAGAAGTGATGGTCAGCATGTTTAGGGTTGAAAGGAAGCAGAGGGTGCATCCAGGGAAGGAGTTGTAGAAATCACATTTTAAAAGTTTTGAAAAGCAATTTTCAACATTTTAAAAAGTGAAAGTTTTTTGTTTCTTAGTGGCAGGAAACAAGTGACCACAACCTTATATACCACATATATTAAAGTGTACTATATAAATGGCAAAAAAAAAAAAAGCGCGTTTTACTTTAAAATCTTTCTTACCCGCAAAACAACCTTCTAGTCGTGTCTGAGTGCATATTTCAATTTACAAATATTTGTAATAGAAACTTTTTCAGGAATAAAGCTACTTCAAAGAAATGTATAAAAGTACCAAAGGGTAATTTATCCCATGTGAAATTATAAATTTCGAACTCTAAATGTGTTAGTTTTATGACATTTTTTCAGACTATAGTGCAGTTCTCTATTTTTTTAAATGTGGGTTTAAAAAAAAAATTGGTACATATTTTGTTACCAGCTGGAAGGATTAACTGCAATTGATTTCTTTGAATCCTCTTTATTTGTTAGGTCATAATGGAGCCTTCTCTGAACATAAGCCCGTAGGCCTGTTAATCACAGCGTTTGTCGCATTCCACCCGCTGGAGGAGAGGTGCCCCCTGCCCAGGGCTGCCTCTGTCCACGCGGCTGGTGCTGGAAGGGAGGCGAGGTGAAGCGGGGAAGACATTGTAGGTTGGCCTTAATTAATTCCCTAATCTACTGCTGGTTGTGTGGAGAAAAATCAATCATGACCTAGCTCCAGAAAAGAAGTATAGTTCAGTGTGAAATTTCACTGAATTTAAGAACTGAGTTATCTACTGCAAGGATCTAAGACTTTGTTCAAGAGTTACAGATTTCTTCAGAGTCCTCTCTGTTTTCTGCATATCTCAGCTCTTTTGGAGGTATATTGTTTAAGGCTATAGAGGCAAATCATCTTTATTTAGATTTTACAAGTAATTATTTACATGCAAACATAATACATGATTTGCATTTTACAAATACAAAATTTCCAAATTACATTGTGCTCTTTATGCAAGCAGGATAATGCTCTCAAATCTATCTATCTATTGATTTATGGATCAGTATACAAAAATATAGATATATAAATGTATATTGATATATAAATATATGTAAACATATATATAAATTTATATATATATGGAGAGAGAGCAATGAACTGTAAAAAACTTTGAGCAGTCTATTCAAAACTTCGTGGTGAAGCTAAGGAAAATAAATGTACTTTGAACTTCAAAACATGCTGATTAATAAGTGAGAAAATTTCAAGATTTTTTTTTCCATAAAATACAGCAAGATTTTTTTTTCCATAAAATACAGAATGAGTGAATGTGTCAGCCCCTGGCTAAGAATGCTCTATTAAGGCTTTAGGGAAGAAAAGAGAATAGGGCCTGTCTTAAATATGGGCAAAGTTTTAAAGAGTGAAGAAAAGGGGCTGGCCCAATAGCATAGTGGTTAAATTCACGTGCTCCATTTTGGCGGCCCAGGGTTCACTAGTTTGGATCCTGGGCGCAGACCTACATGCCACTCATCAAGCATGCTGTGGCAGTGTCTCACACACAAAATAGAGGAAGATGGGCACAGATCTTAGCTCAGTGGCAATCTTCCTCAAGGAAAAAGAGGAAGATTGGCAACAGGTGTTAGGTCAGTGTCACTCTTCCCCACCAAAAAAAGAAAAGAAGACTGAAGAAAAGAACGTTTCTCTATGTTTCGGGGTTGAGGGAAGATATTTGAGCCAAAGCAAAGAAATAAAAAAGCCCCCGTTGTGTTCCAGGACAGGAGAGCTACAAAGATCTGTGCTGGAGATAAGATTGGAAAGGTGATTTTGGTCCTAATAGACGGCTGAGGAGTTTATGCCAAGAGGCAAGAGGAAACACGAGAAAGTCCTGGGTTAGCTGTACCAGTCCTAGAGGAGTGTGCAGGATGCACTGAAGTCTTGAAAGGCTTGTTTTAACTGCTATGTGAGGGCTTGAACTACGGTGATGGCAGTGCAAGATAAAAAGAAAGTTGAGCTGATGGAGGCACAGTGGAAGAAAATAGTGAAGAAGGTGTGTTTTGAGGAGTTTGAATGTCCAGGTTGTTTATCACTGGGTGTCTTTTCAGTGCTAACACAGGGCCTGACACAGTGTAGAAAATAAATAGCTGTAAAATGAATGAATGGAATGAAGAATGATATTGAAGAAAGACCAGTATTTTGACCTTAGGCAACTGAAAAGAATAATTCTATCATTCAGAGGAAAAGAAGCTATGGGATGTGAAGCTGGTTTGGGGGGTACATATAATAATCTAAACACGCTGAGTTGGAGGTGAAGGTGTTCTATCTGAGAGAGACTATTCAGCAAGCCACACAACTCAGGACAGAATCGAGGTCTGTAGAGAAAGAGTTTGGTAATCTTTGAAGAAAGACAATTGGGACTGGATGATGTATTCAAGGAAGAGAAAATAGAAAGAACAAATTCAGATTAAAATTTAGATGCTACTGCCTTTTGAGTTCCTACCGCGCAGCAGGATTTACATGGTCTCTTGTAATCATCAGTCTAATCCTGTGAGAAAGGCCCTAAAACCTCACGCCCAGAGGAGAAGAGACCTGAGGATGAGAAATGGAGTCGAGAATCACAGGGTTTGTGAACAGTACGACCAAGGGCAGCTCAGGGCAGATGCCCAAGGGGTAGATACTGGAAACAGCACAGAGTCAACTGAGAATCTCAAATGTAGTTTGATTTGGCTCGTTTTGACTTCAAACCAAGTAAAAACCAGACTATACTTTAGACTTATTCTCATTGCTTATTCCTCTCCCTGCTAAATTTTCCCGTTCTAGTAGGAACTCTGTGTATTTTTAGTCACTAGTTTAGATATCTCACATTTCAGTTCAAACATGAGCCATTAAAATGACTTATAAGGTAAAATGTAAATCTTTTCCCAGCAAGTGGTCTATTTATACATTTTTTTTCTTGAAAGTAATTAAGGGCTTATTCATGCTTTTGGATTTCGTTCTTCTGGCCGTGCATTTTTATATCACTATTAACAAACACAAGATAATCTCCTTTTCCAGCTTCCATGAGAGGAAAGCAAATAAGCACTGAATCACACTTAAAGTTCTTTACACCTTGGTTTTCTTGAGTCTTTTATGCATTACAATTGTTTGGAAATGAGATAAATCCCAGTCCAAGAGTACAGCAGTATATGCACTAAGATTAGCAGAATAGATTTATTAAGGTGTCAAGTCCTCACATGCACAGAGCATCACTAAGAATTTCCAATGGTCCCTCCAAAGAAGAGAGAGTGGGTTGGAGGAAGCCTTGACTAGTTCAGGTGGGAAGAATTAAGTTAAGCTCAAATCAACTCTTGGCCACAAAGATAGTGTAATTACTTGGCCTAGAGATTTATTTTTCTATCAAGTGGAATTTAAATATCACTATAACATTTCTCAGAATAATTTATTGCCCTGGGATACCAGTTTCACTCGGATAGGGAAATAGAGACCTAGAGAACCGGTTGCTTCTTCAAAATAATTACTTCATAATTTTCCCCACATCTCTCCCTTCTCAGATTATAAACATATTTATGGCAGAAACCTGTATTTCATCTTTGAATCCCCAACTGCCTACTGCAGAACTTGACAGACAGTAAGCACTACAAAATATTTGTTGAGTGGATGTATGAAAGAGTCAAAAATCAAGATGAAGTTTCAAGATTGTTAATCTAGATGACATTAAAGTCTCATTTATCTTTAATTCTAAGACAAAGCTCATGTGGTCTGTGGTCTTTTTCTCTCCATCACTCCCTCCCACCACACACACAAAACGAAACAACAGAACAAAACAAAAACAACTTGAAAGATAAAATTTGATAAAACGCTGATTTAAAAAGTCTGAAATTTGAGTCAATCAGCTGGGTTAAATAAATTAGGGAAAACAGTAAAGTCAGATATAATAATGAAACTGCAGAGTTTGTAGACTGCAATTTCACTTTTCCCACCATGTTGCAGCAAAGCGTGATTATGAAAGCGATGCTCCTCTAACTGTGACCAGGACCCTTTAATTGTTGAAGAAATCAATTTATGGGGTGAAGCGGACTTTTAAAAAATTAATAGGGTAGAATAGGAGTGAAGAAAGGAGAGGACGTAATTCAAGAAACTTGTCGTACACATGTATTTAAGTGACCGGGTCAGGATCACATGGGGACATGTTAGAGAGATTTGAAAAACACTGATGTATAGTAATGCTCATATAGATTATGCTTTTAGAGCCGGGAGACTCATTTTTTCTGTAGGCCTAGATAAAAGGCACTAGAGCTCTCTGCCTAATCATCTTTGGCAGACCATATCTAAGCTCTGACGAGTTACTGGCAGGCCAGTTCCATCAAGTCAGTGACTTGGTCTGACTATAGGCATAGCCTCACCATATAAAAGGCACTGGCTTCCCTGTGGCGTTTTTTAA
Organism: Equus caballus; assembly: GCF_041296265.1. Lineage (NCBI taxonomy): Eukaryota > Metazoa > Chordata > Mammalia > Perissodactyla > Equidae > Equus > Equus caballus. The sequence goes on from NC_091700.1 coordinate 95,502,541, forward strand.
AATACTGTAAAGCATCACTAGTTGTAGAGAAGATCAGACTGATTCAGTTCTGTAGCAGAAAAGGCTTTTCAGGAAGACATTGAAAGAAAAGCACGTTCTTTACTTTCTCGCCCTTGGCTCTCTGCTGACAGGGAGAGGCTTAGCACCTCTGTTAAGTGCTTCGCAGAGTAACTTGGAAGCAATTGTGAGGAGCACACTTATTGTTTGAATGCAAATCATGGCTAGAATGCCTTAACAAGAATTTATTGATTTCTACTGCAAAAAACGCTCATTGATTACCCTTCATTTTCTTAGAAGACCCATTTCCACATAGCTTGCTATTAAATATGTTATGTCCTTGTTTCATTTATGATTTTGTTGTTTCTATTAATAATATTTAGTCAGCTCCTGTATACACGTACTTGTTCATTCACTCATTTATCTACTTTCATTGAATGTTGAGTGTTCCAGGTTATGTGCTAGAAGCCAGGGAATAAGGAGATGTGGTTCTGCTTTTAGCAATTTCGCAGTTTAGTAGGAGAGAGACAGTAGATAAGCCATTACAACATGGCGTGATGTGTTCTTGATAGGGTGCTACATAAATACTGAGGAGGGATGTTAAGATCAGGCCAGGTGTCGGGTCAGGGAGAGCTACCCTGAAAAGGTTATACTGGAGTTGAGAATTGAAGGACGAAGAGCTTCCAGCCATGTGAAGAAGGGGATAATTAATGGGGTTCAAGGTGGTGGAGTAGCAGAGGGAACACCAGAAGCATCAAACCATTTGGAATATACCCCACTCAACAAGTAGCTCTCACACCACATTATTGCAACAGCCTGCTAACTGATTTCCTTGACTTGTTTTTTCCCCTATATTTTCTCTTGCACTCTATGAGCAATTTCAGATTCCAAAGCCTTTGTTTTCAACTTATCATTTCCCTCATTTGTGGAAGGTAAATGTTATTTTAACAACTAAGATCCCCCTGGTTGGCCCATATCTCTTTCTAACCTTGTCTTCTATGCTCACTTATGAACTATACGCATCACTATTGCCCCTCCAGCTATTCTTTCCTTATTTCCAATCAATTATCCTAAAACCTGCATCAGAGAAAGTAGATATCATTAAACACATCAATTCTTTACCCTCATCCTAGCTGAAATTTTGGCTGGATCTGTACTGCATCCCTCTTATTTCAGGGGAAAAGGCGTATTTTCTCCTTCTTCTTCTTGACCTTCACTATAGGTGTTTCCCGTGCATTCGTCCTCAGCTCTCTTTTCTTCTCTCTCTCTGTCTGTATTTTAGTGGGTGATTTCATCCATATGTGTGACTTCAACTACTATGCAATGACTGATGACTCTAGAAGCAATGTCTAGCTAAGACTTATAACCCAAGATCTCAATCTGCATTTCCAGCTGCCCACTAGACACACCGCCTTATTCTAAGGAACATGACTGAGACTAGAATCAGTCCTGCTTTTCAGCTTGAAGGAAATAGTGTAAATTAGATGAAAATAGATTTATCAACTTCTATTCCTGCAATAATAAATGATGCTCAATGCCACTTGAGTCCTGAGATCCAAAATATGTGCTAAACACAACACTCCTACCTCATATAATCTTCATGACAACTCGATGTGGTAGGTGTGATTGTTATCCTGATTTTACAGATGAGTAGATAGTATCAGAGAGGCTAAGTTATAGTTTTCTCAAGGCCAAATACCTCTTATTTATTAGAACCCAGTCACAAACACACGTCTAATTATACTCTAAAATCCTTGCTTTTAAACACCTCATACACTGCTCTCAACTATAAATGCGCTTTTGTAAAAGCATTCTGCAGTCATCTGTGTTCATCTCATTAAAACTCCTCTGGCTAAATATGTTGCTTATCCTCCTGTTTTACCAACTAGAAACTAGAACACAAGGAACACGTGGAGGGGCTTATCAGATTGTGTTCACACAGTGAATGGCAGACCCAGGAATTAAATGCAAGTGAGTAATGCACATTATAGAGCATAATAAAACAGCACAGGCTACAAAAGTTAAATTTAAAAAATGTGACTCTAACTTCTTACCTATTTTGAATTTTAATAAAGTTTGAAGGCTGTTCACACTATTGATATAAAAATATTTATTTGATAGAATATAGTTTTTCTAAATTCATATGGAAGCAAGGACTAGTAATTCTCAAGATCACTAATTAAGAGAGCTTTTGCCTTTCCCTGTTCAGTATTGTTTTTAAATGAGCATCCTTAGGAGCTATTCTCTTTTAGTTCCTAACGGCTACAACTTTTTCATGATCTGTTATCTGTGATGACAAAATGAAATATTACTGCACAATTTCTTTCTTTTTCCCTAAAATGAGAGCTAACTGCTGAGACGGCTCCCACAAAAAGGCAGATAACAGGCTTCAAATGACAGAAAGAGCAAAACCAACATGTCAAATGCCTTACAAACTTAAGCAAAGGAAGATAATTTTGTTCCTGAATAATCATAAGGTCATGGAAAGGAACACTATTAAATGGATTGCTTAAGGTCAATCTAGAGAACTGGGTTTTTATTCTTGTGAATATGTATCTATGTCCTGATCCCATGAACTCTCTCACAGGGTCACAGAGAAAAGAGTCTTATCCTACGTTGTTGACAAATCAGAAAAAAAAGTCCCTACAGAAGTAGCGCTAAATGAAAAAATAAACAGGAAGAAGATAAAATGATAAATGTTAAAGTTGAATAAACTCTTCCGGTGATGGATGTAAAAGTCATTTATGGAAAAGTTTCTTGTTATTTTCAAAGACCAATGCAAAGTGACATAATTTCTTACAATTTTACCTCAGAAATGGTAGACGTAAGAAACATAGGTAGTTGCTAAATATGAGCTTTTATCAGTATTTGTATTATTTTTGTTCCTAAAGAAAAGACTTAAAATTCCCTAATTTATACCCTCCCCCATCCATTGTTTCCAGAACACTCCAGACAAGTCTTGGTTGATCCTCTATACTTGGTCCTTGGGTTTCGGTCAAACGTCCTGTTGCTGGCTGCTGTAGTCGACATTCTAGATTTGGACTGAGAGCCTCTGAGGCACTTCTGCCCTTGTTTGATTGCTCGGGTTCCCACAGCCTGTGGGCCGATAGCTCCTGACAACCAGCCTAGGCTGCTCAAGGAATGACCCCTGAGGCGGAAGTAGACATCTAACAGGTTCTCACCAACAAATGCCAACACAGCTCAGTAGGTAACTCTCTGTCTTTGTCTCCATTGTGCAACCAAATTATCCTTAGCTGAGAAGTTTTGTGCTTCCTGACTCTCTTTCGCATTGTAAAGTCCTGTCTGCCTATCTTGATTCTGAAACACACGGTCTCATTTGTGCTGCATGCCGTATGGTATTATCAGTTGAAAGGGGTTTTAAGAAGAGGTGACAAAATCTTCCTTGAAAGCTGTTCTTGAGTGTCTTCTTGGAAATATTGAATTTAGATATTGACTGATAAATACTAAGGTCCTAATGTCCTGTCTGAAGTAGGTTGGGATCTAGAGCTGAAAGAAAAGTTGTGAAAGTTGTTGTAACATGAACTTAGTGAGATAACATTTGTTTTAAATGTATCTTTCTAAAACCATCATACCATCAAATTAAATACGAAACACAAGCATTCCAATTCACAAAAGCTTAAGTTTTTCCGTTTGAAAATTATCTTTGGGGTCTGGCCCGGGAGCATAGTGGTTACGTTCACACACTCTGCTTTGACAGCCCAGGGTTCCCAGGTTTGAATTCAAGGCACGGACCTACACACTGGTCATCAAGCCATGCTGGGGTGGCATCCCACATACAAAACAGAGGAAGATTGGCACAGAAGTTAGCTCAGCGACAATCTTCCTCAAGCAAAAAGAGGAAGATGGGCAACAGATGTTAGCTCAGGGCCAATCTTCCTCACCAATAGATAAATAAATAAATAAATAAATTACTTATAATAATTTATTATGACTTCATATCCAAAGTGTCAGTCATGGTGCTCATATTCCCTTGAAATCCCTAATACTTACATTTAGAAAACAATTGCCTACTCAAAATGGTTTTTAGAAAAAATGTTAGCCTTCACATTGTAAAAAATATCCCTACCACTATACACACTAGGTTAGTGATTATTACGTTTTTAAATTCTGATTCACTTGGGAATCTGATTAATGGTGATGAACTATCCTTTGATTTTCCTTTGAATTCCAACACTATTTGTTTTTAAGTCAAGTCCCATCAGCCAATCAGATAACCAGGTACCAATATCTCCTAATTCTCTGGTAAATCAGCTCTAGTTCTGCTAATGAGCTGAGGCTCTCACCAGCCACGGAGAGCTGTCCTCTGAGCAGTCTCTCTTTACTGCCTCAGGAAAAAAGAAGCTGACTCTATTCTAGAGGCATCTATTTATAGCCTGCATGGCAAACTTTTAACAAAAGGTAATCCTAAAACGTGGAGTACATAGTTAATTTCTAGACAAGAAAGATGAATTCATTTGAGAAGTTCAAACTAGCCATGCCACTAGCTACTGCGACAGTTAATAGCAGGATTTATTCACATTTAGTTCATCAAAGCAGAATGGTGACTACCATTTATAGAGAACCATCTATGTCATGGGTGCTTCATACATGACCATCCGGAAATTTCGAGACATTCTGTTAAGGTAGTTGGTATTATACCTACTTAATAGATGGGGAGACAGACTCAGAAAGGTCTAAGTAACTTGCTAAAATCACAGTTAATAACTTGTTGAAACAGGATTCAATCTCAGGACTATATTGTTACAGAAGCCAACATAAAAAACCCTCCTGATCACTTGACATCATTTGAGAGGTGGCTAGGTGGTTGTATTAGGCAGGGTTTTCCGTGCAATTATGGAGGCTGGTAAGTCCAAAACCTAGAGTAAGCCAGCAGGCTGCAAACTCAAGGAAGAGTTGATGTTTGTCTTGAATCCAAAGGCAGTCTGGAGACAGAATTCCCTCTTCCTTGAGGGACCTAAGTCTTTTTTCTTAAGACCTTCAACTGATTGAATGAAGTTCATCCACATTACGGAGAATAATCCACTTTATTCAAAGTCAACTGATTTAAACGCTAATTTCATCTAAAAACACCTTCACACTAACATCTAGACTGACATTTGACCAAAACTGGGTACTGTAACCTAGTCAAATTGACACTTAAAATTAACCACAACAATGATCATTAGGCAGGAATGTAGTAAAATGTCAAGAATCTGATTGGTGATTGACAGTTTCAGGCCTTTCTGAGGTTATATGATTTTATTAGTCTACACACGAGGCAAAATGCAGGTAGTATGGATTATTACAACGTAGCCAGGAGACGTCCTCAAGGAATTCACCATCACAGAATCACCATGAACACAAAAAGTCCCGTTGAAGATGGAGTTCATGAAGTGGGTTTCTTGATTTCTTATAAATAGATTATGGACAATTGCCAGTGTTTTTTAGTCTTGACCTCTTCCCTGAGCCGTAGTGGCTGGCCAGTATTCAGCATAAGGAAGCAGAGATCAGAAAGGTCAACACCATAAGTCAACATGACTGAGTCTCAACTGAGATGCATTATCCAACTCCCCGTCCTTTTCCTGCTGTCTTGGTTTCTGCCTCTGCTTTATCAGTGCAGTGCAGTCGGGTTAACTGAATGATTCTGGGCATGAAATCAAAATTTGTGTATAACTCAAATTTGCCTTGGACTTCTGGTGGAGTTGCAGAGCTACTTAAATATTCTTGACCAAACAGCGACCCTCTTGTTTAGGCTGTCCGCTTTCATTGCATGCTTAGTTTTGGGAGGACAGCCCGGAGAGCAGTTAGTGAGGAAGGGAGACCTTGCTAAGAGGAGGTCAGCTGCACCAACTTGGATGTTGCAGTCAGATGACCTTTCCATTCAAGATCTAACCTGGGCCTGTGAAGAGCGTTTTGCTCGTTGCCTGGGACCCCTTGATGAAACCTAAACTTGGGAGTAACACTGCATGGTTTTCAAGTGTAAAGTCAGTTTACAGCAAATATGATTAATATGCTTGCCCACCCTTGCCTGCTCCAAAATTACTCTTCCAAGAAATCTCAATAATGGCTGGAAAACAAATGATCCTCTTTTATTCCTACCCAAATTTATTCTGCCACCTGGTTTACAGACCCTTCATCTTGCAGAAGGTCCCAAATCATGACCTGAAAAACAGCAACAAAATTTTATTAGTAAGACTTTTAATAAACATTCTTAATTTACTTTTAAAATGAATAAGCTATTAAAAATCAAGCGAGTCGTCTGAAGATAAATCAGCCCCCAGCACCTTAGAGTTTCTAACGTAAAGATAAGATTTTAAAAACCAAGTTACTTAAAAATCTGGACAGAAACTTCACACCTGCAGCTCATCTTAGAAATGTGCAAAATGCAGACACATTTTTAACAAATATAGAAATAACATCCACACATTGGAAATAGAAACTGAGAAACATGAAATCTTACAAACTTGCAAGAAACTTTTGAGATGAAAAAACTAAATGGCCCCCAAAAGAGCAGATCAGTGACTTTTAATCATTCTAATGCTAAGATGGAAAGGCATTTACTATCTTTTCTAACACATTAATTTTTACATGAAGACATTTCAAAAATAACTTGACTGAAAATATATATTTAAAACATTAAAGATTTTTCTTAGGAGGGAGGCTTTGCTTTTGCAAACCTTGAATGATGAGATTAATTACCTTAATTTCATTGCATTATCCCACCTTACATTAACCTGTGAAGAGGAGCTCGCCCTCATGGCGATTATATGAGAAGTATCAGGTACCTCATATGAGCAAATGAGAAATTAGAAAGCAGTATATAATCCAGTCTTAAGTGGTATATTAAAGTGTCTAAATGCAGCAGATGTCTGGGTGAAGAGAGGACAGTGGGAGCAGCCAGGGAGAAATCATGGCAAATTCACAATCTTCGTGAAGGAAATGAAGAGTGCACTGGATTTAACTGGCATAAATAGAGAGAGCAACAAACTGCGTTTATTAGGTTTTCAGTAAATCACAAGTGGAAAAAATGCTTTAGCAATTTTTCAAAATTGTTATCTGTATTCTACGACTTGACAATATTAACCTAAGAATGGACACTATAGGCACTCAAAACTTAAGGGAAAACTGTAAGTAATTTTCAGCATTTCTATCATTAGCCATAAACTTAAAAAGAATCCAACCAGTCAGCAAGTCCAATCCATTTTTACCACCCAAGTATCTTTTATCCTGCTCCTACTTTTTATTGCCATTGTCCTCGCCATAGTTGACACAGAGGCTGGCCCACTGCACAACTCCAGGGGGCAGTGTTTGCATGTGTGCCAGTGCACGGTTCCCTTGGAGTCCACTGAATGGAGCTCTTGGGGCAGTGGGGGACACTGATTCTCACCCCTGTTTCTCCTGGGGCTCCTGCTACTTTTTCGTCTAGTCACCTCCTTCTGTTTTTCTCCATCCCAATCTACTTTCTAAACTGACACAATTATCTTTTGAAAAATGCAAATCTGACTCTGCCATTTCTCTGTTCTAATTGCTTATGCCACTCATTCCTTCCTTCATTCATCAGAAAAATACCAAATTTCTATATACTCATAGGTTTTATAAAAGCTACTTCTCAAGATAAAATTTAAACTGTGTCATAGCTTTTTTACTTCATTTCAACAAATATTTGATTATAAAATGTCAAGAATGTTGGCAGACCCAGCAACACTCAGAGGCTCCTTGACGGGACCGTCCCAGCTCTCCAGACTCCCAGCTGCCCCTCGCCTTGGACGTTACCCTCCGGCATTTTGGAAGCATCTGCAGTCCTTTCCTTAACTCACCAGGCTGTTCTCTGACTCTCAGCTTTAGCACGTGCTGTTACTGCTGCCTGAAGTCTCTTTTCTCCCTCTTTTCATCCTTCGCGACCCACCAGAATGTGTACAATGTCAAGCTGCAGGAGGGGAGGGGTTTCTGCTGTTCGTTCCCTGAGCGTTCCACGCACCTAGAACAGTGCCTGGCACACGGTGGGCACTCAATAAATGAAGGAAGAAAAGAACGGATTGATGAAGGCCCAGCTCATCCCGCTTCCTCAGGAAAGCATTGGGAGCTTCTTAAACACTCCAACAGCTGAAAGGGGTGATGTCGGCGAGCCCTTTCAGGGGACCCCAGGGACTTCCCGTACCAGAGCGAGCGGAGCTGCTGCCAGGAGCTTTCGCAGGAAGGCTTTCCGGAGGAATGACTCCTGAAAGAAGAAGGAAGTGATAAGCACTAGGAAGTGGGGGTTCTGGAAAGTGCTGGTCCTCAGATGTGCCGCCCCCAAAAGAGTTTTTGCTTCTTGTTGTGTTCACCTGATTTTATTCGTCTATGACTAAACCTCTGATGAATCACGCAGAGCTTGTTTACGCTCTATAAGTGGGATGTATGCATGCGAAGCTAAGGAGAGGCATGAGGAAAGCATAAAACAAACCCGTAAGAACAATGCCAGGAAGGGCTCAAGCCCACGACAAATGAAGTTCATGAGAAAAGCTAGGAAAAAATACAGCTTTTTTTTTGTTTGAAGCAAGAAGAACAAAGAAGGCCTTTGGGAAATACGATGTAACGTTGGCCAAAGGCAAACCCGTGCAATTTCCATTTGGCTTCAGTGCCTTCAACTCGGAGAACGGTCCCAAACTGTCAAGGGCGTGGCAAATCTGAGGGGAATAAACAAAACGCAAGTTAGCTGCAAAGAATATTTTACACAAAACCTACCAGTTAAAATAAACTCAAATCTCTATGTATGTGTGTTAGATTTGTGTAATCTCAGAAAAACTTAATAATTTAAAAAATATATAGATTATATGAAGTTTTTTTTTTTTTTTTTGAACTGGAGTATGGCAAATATTGCAAATCTTCTGGAATTTCCAGAAACTATAGACTCCTGTGAATTTTGGCCAAAATATGCAGTTAACTCTTTTCAGTGAATTGTCTGTGAGTATTTAGAGAAGAATCTGGTGCTTGTGGGTTTACTAAAAACATGTCATGCCAGACCAGAGCAATTTAAGGTTTTTTTGTTAGGATTACTAGGCACGTGGTTCATATGCACCTGATGCAGTTGACAGTTCCTCTCGTATCAGTGTGACTGTGCTGTTGAAATGTCGAAGGAACAGAAGATATCGGGGCTATCAGGGTTGTAACATAGGGATTCCATCTGCTGTTTAATTATCCTTGTTCAGAAGTTCAACATGCTCCTGTCCGTCTTTCTCAAAATGTTTATTAATAATTTAAATGAAGACATAAAGGGCAAATCTATTTTATGCTGACAAATATATTTGAGCAATATCTAGTATATACTGCAACCAAGTGATGCTGCTAATTTATTTCAGAATATCTGGGACACTGAACAAAAGCGTGTTTTGGGAATTGCATCCAATTAATCATGCTAGGTGACATGTAATAGTTAAGATTTCTGAAAACTTGAAATACTTCCATTATTATATATCTATTTAGGTGTTAGTAAGATTTTTCCTTATATTATGACATTTCATGCACTGGATTAAGATCTACTGATGACGGACCATCTTTATTGCCGCTGCAACCATGACCAGCATCGTCAAAGCTTGAACACCTCTCTCTCTAGTGGAAGTTCTGCTGGATGCTACATAACATTAGTTTGCTCACTTCTGCTTTCTGGGTTCATATCGTGTGCCACAGTAAAGCTTTGGTAGGAATATCATGGAAAGGAAGCTGACAATTATAAGAACAATGTTCAGTTATAAGAATTAGTGGAACTTTCTTTTAGAGTTCACTTCCTGTTAGTGGAAGACGTAGTGTGGGGCTCAGTAAGTCAGCACAGTGAGGGCTGTGGGCGTAGGAGAAGTGAGCCAGGTAATATTCATCAAAAATAGAAGGAAAAGTAATTGGCCCAGCTCCCAGAAAGACAGGAATGTGGTTTTGAAGTAAAAATTCAGCTGAATGGAAAGCATATATCCTGGAATTCAGACCCAATTCTGGAATCGTCTCCCTGGTGATCATGGACCAGTCAATCTACAACCCCCAAGACCCAGCTTTCTCATTAGGTACACTGAGAGATTTACATAATATCCTGATAAAAAACAATGACGTGATTGTTATAGCATTTTGTGCTTTAGAAAGTGCCTCTACATACATTGCTGGTTGGGTGCAACAACCACAGGCAGGATTATTACAAATACCTGTTTTACAGTTGAGGAAACAGATACTTGGGGAGTTTGAGGGCCTTGCTGTGGACTGTGACCAACAGGCTCCCATGTGTCAGCATCAGGCCTCAGGCCCAGGAGCCCCAGGCAACCCAGGCCTCAAGCTCCAATGCCTGCTCCACCACCAGCAGATGGGTTCTTAACAAGGCACGTGATCTCCTGAACCACCAAGTTCCTTCTTTGTGAACAGAGGGGACTGAGGAGCATAACATTCCTACAGCTAAGTCATGGAGAATTTTGTATTGTGCTTATTTAAATGGTTTCACTTTATTTATCTTGGTACTAAGTGTTAATAATTCTGAAATATGACAGAAGATGTGAACTATCAGTACTAACTCATTTGTCTTTAGTTTTCCTACCTGAAATCAATTTAAGGGCAGATTTCTAAGAATGTTTTGAGAGGAATCCCTGGCAGCAGGCTGACTTTCTGCCCATTTCTTCATGACCCTGCTCTTCGAAGCTCTGACCCACATCTTAATTTCCAACTCAGAAAAGGTGGTTGCTTCAAAAGATGATGGATCCCTCATTTTTTTCCTTTTTTTTTAACAATCTTCTAGTGCAGTTCTAGAAAAAGGCAGGGCAGGCTGTTAGTATTAGCTAAAGCAGCAAATCTGTCCTTGGGAAGTTCAAATAGAGGCTGGCATCTACGGACACAACTTTAAAATAAACTCAGAAACAGAACCACGTAGGCTTTCCATTCTTGGTATAGAATACTTTTACTTTAGCAAAGATAAAGACTGTGAAAACTTTCTCAGGAGGTCAGAAGCTATGTTCCATACCCTAACTTGATTTGCCCCAACTGGAAAGATTTTCAACACAATGTGAGCAGTTTTCAGCAGACACGTTCTTAAAGATCTTTTCAGCTCTCTGGTTTAAAAGTATGGTGGGTGGACACATATGTTAATGAAGTATGTTGACTACCAAAGCTGATGCTGAAATAAAACTGCTGGCTGGCCTCCCACGTTCATTCCTACCTATGTTGTTGGTACAACCAAACTGACTTTTCCTTTCAGCTTTTCTATATATTTTTTTCTCACCCTCTCATCCTCTATCCAAGGAGACAATTCATACTGACCTCGCACTGCTGGCTCAGCCCGACTCTACCACCTGGGATGTACCCCATGCTCCGAAGCATGCCTCCTGCTGTAAAGATTTTTCTTTCTGTGACCTCTTCCCTCAGTTCCTAATTTCCAAATTTCATATTTTGTTAGCAGAGAATCTAAGATGCACTGCATGTGATGATTCAGTCAGGGCTCTGGTAGACACAGACGGCACACTCAAAGGGTTTAACTGAGGTGAGTTTAGTAAAGGAATTCTTTGCCACTTCGAAGCAGGGTTGAGAGAACCGAGGAAGGAGGTTGAAGAGTCCAGGAGTTGTGGGAAGCTGTTGCCACTCTGGGCTGAAGAGGTAAGAGTATGGAACTATTTCTGGAGCCTGGAGAAAGATTGGAGCTCTGGAGAAAGGTCTCTCGATAGAGACAGTAACAAATAATTTGGCCATGGTGAGAACTGAAATCATGGAGGAGCCTCCAGTAGGTCAAACCCACAAGAAGCCAGAGGATAAGGAAGCCCCGGGTGACTTAGAGTTTGCTCTCCTGAGACAGAGCAGAGCAGAAAGGGGTGAAGAATGATCTTGGTATAGTGGGGTAATGAAGAATAAATAGCACATACCAAAGAAGGACTCCAAGAGACTGAATACTTTGACCCAAAGAAATTTTTTCTGCCCAAAATGGAGTTTCAGGCACAAAAAGGACTGCTCACATTGCGACAACACTAGTAGGAACAGGCTGAACGTATCCCGAAGTTTGCATAATGCACTGTGGCATATGCACGCATCTAAATGTAGCAGCTAATTTCTTGTTCAATTCATATAGTAATTTGAATTACCCCTGGGAATCCTGGAAAGATGAAAGTGATTCACAGCTGATACTGAGATTTGACCACCCTGAATTGTCAGAAGCAGCATCTGGTTCCTGACAACAGGTAAGAGATGTTGCAACACACGCTTTTTAAGAGTGATACAATCTTACCTTAAGAGACAGGCAAGTACAAGCTCTGAAGTGTTTGGATTTCCTCTCCCTCAAATTACATTCTCCTGATTGTCAGGTTTCAAGCTGAGCTGGAAGAGGTAACACCATACAATCCAGTTTCTCTTCTGTGACTTTCTCTTTGATTTTTATTTTTAAATTTTGAAACAATCTTTTCTTATAGAAAAGTTGCAAGTACAGTACAAAGAAACATTTTCCCCCTGAGCTATTTGAGAATATCTTGTCAATATGATGCCCTAATGCTTTCATGTACATTCCCTACAGACAAAGACACTCTTCCATATAAGCACAATGCAGACATCAAAATCAGGAAAATACCAATCACGCTGCACGGCCACCCAACCCTCAGACTCCATTCCAGTGTTTACAATTGTTCCAAAGATGTTCTTGTATAGCAGAATGTTTCCATTCAGAATCACATGTTGCGTTTAGTTGTTATGATCCTTCAGCTCATTGAATCTGGAAGAGTTCCCCAATCCTTCCTTGACTTTCATGATCTTGAAAGTTTTGAAGATTACAGACCGCTTATTTTGTAGAATGCCCCTCAATCTGGGTTTGCCTGAAGTTTCCTCGTGATTAAATTCAGGTCAGATGTATTTGGGAGGAATATCTCAGAAGCGATGTCGTGTTCTTCACATCACATCCTTCCTGGTAGAGCACAATTTTAATTTGTCACATTATTAATTAAGTTAATTTTGATCATTTGATTAAGGTGGTGTCTGCCAGGCTTCTCCACTCTGGAAAGTCATTTTTCCCTTAGTAACTGATAGATATTGGGTGTGTATGTTGGGGAGGGAGTTTTTTGAGCTTGTATAAAAATCTCCTTCCTCATCGAACTGTCAACTTATTCACGTATACATAATGTCACTATGCACTCATAGCTTCGTCTATTCAATGGGTTAAAATCAGTTACTGCCATCACTTATTTTAATGCCCAGACTGTCCCAGATTTGTCCAGTGGGAGTCTCTTTAAGAGCACTTCTCTGTCCTGTTGACATGTTCCCATGATTTTTTTTTAGAGCATTTCTTTACTTTCTGGCACAAGATGTTCGAGGCTCATTGTGTACTCTCCCTGCGCCAACCTTAGAATCAATCATTTCTTCCAGAAGTGCTGGCTCCTTCTTGAGGAGATTAGCACTAGAAGCCAAGGTCTGGGTACAAGTTGTGCTGGTTGATTTTGTGGTGTCGCTAATCCCAGGCCTCCTTAATGGACAGAGGTAAGGACTATCACAGATGAATAAATAGATTAAAGAGTATATGAGATAATTTTCTTGCTATTAAGAGGATGAAATTATAAGTGTATGCACACATTTGCATCTAAATTATTTCTATATCTATTTGTTTATTTGGAAATGATGAGTTCACTCTGATAGCCCATTTCTAAGGCAACTGCATAGGGTTCTTTCTAGTTTTCCTTCTTTTCGTATTTGTAATTCTTCTCTTCCAACGGTAAGAAACCTGCCTTATGCAACTCTTAAATTATTTACTTATATGATCAGTTCTCCCTTTTGTAGCCAAGCTTCTATTGTTACTACTGTCCCTTTACCACTCAGGCTGTGACACACCCTGCTAGGTCAACTCCCACAAGGACGCCCTCCTCCCATTGCTTGAGCTTCAACACCCACGTGAGCTGGACCACTTGCTCATGGAAATGCCATCCTGACTCTGCGTAGGCTCAAGTTGCTCGTCCTGGGCTGCCTTCCTACCAGGTACCCTCCTTGCCTCATTTGACTTCCAACTTCCTGTGCTGACCTGGTGCCTCCACCCGCATTGTGTGGGTGCCCTCCTCACACTGACGGGCCTTCGTGGCTTTTTAATAAGCCCTTTCCTGCATTCTCTATTTGGGAACAAAGAAAAACATCTAAAAAGTGGATGTCATAGATAAATATTACAGAGCAATAAAGGGTTGATATCTTGGACTATTGCATGCAAATCGTTCTAGAGTTTTTCCTTATGTCAGATAATAATCATATTCCATATCACTGTGAACCAAAAAGAGCGATCACAAAAATCTCCGGTTTGGTGATGGTGGTAGAAGCTGTTTTTTCTACCTCTTCAAACGTGCAGCTAAGCGTTTTGTTGAAAAGTGAATTTTTACCTTCCTGTTTCTACATTTGTACCACACAAACACTGCCACAAGGCAGTGGAGATATCCCACAGTCATGGGGCTATTCCTACTATCTTATATACAAATATCAACCTTCTGTGAAATGCAAATATTTAAAATAAACTTTACATTCAGCAGAGATTCTTTAAAGTACGATTTTAATTCCAACAGTTTTTTTTTCTTTTTAAAGAATTTCTGTTCATCATCAAATTGCATGCTTTCACTTTTCACTCCTCTTTGTAGCTTTGTACAGAATGCTGCATCTAATAATTCAGCCTCAAATCTCTGAACCTTGGAAATGTTTCCACCCCAAATCTCTACTTGCTGCCGTGGCATCCTTTGCCTCTGGTCTCAGTCAAATGACACAAATAACATTGCTCGGAAAATTTAAAAAGCACCATCTTTTATTTTATTTCTCCACTTTCTCTAAAATTTCCAGCTTCTAAGAATGAAATTTTTAGGGAAAATCAGTTAGCCCCAAACGGAGCACACATTTTTCAGTTTTATCTGTTTTGGAGGGATAGGAGTAGCTGTCACCCCACCCAGTGTTCTGATCTCCACCTGTAAGTCTGAGGTCAGCTCAGAAGGAGGACTGAGCAGATCACATTTGGCAATGTTTTGCAGACACACTCCATTGTGATCAAAATCCTTGGGGGAAAAAGATCTATTTTTTTTAAACAGAAAATTAAACTAAATTGATTGCAAGAATGATTATAGTGTTTTTAAAATATGGAACAGATTTTATTACCCTTTCTTGTATTTTATGGGCAATAATTCTGACCAAAACTCTATCCCCAGCCAGTATTTTTCCATCAGATGGAAATGGAGTGAAGGCCATATCAGGATGCTGTGAGAGAAGAATGTTCTCCTTCAGTATGTTAGAAGTACACCTGAACTTTCAGCTTCATTGTTCACACAGGAAATCACCCAATTTCCCTGCATTTTATATTTTCTCTCTTCTAAAGTATATATTTAAAGAGTACTTTTACAAACGAGTATCATACAATCTCACTTTCACAGATGACAAAGGCCTGGGGGGAAGTTAATGTTTTGCTATTATTAACTTATCGAACAATCACAGTCCCAAGGCATTCTTTCAGGCAATAAGCCATACTCCTTTTGTTGTTGGCTCACTCTCTATTTTTATGGCCCATTAACTAGAGCTGAATTAAAATCAAATTAGTATAAATGATATAATGCTCATATAAATAGTTTTGCAAACTAGTTAGTCGTCTGAATATCCAGTACCTTGCAATGCCAGAATAAGGTTATGAATCAAACACAAGCATAGATTTTAAATGATTGGTGGTCAAAAATATTCTTTTTAAAAAACCAATAGCCAAAAATGGGAGAGAAAAATTTGGCACAAACTTTAGAAAATGTTGCTCATGCTCTGTGTTGGAGAAAGAGAAGACTATGACTTTGCATTTCTTGTTCCTTCCTATCACTTTGTATTGGCGTTTGGAGGCGTTGAAGGTTTCTGGAATAATTTTTCCACTTCTCAATACTAATACCATCAAAATATACTAAAGCTTTTCTTTGAGAAAAAAATGAAGACTGAACAGAATTTTTAAATAGGAAAATTTCTGTGACTCTAATGAGAGGTTTGGAGTTCACTGAACCACTAATTAGAATTATTTGATTCTAATTCTCCTCCTCAAATAATAAGCAATTGTTATTTTTGAGAGAAGAATTTGATTTATTTCCTCCTAAATGAAAGAGGTGAGCCTCTTGGTTCCCATGTGACTTTCCACAGAGATCCCCTCCGACCTGGCTTGACTGTGGCCACATGACTGTTGGGAGAAGTGGAAAATGTCACTGGAGGTTCGTGTAGTCATGTAACGATGTCACCACTAAGCAGAGGGTCTTCTTGGGGGGATTGCGGCAGGACCGTGATGCATTCTGCTCCCAAATATTTCTCTCACAGTGCATAAAATGTGTCATTTCACTGCGTGCTTCTGCAAGAAATTTTGCCAAGTAAACATCTATTTGGACTGAGAAGCTACACCTTGAAAAGGGAGGGGGTTGTATAGTAAAAAGACAGGACCTTTGAGTCCTATGAACTTGGCTCCACTCTTGACTTCCCCATTTAACGTGCAGGCTCACTGAACTCTCCTTTAAATTGAAGGTGATGCTACCTGCCATTGGGTTTACGACAGGGTAGGGACTAAGTGAGTAAGACATGGCATGCAGTTTGATGCCTGGACATCATAGAAGCACAAGAATGTAGATTACTATTAATAAAATAAAAAGGAACATGCGCAGCCTCAGATATTTGAATCTTCAGTTGGATTAGTTGAATCTTTTGCTCTTCTCTGGGCTTTTAGTGCAATTAATTCAGCTAGGGAGATGGAAATGCAAGGAGCAGTAATTCTTGGTGCTCCTACACCCAACAGCCCCTGTTTAAATCATAAATAGTTTTGAAATTCTCCATTTATTATCTCAAAATGAAATGCATAGATCATGTGGCCTAAAATTAGACATGCCTAATTTTGTTAAATGCCCTCATTATAACATAAAGGAGAAACAAAAGTAAAGCAATTTAAAATAAAGTAATATATATTTCTGAGTGTAACGGCTCAACTCAGGCACACTACTGCAAAAAAATAAAATGGTCTACTCCTTGCCCCTGTGTGTAGACTCTCCATGAATATGATAGATACAAATGCAGACCAATTCAGATGTTTCGTGATGGCGTTATACATATCATGGACAACATCATGGGATTTTCTAAAATGATGAATAATTCTTGGGAAAGTTCGGGGGGGAAATGTTCCCTCAATTTACGTATAGTTGCATTCCTGGAAATGACTATTGTACAAAAAGCAGTTTGCATTAAAAATTAAACTTCATTTTTAGGAGCAAACAATCATCAACAAGGCTTTCTTCTCCACAGGAATGTCTTGTGGGACATGGGAAGGCACGAGGGAGTTGGGACTATTTTTCATTGCACAGGGCCATCCCATGCTTTGCATGAGGTAGGCTTCCAGGTTCCTGTTTGTTAAATTCTAGTAGAAGAGGTAATCACTTGCAACCAACAAATCAGGTCCACCATTGTTCAAAATCTCCCCTTAGGTCAGTTCTTCTCTCCAGAGGAAGACATTACTTTAGAACAGCAGGCTTTGTAGGGAAGAGCAGACTGGGTGAGACGATCAGGGAGATGTCAGCAGGTAGTCCCCCGTCACCTGGGTGCAGGGAAAAGCGTTGAGGGGAAATGCTGACAAGAAAGGAAGACACCTGAGCCTGAAGAACTGGCCCAGAAACAGAGGCTGTTCCAGAAGTAGAAGCCATGAACTGGGAATAGATGACTAAGCATGCATGGGCTGATGGCCAAGGGACTAAGTGGGGCTGGATCTCAGAAACTAACATTGAGCCGAATCTGACCACAAGAGGCAGGTGGCCCCACCAGGGGAATCATAGACCGATGTTATAGCAGGAAGCGACTCCTGAGAAGATGACAGCCTGTGCTTCCCTCTATTCTGGAAAGCAAAGACAAAGCTCCCCAAGAATCTTCTACACCAAGGATCTTCCCTGACCCAGTACTATTCTCTACTGGCAACAAGAAATATCTCAACACCAACCGCAAAAGTTGTTCTCCATCCACACAGCTTGGAAGCAGGTGGGTTACCTTCCAAACTGATCCTCTTCCCAATGAATCTACTTTGAAGATCCGGAAAAACAGCACAGTTGCCTTTGCCTTTCTTACCTAAATATCTTGGATTTTGTCTCTTTTAGTATTATTCTATTAATCCATTGTATCAACGGCTCAATTGGAAACCCGGTAAATTATGCTTATTAATATAATGCTTTAGAACCGTGAGTAGTATAATTATGGATTTTTTTGGTTGATGTTAAAAAATTAGACCAGAAAACCAGACCACAAAATATTGGTTCTTGCTGTTTAACATGTTCCCCATAATATCAATGGTACCAAGGTTTACATGAGAACTTTCACAAGTGGAAACACTTGAAACTCAAGGTTTATTTCTATATAGCAAGGGCTCAATATCCTATTTTTATAAGATTAATATTATTTACCGTTATAGGATTTGGTTCATGGAAAAGCCAAAAAGTTTATCCAGATTATATGTCCTGTTTTGTCAAAAGGTCAGAACATTGGTTATGTTTCTCAGTAATGTTCTTCATAATCCATCCTCACTCGCTAGAAATACGGTTACTGGAAATCCTGCCCTGCTGACCGGTGCTCTCTCTCCCACACTATATCATGTTGTGGCCCATTTATTTTGCCTTTCTGTGTGTCTGCATGTCTTAATAGGGACTCTGGAGGACATATATTAGGCACATGTAATCTGCTGTCATATATACTACATGTTTTGTCTTGTTTTTAGACCATATCAATGCAGAGAAGTTGGCTGTTTTGTTCATCCTGGGTCCACAGCATCTAGAATTGTTCCAGAGATGGATTAAGCACTTATAAATAGTTGTTAAATAGATGAATGACAGGAATCAATTTTCTAAATGTATATTTTTTTGCTTAGCCTTCCAAGCCCATATATTTACATTTTTTAATGTAACAGCTTTAATGAGATATAAATCATATACAACACGATTCATCCATTTAAAGTGTACCATTCAATAATTTGTAGTATATTCCCAGAGTTATGTAGCCATTACAATAATCAATTTTAGAATATTTTCATCACCCCTGAAAGAAACTCTGTACCCATTAGCAGTCACAGCCCCCTAACTCTACACAACTACTAGTATACATTCTGTCACTATAAATAAAAAATTTATACAATGGAATCATACGTGGTCTTTTGTGTCTGGCTTCTCCCACTTAGTGTAATATTTTCAAGGTTCGTCCATGTTGTAGTTTATGACTGAATAATATTCCAAATGCATGGAATAGTTTACATTTTGCATATTCATTCATCATTTCATGAAAGTTTTGGTTGTTTCTACTTTTTGAATATTTTGAATAATGCTATCATGAAAACTCACATACACATTTTTGTGTGGACATATGTTTTAAATTCCGTTGGCTATATATGTAGGCGTGGAATTGCTAGGTCATATAACAACCCTCTTTTTAACATTTTGAGGACCTGCCAAAATGCTTTCTAAGTGACTGCACAATTGTAAACTTACACAGGCGGCGTATAAAGGATCCGATTGCACCACATCCTCACTAATACTTGGTATTGTCCATCTTTTAGGTTAAAACCATTTTAATGGAATAAAATGATACTTCGTTGTGGTTTTAGTTTGCATTTCCCTAAAGACTACTGATTTTGAGTCTTTTCATGTGCTCATTGGCCAGTTGTATATCTTCTTTGGAGAAATGTTTATTCAAATCCTTTGCTCATTTTTAAAAAATAATTTTGTTTTTGTATGGTTGAGTTGTAAGAATTCTTTGCGTTTTCTGGATATGAGATCGTTATCAGATATATGCAAATATTTTCTCCCACTCAGTGGTTCTCTTTTCTCTTTCTTGTTGGCGACCTTTGGAGCATAGATGTTTTCATTTTGATGCCGTCCAATTTGTCTATTTTGTCTTTGCTTGTGCTTTGGTGTCATACTTAAGAAACCACTTTCTAATCCAAGGACAGAAAGACTTGTGTCTTTGTTTTATTTTAGAAGTTTCATGTTTTATCTCTTACATTTAGGTCTTTAATCCATTTTGAGTTGCTTTGAACATGGCGAGAGGTAGGGTCCAACTTCATTCATTTGCATGTGGATATTTAGTTGTTCTAGAACCATTTATTTGCTGAAAATACTTTTCTTTCCCCACTGAATTGTCTTGACACTTTTGTCAAAAATCAATTAACCATATGTTTAGGTATATTTCTGGCCTATCAATTATATTCCATTGATCTGTATGCCTATCCTTATGCCAGCACCATGCTGTCTTGCTTACTGTAGCTTTGTTGTAAATTTTGAAATTGGGAAGGGTGAGTCTTTCAACTTTCTTCTTTTCTTTCAAGACTTTTTTGGTATTCTGGGTGCCTTGCATTCCCATATAAATTTTTAAATCAGCTTTTCAATTTCCACAAAAATGGCAGCTGGGATTTTGATAAATTTTGTTGAATCTATAGATTAATTTGGAGAGTATTGCCATCTTAACAATATTACATCTTCCAATCTTCAATTTCTTTCAGAGATGTTTTCCAGTTTTCAGTATAAAAATCTTTCAATTCCTTTGTTAAATTAATTCCAAATTTTTATTTTTTGACACAGTTGATTGTAAATGGAATTGATTTCTTAGTTTCATTTTGGATTGTTCATTTCTAGTGTATAGAAACACAATTGATTTTTGTATACTGATCTTGTATTATGCAATGTTTATGAACTAGTTTATTATCTCTAATGGTTTCTTATGTGGATTCCTTACAATATTCTATACACAAAATTATTTCATCTGAAAATAGAGATCGTTTTACTTTTCCTTTGCAATCTGGGTGATATTCATTGATTTTTCTTGACTATATTTCCCTAGCTAGAACCTCCAGTCAGCGTTGCACAGAAGTAGTGAATGTCGTTTTCTCCATCTTGTTCCTGATTTTATGTGGAAAGCTTTCAGTCTTTTACCAGTAAGTATGATATTAGTGGTAGGGTTTTCATAGATATAACTTATCAGGTTGAGGAAGTTCTCTTCTATTCTTAGTTTGTTGACTGTTTTTATCATGAAAGTATGTTGGATTTTGTCAAATACTTTTTCTGCATCTATTGAGATGACCATGTGGTTAGTGTTTGTTCCTTATTCTATTAATAAGGTATATTACATTGAATGATTTTTGTATGTTAAACTAACCTTGCACCTCTGGTATAAACCCCAGTTATTCTCGGTGAATACTGCTTTTAATATGTTGCTGGCTTCAGTTTTCTAGTAGTTTGTTAAGGGTTTTAATGTCTATATTCACAAGGGATAGCCAGTCCTGGTGGTCTAGTGGTTAAGATTCAGAGCTGTCACTGTCACAGTCCATGTTCATTTCTGGGTCAGAGAACCACACTATTGTTGTCATACTGTGGTAGCTGTATGTTGCTGTGATGCTGAAAGCTATGCCACCAGTATTTCAAATACTAGCAGGGTCACTCATGGTGGACAGGTTTCAGTGAAGCTTCCAGACTAAGACAGACTGAGAAGAAGGAACTGAACACCCACTTCCGAAAAAACTGGACATGAAAATCCCATAAACAGCAGCAGAGCATTGTCTGTTATAGTGCTGGAAGATGAAGGGTGGTGCAAAAAGACCAGGCAAGGTTCTGCTCTGCTGTACACAGGGTCACTAGGAGTTAGAATCGACTGGGGATTCCAGTTGTAGTAGGACACTAACAGCCACAATTCATAAGGGATATTGGTCTGTAGTTTTCATTTCCTATGATGTCTTTGGTTTTCATATCAGGATAATACTGGCCTTATAGAATGAGTTAAGAATCACTCGCTTCTCTTCTATATTTTTTGGAAGAGTTTGTCAAGATTGGTGTCAAATTTTCTTTAAATATTTGGTAGAATTCAATAGTGAAATCATCTGGGCCTGAGATTTTCTTTGTGGGAAGTTTTTTGATTACTTACTTAATCTCTTTACTTGTTATTGTTCTATTCAGATTTTTTATTTCTTCTTGGGTCAATTTTGTTAGTTCGTGTCTCTCCTGGAATTTAGAGAATTCATCAAAGTTACCAAATTTTTTGACATGTGATTGTTCATAGTATCCCTTTATAATTCTCATTATTTCTATAAGATTGGTACTAATTCCCCCTTGTTCATTACTGCTTTTAGTAAGTTGAGTCTTTCCCCTTTTTTCTTGGACAGTTGAGCTAATGATTATAAATTTTATTGACCTTTAAAGAACCGATTTTTGGTTTTGTTGATTTTCTATTCTCTATTTCATTTATTTCTACTCTAGTATTTATTATTTCCTTCCTTCTGCTTGCTTTTGGTTTGATTTGCTCCTCTTTTCCTAGTTTCTTAAAGTGGTGGTTAGTTTGTTGATTTGTGATCTTTCTTATTTTTTATATAGGCATTTGCATCTATAAATTTCCCTCTAAGCTCTGCTTTAGCTACATTCCATAAGTTTTGGCATATTATGTTTTTGCTTTAATTCATCTCAACACAATTTATAATTTCTTTGACCCACTGGTTATTTAAGACTGTGCCACTTAATTTCCACTTGTTGATACACTTTTCAGATTTCCTTCTATTATTGATTTATAATTTCATTCCACTGTGTTTGGAGAACATACTTTGTGTGACTTCAGTCTTTTTAACTTATTGAGACTTGTTTGATGATCTCATCTATGGCCTGTCCTGGAGAATGTCCATGTGCACTAGAGAAGAATGTGCATCCTGCTGTTGTTCTATAGATGCCTACTAGGTCTGGTTAGCTTATAGTGTTTTTTAAGTCTTTTATTTCCTTGTTGATCATCTGGCTAGTTGTTCTATCCATTATTCAAGGTGGGGTGTTGAAGTCTTCAGATAGTTCTGCTGAATTGTCTATTTCAAGCTTCAGTTCTCAGTTTTTGCTTCATGTATTTTGGGGTTATGTTTTAGGTACCTTTATGTTTATAATTATTATGTCTTCTTGATGGATTGACACTTTATCCTTATAAAATGTCCTTTTTTGTCTCTAGTGACAGTTTTTGTCTTAGAGTGTATTTTGTTTGTTATAGCCAGTCCAGCTCTCTTTTGCTTACTATTTGAATAGTACACTTTTTTCATCTTTTTATTTTAAACTTATTGTGTGTTTAAATCTAAAATGTGTCTCTTTTAGATAACAGAGATGAATCACATCTTTTTAATCCATTCTTCCAATCTCTGCCTTTTGGTTGAAGCATTTAATCCATTTACATTTAGTGTAATTACTATAGGAGCTAGAATTTACCTCTTTCTTTTTGCTATTTGTTTTGTATATGCCTTATGTCCTACTTATTCCTCTAGTTCTCCTTTATTGCCTTCTTTTGTGTCAGATACGTGATTTTCTAGTGCATTACTTTAATTCCCTTATCACTTCTTTTGTTATTTCTTTTGAGTTATTTTTCTTAGCAATTGCCTGGAAATTAGAATTAATAACTTAAAACAATCTAGTTCATATTAATACCAACTTAATTCCAATAGTATACAAAACTTTGCTCCTACTAGTTCCATTCCATCCTCTCTCCTTTGTGCTTTTATTGTCATACAGGTTACATTTTTGTACATTATATGCCCACTAACACAGATTTATAATTATTTCTTTGTGCAGTTGTTTTTTAAATTAGGAGAAAAAATTACAAACAAAAATATATTTATAATGTCTTTATATTAAGATGAAAGTTACATTTACTAGTGCTCTTTATTTCTTCATATGGATTCAAGTCACTGTATAGTGTCCTTTCTTACAGCTTGAAGGACTTGTCTTTTTGTGTGTTGTGAGGAAGATTGGCCCTGAGCTAACATCTGTGCCAATATTCCTCTACTTTATGTGGGATGCCACCACAGCGTGGCTTGTGAACAGTGCTGGGTTCACACCCAGGATCCAAACCCTCAAACCCCAGGCCACTGAAGTGGAGCACACAAACTTAACCACTATGCCACTGAGCCAGCCCCCTGAAGGACTCTCTTTAGTAAGCAATTTTATAGAGACTGAAAATAAGATTTATTGTAGATGGCATTTTAATTTTTTGAAATCTAGGGACATCACAAATTGCTGATGCTAATTGCTTCCTTGATACCTATCTCAAGAAACAAAATGCATCTTTGAATTTCAGAATTAGGTAGTACATGCAATATCTTAACATTGACCCTCTTATGTATAATGACTTTTAGGTTTGCTTCAGCCTGTTTTATAATTCAAAGTGAATAGGTTTAGATTATTACTAAAACATATTTTTCTTGTGACACTCATTCAGAAATGTCTTAATAATACATTAACTTACTGTTTTTAAAAATATTATTTTTATTTAATATTTCTGATACTCATCCTTCTCAAATATAGAATATCTATTTAGTTTCAGAGTGCCCTGTACACTAGTTCTTCAATTACAGGCTTACTGAGAATGAATTCATCTTACTCTTCAACTCATCTTTTCATCTATTATATTGATTTGAATTTATCTATACCTAATCCAATTTGAACATTGTAATTTAAGCTTTTAGAAGATACCACATGTCTATAAGGCTATTTAATTATTTCAATTTGTAAGTTTCTACTTTCAGTATAGAAACAGGTTGTAAGTGATGATAAGTTGCCCATCCTTATGTTTTATTTAAATACATGAATAGTTTTCAAAAGTTTTGAACCACTGGCTTCAGGCTGGTCAAGCAAAGCCATAATAAATCTCATTTAAACAATCTTCCTCTAGAACATGCATGTAGAAACACATGCACACATATATTATTGACACAAGTCTATGATTTATAATTCCTCATTAAAAAGTCAGTTTTAGGGGTTGGCCTGGTGGTGCAGCAGTTAGGTTTGCTCGTTCCGCTTTGGCAGTGCAGAGTTTGCTGGCTCAGATCCCAGGTGCGGACATGGCACCGCTTGGCAAGCTATGCTGTGGTAGGCGTCCCACATATAAAGTAGAGAAAGACGGGCATGGATGTTAGCTCAGGGCCAGTCTTCCTCATCAAAAAGAGGAGGATTGGCAGCAGATGTTAGCTCAGGGCTAATCTCCCTCCACCCCAAAAAAAGTCAGTTTTAATCAGTAATTTTGCAATATGTGTCTTCTTTATCCCAAGCAAGGGGGATGATCTCTGTGAAGAACACAATGAGTGTATCCGAAAACAAACAAACAAAAAGTAAAATGAGGCCGGCCCAGAAGTATGAAGCAACTAGAAACTGTAGAATATCAGAAATAACTGAACTCTCAGGGTATTAAGCCTAGAGACTGGAGAACACATAAGAGTTGTCTTAAGTATTTGAGAGACTACCATTTTGTGGTGGAGTTATTGTTCCCAACTTGGGTACAGTTAGGATATGAAAGTCAACTTAATATAACTGAGAAGAAGATAATTTCATGTTATTTACAAAGATGGAAGAGGTAGTGAGTTCTTTGTCACTGGCGCATTCAAATATAGCCTTTGTACATACTTGAGGATTTGTGGAGGAAGCTCATACATCACTCCAGGTTGGCATTTGAACTACTTGTCCTTTAGTATCCCTCCAAAACTTGGGAACTTCTGATTTTGTGAGACAAAGCACCAAGAATTATTAAGCTATAAAACTAAATGTGGTACTGACTCTAAGAAGCAAATTTCAAAGGTGGCAAGAAGGTTCCATGTAGCTCTGGGCTGAATAAGAGAGAAAAATCTTTGTAGAGGACTTGGGAGGATGTTTAGAGTTGGGAGAATGTTCTGAGGAAATCTGTAGAGGGGAAAAAGAAACATCAAACATACTCAGGGATCAATTAGACTAAAATGAAGGTTCATGTAGAATTGTATGAAACCTGGGCTCAGTGAAGTACAGTGTGATACAATCTATGGGAAGAGAAGAGATTCTGTCAACTAAGAAATACTATACAAGTGTTAAGTATCATTACATTTTCACCAAGAGACTTGAACCAGTCAATCAAATGACAGGAAACCTGGCAGCAAATAATGCCTAGGTCCAAGGTAGAAGCAGAAAGCTAGAAAACCTATTTAAGTTTCCAGGAAATAAGCACCTGTGCAAGCAGTTGGCATCAAGGAAAAGGACTCTGGTTGTCCAGAGAGACTACTAAGAGTAAGGAAACACCAAAATCCCAAAGAAATGCTGTATCCTCAACAAGTAACCAAGATATAAACTCAGATCTGGTACCATAGCCAAAGGATCCCAAAGAACGTGTCAAAAGCCCAGTGACTACAAATAAGACATACTTCAGAGTGGTAGTAGTAAAGAAGCTGACTTCTTTCTTTCTAAATCTCTAAAAAGAGTAACCTGAGGTGCCTTAGACTTGTGTCCTTACTGGGAAAGCTGGCCTGAGAGCCTGGGTTAGAGCTGAGCTAAAGATGGAAGTTAAGGGGTCCTAGCCACAAGGATTGGAAAATAAGAGGAGAAAGAAAACACCAAGAACAGCACGTATATTTAAACTTGCATGCCCACATTGGTCAATTGCTAGCTGCTGCCTGGAACATGACACTGAGAACGTTTGAGAAGATGTGTTACTACTCAATATGAAAAAAAATGCCGCAATCACGTGATGGTGCCTTCCAAGGTTATGGGACAGAGGTCAACGCATGTATCACATGTTGATGATTCTTGCACAAGAACATTCAAAATTAAGGGTAAGGTTCTGAAATAAGCAGAGTCAGTGAGGCAGACCCTGATTACCAGATTGAAGGATCACAATTTTACATGAGAGCTAAGGGACATCACTGGGAGATCCTGGCCAACAGAGGTGTGCACTCTGGGGTTGAGTTAAGCGAACTGAACAGGTTTGCAGAGGAGCTAGGTTGATCACAATAGCAGTGGTTCTTCAACATCTGTGTTTGTGGCTCTCAGTTTTCACTCTACTGTGAGGAATGGAATTCCATGCCCTCATGTTAAATTTTCTGTGCAGTGAATTGTAAAAGCAATTGCCAATAGGAATTATTTCATGTACACATAATCTCCTGTGCAGCGTGCTGCAAATTTATTCATGATCTTTTCCAGCTAATATGAGGAAACTCAGCTGCAGTGCCAAAATGACAGGATGATTTATATATAAAACTGAAATCCACATTAAAATTCTTCTACTTGGTCTCCTGCTCTGGAATTTGAAGGGGAGTACAAGGGATATTTAAAAAATAACCCTTTCTGAGGTAAGATGTGCAGGTAGGAGAGTAGCATCATTGCCCATATAAAGTAGAATTTCTGTGTTGGTTATGAATGTATGGGATAAAGTTGCTGAAGAAATGATACCAAAATGAATGCGTAAACTAAGTAAAAACTATAGAATTTTAATCTGAACATTAATATGTATATATTCACATATATAAATAAATATATACGTCCTACTGCAAACCCATTTTGTAGATGAAGACAATGAGGCCCGGAGAACTGTAGGGACACATCAAAGATTCCATAACAGTTACAGGCAGAAACGTGACTTGATTCGGATCTGCCATGTGCAAAGCCTTTGTGCTTCCCTCTTTGTCATGATGTATTTTGACTTTTCTATTCCTTAGAGTACCATCATTATCCTCTGGTTTCTAAGATTGAAAATCTCAGTTTCTGTTGACTATGGTCACTGCCTGCATCCTCCTCTCCAGCCCCTGGCTACCTGACTCTCGGGAGGTGCCCATTTTTGCCCATCCTTCTGCTGACTTTTGCATTTGTCTTTTCCTTTCTTCTTCATTTACTCCTGAATCTCTCAAAGGGACTTCTGTAGGAGTATTTGCATCTGTTTGGTGACTTTTATACTTTTTCCTCTTTGTTATATCCCATAAACCACCATCAGATTTAGGTTTATAAAACACATTTCATATCATCTTTCCCAGGATCAAAGCCTTCAATGGCATCTAGATTCCTACTGATTCAGGTTCAATGTCTTTAGAGCCTCACATTCAATGACACTTGTCAACCTAGATACAACTCCTAATCTGGAGAAAATTACTCCTTTTATGACCCCGCACCATAGAATTTTAATATTGTTCATTATATATAGTTAACACATTTTGCATATGTATACATGCAAATGTGTGTCACCTTATAAACTTGTGCATATTTATTAATTTTCACTGCTCTGCTGAATTCCCCCCAGCCTTTGCGCTCAGAGAACATGTGTAACCCGATGCCCCCGTGCTCAGCTTGCTGACTGCTTCATCTCAGGTGCTCAGATATTTAGTGAGTAACGGAAACTCCTCTCCCAGTTTATATGTCCCACCAGTTCCTCACACAACTGTTCCCATCTCGGCTGAATTAGTCTAGCCTCTGCCCCACGAATATGTACCGTCCGTCACCTACCCGTTCTTCACGCCAATCTCTTTCTCTTCCTCTCTTCATGGCCGTCTAGACTGGATTTTTCTACCATTTCAGTTCCTGCTCGTTCTACTCAAATGTTATTTTTTCTTTATGCAGACTTTCTTGATCATTACAATTAGAAAGGATTTTTCCTGCGTCAGCCATCCTATCACTTAAGAACTGCAATGTAAGGCATTTAGCCATACATGCCCTAAACGCTTTGCACTGCCGTTATTTGTTTGTGTGTTTTATTTCCTTGTGGATGACAAGGTTTGTCGTGCAATCTTTGTGTTTCCTGGAGTGGTTCGTGCTAAATGCAAGAACAAAGATGGAATGCTAGTTTAGGATGGAGCTCTGGCCACGTGACTTAATATTGATAATAACGAAAATGAAACCCACAGTGAAAAGGAAGAGGATTATTAGCAAACCAAAACTTCGAAGAATTTCTGAAAGGTAGAAAAACAACTCTCATAGATAAATACTGGTGGGCATTTCAGAACTCCACAGATGGAGAAAAATTCTAAACTTTCTTTAAAAAAATAAGAGCAAGTATTAAGCAAACATTAGACCTCTCCTTAGCAAAATCTACTGTTTGATGACAATGGAACAACATTGATACGAGGGAAACCACATTAGCATTCAAGCGTGAGGGCAAAATTAGGTGCTTTCCAACATAAAGAGACTTGGAAAGTTTATTTGGTCATGCACCTTTTTTCAAAACTATAAACAATTTTGTAAAAAATCCAAGAAACAAATCCAAAAAGAAATCTGAGAAAGAATGGATATGAGAGTCAAGAAAGCTGGAAACTAGCTTATGACTAGGAAGAAAAGATAAATTTCAGAACGACCACTTTACTGCTGGCACGGAAATAATGGTTCTAAATTAGAACATGAAGTCTGAGGGCTACATGAAAATGTCTTCAAGAAGAAAATAGGTAGTGTCATACAAAATGAGTGATGATCTTTTCTGTCAAGAATCAAAGAAAGGCAATTACAAAGCGAGGTTAAAAAAAAAAAAGATGAAAATAAATCATGGTCCCCAAAGTGAAATTTTGACATAATTTCTTAGCAATTGATGGAGTTTAAAGAGCAGTGCCTTTTGAAATAACAAAGTCAAACAAACACTATTCGGAAAATTCATAGGAAAGAGGAGGCTAACTGATACTCTCAATTCAGGTGTAATCACTGGGGATTTATGATCGCCACAAACCATAATTACTTTACCATGATTTTCCTTCTAGAGAGTGATTTATCGCCTTTTATATAATGATCCACTCTCTAAAGTTTTTGAAAAATATTATACTTGTGAGGGATCTTAAAGAATTTATATAAATTGTTGAGAGGAAATTTTTATTCTAAGTTCAGCAAGTTCTTCACTTTGCTTCTTTTTTCCAATAAATTTGAGTAAAATAAAATATAATAATTTAAAATATTAACAGTTGGTTTTCTCATGATTAT
Organism: Equus caballus; assembly: GCF_041296265.1. Lineage (NCBI taxonomy): Eukaryota > Metazoa > Chordata > Mammalia > Perissodactyla > Equidae > Equus > Equus caballus. Next base: position 95,532,201 of record NC_091700.1, read on the forward strand.
TCTTTTATCTACTTTTCCAAACTTTACAACACGTGTGTATCAGTTTTAAAACAAAAACACAATATGTAATTTTAAGCAAATAAATGCACTGAAAATATCACACAAATATCTTTAATGTTTTCATTTACAAGGCTGTAACCCAATTCCAGAAAGAGCTGAGAACTAATGAAAGAGATAAAGTGGTTTTCCAGGCTATCGTGCTGTTTATTTTTCACTTTTTAAAAATCTAAAATCAAATTGTTCTATTTACTTTGAATTTAGTGTTTCATTACTTCTGAGTAAATTTAGTATTATTACTAACATTTAATCCAAAATTATTTTTCCCTTTATTTGAAGGAAAATAAACCTAAAAATTGTTACTGAAATTCTTCAAGATTCACAAAAGAAAAATCTTGCCGCAAGGGTAAGGGAGAAAGGAATCCATTTTTTTAATTGATCAAGCGTAAAGCATTTAAACATGGACCAACCTATAGGAAAATAGTCTTACAATTATGAAAATGAAAATCCAAGATGTAGAAAGATCGGAGGAGCCTGGACTGGTCAGGGGAAAGTGAGAAGAGAAGAGGGGGCGCAGATCTGGGCCTGTTATATCTCCACTGATGCTGGGATGAGATCCAGAAATGCCATCCATTGGGAAGTCAGGGGGCCAAAGGGACTGGAGATGGGTAGGGCTGGGGCTGCAGAACTGGCCCCTCTCAAGATCCAAATTTGAGGGAAGGGAACTGTCCACGAATGTTCGTGGCTAAAATGGGCAAACACAGGCTTTGATGTCAGACAGGCCTGGGATGAAATCTAGCACTGCAATTATACAACAAAATTGTGTGATGTCATCAAGCTTTATTTTTCTTGTCTTCAAAATGGGGTGAGTAATTCTTACCTCATCAGTTTGCCATGAGGCAGGTTCAGTCTGCACAAGTGACATTATTGTGATCCCAGAGGATCCATTTTTATAGAGCAAAGGAATTGGACGCTAGGTGGGGGTTCAGAGAAGAAACATTGGACCCAATAGATAGCACTGGAGTGCTGACAGGATATTCATGCAGAAGATAATTTGTATGACATGGTTGTACACGGGAAGTGCTAAAAAAAAAAAGGCTGAACTTTGTTGAGCTCTAGGTTCTTCAGGGTCCAGGCACGGTGTCTATGGATCATGACAAAGCCAAGTTGTCTCAACCCTCAGTCGGCTTGCAGTAGGTCCTGATGCCCTCTAGGCTTCATTAGTTCCGGTCAAAATTCTGCTGAACTGGATTTACACGTATTGGCTCTTAACTACGTATCTGAATGATAGATAATGTTTAAAAAATATAATCATATCTTGGACCACTCCCTGTAATTTTCACTTAATTGGCCTAATGTGTAGCCAGATTGAGAACTACCGAGCTAAATTCATTAGTGTCCACACCTAAATGGAGTTGAAAAACTTGGGATTACAAATTGATTTCTCAGTTATAAAAGAATGCTACCACCCACTTGCTCTTGGCTCTAGTTCTAGAAATGACTATTGTCTTCGGTTCCATGTCAAGTTCTAATTTAGTTTAGGTAATATGAATGTGTTCCACGGTTTAAAGCCTATGAGCTAGCTCTTTAAGTTAGGTAACTCGCTGTGATAAACCCTCTTGAGTAGATGTTAGAGGAACAGAAGACACCTGTAAAGGTTGCTGAGAAAGTCTAATGCCATATGCACAGGACAATAAGATCATAGCCTTATTCGCCAAGTATTCAGTGCACTTCATATATATTTAGATCAAAATATTCTCCCGTGGAGAATGCTTGCCTACATGAAGATCCCCAAAACAGAGTAAGATAGTATTCAAGACTTGTGCATGGATGTTTTTGCCTTAGTTTTCAAGCTAAGCAATAAAGACAGACTTTTCCTAGTGACAGTATTCCTGTGGCTAATGTCTGTGACATTAACAAATCTCTGTGTATAGATTGATTATAGTTCCACTCTAATATATATACATTTATCAGTTGATTTATTGACTTATTTACTGGCTTATTTACTTATTTATTCCATTCAACATTCTAGTAAAGACTTAAGACAAGATGGCTTCAAACCCGTAACCGTGACCCCATTTCCCTTGCCTTCCCCTGCAGACTGTGTCCCAGGGCTCCGCTCCAGGCTGAAGTGGCCAGTGAGCGGCATGTTGGTCTGCCTGTGTAAACATCCTGAATCTGTGTGATGTGGCTGCAGTCTGTTCATTTACTCATCATTCCATATGGCCCATTGACAGCCAATGGCAACTTTGCTCATCATTACAGTTGGAGGATTGACAGATGACAGATGTCAGCTGGAGATGGCTCTCTCACACACAGCCGACCAGTCACCAGGCACTCCCCAAAGGTGGGGACAAGATCCCAGCCAACAGATGGCTTGGCCTGTCTCGATCAGGCAGTAATTAAACAGTTTGGCTAGAAATCTCCTTTTTTAGGTTTCCCTTAAGAAGTTGTCACTCAATCCCATATGCACTGATTTTTTCCATCCCCAAACATTCTTTCACACTGTCATTCAGGCACTTGATGGAAGTTCACACAAGTACGTTTCTAGAGATTCTGATCAAACAAACTCCAGAAAATCAAAAGATGAAACTAGTAATGTTTAATACATCACAAAGAAACAATTGAATCATAGATAGCAGCTTTACGAAAGTCAGAGGTGGTTTTAGTAGAAGATTTATTGCTTTCTTTTTAAAAATGATGTTCTAAAAGTCACTTACTTTTCAAACAGCTTTCTTCATATTCTTGCTAATGTTTATGTCTCAAGAAGGTTGTTCTCTTTTGCAACTGGGATTGTCCATCTGATTATTTGTGAAAAAGGTCCCAGGTGCTTTGGCCAAACGGGGGTATTTCAGATTGGGTCCCACAAAAGCTCCTGGCAGAACATGGAGCTGTGATGGGAAGGAACAGCTTCACTCATGTGGAAGGGAAGCAGGTTTCTCTGGAGGGGCTCTGCTCGTCTCACGCTTCACCCAGACCTGCTTCTGGGGATTCTCTGCTTTGTGGTTCTCTTTTCCATTTCACAGAATTCTTCTTGTGACAGATTCCTCTGTTTCGCAAATATTCAAAGTATTTTGAAAATACATATATGTACCTAATGGAGGAATACAAAACATAATTAAAAGGGCAATAAAATATTTTGACAGAAAAATGTGAAAAGTGTTATTAAAGGGTAAAGTCCTGTTTATTTTGTTCTTGTCTACTAGTAAAGGAACTAACTTTTCCCAAGACAAGAGGTAATTAAAAAATAAAAATGTTGAGTAGAGATCTTCCTAAGGGAAAGAAAAATATCTCTTTCAAAAATCTGAATATCTTTGTTTCAGTGAGCACTCTTGAGAAAAAATATATAAAATAAGCACATATCCATGATTTATTAAAGGAAAATCTGCTACATATTAAATTATGATGATCAACATGCTCGCTTTCATCAAACCCTATGTCTTCAGAACTTTAATTCAATTTGAGTATTTTTTTTCTTAAAGAAAAATTAAACACACAGGACCACAATCCATAGAGATACACCTCTGGACTTGTCTTGTGTATCTGCTGCTTCTTCGTGTTATTATAGCAGCGGCCACACACCCGTATCTGCAGTGACCCACAGCTCCTTAATCACTGACGTGATGGAACTTCACAGATTGCACAAATTGTGACTGAGTGTGGCAAAGGCGTATAGTTTGAAGCTCCCCATCCATGGATCAGGGACAGGACAAGGAGAGAAACACCTTCAAAAATCTACATCATACCTAGGCAGAAAATACGACTGGGCTCTGTTAATTGTGTGTTCTTGGTACAATTGCTTATCATGTTCCCTTTAGAGTTGCCCTTATTCATATTGAAGTTACTCCAGAGTTCTCACCTTTAGGCTAGTATTAGAAGCCTTGGGAGTTCATGCAACTTGTTTTAATAATGGTCTATGTAATCCACACACTTGAAAATAGAGTCATTACAAATCTTATTGAAAAATAATGTATAATAATTTATACTCTCCTAATTTTACCTTCAAATGGTTTTATTTCACAAAATTCCAACTTGCAAGAGTCCTCAGAATTAGTTTGCCAAAATGAAGGCCTATATAAATGGTTAACTTCTAGAGGCTGATTCTTTAAGATTCCGTAGCTGTTGGCTCTGTGATGCAATGAAGTCAGAAAACACAGATCAAAATCCAGGCTTGGTAACCTTTTAGTCCTACTGCTGGTATGACCATCTAAGTTTGGGTTCTCTCGAGAGCAGCGCCTGAGCCAAGCATCTGAGTTCCAGCAATTTCTTAGGAAGTGCTCTGAGGAGCTGGGAAAGCAGGCCAGAGAAGGGGAGAAGCTGGGCCGGGGTGGGATTTCAGAGGAAGCCCCAGACTCTGCAGGATTCTGTAGGGGCTCTGGAGAGTGCGTCCAGACTCGAGGTGAAGTGCTGGGCATTTGTACTTGCACCCCAGTCATTGGCCTGAGCTGGTGGTGGTAGTTGTGGTAGACGGGATTTCTGGCTCTCATTACCAGTTGAGCAATGAACCAGGTGGCCAAGACCAGACCCTGAAGGAGGCCTATGTGAGCCCTTAGCAGGCAGGTCACAGAAGTTGGGAGGACGCAAAGAGTTGGTGAAGGACAGATTCTGTGTTACAAGGGCGGGGGGCGGGGCTGGCGGGAAGTGGGGGGTGCACAACTCTGCCTGCTACCCTGACCTTGGGAAAATGACTCCCACTTCCAGAAGCCCGGGTTCCTTACCTGTAAGAACAAAGGTGTTGAGGGGGAGGGGTTTCATAAAAAGACAATGCTGGTGGGAGGATTAAATGGTGTAGTACTATAGAAATAGAAACTTAAATGACATAGTACTATAGACATAGAAAGCGCCTGGCACAGCACCTCAAATTCACGACTCAATTAGCAATCATTACTTTCTCTGCACACTTCCTAAACTGTTTTTCCATATCATTCACATCTTAGGAATGTTCAGCGTTCCTTGTTTCCCACAGAAAGCACTTTATTTTGGCATTTGAGGTTATTTACCAAAGGGAATCAAGCTACCCCATCAATCAAAACTGTTTAATCTGAAGTTCTTGGAACCAGTGAACTCCACGAACCCTCTGAAATTGCGTGGAAATGCAGAATGCACTTTGTTCTAGAAAAAGAACTTGTTCTGTCCCGTGCAAAGGCAGGGTGGTGTTGAGCCCAAATTCTAGGTCACCCATTTCTTGCTGAGTGACCTTTAAACCATTTGCACTTCAGTTCTATCATCTGGTAAAGGGACCTGTTGACCATGTGACCTCATGGGGTTGGGAAGATTAAATTAGTAAAGAGCACTTATATGAGAAACGGTATGTGGCATATTGAAACTACATGTGTGTTACTATTTATATCACTGCCAGCATTGCTGTTATTGTTACTGTTATCATCAACACATCATATATATGACATATCATTAAATGGTCTGTGAGCAAAAAATATTTGGGAACCATGACCCCTGGGGTACTTGCTGTTTTAACCTTGCTGTTCTCTAAAAACCCTAATGTATTCCCGCGTTTGTGCCTTTGCACATGCACACACTTCCCCAGAAGTTTCCGCTCCTTGAATTGCACCAATTCAAGGATCAACTTCTCCCTCAACCTGCTTAGTCTGAGCCCCGGAGATCTGGCTCTCCCTGAACTGAATTCCCATCTCACTGACTGTTTACTCAGTCAGTCAACTTCTTAGGCTACCAGCAAAGTTCCCAATGTTTATGTCTCATCCCTCATCAAACATTGTAAGCACGTAGGTGGCGAGGGCTTCCCTTCTATGACCCGATGTTCTACTCGTCAACGGTCTCACAGAACGAGCAAATCCTGAGCATGCACTTACACTCTAAGCAGAGACACTTAAATACTATGCATTCAATGCATCATTTTAACGTAGCTCATCCCTGGTGCCAAAGCAAATGTCTAACAGTGAGTGAGTCACGTAGGAAGGGACCCTGACATTATGGGCGCTTCACAGAATGCCTGGTGCTTGCTAGGCGCTCAATGAATACTACTGAGTGGATAAAATCATCAGTAGTAAAGTTTTACTTAAATTATTGTATTTGAAATGGGTACCAACGTTGATGAATTTTATGGCGTCTTTACTTATTAAAATTTATGAAATACCGTAGGGAAGATATTATTTCCATCACCGTCATGGAGAAGTTAAAGTGTGAAAACAGAACTGGAAGTAAGAGAATAGCCTTTTCCACACACTACCATTCTTGAAGTAGCAAAGTGTCCCTAACTACAGTAAGCTGTTGCGTGACACTAAGATAACTATTGCTGTGGGGCTGGTTAATGATACCTCGTTAGTGGGGGAAGATAATGAGATGATAAGGGCAAGATTCATTGACCTTTTGAAGGCTTTTGATTTACTAAATGACACTGTTGGATAAGCTAATTAAATTTGGCTTTTCTCCTGCAGTGATAGCTGGGTTCTGATCTCATTTGATTAGTAAGAAAAATCAGAGGCTGTTTTAAGGCTATCAGCCTGATTTATTACTATTCCTATCTGATGGTGCCTTGGGGCTCAATAACTGATTGACTTTATTTTATTTATTTTAAAATTATCTTTCTGATGCTAGGGATAAGCCAGGAATTCACTTATAGAGCAATGATAATACCACTTCAAATAATGTTTCCCTTAGTGTCCCAGAACTTAATATGCTTTTCCTTCTGAGTCACTGCATTTGCCAACAAGCAAGATTCTAAAAGATAAGCTTACTGATGGTGAAAACGTTGCACAGTGACAAACTCCCCTGATACAGACAAAGGCAAGCAAATCTGAATCTAAGAAAAGCAGAAAGGCAAACAGTTTGGTCTAACTTAGTTAGTCAGCAAGTCTGTCTAATTGTCAGTTTCCAGGTAATTTGCTGCATGTCCATGAAACTCTATTTTGATGATAGAAGTTTGGTATTTTTCTCAATACATCCTGGTTTGGTCTGCTAAACCAAGTCCTATGTTGAACTACAGACTACTCAGTAAGGGGAATAAATAACTACATTTATTTTTTAGACTGAAGCATGTATTTAAAATGTTTCATAGCTACAAAAAGCTTGTAATTTTATTCTGCAATGAATTTGAATTCTGTTCTTCATCAACTGTAGTTAAATGTAGATAATGTAAAGCAATCCTCTTTTTAACTAAAATGAGTTTATTTTTGAGAACTTGAGAGTTGAGATTTATTTCCCTTTGACTTTCAAAGACACATCTGTAAATAGTCATTAAAAAATTTGAGCCGAGGACCAGCCCTGGTGGCCTAGTGGTTAAGTTTGGCATGTTCCACTTCAGCAGCCCAGGTTCAGTTCCCTGGCACAGACCTACACCACTGTCTGTCAGTGGCCGTGCTGTGGTGGCGGCTCACATACACAAAGAGAAAGCTTAGCAGGGGATGTTAACTCAGGGTGAATCTTCTTCAGCAAAAAAAGAAAAATAAATTGACCTTAACTATAAGAATGAAATAAATCAGAATTCTTAGCTAGAATTTATAGGAGAATGATAAATTGGGCTTCTGACCTCTCTATTGTATAATAGAGAACAGCACAGAGTTAAAAGCCAATTAACAACATACGTGGGGAAATTTGTGAGGTTATATATATTCTGATTATCTTAATTGTGGTGATAGTTTCACGAGTGTATATGTAAGCTGAAGAGTATCAATCTGTACACTTTACATATGCACAGTTTATTCTACATCAATTATATTTCAATAAAGTTGTTAGAAAACAGGGTCAGTCTTACCCGAGAGATAACAGCTGAGCTGCTCTGCTGGGAGCTGGGGAGGGAGAGACCTCCAAGCCCCGCCCTGGGGCCTGAAATGGCTTCTGAATAAAGTCCCATCCGCAGAGAAATACAATTTTTACATATGAAAATATTCTATAGAAATTGCCCATAGGTTAAACTTTTTAAAAATTGCATGCTGAAAAAAATAGGTATGGGATAAATAGCGCTACTGATAAACAGTACACTCCTCTGAGCATGATGAAGACTTCACCTTTCTGTTACTATTTTTTCTAAACAGTTTTTAAAAAGAGCCCATTCTTTTCACATGTAGTTTTCTTTGCTGTGAAATGGATAAGGGCATGTCACACCCTGGTATACAAATTCATGTTGACAGGGGCATTGCCTGCCAACGGATGGCGACTTCTGGCAAGATAATTAACTCCGAAACGGAATGCCCTGCGTGTCTTTTTCTTTCTCCTCCATCCCACTCCCACCCACCACTAGTAATTTGTAGATAATTGTGTTAGTAGCAAAACAAACCTTCAAATTATGTAGTTTTTCTTATGGAAAAAAATGAATTAAATTCATTTCATGGTTGTAAATGTTAATGAGAAGCCGAGAGATATGTTAAATGAAAGTTCAAGTGGTAAGTTAATATTATTTAGGCCCAGTAGGCTTAAGGCCTTCAAAAGAAATGATTCTTGATAGGAAAGGGAAGTTTTAAAATAATAACTAAGTTGAATTTTTAAAAACTTTAGTTTTTAAGAGTTTTCCGGTCTTACACTTCAGGATTTAAAGTTGATATGACTCCTGAGCTGCAGGATCAACGAAATGCTTCTCCTTGAGGCTGCTTCTCTCATTGATCTGTACCTCTTATAATCAATTCACTGAGCTGAGCAAGGTAAAAATACCCCCCAGAATTTGCTGAGCACAGCAGAATAAACGTGAGGATCCTTTCAGAGGTCATGCAGACTCAGAATCCTCCTCAACACAGTGTGGCAGGGAGCGCTGATAATCATTTGTATGGTTACAAGGGAATTGAAACAAATTTATTATCATCAGTCCAAACGGCACAGTAAATGTAGAAAGACCAGCTCTGAAGTCATACAGTAGATTCATAGATACAAAATATAATTGTACCAAAATGCTTCTTTGTTCTACATCCTCCCGTCACACCCCTTTCTTAGCCCACACATTTAGAAAGGCTCTACTTTACCCATGTCTAGAAAGCTGAGCTTGGAGGAGGGAGGACTCACTCTGTGGGAATATTCTCCTTTTTCTGAGTAGGAAACTAGATTATTTAGCCTATACTTCCATCCTACGTGTCTGATTCCAGGAGACCAGATTGCGCTGGGGTGCGATTCCTCACTGCTGTTCGCGGGACGGTGGAGTCGTCCTCATTAATAACGCAAAGGGGACGTTCACCTGTGAATCTTAAATACCGTTGTAGTTGTGGAATAATTTATATCTCTTCATAACACTCCTGTAAAAGAGTAAGGAGTGGTCAACACTATTACTCCCATTTTACGTGCCAGGGAGCAGAGCCAGAAGGAAGTTAAATGACTCGGTGAGGTGCAGACTAGTTTAGGCAGAAGGAGGGCAATGCATCGCCTTTTATTGTTGCAGATTCGTTTATTTCTCCTGGGAAGTCTAATCTCCTTATACCCTCCCATCCACCACTCTCTTGTTTCTTATTACATAAGAAAACCAATGCTTCTCCCATAAACGTTTGTCTTCCCTCCTATAACGTTGTAACTCGGACTTAGAGGAATGAAACCTAGACACTTCCTTCTTTTCTTGAGGCAACCCATTTATCGACTGCTATGTTTCCAGCAGCACTAAGGACCACAGCGGGGCTTGGACGATCTTCTGAATACAGGCATAAGTATTCAGTGTATTCTGAGGGAAGCCACCAAATCGGGGAGGGCAGCCATTTGCTTTGTGTTCATTTATTTTGCATCACTAGAGGGTAAGGGGATGCTTTCTAAAATGCTTGTCTGATTTCCCTGTAATAAAACCTGTGTTTCTGAGCAAGCTTTTACACTTTCACCCTTTATGTATGTGTCCTCCGTGATCACTTCACATCCACATAGCAGAAAACAAGTTCAGTAACTGCCAATTGAATTGGCAAGCATGGATCCCAGGCTGCACCGGCGTGTCTCGTCATGTCCAGTTGCTCCTCAGTTCTCGGCCGCTCCGGAATCATGTTATTCCCAAGATGGGCACTGTGCACGCCTCTCACTTTCCCATGACTGGGTTACATCCCATCCTCCACTCTGCTGCTTTCAACTACCTAGACCGTGAGGAGGGGATGGGGGACACACCTGCAGCCACTTTGCCACGTGACAAGGAGGCTCCTTTGTGTGTGGGAGTGTTTGTGTGGAAACTCTATTCAGGAGGCCACTGGTGGCCCTCAGCTGGCAAAGAGCGAGGCGTCCCCCTGGGGTCTTCACCGTCCGCAGGCCCACTGAGTTCCGGCAGGGGAACACAGGCATAGAATTTCTCAGCAGGCTGAGGATGAAATTGCTTATTGAAACTGGAAATGAAAATAATGAAACCACAAGATCACAGAAATCCAAGGATTTTAGAGTTGAAAGGAACCGTAGAGAACATCTAACTTAATTCCTTCTTCTAGGATAAAATGTGGGTCTGAGTCCCAGTGAGGTTAAAAGATTTTAAAGAGGATAAATTTGTGTTTCTCTTTGCTTTCTTCCTTGAGGGCTTTCAATATTTTTTGTTTGTTTTTGTCTATATGATGTCTTCTTTGAGAATCAACTCTTAATTATACTTGACATCGGGGTGGGAAAGGCAGATAAAAGGAAGATTATTTACATCTTTATTTTTGGACTTCACACATGAATGCGTGATGTTCAGCAAATTCACAGTGTAAAAGATGGAGCTATATCCCTAAAACCATCCTAATGTCAGAATGTAAACTTATCAGAAGGGGTCCAAATTCCTTATTTTGACTGCTTTTCGTATGTAAGTCCAGTCTTCTTTCTTCCTACTCCCTTGCACCAGAACTTGGACTATGTCAAATTAAGCCACGAGGGATCAGAGTTGACTGTCTTGTTAAACCCTCTGAAATGACTACCTATTTCTGCTCATTTAAAATTTACACATATATATTATCACCAATGCAGCACACGTGTACAAACACAGGAGGTGAAAATAAAAATAGAAATTTCAAAAATCTTGGAACTTTCCTTGCTTCTGCTCCTGATTCAGCACCTATTTCTAGAATATTTGCTCTGCTTTTGGAGACATACACCTTTCGGGGAATCTGATAAAGATATGGTTCCTCAACCAGAAAAACAACATATCCACACACACAGAATTCTGTTTACGATTTCTGGGGAATATAGACAGCTCAGGTCAAGAACTGCTGTTATTTGGTCTATTTTTAGAGTGATTTAATAGTCAAGCTGAACTAATGGTGGGTTAACTGAGATTAAGAATAAAAAGAGACACGGGAGCATTTTTGGCAGAACTGAGGACTGAGCCCAGTGAAAAAGCCATTAGCCAGGCCAAAGATATTTGGAGTAACTGAGAGCTCTTACACATTGGCATAATGAAGACTCATCAATGAAATATTCTGAAGACACTTAGTGGTAATTACCTTAATGGTAAATACACAGAAAAATATAAATAAAATGCAATGTTGTTGAGGAAATGTTTAAATAAATTTTATTATTTCCATAGAACCGAAAGTATTCAGTGCAGATGTGGTTAAAATAAAAAGAGTTTTCTGAAACAACTTTTCATCAAAGGTGAGCCAGAGGTCAAAATAATATAATCCATGTAGAATGTATATATTTCAAGAAAAGCAGAATTATGTGATGAAGTTGCAATGCACACAGAGTTAAAGAAAATAAATGTAGCACAGTGGACTTTGAAAATTCCTAAGTTTACTCTTTGATGAAATTCCAGAAACAGTTTAGAGGTAGGATCTTGAAGAGGAGAATCCACGGTTAGATGGATTTTAGGAACTGTAGAAATTCCATTTAGGAATTGTAGAAAAGGAAGAAGAGGCACATTTCATTGAAAGACACACATGCTTTGATAATTTGGCAACCCAAGGGCAAACTGCAAGTTATCAATTTAAAGAGTCATAATTTAATGCAATTGTGTATTGAATAATTACTAATTTTTTTTGGCATGGGGATAGACAAGATAGATAGGGAAGGCAGTGACCCCAGTTAAATATAAATCATAATTTCTACAATCAAGAAGGTTATTGAGACGAAGTGATATATAGAAAACTGTTAAATAACTCGGCAGCATTTGAGTATTGGCATAGGAGTGATTTTAAAAATAGAACAAGAAATGAGATTGAAGAAAGAGATCAATGAAGACGTATTTGGAGGAAACTGTGCTGGAGGAGCTGGGAATTAAGTTAGCTTTGGGGTGTGGAGAGGATTCGGAGAGGAATTGGGAAGAAGGGTCTATTGTTTTTAGTTCTACCTCATGTTGTATTAAAATAGTTTCTTGAACTTTAAATTGTAGGCTGGAGGAGATAGCCTAGTCAGTTACCAGTTACTGAGCATCACCAAGGAGTTGAGGACATCACAGGTGACCTTCCTGGGTGACCAGCCTTCCCACCTCCACGCAAGTCTGCGTGTGGTGGTGCACTGCCAAACGAGGGCCTGGCTGACATTTTCTAGCAGGTGTGACCAATTAATGCAGTGAAACTATTAGCCAACAGCACTCTTTGGTGTCATGTAGACAAAACAACAGAATGGAATGACCAAATCTGACATTTTCAACAAACTATTATTTTGAAGACGTAATTACGGATCTCACTTCTTGCAGGCTTTGAGGATGTCTACCTTAAAGAGAGTACTCGGGGGAGAGGCTCTGAGGGCAGGAAGGGAGATATATTTTCCTTCAGGGGAAAGGATTGCCTTCTGCACTGGAAATTCTTACATGGTAATTTCCAGGGAAGGAGAAGTGAGGACAGGGAAGACTTATTATTTATTTCCGGGAGGGGGGATTTACAAGTGAGTGGTTTCTAAGATGCTTCTCAGAGTACGCTCCGAACTTACTGAAACAATGCCAAATGAATAAATGCTGTTGGGTAGTGAGATGATTTATCTGAACGCCTTCAAGTGCGAAAATGGGTTTTTTTAAAATATGATTTGGGCTTGCAAAAACTGTGTTCCATTGATTTGGATTCTCCAGTGACGCAAGGTTCCTGCCACCATGGATGGCAGGGCAGAGTTTTATGTTTCCTTGCTTTTGCTTTTACTTTTTAAAAACCTATTTTACCTTCTGGTAAACATAGAAAATCCTTCTTTTCTGTCATTTGAAGTTTATATGTTTATAAATGCAACTGAAGAAACCAATTATTATATTGAGTATGCCTTTCCAGCTACGACCCCTGGGGATTCAGAAATGCCCCATTGGTCAACTGGACCCTCCATACACCTATTTGGCAGTCCCTGAGGAAAACTGGAGAGAATTGAATGGCTACAGCCTTGGGAATTTATTTTTCTTCTCTATTTTTTGTGCCCCCTCTCTTAGCAACACACTTTCAGAAGGGTCTTCTTAAGTTCAAAAACATCACTTTGATACAGGGATAAGCAAATAACAAGAAGGAAATACAAATGGATATTTATATACTCAAAGAATAAGTAACCAACTGAAACCATTTCCATTTTTGCTTTTTTCCCCTCAAGAATTGGCTCAAGTGGTCTTTGTACGGGGGGCTAAGCTCTGTCAATAATGTGGACTTAGACAAATGCATTTAAGTATCAAGGGCCAGATTCTGTCCAGAACCTACTTCTGTTATGGGAGGCTCCTCAGCAAAGTGTAGTGAGGGTTGATGGGACTCCCTGGGCCCAAGGGCCATGGGTTATAGTTAGAGTGAAGGAAAGGTGTAGAGAGGAGATTTTGAGAAACTATATGTCATCAGATTGACTTACTACCCAGAACATGTGAACCAATGCACACCAGGGTCCTAGGGTGAGAAAGGCTTTTTAGAGTGTGAGAGAAGAGAGAAGATGTATCTATATGGGATCTCTGAGAGACTCTACAACATAGAGAAGCTCTGCACCCTGTGGACACACTGAGGCAGAACTGCAAGACGGCACCTCTGCTCCCATGATCCCCGCCACTCATGAGGGGCAGCTGCACATGGGAATGCAGAGCAGGGCGGAAGGCTGAGCTCCCCAGCCTACTTCTGGGGTGCAGCGACAGGAAAGGAAGCAGCCACTAGAGACCCAGATGATTTTCATGGGGAGGAGAAACCCCACCATGTTGGCCAGTGGGCACCTCATGTGACACTACAGTGAACCCCAAACCTCTGCGCAATTCAGGAGGGTCTTGAGGGGTTTGAGACAGTCTCTCAATTCTCCAGTCAGGACTGAGCCAGAGATTGTTCTTGTCACCCCAGGAAAATGTGGGACCCTCATATTCTCAGTCCAGGCCAGGACTCTTTGGGGAAAAAAATGTTTCTCATGTCTCTAATTTCCACTGAATAATAAACCATTTCAGTTAGTTCAGTTCTGCCAGGCGCAAGACTCCTCAGGGTTTGAATTCTCTAGCATCTGGCTTTGGTGAGATTATTTAAGTTTCCTGAACCTCAGGTTTTTCATCCACAGAGCATGGATAAAGTAACCACCTCATCAGATTGTCTGCGGATTCATCGAGCTGTGTGTCAAGTGCTTCCAAAATGAGGTTGGTGGAGCCGGTGGCTCCTCTTCAACGTGTTGCATTGGCTGTCCCATTGGACCCCTTGGCTTGACCAGCATCTCTGTGCGGCTGACTACCATGTTGACATCTCCTAGTCCACCCTCAATCCTAAATTCTAGGCTCGTATGCCCAGCTGTCTTCATGGCCATCCAAGAGGTGGCAGCACAAGAGAAGGTTCAGGATTGCTTAGGCTCCTCCCCCTCCAATGCTGTGCACTATTGCAAAAGTTACTCTCTGTGCCTCAGCTTCCTATGCGTTAGTTGGGATAACAATATCTCTCTCTGGTGTGTTAAGAAGATTAAATGAGTTAATATTAACATATATAAAATGCTTAAAATATGCTTGATTCATAGTAAATACTCCATCTAAAGATCTTATTATCTCCATTAAATTTCTAATAGTCATCTTCTAATAGTCAATATGCTGATCTTTCTGCTGGGAGGGCCCTTTCCATGGTTTTTCCATGGTTGACTCCATCTTGCCATCCAGAACTCTCCCAATACCACCTCCTCAAGGAGGCCTTCCATGCTCTGTCTAATGTTGCCCAGCGATTGGCTGTGTCTTCATCCTGTTTATTCTCTTTCTCACACCTACCCACTCTGAAATCATTTATGTTTTGCTTTTTTATCGTCTTCTTGCCACCACAATGAAAACCCCATGAGGGCAGGGATCTTGTCTGTCCTGTGTATAGCTCTACCACCTAACCCTGCACAGTGCCTGGTCTTAGCAAGCACTCTGCAGTGTTTATGCATAGATGATTGCCTAGTGCGCAATTGTTCCTGCAAGTGAGACCTAATCAACACATTCACTGGGTCCAGGTCCCATCTTAAAAGAGGGCCTCAGATTTAGACCCTAAGTGAGAAAATCCACACATTAGTTGTGTGTTAAAATATTGTTAATGAGTTAAAAGGAAGCTTTGAAATATGACAATGTGTATAACCTGACTTGGGCGTTTTTTCATCTTTTCATGTAAGTGGCCCTGGCCTTGCTTCATCTCTGAGAGGTGCTGCCCGTTGCCTCGGTTATCTTCTTGAGGACTTTTGAAACTTCATCCTCCCCTAACCACCGCAAACCCGAGCTCTGCTTTCTATTTTTGAGGAGGTAGACATGTATCTGTTATTACTGGCTATTCCTGAACTATACGTCCATATAAGTGTAGAACCCAGATATCACACATTTAGGTACAAATAATGAGGTTTGGTTCAACACATACATTTAAAATTTTTTTTAAATATATATAACATATAAATTATATGTGTTACATACAATGTGTATTATATTTTTTATTATTTTAGTTATCCAGTCATTTATCAAGTACTTCTGAAGTGTTTGCTCTGTGATAGACATCATGCTAATTGTTAGAGATGGGAAAGGCAAATGAAAAATGATCTTCAGGAGTTTAAAACTCAGGGCGAGAGATATGTGTGAGAAACACATTACAAGATAGCGTGGTCATCACAAATAGATAAATATATACAATTACAGAGAAACACAGAGGGTAACCACATTTCTGCCTGCAGAGTCAGAGAAGGCTCCATTAGGGAGTTATAATTTGAACTGAGCCTCGGTGGGAGTTTTCCCAGCAAAGAAGGGTGTGAGAAGGGTATGACTGGCAACGAAGCGCATATGGCTTGTACAAGTTGTAGAAGAAACTGACAAGTCTGAGGAATGTGGCAAAGACATAGCACACGATGACAAGTGGAAACAGATGCCAGAAGAAGGGTAGATCGGAGCTAAGTTAAAGGTCCTTCTTGCATAGAGTTTACATGTTATATTCTGGAAAGCCAACAGACTATTACAAGCGTGGGAGTTACTTGATCAATTACTTTTATGAAAGATTATTTTGACAGTGATGTGATAAAAGAATTGAATTATTCATGTTTGGAAGTCAAGACTAAACTATTGTTAGCAAATCTTGATGGAAACTGTTTAAATAGTTTGGGGGCAAAAATATCAGGATCATCCAGTGTTGGAGTAAGTGGAATAGAGTGCCAAAAATTAAGAACCCAGAGGAGAATGCATACAAGTTGTTATTTAGAAGTTGGAGATTGCAAAGTTTTTAGCTTGGAAAGCTGGATGAAAATGAGAGTGTTAATTAAGATCCAGGATATAGACAATAGATCGTGACGTAAGGGGCACACAGCAGCGCTACATGCTGCATTCGGTTAGATTCGAGATCTAGAAAGCAGAAAGGAGTAGGGCAAGTGGTTTGTTATTCATGTAGATGGTGTTTGGAATCTGCGTGTGGATAGCATGTTCCAGAAAGAGGAGACAAAGGTCAGTATATATAGAATGGGGCTATGGTGGACGGTGGAGGGGGAGCCAGGTCCAAAATGCGTCCTAAGTCCAAGTTTTGAAGAAGTGAAAACTATAAGGGGGAATAAAGAAATATACAGATACAATGAAGGCACTTAACCAGCAGCAGAGACGGTATGAAGTGAGCGTGTCTAGAAAAGAGCATGCAGAGAATAATAGAATCGTAGTCATGGTGGAGAAGTATAATGAAAACCCGGGAACAGTTACAAACTTCTGATTTCAATTTTGGGGGTCATTGAGAATGGTTTCTTTATGTTCCTGTGCTTTCCGTTCTCTAATAATTTGGTTTTCTCCAGGCTCCTTGTCCTGTGTATCTTTATAACACTCTCACCGGCTCCCTAGTACTTAAGAAATTGAATGGGTCATTGTTCTTTTCAGTTAAGAGATGCTAGCCTTTAAACTGCTTGTGAGAAAACAAATTGCTAAAAAGGTCTTTGTGCGAATATTTAGCAATACAAGTTATTATGATTATAACTGTATGTACATATGGATCCAGAAATTCAAAAGAAGTAAGCAGAGATGTGCAAAAGATTTGCAGACAGGAATAGAGACTTGTCAGAGTGTGGTTTTCATTAGCAAAAATCTGAAAACCACCTAACTGTATAATAATAAGGTTAACTATTTAACGTGCATATACAATGTGTGAAGGAAGGCTATGTAATAGAAAGACATAGAAAAACACGATATTAGGCAAAAGAAAAAGGTTTAAAACTGTATGTATTGTATGATTCAATTAAAAACGCTTATCTACCCCTGGAGGCAGGATGATGTGCACCAAAATGTAAAACACATGGGCTGTCCTGTGAGGCTGGGAACTTCCCTTATTTATATATTCTAATGAGTATGCATCAAGTTTTCAATGAGAGAATAATGGAGTAAAATCATAAAATGAAATGAATAAAGGAAGAAGTAGAGATAATTGATGGAATGGCTTACAGGGTAGAGGAGGGGAGAGGATTGAGGTCACCTGATTGAAAATTATATTTTAGGTGTAGGGAAGAAATGCTTCCATTGTATCCTGCATTTAAACCCATCACAGGTCTTACATCTCTGCATTGCAGCTTTCTTTCAGTTTGTCTGTCCTTTCCAAAGAGGCGTAAGTTCCCTTGGGGCAGAGGTACTCTGTATTTATTGTGCCTAAGACAATGCTTAGCATACAGCAGAGGATCAACATATATTTGTTGGAAAAGTGAATAAACAGACATTACTCTAGGAGAAGAGAAATGGTACTTTCTTCCCTGATCAGGGGCAAAGAGATAAGGATTCATTCTGAGACAGATTTATTCAAACAGAAGGATGGAAACTGAGAGTGGACTCCACGTGGGACTCTCCCTTCCTGTGAGTGGGAAGAAAGGTCACATGCTGAGGATGAGAGGCCCTGGTGGGACAGAGAGTGCAATGATGGTGATAAAGGTGGGAGACAGTCACTGTGTGTTGGAGTCCAGGATGTTGGTGATTTCAAGGGATGGGAAGGGTACCTCCTGACCTGTGCACCACTCAGGAAGGTGGATCTGTGTGAAAGAGCATGGTGTAATTTCAGCTTTGCTCTGATGAGAATACACCTGCATAGCTTATATATTCTAGGGAAGCCCGTGCTATGATCACACAGTCCGTCTTGAGATGGAAAAGTCCTTGAACAAAGTGTGTTTCCTGGAAAGTACCTATCAGGAATGTATCTTGGTCAAGTAATGGTCTCCTGTCACTCATTTTCATTCCTCCTTACTCACTTTGTAAACGTCCCCTTTCGCCAAGTCACATTCTTCCCCCACCTAGCATTGGTATTCACTTTTGTGTCTGCTCAGCTACTTGGGATTTGAAGCCCTTGGGTGTGTACATCCTCCTTTTTCAAAATATAATCACATTAACTGTAACAATTGGTTTGTTTGTGAATGTGGCTGTTTTAGTTTTCTAGGTACGCTGTAATAAAGCATCACAAACTGAGTGCCTTAAAACAACAGATATTTATGTCTCACAGTTCTGGAGGCCAAAGGTATGAAATCACGGTGTCAGCAGGGCCGTGATCCCTTGAGACTCTGGGTAGATTCCTTCCTGCCTCTTCCTAGTTTCTGGGGCTTTGCTGGCAATCTTTGAGTATTTCTTGGTCTGTAGAAGCATCGCCCCAATCTCTGCCTTCATCTTCACATGGTGTTCTCCATCTGTGCATGTCTGTCTCTTTCTAAATTTCCCCTTTCTATAAGGGCACCTGTCACCATGACCTCATTTTAACTTGATTGCCTCCATAAAAACCCTATCCCCAAATAAGGTCACATTCTGAGGTACTGGGGGTTAGGACTCCAACATGTCTTTTCGGGGAGATACAATTCAACCCATAACACTGATATTCAAGATCCATGGCATGGCTCAAGTATTTTTTAGTTACTCCAGTCTTGCACGAACAGGCTGTAAGAATCTAGCAGAACCTCTACCCTCTAACCTTAGGGATGACATCCCAGGCAGTAAACCCCGAATTGTCCCCTGTCCTGTCACTTGTCAGAAGGTTCATGGTCACCTGATTACATTTGGTCATGTGAAGCCTACCACCACAACACTGCTGTGTTTTCCCAAGATGAATCTTTAGTGCAAGATTTTTCAGATCACCAAGAGGAAAGAGGTGGGACCTCACGCCTCACATAACAGGTTGTTGTCTGTTTTGTTTTCCATTCAATGTCTACACGCGTGTCTGACTTTTGCTGAGGTTAATTACCCTCGTAACAAAGGTGACCGTTAGACCTGATTTGCCCGCACAGTCTTGGTTTATGTCTGTTGTCCAAGTGTGATTACTGATAGTACTCCATTTCTAGTCCCCAAGGGATGTGGTTTGGTAGCAAAGTTGGGGAGACGTCTCTAACACCTATATACCTCTAAACCATTGGCAGAGTATGATATTTGTGCGTTATCCAGGTGTCTTAGGAGAGGTTATAACAGGGTACCACAAGGCTGCTGGTGGATGGAACCCCAAAAGCAGGCATACTGGAGCTGCAGGAGAACAATTCTGCACCCTTATTAGCTATGCAGAGAGGAGTTGCGAGCCTTGAAGGAAGATTCATACGTAAGCAATGGATAGCTGGATTTACAATGCTGCCTTAAAGCCTGGAGGTCCTTTCTCCAAGTTTCAGAGTTTATCAGCGCCAATCTCCACCTGCAGGCTCCTCATGATGACAGGTATTGGGCAGATAATGATATCTTCTTCAAGTCTCAAGGCTTCAAACCAGATTCAACGTAATATAGAAAAATTTTGATGGTTCTGGTTCCCATATTTGATGATGTCATTTATGGCCATTACAATAGTCTTGAGAGAAAATATTTTGAATCATCCTAAGTAGATGAGGTACACTGATGTTGAATCAAAATGGGAAGACTCAGTTATCTTTGGCTTCCTTTCAGATTGTGCAACACAAATATCGGTTTAACCCAATGTAGGCTCACGGACTTATGAGAAAAAGAAGGTGAAGATGCTTTCACTCATCCTACCCCTCAAGATATATTTTGACTAAGTTTATACTAACTTAATTATAATAAATATTTACATAGTCTTTAACACTCCACGGAGTGTAGAACTATTCCATTTCTTTTTGTGCAACAGAAACTTCAATGTCATTTAGTTTACTGATTGACATGTAGCAGACGTCAAATATTTTGCAGATTGAATTTAAGCCTGAGCTTCTGCTGATTAACATTTGGGTTGAATGCTTGTATCCATTAGCCCATTAACTAAACAACACTTAGTATGTACCGAACACTGGGCCGATATAGGTTATCCACTATTAGGCAGGTTACAGATTGTCTCATGTATTTCCTATGAACTGTCTCTTAGTTTTTATGTCTAACCTTCATGTGGATAACCTCTGAGATGTCCAAAGGCCTAGAGTCACAGCTACCCATTACTACATAACAAATTACCACAAACTTAGCATTTAAAACAACGCACATTTGTCTTCTAACAGTTTCCATGGGCCTGAAGAACAGACAAGGTTACCTGGGTGCGCATCTCAAGTTCTCATCAGGGTGAGACTCGAGGTGTCCGCTGAGCCTGTGATCCCGTCTGAGGCTCACAGTCCTCACCCAAGTTCACTGTTGTTTCAGACGTTGGTCCTCTGTGGTCGTAGGACTGTGGCCCTCAGCTCCTAGAAGCCGCCTGCTGTTCTCGGCCACGTGGCCTTCACTCCGTGGCAGTTTCCTTCCTCAAGGCCAGTAGGAGCGTGTTTGCTCATGCTCTGAGTCTCTGTGTCTTCTTCAGACTCTGACCTCTAGGTTTTCTTTTAAAGTGCTTACCTGATTAGGTCAGACATATTCAGCTTAATCTTCCTTTTGATTAAGTTAAAGTCAACAGATTAGGGGCCCTAACGACATCTGCAAATCTCTTCCTCTTACTATACAATGTGCCTTAATAGCAGGAGTGATATTTCATCACAGTTATAGGTCTTGCCCATGCTCAAAGGAATCAGATCACACAGCATGTGTACATGAGGAAGCAGGAATCTTGGAGTCATCTTGGAAGAGGGAAGACATCCCCAGTTCCATTTAAGAGAGGCAAGACTATTGTACTCATCTGTAAAACGTGCATTCTAATACCTTTACTCATGTGAGTGTTGTGAGGATTAAGTGACATAAAGCATGCACTTATCAAAGCACCTAGTAACATGGTCATGCTCGGCACGACTTATTAAAAAGAAAAACACTCAACCTACCAGGGGACTTACTATTGCTCCATATTCCTTCATATTCATTTTCCAAAACTTAATACTTTTCAAAGCCAAGATGGTGCCTGCCTTCCACTCTTCTTCCCAGGACTGCCCAGGCAGATGGATGCCTATATGAGGGATGAAGAGATACCATGGCATTCTTGAGTCCCAAATAGCATTCCACTAGGTATTGCTGTGGGTAAAATTCAAGAATTTAAGATTTGGGAGTAGAAGGGAGCACCCAGAAGTCATATTCCAAATATATAACAACCAGAAAGGCAAAAGAAATTTCCAATAAAAACAGAGGCCAGACTGATATCTGGAGCTGGACCTAAAGACTCCTGGTGGAGCCACACATTAACTTTTCAGTTAATGGATAGTGACGAGCTTCCACGATCTAAGGGCTTATGAGCAGTTCCTATTTATCAAAAGGTATGGAGATGTTTGGCTATCTTATCAAGTGATATGCAGCATGTAGATACTGGCTGTAGGTTGGCTCTGTTTGTAGTTTAAGAATATTTACCTCGCAAGAGAATTCAGAGGAGAGGTCATCTGTTAAACCACGGTCAGTGCATGATAGAGATCAAACTATCAGATCCTGGGCGGAAGGCTGTCTTATGCAAATGCATCCAGGACTTTGTGGTAGGAAAAGGTAAAAGATTCTTAGAGAATAAAAGCGTTTGTTCCTGAGTCCAGCCAGCTCTCATTCCCCGTGCCTTGTTCTTTTTCCAGGAATATGTCTAACATCTGTTACGTGCATCAGTTATATTGCCGCAGAGGCTTCATACCAATGTTGCGTACACAAAACCATGCAAAATTGGCTTTATTAATTAGAGTGCTTGCCCAATGGAACTATTTGCTTCTATTCATAATTCATCAACATCCTTGCTGAATAAATATTGGGATATTCACTCATCCCAAGCAATTATCTAAAAGAAGCTACATCCATCACAAGGGTTCATAAACTGGGAGACTGGAGTATAAAAGATTCTAATTAAGGAGGCCTACTTTTAATAGCAAGTGCCCCCACTCTCATTCATATGTGTTAAGTCCTTACCAGTACTGGAAATGAGATGCCAGTTGAGATGATACATTAGAACACAACAACAGGCCCTCTCTCTTGGAGCGCAGGTATTATAGGAGAATGTTCAAAAGCTTTCTTTACCCTTTGACAACGAACATTAGAAGTTCTGGGTGTCCACACTGAGGTGTCTTCATTCTCCTGTTCGCACCAGAACTGGGGCAGAACAAGCCCGGCGCCATAGCAGTAGTTCCTGTGGGACTCAGCCCTCTTGCCTGTAGTATAGATGGATTCAAGGATTCTGCGACCTGCTCACACCACTTGGACACCTGGCAGCCGTGCCAGCCTGCTTTCAGTATTCAGTGAAAGCCAGGCAAGGTTAGAAATCAGGACCCACACATGTTCCAGGATGTCAGAAATCGGAGAGTTCCCATAGGAGATTTCTGCCTTATTCCAGCGTCCAGAGCCGTGAAGGAAATCTTAGAACCATCATGTCCATCTTCCATCACTCTGGTTTTGAATGGCAAATCATTAGAACTTCCTCTAGGGCTTGTGTCGGCTCCTAAGTTAATAAATTATGCAAGGAAACAAGCAGTTTCTTGCTGCACTTATCCTCTCCTGTGATTACAGCAGCCTTCTCATGTGATGAAGGTGTATTTTCAGGTATTGTAACAAAATCCTCCTGTTGACTTGATGTAGAGAGTTGGCCAGCCATTCAAATGGGTTCTTTCTTTTGCCCAATCTCTTTTCTGGCTTTTAACCCTATGGAAAATAGCCTCCTTACTATTATCCTCAAAAATATTATTGATACTTGTACTGGGTTATGCACAAATATTTATACCCCAGTCAGTCCTGGGAACTGTTTTAAAAAACTTAGCTTCTCACATAAATGTTGTCACCTCTGGCTCCACCATTTATTCACTGATTCATACAATACACATAAGTCTCCATGCCCCAGAAGACACATTGTGTCTACCTGCTGCTTTACATTTTACCAAACATTAATTGTAATGGGTAAGATGATGAATCAAACCTTCCATTTTCTTAAAAATAGAATAAAATGTCAGTGCAGAACTTTATTTTTAAGATTTAACAGAATCATATAAAAGTAAAAGCAAGTTAGCTTCTGTTTCCTAGTCTGAATCCAAAGTCTTTTTGAGCCTTTTGGGGCCAATCTTTAAGAGACATGAGATGATTACTACTTTAGAAGTTTGTGAAAATAAATATTGATAATGATGATTTAAAAAGGCAGAACCATTCTAATGGAGTTATGTAAAGAGTTTTCAAAATAGAAGTTGACATGTAAGCACCAGGTGACTATCATTACTGGTCCATTATTGGCTCCACATTTGAAGGTCTCTTTCTTTTTGTTTCCCTATCTGAACAGTGAAATAATACTGTCTGCCTGCCACCTGGTTGTAACGATTAATGAAAGAACACTTGCTTGGCATTTGGAATTTTGTGCATAAGTTTCATTCTAAGCATTGAGCAATTTTATGCATTTTATTTGTTTAAAATAACATTGAATTGAAGCCATCATTTCTTGGAGTGTTTTCAACAGTCGTACCCTACAGTCTATTGTCAGTCACAATTAATATTAGTTAAGAAATTATTATTGAATCTTTTCTGATGCATTGTATTGTGTAGAACAGCAGTGTTGCACGTCTAAATGACAAAACAGCAATTCTCTGTTGTAAACAAGAAGTATTACACAATTACTCTTCATTCTGAGAGCAGCTCTCATATCCTCAGAAGGCTTTTTCTATTAAAAAAATAGCAAACCAAGCTTGTACAAAGGTCTCTGTCAGCTTTCAGAATTTCAAAAGGCGTCTTCCAAAGAAAGCAATATAATATTCATATTATGAATTTTTTTCAGAAATGTATATTTTTGAGAATATATGGTTTTTAGATTTGAAAGATGGCTTACTACTTTGTAATGAGTCAACGTAAAATATCAATTGTTTGCAGAGCATGATTCAAAGTAATGTAAGCAAATAAAATAATTATGATAACATCTTGAACTTATATAATATTTATCTGAAGAACACGTGTAGAGTCATATAATCTCATTTAGTTGTAAAATCTCTGAAAGCTAGTGGGATGTTGTATTCTGAAAGATGGTAATACAAAGAAATGCTAGTGATTCAAAAGTTGGCAATAAGTTGAAGGTAGATTCACTCTTCTTAACATCCAGAAAATGATTTTCCAGCAATAATTGTTCATAAAATATCAGTTTGGAAAAAAAGTGGCCGGTTTCTATGAAGATGCCTTGTTTCTTTCTCATCTTTCTTCTCTTCTTTCTCGGCCCTCCACGAACATTCATTGTAGTCCTTTATTTTTTCAACAAGTATTTATTGAGCACCTGCTGCATGTCATATATTGTACTAGGTGCTAGGAATATAGCAGGAAATCAAAGAGGAAAACTTCCTACAATCATTGAGCTGGTATTATATTGAGTGTAGATAGAGGAATGAACTCTGTCATTTTGTATTCTCAATTATATATAGAGAGAGAGAAAGAGAGAGAATATTAGTTGTTAGCAGCTGCCATTGAAAAAATAATAAGCAAGAAAGGAGATAGGGAGTGCTCAATGTGGGGATAATAATGATATAACTTTAAAATAGAGTATTCATGGAGGGGCTCCCTAAGACAATGCAGCCAGGCACTGAGATAGGCCCAGGGATGAAGACAAAAAGTTATAAAGCTCTTCACTGTGGAGGGGGCGTAGTTCAATATGGAAAAATGTAAGAGATGCATGTGGCAGACGCTATGGATTTGCTCTCTGAAAGCCATTTCAATCCTTCTCCCTTTTCCATTCCTGTACTGTAAAATGGCTGGGAAGGTAATATCCTTAATATTCCAGTCTTCCTTGCAGCTAAGAGTAGTCACATGGCCAAGTTCTGGTCAGAAAAAGGCAAGAAGAAGTCCCCGGAGAAAGCTTTCCTTTCCAAAAAAGAAGGCCAATCTTGTAGAAGACCCATCGCCTTGCCCCTTCTGCCCCCTGGAATATTGATGTGATGCCTGCAAGTCCTAAAAGCTAACTTGTGATCTTGAAGATGGAAAACTGAGGCACTGGGAGAAGAAAGAGGAAAGTTGTTGCATCCAATGACATCGTGTGCAGCTGCTCACCCTGGACCATAGATTCCATACCTCTTTTTTATGGGAGAAAAACGTGTTGAAATTAACAGCCTTCTTTACTAAGAAAGGATATGAACTTAGTGCAGTAGAAGTGTCAAGAGGGATCTGAGCAGTTTGGCTGGGGCAACCAGGAGAAGGGAGTCTCTTGGAGAGGATGACCTGGGGGTTGGGCCCTAAAAACAGCAAACGACTTTTCTAGATGGAGAAGTAGGACATGTGGCAGGAAATGCCTCCGGCATGTGACTGATGCCGTCAACGACGTAGTTCTGACGCGGAAGCACATCTGAGAGAAGGTAAAATTTACTGTGGAGCCTGAAGAACTTTTATGTGGGTTATAACTATGGATATTTATAACATTTAACTAAAATGGAAAAATTGTTTATTTATTAACTCTTTTAAAAATAACAATCATGAAAGCATTATATGTTAAGATAAACAACATGTATGTATGAAAATAACCATATTTTCCAACACACAAGAAAGGGATAAGCATGACATTGTTTTACATTTTGCAAATCTCTTTAATATCTGGGCTAACAGAAGATGGCCGAATTCTCCTACCTGCTTTTGCATTCAATCTGTTGTGATCCATTGTTTTGCCTTAAGCATAGGGAGAAAATCTGGCCTCAATCACATATAAGACTTAGAAGAGAGAAACCCTATAATAGCCTTTTCAGACAATTCAGGATGATCTTCTTTGACCGTTCAGCAAAACTCAAAAAATGGTTGTTTTGGAAAGGTCAGGTGAAACATGGAACCTGAAATCACATCACTGAATTTTCTACTTGCTCTTACTATAAAAGCCACTGGTCTAGCTTGAACTTTGCTTGGATATTTAAGTCATGCATAATTTGCTAAATTATGCAGTAACACATATTCATACATGATATTTGAAAAATCACATTTGTTATCATCACTGATGTAATCAGAAAACTCTTTAAACACTGGAAAACCATCAAGCTCACTGTGACAAATACCAGGTGTCCATAATTTTAATTTTTACTAGAAACTGAACATTTGGCAAAAAATACTGGCAATTGTTTTTCTTGTGATGGTGACCTCATTTTATTCATTTTGGAAAAATTGTCTGCCAGATCCCACATCTGAAAAACCATCGTTTGTCAGTTGTTCTTTCAAGTAAAAATACTGTTCCATAAAACAAAGCTGCCAGTTCAGCTTGCAGCTCAATATCATTAGTCCTTTTCCTTTAGACAAGCACCCTATTTTGATTTGCAGCAAAAGTACTTCACGCATACTTACCATTTCATCACAAGAATAATAAAAAGTGCCTACTCAAGGGTCAAATTTTAATAAAATTAATTTTGTTACAGTGTAGTCAAGAATATATTTAAGTGAAATTAGTTTTTCTTTTTTTAAATTGCATGCTTGTGCTGGAAAAAGTATATTGACTACTAATATAGTTTGGTGTCACTGCCTTGATGGTGCTTAAGAATCAGCAGCGTCATTCATCCTTGCTTTTATACCAAGACGGCAAACGTTAACACAGTATAAAAGGCAAATAACATGTTATTATTATAAACGTAGTGATCTTGCAGCCTGAAAAGGTCTCAGGGATCCTCAGGAGCCTGCAGCTATACTTTGAGAACTGCTGCTATTGCACTGGGGTTCTCAAACTTTAGTGTGCACCAAAATTACCTGGAGCATTTACTAAAATGAAGATTGCTGGCCCCCCGATAAGAGTTTCTGACTCAGTAGGTCTGGGGTGAGCTCAAGAATTTGCATGTGTAGTAAGTTCCCAAGTGATGCGGATGCTGTTGGTATAGAGACGGTAGTTTGAGAACCACTGCTGTAGAAGAAGGTAAGGCCAGTTCTTTAATATACCAGCCATCTCCTATTTGAAAGTTAAGACCCTGATCTCTGACGTTATAAGCATGTCCTACATCCTTTTACCATCTAGCATTGTATTTTACACACAAGTGACATTACATCAGTAATTTGGTAATCAAAATAATTTGACTAGTATTATTGCTATTGAGATATCTTTCAGACTGGCAACTTGGAAGAAGACAGGACATTATAAGCATACCATGAACATATTATGAGGACATTTTCTGCAAGCACCTGATATACCCCTTCTAATCAAGGTTATCATGAGAAGGTCCTGTGTATTATTTCTAGAATGATGTATCTTTTCCTCCCTGTTTCCTGAAATGTTTCTGGAACGAGCAATGAGACTTGTTGGTTATGTCTATATGACTCAGAAAAGGAGCGCCTTTGAGGATAGGTCCGTTTAGTGCAGAGCCCAGATCTCTCTCAATGACCTCAGCTTCCAGTGAAAGTGAATGAGCCCATGATCTTATTTTATCTGTCAAGGAAATCTCACTGAAATAAAGAAGGACTGCTTATCAAAGTTTTAGAACTGGTCTTCAAGGTTACTGCGTCTAAGTAACTTTAAGGTCACCTCCAGTTAAAAAAAAGGTTTGATGGATGAGGAATGGTAAGGTAGACAAGCTCTCATTTCAAATATCAAAATAACTCAAAATGTCCACACTTTAATTACTTTTGTCAAACCACATATTTTAGATTCATTGAGTTCAGGAAAGGATGGTTAAACGTCATGAAAAATTGAAAACGTATTTTTATTTCTGCAATGATGAAGTGACATTGCATTTTGCAGTACTCTGCTGTTAGCTGGTTTTTCAAAATTTATTGGCATGATATCCCAGTCAGCCCCAACGTCAATCAAATTTATTAAATATTTATTTTCCGCTAAGGAAACACAACATGAAAGTGAGATATAGAAATAATCAAGTGCATGAATGAATATTGAAAGAAGCAATTTTTAAGTGTCTAGTATCAATGTGTCGCTTTTCATCTCTCTTATAAACAATATTCCTAGATCTTTAACACATTTTCTTTTCTCATAGATGAAATTTATATTAGAATAGCACAAATACATTTTTATCTATTGTGTTAGATTTTAAGACATTCACTACACACTTTTGAATTACGGAAGGATTTAAGTATAAAACTTCATATACCATCAAAGAAGGAGGATAAAATCCTGGTAAGAGAAAATGCTAGATCACAAATTTTGGCTGTAGTGGGTGAATAACTCTTAGGAAAGAATAATGTCCAAGTTCTTAGGATCAATGAAGGTTTTATTTAACTAAAATTATCACCACCAGCATTGACTTTTAGAAAGTCACAGAACTGGAATAGGTCATTCTAGCTACTCTTACCTGTCTTCAAACCGAAGGACTAAGATACTTTAAGCAATACTAACCCATCACACTGCCACAACCAATGCAAAACTCACTAGTCCAGTGACATTAACACAATTCACACACCTTCAATAGATTTTTGGTTTGTGTCGTCTTTCAATTAAAGGTCTGTACTAAACCATCAACACCTCCTCAGTTTTCCTCAATAGCATAATTGTACCATTTGCAAGCAGGTAAAATTCTAGTTTTCCCTGGACTGGACCTTTCATGTGGAGAGGGTGATCAGAGTGTGCTGGACCTTTCAATGTGTTTTGATGCAGCATCACTGTATCACCTAGCCTGCTGCATCTGGGATGGCTTCGCAGGATTTGTTATCTGAAAGGCAGGTCATTTAGAGACATGTGGGGGAGTTCTAATGAAGTTGAAACAATATATTGAAAGAGCCCAAAATAAATGCTGAATGGCAGCAGCTGTGAACCAGGATGAACGGAACTAGGTGCATTTCTTTACCAATCTTCCTCCCTTCTTCACCTGCTGTTTTTTTTTCCTGAAGCTTGAAGACTTTTGGCAGGAGGCTGAATGTGAAGCGCACCAAATAATTGCTTGGTGGTGGTGGTTTCTCTGTATTAGTTTTGTACTTTTCTGTCTTTGGACTATTGCTTTTAAAGCATATGGCTGTTGAGAAAAAAAAGAATGTTTTCAAGAGGAAAATGTTTGAGAACTATTGGATTCAAAGAGTGCTGTGTGAACAGATACTCTCTGACTGTCAATGGCTGATCCCCAACTTCTCAGAAATTTACACTCTATGCTTATTACTAGGTATGAGGGAGAAAAACCCTCAATAATTAAAAGAAATCAATTTCTTAAACAAAACTTTTAAATACTTATTTAATGTATAAGTAACAGGAAATATTTGAGAAATAGTGTATGTCTGTGTGATTCAGAAGATTTAGTCAAACTAGTTAATTCTATGATAAAAAATTAGTAAGTCTTGACATTTAGCATTGGGTAGACCAAAAATAGGTTATTGTCTTCAGTTTTCACTTTTTATTTGAATGTGTTAACAATTGCCTATTAAGTTACCTGGTGCTTAAAACTGAGCTAGATGTTACAGAGTATGAGTCAGCTGAAAAAATGGTCTCCATCCAATTTGAGTTGAGTGAATATTGATCTATAACAATATGACCCTAGACATTACAAATAAGTTAAATCCTTATGAAAGTGAAATTCTAGTGAAAGTTAACTTATAGTGATTGCTAACTGTACATGTCATGTCTCAGTCAAAATTGGAAAAGCTTAGGATGGAAATCTAGGGCTGTAATGATTAACTGTAGATTTTCTATGATATAGTTAGAGAATTGATTTATAGGAGAAAAGGTCAGTATCAACCAAAGAGGAGTGATCTGTAAAGAGCTCAGAAAATGGAAGTCAGGAAATACAAAATTATAGTATTCATTCAACTGTTAAAGGAGAGAAATCATACATCTACCATATTTGAATATCCAATCACTAGATCAATGTGCTTAATTTCAAGACCTTGAAAGCTCACTAGGTTAGTATATTATCCAGAAAAATTATTTATTATCATTATTGAACTTTTTCTCTGATTCCTACCTATCCTTGGGTTCCCTGAAAACTGTAATTTATGTACAGTAAATTCAAGTATTTTGATCTCTGTAAAACACGTTTTCTCTTCTTTGGTATTCTAACTTGGAATGCTGATTTATACATTGATCTTTTCTGAAGTTTGTCAGTGTAAATTAGTCTTTAAACCTATTCTCTTCTAAGTATACTGACAAAAACCAAGCTTCTAGGCAAGGAATCTGAGAACCCAGCCTTTCCACAAGGTGATCTCACCAAATCTTTTACAACCAATGAAGTCCTAACTTAACAGACAGCCAATCACTGTCCTCTTTGTCCTAACTACATTAGTACTTAAACGTTTTGCTCTGAAGCCATTATCACCAACACTTAATTCTATATCTGCACCATGTAATTTCCAGAACCCAGGATGAAAAATAAAGTTGAATGTGCATGCCTACCTGGGATTTGAACATCATTTGTGCACCCATGCTTCTTGGGGTAGGATATGGGATTTTACCACATTTCCTAGATACCTGTGTTATTGCAAAGATAAGATAAGTAGTCTGTGTAGTCCCATTCCATGGAGGGCTAAGGATAACATGCATCTGAGCAACTTAGAAGAGGAAACATGCTCCTGGGAAGATGATGCCATAAAGCATGACATGGCCTGTTCTCCAGTCATACTACTTCCGGAAAAGTCTCCCGAAGGAGCTCTTTGGCATCACAGCCACTATAAGGCAGTGTGCTGTCATCTGTCCTGTGCAGGTTGTGGTGAGGGGTAACCCTGAGCAGTTGGCCTCTACACGTCTACAGAATTAATGGCTGAATACGTGGCTTCCACTATGGTGGCAGGAGAAGCCATTTTGTTTTGTTGCTGGAAGCCACTGTTTAAAATCCACCAACTGGGTGCTCCTGACCTTCATTTTGGACTTAACACTGTATGAGGTAAGCAGTATGTCAGGTTAAGTTAAACTCACTGCTCAGAGACCCTGGTTGTGGCTTGTAAGAACTAGTACAGACTGTAGAGGTTATTTTAGGGAATGACAAACAAGTTTCAACTCCCAAGCCATTTCCAAATGATTGACAGCAGCCAGTGCCCCAGTAGCTGCTACTTAATGTTAAGAAAAGTCTGAAGCTCTCTCTGTCTAGACTAGGTGATAAAAAGGGTCCTGTTGATTCACCATGTTGGCCATGTGTGTAAAAGGCGCTTTTTGAAATATCTTCCAAACGTGAGTTGTTCCTAATCTTGTTCAAGCCCTCACTTGACAGTTGGGGAAACTGAGATTTAAAGGGAAGAACTAGCTGTATTTTTGTCTACCTCTCCACAACGAATCATCTTGGGAAGAGAAAAAAATCATTGATATCATAACCTTGGGGATAGCTGATCTCTCATTATCCTCTTCACTATGAAGACTAAAAAAATCCCTCCTTACAGGGTATTCTGTTGGCTCTGGAAGTCCAGTGACATGGTTTAGATATGCTGTCATTGTAAAGAACTTGAGCTACAGCCTGGACCTGAGTGTTAGTGAATATTTAGGAGAAGAAAGATCTTATGTGTAATAAATCACTACAATGTTTAATTCAGGTCCAATAGATGATTAAAATTACATTGACAAGACAGAATGTATGATGAGGAAATCAGGGACAATTGTTGAAGAGCTTCGGTGATCTGTGGAAGATAAATGTTTGACGAAGGGCTTTGAATGCTGTGGAGGATTTTGGAATCACTCATATAGACTGGGATTTCTCAACCTCAGCACTGTTGACATTTTGGGCCAGATAATTCCTTGTAGTGTGAGGCTGTCCCAGACATTGAGGAATGTTTAGCAGCATGCCTGGAATCTACTCACTGGATACAGGAAGTACCGCCTCCCCTGTAAGTTGTCAAAAGCAAAAATATTTCCAGACATCGCCACATGTCCCTTGGGAAGCAAAATCATGCCAGTGGAGAACCATTGATCTGACTACATCAGTAGCTAGAAGCCTCTGGGAATGAAGAAAGGAAGTACATGATGAGGGCTTCGTGGAAGATTAATCTGTCATTGTAGCAGGGAAGATTCTTTATTTAAACTTTATAACCTACCTATTTATATGATATTTTTGAATGTTTTAAATGATTTGTTTAAAAAGAATATAGTGAAGAAGAAACGTCTTTTAGGAAGCCATTGCATTCATTTTTTTTGTGTTCATTAAAAAAATATTTATTGACTACTCAATATGTGCCAGATACTGGGAATAGTAGGGTGATGGGAAGTGTGGTTCCTGCACAAACGGAGCTCACAGTGTACTGGGCAGGCAATCGAACAAGCATTGCAATAGAGCAGTGGTTCCTTAAGGGTCAGTAGGATCTGATTTACCTGGATGGCTTGTTATAGCACAGAGAGCTGGGTCCCCTTCCCAGAGCTGCTGATTCAGTAGGTCTGGCATGGGGCCAGAGAATCTGCACTCTAACAAGTCCCAGGTGACGCTGCTGCCCAAGGAGCTACACTTTGAGAATGATGGCAATAGAGTGTGCTGTGATGAGGCCATGGGCAGTTGCACCTGAGGAATGTGCGGGATTTAGCTAGATGAATGAGGGGAAGGAGATGTTGAGATGAAGAGAGGATGGCTCCAGACACAGGCCTAGGAGTGAGAGCAAACAAAGCACATAAGAAGTTAAGTTTTTTACATTTTTGAACAGAAAGCTGTTACTAAAGCTTGTGACATTATGTCAGCATTAGTCATAGTACGGACTTTCAGCTCAGCAAATATAAAGCTGGGTTTTGTGGACATGAAAACACATACAGAGAGAGCAGGGAGGAACTTTTGTCATAATATTGATCACACTGAATTTATTTGCATGCCTTCTAATTGGACTGAGCATGGAGCTTGGGTCAAGTTATTATTTTGTGTCAACCCCCAGGCCAATGCCTGGCACACGGAGGTGTCCCCTCTCCTGGACAGCACTAGAGAGATCTTGATCACATGTTTTTCCTTAACATTTTTGTTTCCTAGTCCCCATATCCAATGTTTTTATATTCCAATTGCAATTTTGAAAATTCTAACATAGTCATGATTTCCCAAAAATATAGTAATACATACCTCTTCCCATCATTTCTACATTCCGATTGTTGTGGGACTATTGTCCACAGGGTTTTATAACTTGAAAAGGCTGCCAAAAAAATCTTAGATATAGTGAGCTAAATCTTAGATATAGTGACTTTCAAATATGGAGTCTTTAGAAGTGACTTCAATGACCATCTTTTCCAGTACCCTGCCTGTGATGGCTGACAAGCAGTCTACGAAGGTTCAATAATTTGACTCAGAGCACACAACTAGATATGGGAAAACCTGGGATCCAAATCTAGGTCTTCTTAAGCCCAATAAAGTGTTCTTATCTTTCTTTGTCAACTTGGTCATACCAGGTGGTAAAATTAACTGTGTATTATATGATAAGATATGTTCTTTACTACTGGCAACCAACGCCTGAAAAAAATCCTGCAGCTTCTAAACGGCATTGGATCTGTTCTAAAAGGAGTTATCGTCTTTGCCCCCACATTAGTGCGTGTGTGCTGAGATATACACATGTAGGCAAGAAGAGGAGAAGTCTCGTTGTCCTTGGAGAGGAAAAATCTCAGACTCCAGTCGGTGAAATGTCTGCTTTCTGGGAGTGCTTTACAGGAGGTGGAATTTAGTGTTCTGTTCCTACCTTAGACACACAAGCTTCACCAAACTCGTTCTTGTTAGAATGTAGAGCTCCTGATAGCTCCCTTTAACGCTTCTCCTTCCCAATACTTTACAACTGCTTTGCAAGCATCCAAAAGGTTAATTTTGTAATATTTTGATTGTGAAAGCATTCTTTTAAATGATTGCAGTTGAGTATCTCAAACTGTCAAGAAAATAACACTTTGTACTTATCAAGAGCTTTTCCTCACCAGTGATCATGGTGTTTTCCAGTGGCTTCTCCAGCACCTGCAGAACCACCCAACTGAACTAGAATTTCTGCTTATGTATCTGAAAGGGAATCCCTAACCCATAATCAGACCACATTTTGCTTCTTCACTTTCTTAATTTGAAAGTGAAGCATTTCTGTTAAATCTATTGTGGCATTTTTTCATCTGAATATTAAAATCTGGTGCTCTTGGAAATTGGGAAGGTTGCTTTGTAATATCCAATCATATGCTCTACTTTTGAAATTCAATAATTGAAACATTTCCCCTTGCATCTTTGATTATCTTGTTCTCCCAAGCATGATGTGAATTTCTTAAACGCACTCACTTTAGATGAATCTCATAAAAATGCTCTCTCGCTGTATTGTAAAACAAAGTGGTTTCAAGCAGTGGAAAAGGCGTTGAGAGAACAAAGTCCTTTTCCAGCTCTTCGCTTCATTAAACAGTCTGAAGGGCCTATCTAAAGGGCAAAGCCTTGAATGGTTAGGTTATCTCAACGAAGACCTCGGCCCCAGGACCCCACTTCAGTCAAGAGACCCCTTGGTGTCTGTGTGTAGATGATAAAGAAGAACAAAAGCTCTAGCCCATTCAGAAAGGAAGCATTCAACAGCCAGGCTTCACTGGGAAAGCAGAGTTTAGAATGTGCTTAAAGCACAACAAAATTGAGGAAATAGTTTACTCCAGTGTTATTACAAACTTAGAAAAAAAATCACTTCCAATTGAGGGAGACTGGTTTTGAGAGTAGATACATTAAGGCAATTACTCAGCTCACATATCACAACCATGAAGGAGACCCGGCCCATCTGGGTTATAGGGACACACACGGATAGGGATAATGGTGTGGGTCTTTGACTAAGCTGCGTGTGTCTATTCTTGTTAAATAAATTGTAAGGTGCCCAAATGACAGAATCATATTATTCATAATAAATCCTGCTCAGAAAATATATTTTGATAAGCATTATGAGCTTTTAGAATTCTGCTGTTCCAAGCACACAGTAAAAGAGATAAGAAGAAATCTTTATTGCTCCCCGTTACAGGTAGACATTTGACTACTTCTTTGTCAAGTTAACATAAATCATAAAACTTTTTGATCTTCCCTGAGTGAGATACAAAGAAAATGAATTACAAATATTTACGTAGAGTCTAATATCCCAGGCAGAACGGTTGTAAAATGTGGAGAGCTTCATAATAAAATAGTAAAATACTGGGAATCTTTTGAGTAGGAAGGCATGTCTCAGCATTGTCCAATTTCTACAGGAAATAACACTGATGTTGGAAAAATGGTTTAAATATATAAATATCGAATGTCTTACTCATGGGGACGTTACATTATCTTTGACATTCATTATCAATTTAATTAATAATTACAATTTTTAAATAATTTTTTTAGAACTTTTCCTTTTGTTTATATAATGATCAGATAAGACATGTGAGTTTCATCATTAACGAATCCTTCTAATTATTGCATGTTATGGGAGTGTAGACGGGAGTCAGCTTGTTGATGTGCGTTGTCTCTCCACAATACCAGCTCTCTGGGTACAAAATACTGCATTTAAGGGGGAACAAAGTTGCTCTGAGTCTTGCTCCCACATGTAAATCTTCAAAAAGATAAACCTTCTTTATTTTATTTTTTATGG
Organism: Equus caballus; assembly: GCF_041296265.1. Classification (NCBI taxonomy): domain Eukaryota; kingdom Metazoa; phylum Chordata; class Mammalia; order Perissodactyla; family Equidae; genus Equus; species Equus caballus. Next base: position 95,568,094 of record NC_091700.1, read on the forward strand.
TGGGGAAAAGTGTTACGAAGATAGGTAATGCACTCATTACAGTACAAAAAAACAAGCAAGTGTTGTTTCTTTGTTTCCTTACCATTAAAAAAATTTTTACCCTGCAAAATCATTCTACTTAGTGCTAAAAACTTCACTGCGCCCACCTGAGCACAGCCAATTCTCCTCTTTTGTTCTTAAAGCTCTCCTGATCCCTTTACATTGTTCTCACTTCAGATCCTCCCTATAGCTATGAACTGAAACGGAATTCTTAGTAGGCATAATTTTCTCCACCTTTATAAAGAAGAATTCTAGAATAGAATCTGATGAGCTGATCTTATTGCTTCTGCAACAGTTAGATAAGCTTAGAGCTGATTCACCCATTGCTAGAATAGACACAGCTTAAGAAAATCAAGCCTTAGCCTGTATCAAATTCACTTACACCTTGTTTACATATATTTCTATTTTCTTTAAGTCAAAATCGAATTTATATAAAGTATCATTTCAATCTCCTGTATCGTACTAATCGTTAGGAAGATCTGGCTGTGAGGCTTGTTTAAAGTCCTGTCTTTGGCCCAAATATCTGTCACTGGGTTTTGCTCACATTCCTGGAACTTTCCGTGATCTTTATTGACAGAGAGGATCTGTGTGATGCTCCTGGGAGCAGGGGCACAGCCCCTGGAGCCCTCTCACTTTGGTGGTTTAGCCATGTGGAGACTGCTTGCCCTGACATCTTGGCATTCTGCTGTAAATACAGCTAATCCCCTGTACGCTCAGCAATACAGCTGGTCTGGGGCTCTTCCAGGTCATATCTGTTTCTCCTCGGGTCTGCCATATTGGTCACCTTCCTAATACCAGTCACTCTGTATGAAACGGGTTGGGAAAAGGTAGAAATGATGTGAAAAGCCTGAATACAAATAGAATGAGGTCATGAGGAGGCCATTTACAAGCCCAGTGCCTGGCGCAGAGTTGGAGACAAATAAATGCTTGCTCAACGGAATAGGCCCATTTTGGAGTTTCGTTTAGGTTGCAACTTTATATCTCTCACAGGGCAAGTTTCTACTGTTTGACCCTTTTTTTCTTCTGTGTGTTGTCATGAAATCAATCAAAGTATTAGCGTCAGTTTACTATCCCCAATAACATAAACTAATCGATCAACCCTGGCTCATAGAGAATGATCTATGATTTCTCTCTACATAGATTCCCAGGAAAATGAAATTCCAAGTGAAGAGAGGTCGAGAACAGCGCTTAGATTACTTTTATAGGGTTTTGCTCCTTTTTTTCCCATAGGGCTCAGTACCTGATTATCATTACTGCCACCCTGTTTTCTTTAAGGCCAAAGGCATGTGGAATAGTACTTATTTCACAGTTTTATTCCAATACATTTAATTTTTATATTTCATTAACAAAATGGCAATAAAATTGACACGAAATTTATGCAGGCAGGCCGAGACTGTCTGAGATGTTTGATAGTGTTGTGTCAGCTAAATGAAATACGATGTTTGACAAAATCTCCTGATGATATATGACACTTAGATTTGCTACCGCACATTTCATCATCACTAAAACATGACTTATATTGTAGTCCTCATTATTGAAATAAAACCCTGAACAAACCCCCCTCACTATATATCTAGGTCTTTCACCTTATTAATGATCTTTTACGGCTGAGAAGAGTGAGTGCTAATAACCACACTACGCAGAATATAATACAGTAATAAATAATTATCTTCTAGGGTTATGTATGTGGAGATTTCCTTCCCGCTTAAAATTACACGAGGATAAATGTAAGAACACACAGAGACAGGATTTCCAGTACTTACAGGTAGACAATTGGAGTCCTATCAAATGAAACATGCTCTCTAAATATCACAAAGGCTGCTTTCACTACCCATGCCAGACTATCTTTGAGTGACATCCAATCCATCTTTCTTCCCCACCTCTATGAGGACATTTTAATGCTGTTTCCAAAATTCCTTTGCTCAAGACAAATTACTTGCTATTTCCAAAACATTTTTGCCTTTATCCTAGCTGCCTTGTGCCTGGGAGAGCTTCCTTGAGTTCTTCATTGCTTAATGAACTTCTGCTCACCTCCCGTGAAAGATTTCCTCTTCTTGGAATTCTTCCCGACATCCTATAACGAAAATTGGGCACTCCTTCTTGTCAACTCCTGTAGTGAGATATATAGATACCTATGTATCAGCATGTTCTGTAATGTTTGTTTATATGGCTCTTTCCTCAAAGGCAGATGTTTGTCCTGTTAATCTCTGTAGTCTTAGCACCTGGCAAACAGGCATTCAACAGATAGTTTGGTGAATGAATGAATAAATGAAATGGAATGGAATGATTGTAAAAATATTTTAAAGGAAAGAGGTAGTAGTGCTAGCATTCATTTCTAAGGTTGTTGCTGGATTTTAACTCCCTTCAATGTGCTCACTGTTTGATTGCTGCTAACCCCCTGGTGTAGCCATACTTGTGGGTCAGGGAGGAGTGCTCTTTGTGGTTTGTTTTGGCTCGTTGTCGGTCTTCCCCTCAAGAATGGGAGCTTCTTGAGGTTAGAGCCTTTCACGTGGGCTTCCCTGTATCCCAGCCTATACTGTTCATGGCATGGAGCAGGTGCCCAACAAATATTTGTTGAATGAATGAACACCCCAGCCTGATTCACTGCTGATTCAGTGTGCACTTCAAAACCTGCCCCTATCCATCTAAACATTCCAAACAGTTCAGTAATTATGGCAGAATAGATGTTTCCCTAACCGTGGAGACTCTCCAGATCAGCCTTTCAGGGTAGCGTGTGGCCATGCGGGTGGTCTTTTTCCAGCAGGGCAGAACACAAGGTTCAATATATACCCAATAGGTAAAAATACCAAGTCAGCTAATATTTACATAAAATACAAATCAAATAATTTTTTTAGCAAGTGTTAACATTCCCAACAGAGTTTCAGGTACTTGGGATACAAGAAAATTGAAGCCATAGTCTTTGCCAGCAACTCCTGCATATAATGCCCTTTATGTCGTATCTTAAAAATATGCCTTGCTTTAGTAATTTATAGTATAAAAAAAGCAACAAAATTTAGAGAAATCCAGGGAGTACTTGGAAAATGGTATTATTCTCTGGTGCTCAACTAAGAATTTCAATGTATGAACTATTTTACCACATGCGAAAAAGTTTGAAAGATTTCACTTTTACTCTCCAGGATACTTGATCCTCTTGATTATGTATCTGAGTAACATGTAGACATGGATACATTCTAATTTTAATAATTTCAGACAGATTTTGATTCCTCCTTTACATCTGAGGGGATAATATTGAGGGTATTTATTGAGTGACAAGAATATACTAAAAACAACAAAACCATGGTTCTTGCTTTGTTGGAAGATATAATCAACTTGGACTTCTTTTGTAGCATTCATGGTAATAATTAACTTTTGTACAGAAGGAAAACGTGAAAGTTTCAGAAACAATGCTAATTTTTGAAAATACACACCAAAATTGACTATTTCAGGATGCCATGTGATGATTGTCATTTAATGATTAAATATCAGTTCACCTTGGCCTAGTCCCACCCAGCTACAGATGCTCCTCAGCCTGTAGGTCCATTCCTCAGTGGGTAGGGTCTAAAGTTAGTCTCTCTGCTCATGACTGCCCTTCGTGGAGCCTTTGCAGTGTCCCTGTGCAGTGTCCCTGCACACTTTCGGTTCATCAGGTTACAATGTCGCCCCTCTACTCCATTGCGTTTGTTTAGTCTGGGGCTGAGTGTCTGTCTTGGTCTCCTGTCTTGCACCATCACTCCCTTCTGAGAATGGAATTCTGCCCTGGATTCCAGCTGTCTTGGGTTTAGCTGGCCAAGCCCTTCTCCTCAGGGCCTGGATTGTTGCCCATCTCCCCAGCCACTCACTGATTCAAGCCCCATGGTTATGTTTGGAGAAACGATCTTGGAGAAGAGTGATCGTCTCTTGTTCATTGTTGTCCCCCTCATGCCTGGGATTGCATCTACTACAGAGTAGATGACAATTATCTGGTCAATGGATGAAAGAAAGCATTAAGTCTCCTTTTCCCCCCAAAACAAGGACTCTGCCTCTGAACATATACTCCTTTCCTTTATGGTCAACTTTCTCGGAAGAGTTAATCTCACTAACCCTCTCCACTTTCACCCTGTAAATATACCATCTCCTAGACGTCTTATGCTTAAGATTCCTCCTATGGTGCCCATCTGCCAGATCAATCTTCCCACATATAGGGGGAAATACATCTTGAAATCTATTTTGTGCCATAACTTAGGAAATTTGTGATTTGGACTGTTAGTCACTCACCTTGAGTCTCAGTTCTACAGCCATAACCCCTAACCCCACTCGGGGTATTCATATTTTTCAACCATCATAGCTCCCACTCTCGGGATGACAGACAATTATTCTTGATCTTGATGTGCCTCAGATGAGGATGGGGTTGCAAACCAGAGTTTCCACAGTGGTTTTCAGGCTTTACAGGGCTTTCTGGGAAGAGGGTCCTTCTCACATGCAAGGAGAAACATTAGAGATAAGAGCAGGTAGAAGAAAGTTTAGAACTGTTGAGATAATTAAACTTTGTAAAATCAATCTCCTCATCTGAAATATAGGTATTATAAAGTTCATCTTAAAAGTTTTAGAATTGATATTTAATAAAATATTAAGCAAAATAGCTGTAAAGTACTATTCGAATTAGGCTAATAACATCGAAAATCTACCCAAGCCTTCATATGATGGAGTGAGGGGAGTCCTGGGATTGTGTGAGGACATGGGTTTCTAGTCCTCACGAACAGCAAGACCCATGAGCTGGAGGGGCTGAGAAGACTGACACACAAGTTGCCTTGGTCAGTTGTGGCTTGTAAACCAGTGGGGCTAAACTTTTCTGTTGAAGTTGAGAAGGCCCACTGATAAGAGGGTCTGGGGAAGACAGACTGATGTCCTTCTATGGCACCTCTTTAGACCCTGAGCGCTTATCACATGCTTGACTCCTATCAGCCTCTCAACACATTTGTTGCTACTACTGAAGAGAACTGCAGGTCATCTAGAATGTGCTTCACACACTTACAGGAGAAGAGCAATGGCCTGGAGGGCAGGGATGCAGAGCCGGTGGAGATGGAGAGATAGACAGGGAGGAGGTATCAGTGCTTTCAAGCTGCTTACATTAGGGTGAGCGTTTCATGGCAGAGATGCAGCTCTCCGTTATAATGCATAAAAGGCAGACATTATTAAAACAGTGAAAATGAAAGAAGGGATGAGAAGAAAGGGCATGGGAAGAAGATAGTGAAAGATCCCCAAGGCCAGAAGCTATCATTCAGTCATCTCCAGAACAGGCCTGGCACATCCATGGTGGATGCCTCAAAACAAGACAATGATTGATGGAAAGAGAAAACAACTTTTCCGAGACGGAAAAGGGATAATCAAGAGGAAGTGGGGATATGGAGATTGACCGCCACTTGAGGAAATATGCTGAGGAAATGTTGGCTCAATGTGTCTACACAACAAATTAACATCTAGTTAAAGACAGAGCAAGGATACTGTAGGAGGAAAGTGTGCCAACCTCTTCAATCCGATGACATCTACTTGGATAGGCAAATGGTGTTGCCAAGCAGCTATTTCCTATTACAGCCACCCACCAAGCCTGAGGTGCTCCCACGAACATGTTCGATCTTATTTTGGCCCTTAGTCACCTGTTACTTAACTTTCTTCCCTGTGAGAGAAGCAAATGGGACACACTGTCAGACAAGAAAGCAATATCTTTCAGTTAAAGAAATGGGCAGCTTTCATAGTGGCCTCTGCTTATCCAAATAATGGATTAACATTTAAAGTGAAGGAGGAAAAATCCTTCTTGGCTTAGAATCCTATTTTAAGGTAATTTTAAGGTCTATTAATATTGAAATTCCACTAACATTTTTTCAAGCAAAATGGAACCCAAATTCAGCCCCCACGCAATCTCCTGCTAGCCCTCCCACTCTGAAACCATACTCCAAATAAAACTCACAAGAGTGTTTATTTAAACTATATTCTTTTCTAACAAACTGGGATTTATCCTTAGAGCTTCTGATCGAACGCTTTAATTTACAAACAGGCTTCCTAAAGCTCCGTAAAGCCACCAGATGCAAAGGAGAGTGGCCACGTCAGCGTGCCCGGCCTGTTTAATACAGGCAATGCTGTAAACAGAACTCTGGGGGAAGGTTTCAGAAGTGCATTTAATTGCATTTTCCACTTCTCGTAACAGCCAGGGATTAAGCTGAGATGGAATGTAATGGAACCTGCTCCATCCTGTCACCTTAAAGAGGGGGAGAAGAGAGGAATACACAGTGGTGCTTGTCAGGAAGAAAGGCCATCGTCTTTTTTTGGGTAAGTTCATGAACAACCAAGAGTAAATCCATTCGTTTATATTTTAAATTTTCTGTGGTCAGTTTGCAGTGACAAGCATCAAAAGATAACCCACATGTATTAAAAATAGCTTCCATCTCTCATAATAGAATCTGGATTTCAGAAAAAGATTTTAGTATGTATTTTATATGCAGCACAATTTAAATTGTTTCTATCGTATCAATCCCTACAGTATCTAATGAGAAGTCTATAGACTGGGGAAGCAGAGGAATCCTGTTTGCTGAACTTTGCGACTTTCACTTGCAAGCTTCCCACTGAGGTCAGATCCCCTCAGCGCTGCACTTACTATGTCATGTCCAGAGATTCTGCCGACATGGTCCATTAGAGTGCGTGTTGAATGGAGTCACTTTATATTCTCAAATTTTGTCTTGTAAAGCCCGGGCTCTATCAGCAGATTAGAGCTTAGGTAGCTTTTCTGAAAATAAAGTTCGCCCTTAACCCTCTGTGTCAGAACACTTGGATGATTGTTAGAAGTGAAAAACCTCAGGCCTCAAACCTTATGAATTAAAATCTGAATTTTTCGTCAAGTGGTTATTCTACACACTAAATTTGAGAGCTGCTGTTCTGCAAGAATACTAATGGTCCTATTTGGTCTATTCCCAGGTTTTTATTGGGTCAGTTAGAAATTATTTCAACAAGACAAAGCAAGTAGTCCTCAAATGACATAAACTAATGTTTGCTACTTAAGTTAGAAGAACATCGGAACCTTCATGTTTTCCCCCCATAATTTGTCACAAGTGTCAGTTTATGCCAAAAGACAGACACCTCAGAGTCATTCTTTGAGACACATACTATCTCCCTCTCTAAACCAAATCGACATCCAATGTACTCAGGGTAAGCTCGTGGCTGTGACAGCCTCCGACCCTCAGTGGCTTAGCGCAATGCAGGATTATTTGTTTCTCCTGCCATCGTTCAGAGACCCAGGCTTCTTCCGTATGGCTTAGAGTCCTCATGGGAAGCTCTGCTCCAGCTGGCAGATGAGGGGAGGGAGAAAGAGCAGGTGGGAGCTTGTAGGGGCCAGGCCCAGCAGTAGTGAATATCACTTAAGCGCACATTCGATTGGCCAGAAATCAGTCACAGGATCCCACCTAACTCAAGGAAGCTGGGAGATGCCCTCTAGCTGTGTCCCCCCCCAACCCGGAAAAAGTCCTGATGCTGGTGAACCCATAGCATATTTTGCCACAGTGAGGATACACTTAGTGTCTGTCCCACTCTCCAGTCTGTTCCCTGGCCATTCCCCACTGCCCCAGTGCTCCTGAGGCTCATTGTTCCTCTGCATTTCTAGAAGGGACAATAATTTCTTCCTCAGAAATTTAATTTGATCATTAAATGAGATAATATATATGAAGTGCCCAGAATGGTGGGTGGCATACAGTAGGTACTTATTGTAAGTGAATTCCTCTTGGCTTCTCACAACGCTTAGTAAATAATAGTGTTTTGAAGCTAATCATATTATAATATTTTTCTTTGTTTATATGTCATCTTCTAACTTTTTCTAGCTGTTTTTTTTTTTTACTTTTACATTTCTAGTGTCTGCAAAATGCTTAGTAAAAGTTCAGAGGTAAAGTCTCTGGGCTAAAAAATTGAACATCTGCCACTTCCCAGCTGTTTAATATCTCCTCATCTCAATCTTCAAACCTTTATCCTGGAGATAATGAGTCCTGACCTCATGGGCTGTATGAGAATTAACAAACACCAATGCTGAGCAGAGTGTCTGGCAAATAACAGACAATGAATCTAAACTCTCCTGCACAGTGGCGAAGGGCTGACGAAGGGACGTGTGAGACGGAGAGGCGGGTAAAAGCCAGCCCACTTCACTGGAGCCATCCTGTTCCCAAGAAGCATGCCTGGAATAGCTTGCAGATTTTAGTAGTACGCTAAACAGCTAAATAGCAAATTTAGAAATGTGCAGGGGGATACACAAAATGACATTTTAAATTTTATTGACAGGACTGTAAATGCTCCCAGTGAGACCATATATGCTCCCAAATTAATTTTTCTTAATAAAATGACTTTACGTTCATTTTCTTATACTGCAAAATTTAACTTCCATTTAGGAATTAACAAAACTGAACTCTTATAGGTTGAGGTGGGGGTGGGAATGGTGGAGAAGTTTCCAAAAGATGCATAAGGAGTCAGTCATAGACAAAAATATCCAATAAGTTCTCTGAGAAATCATGCTTCTGATTCATGATTTGGAGCTAAAGTCTAAATGCTGATTAACATCACATTTAAAAGATCAGAAAAAATATGTAGCATAGTTGTCAATAAATCAATGCACTTTCATGTCAGTAATTATTAATACTTCAAAGTATATTTGAATTTGCTTAAGCCTAGTTAATAAGAAAGCCCTCTTTCTTTCTTTGCTGTTTACAAAATTAAGCATTAACCAGGCATTTCTTGTAACAATACGTTGTTGTGAGCTATAATATGGACTTTCGTCCCAACATAGACAGCTTTTTCATACCTATACATGCATGACCCCAGACAGATGAGAAGAATAAATTAGCTGTGAGGTACAGTGAAATGTTCTAGAAGTTAGCTTTAGGTAGGATTTGTCTGCTTGCTTTGCTACCTCCCTGACTGCACCCCAAGTAGGACCCCTAAGACTGGAGGGAAAAAAACCTCATGTTAATAGTTAAGATAGGTGTCTTTTAAGATGTCAGGTTGGCCGTCCTTCCCCTAGGAGAGTCTACACCTCGGGCCCAGGATGCTCCTGAGTCCTCGCTCTGAAAGAGATAGGAAGTCCTCAAGGATAAACAGTGCAAACGAAAACGAGAAAAAGACATGCCGTGGACCTCTTGTTAAACCTCCTAAGAATCTGAAAATTGGTTAAATCTTAAATTTCCAGAGGTCACAAGAATGGACTTCCAGTCTGCTGAATATCCAAATTACCCAGGGGTGGATTGGACAGAGAAAGCTAATGAGGTTTCCTCTAGGCCTGAGAGAACAGAACAGGGTAAGTGCAGTAATTAAGAGAAGTTCTGGTCTAAAACAGGACAACACAAGAAATCATAGATGTACAAGGACAATACCCCCACCTCACCTTAGCCCCGGCTAGAACAACCTCTCATGAAGCTATCGAATTTCCACACTGCACCAGGTGGAGCCCTTGATTTCTCTCTCTCTCAAAGCTGTCAGTCTCTCTCTCTCTCTCTCTCATCCTGAATTTCAAACTTGCCCCTTTTGAAACTATTTCTCATGTTAAATGCTTACACAATGGGGTTTTAGCTTGGTTTTGTCTACTTCCTATGTTGCCTCCTCTATGCACTGCCAGCTAGATCTTGATGACTTCTCAGAGACATTGCTGGTCTAAGTGTGCCTCACACCAGCAGCTTGGTTGGTTGGTCTGAACATTGATGAGGTGCTAGATGGCTACCTTCATGTTAAAATAAGATTAGTGTAAATATATGCACGTTATGTACTTTCAGAATAATTCATACCAACCACCTCTTAAATCGTAAACCAATTGTGTGAGTGAATTGTATTTATTTTACAATAGCCTAGTAGGACCAAGTATAATGTGGCCCAATGCTGAAGAACGTGGCCAGTAGAATCAGACACACCCTGTTTTGAAACCTGGCATTGCTACTTGCAAAGCTTTATAAGTTTACCTTGGAAAACTGACGTAACTCGTTGGGACTAGATTTTTTTCATTTGTAACAGCTGTTACAGAGAGTGATTATAAGGGAGCATGGAATGTGTTGGAAGGACTAAATATTGTATCTCAAATTTTTATTTTTCATGCTACAGAGATGATATAATAATTGTAGTTAATAATTATTTACCATTTAAGGTATTGCAAGAGCTTTTCTATGTATTTTATCAGATTTTCCCACCTCATCTTCACAATAACACTATGAGATCAGTGTGATCATTACCTTCATTTACTAATGAAGAAACAAAGGTAAGGGGAGCTTGAGCGACTTGCCTCACGTCACACAGCTGGGTGGGTACAGCGCTGTTTGAACAGTTTGGTGTCCCAGCCTATACTCTTTCATGGTGTCAGATACTATTCAACGGCTATTTCTTGAGGGTACATGATCTTCCAGGCACTGTTTTAGGCCTCAAAGACACAAAAATGAACCAGAGAGACACTTGTCCTCAGGAATGCCATGCTCATGATATTGAAAAGTATAAAAGTAGCTAACATTTGTAAGCATTATCACGTGCTGGTGCTATGATAATCATATATTTTAGAAACTATTCTTAGAATGTAAGTAATATTTCTTTCCACTTTATAAACAGGGGAAGTGTTATTTCTCAGCTGCAAGTGTTTTATAAAAATATACAGAATAACAGTAGTGAGAGAAAAACATTCTGCCTCTGCTTTTTTGAACTAATCTAGGGGACTGTCATCATTCAAATATTGGTTTGGATCAGTTTGGGATCTGGTGACTTTTTATGTTTCCTTCAACAGTTTTAGTCAATTAAACACATTAAAACGAGGCTAACTTACAAGCTACTGAACATTTTGGCTGATAAACACATTCATATGTGTTTTCCATTTGTGGTTCAACCAATTTGATGTGGAATGTGGAGGGCTTCCTTCCCAGGTCGGTTTTATTGTTTAGGGTTCCTGATATTTATCACTAATTAATTCTCGTACTTGACTAGAGGGTTGGTGTGAATATCAAATGAAATAACTCATTTAAAGCTTGGTTTCCCTGGACGCTTGGTACCTTCAAAATGTAGTGGCGACTAAATAGCCACTGGGAGAATGCCTAAAAGGCCATTCGCAGAGCACTTGAGGATGTCTGGTCTGTACCCTGAAGCAATGGACACAGAGACTGAACTAGAACTACTGAAGACCCTCCAAGGCAACGGGAGACCCAGTAGGCACTGAGGGATAGAGAGAAGTAAGTTGGAAAACAAGCCCTGTGCAGAGGATCCAAGGGGCAGAAGAAAGGGGTTGAAGAGGGGCTCAACTCCTGTGCCCAAAGCAAGAGGCAGTTGCACTAGACAAAGTCTGGCTTTTCCTGCTCACAGGGAGAAGCTTGTGTATGATGAGAATACAGATGTGCACATTTCAGGGAAAGGGGAACTATAGGATATTGAAAACGGGTTGGACGTTTAGATGGGGTGCCACAGGCAGACACTTTAATTCACTGTTTACTATCTTTACTCGGGGCTTCTGCTGACAGTGACTTACCTGCAGTCATCTAAGAAAGTGAAACAAAGATTAATCTCTCCTGCACATTCCTTTGTTACGGCTTGTAACTATTTGTGAAATTCGGAAACCAGCAGAGTGTTCCAACTATGGCCCAGTTAAAGTTTGAAAGAAAAGCGAAAGCTCACTGATTATCTCTTCAAATGTTGGCTCTAGAATGGCACCAAAACAGAAGATGGGGCATGATGAAGGCACCAGGGGTCTACAGAGGCAGCGACTTGTACATAGTAGATGCTCAACAAGGACATGTTGCTGTTATAGCATCCTGGATTTGCAAACTGGCTTAAAGACAGCCTGCTTGCACTTCATTAGCTACTTCAGTCTTTAATCTCGAATTGCCCATTTCCTGCTTGAAGGTCATGTGAAATTCACTTCTCATGGAAACTGGTATTCCACTCTGGTTCTAATTGTTAGAAAGCTCTCCTCTGAGTTGACCTGAAACCTGCCTCAGTGTAGTGTCCATCCACTGTTCCTGGTTCTGCTAAATTTGACTTGAATGAGGGGTGATGGTGCCCAGATGGTTCCGAGAGCCTCAGATGCATTGCTTTCTCGAGTTCTTTGCCTTGGGCTCTCCAGTTCCTTGGGGTGAGTAAGAACGTTGTCCCTTCTACATCAATATGCTCCTCCTCCTGAGGCATCCAACGTTCACATTAACTACACTCCGTTTCCAAGACTCGGAGAGGCATGATTCAAATGCACACGTGACCTCATTCACCCACTCAGCCAGGTGAGCGAACCCACGCCAAAACCACTATTTTTAGTTTCTTGGATATGTAAAACTATAAGAAAAGTATCTGATCTACAAAAAACTAAATTTGTTGCTTTGTTTAGATTTATTTCTTCTAAGTAAATTTAAGTGTCCTTAGTGAGAAATTCAGAAGGTACAAAAGCACAGTAATTTAATTTGAAGTGATTTAAATTCTGGGCATAATAAATCAGATGTTTGAATTAAACGACAACGTGCCAACTTGAATCCTTGAAGGGTGTTGGTAGCTAGTCTTTCTCTCTCCCATGAAGCTCATTCCATTTAAAGATGAAGAGTAAAACCAAGAAAAAAGGAAGCACTTCCAGAGCATACAATGCTAATTTTACATGTAATTAGAACTAACAATTTCTTTTCATTTATAGAACATACTCTGATGACCTTTGAGGCTGGTGGCGGGATGGGACATTAGCTTATAATTATGCTTTGATTTGCACTGAAAAATTGAAATGACTGTTCCTGTCCAATCTCAAAAAGAGCAGAATGTTAAAATATGAAGCATTCCTGCCCTCCCCTGGTATATGTTGGCATAACAGTTCTAGAAAATATCTCAACAAGAAACCAAATTTAAAAAATCATTTTACACACTACAAAGGAACGTTTTCCTTTATGAATTTATATCTAATCTATTTAAAAATCATTATTTCATATGGCTTTTTAAAATTAAAAGTGGTATATAATCTTTTGAAATCTGGATATAAATTAATGAGCCAGAGAATGTAGAAAAAATAATGATGGCTGTGTTAATATCACGCATTTAAAGGACATTTTCAAAGAGCACTTAATACATGTTTTCTCATTTAGTCTCACATTATCCCCAAGAGGAAGCACATCGTTATATTTTGTTTGCTCAACTTCTTAGGTCTGTTGTTGTAGCTCATAATTGATTTCTGGAATGCAAGTTGTAGACATTTCATTTGTATGCCTTTGTGACTCAGTTATGTTTTTCATCTTACAATATAAGCAAAAGACAGGGCCTAAATATATGTAAACAAATGATGAACTCTCGTGTAATAATACTGATCCCCATCCAGAACCGAAGGGACAATGACACATTTTCAATGAAACACAACCCACTTAGGGATTTCCACAATATCGTCTTATCTTTAAAATGAAAAACTTACATCAAAAGGTGAGATAAGTCACCATTTATATTTAATTATGATTTATGATCCACTTAAGCATTGACACCTGCTCCAAATCAGTTTACTTTTTATTTTTGTGTCCAGAAGAGAAAATTGCGTTTATCTGTTGCTTAAGGACTTGAGGGATTACAGAATGATTGCACTACTCTGGTTTATGTCCATGGTTGCACAAGGGGAAATCCAGATGGGGAATATTTGCTTTGGATTTGTGCAAGAAATTTCCAGGGGTTTGTTTATGTTTGTTTCTTCTTCTGTCTTCTGGAAACTTCACATTTTTAGGGTCTACAGCCGTGCTTGCAGGATATCCCTGACTGTACATGTGGGTCATTTCATTAATAAGGTTCACCTGGTAGTACAGTGACTGAATTGGAAAGACTCGTCCTAATTGTACTGCTAAATGAAAACCATTTGCCTCTTATATGTCTTTTTTTATGAAACCCTAAAGTGTTCTCATGTTAAAGTGTTTTATAGCAAGTTGGTTTAGTACTTAATAACTGAAGTCCAGGGCAAAAATGCAAGCCGACTGTCTTTGTCCTCATTGTAGCCTATAGCAACTAACATCCTGTTACTAACACACAGTGAGCTCCTCAAAGGAGGTTTCCACCCGCTAATGCAGCAAACCCAGAAACGTGTACTGAAAGCCTATTGTGAACCAGTCACTCTGCTGGCAGAGTGTACACTGGGGTGGACCAAATGGACGTGGCTTTGCCTTCAAAGACCCCGGTCGTGGAAATAGTTATACAGCAGATAAAGAGACAGACAAATTTAGGATTGGGATAAGTCCCTGGAGGAGAAAGGAAGAGAATTCCTGTTGAGAGAGAAGAACAGGGAGTCGTTGGGCAATCCGTGAAGGCCTCTGTGAGTCCCTATTTCCTCACAAGATGCACTGATTAAAAGACACATTGATATTATACGTTCCCGTAAGAAAAAGATGTGGCTGATTAAACTATAACCCAAAGCTTTCCTTTAATTAGAATCTCTATTTATACTTATCAGAAGATATTATTCTTGGCATATTTAGACATAGATTTTTTTTTAAATCATATGTCACCTTTGGGTGAGCGTAAAAAGGAAAACGTAAGCAAAATAAATTGTTTGAGGGGCCGGCCCTGTGGCCGAGCGGTTAAGTTCGCGCGCTGCGCTGCGGTGGCCCAGGGTTCAGATCCTGGGCGCGGACATGGCACTGCTCGTCAGGTCACCTTGAGGCGGCGTCCCACATGCTACAACTAGAAGGACCCACAACTAAGATATACAACTATGTACGGGGTTGGGGGGGGGAGGGTTGCGGTTTGGGGAGATAAAGCAGAAAAAATAAAAGATTGGCAACAGTTGTTAGCTCAGCTGCCAATCTTTAAAAAAATAAAATAAAATAAATTGTTTGAAGTAATTCTAAAATTTTCCATGTTCAGAGTTCAGTTGGGAGTGAGTGAAGGAGAAGCAGCAGAAAGACCTGGTGTGGAAAAGGATTGAGAAGCCCTGCTGTTTAGAGAGATGAGACTAGGGCCGTGGGAGTAGGGGACGTGCAGAACAGAGACGCACGGGGAGAAATACCGGAAATGCTGATGAGAATAGCCTGGCAGCTGGCAGAGTGGAAGGAGGCAGGAGAGGGGATGCCTGAAGGAGCCACATCCTGAGAAGTTACCAGGAGATGTGACCCTGGACTGGCATGTGCACTGTTTCTGGCGAGAGAAGAGATACTTTCTTCTTTGAAAGGACAGAAGGAAGAGGAAGTAGGAGCTGAGTCAGGTAGGCTTTTAGATTTGAGATGAGAGGATTACAGGGTTTCAGTGGGAAGTTTTCTAGTCTCTCCATTGAACAGGAGACAAAGACACCAGCTCAAGAGGAGGACTTGCTGGGAGGAGATTATTGGGGGTTTGAGAATTGACAAACATTATCAAATAATCTTTGCAAAAGGACAGAAATGTATCTGACTAGAAATCCTGTAGTTGTGTGGGAGAGTGTTGCAGGCCCGCTGGAGGCTGGGGCTTCTACAATCGGTCCACTTTGGGGCTGGAGGGATCCAGCAACTGTTTCCTATATGGGAGATGCCAGAGTTGTATTTGTTTGTATTTCTCCTGTGTTAGAGTTTGCTCAGCAAAGGTCTTAGGAGAAACCTCAAAGGAGTCACAGCACTTGCAAGGAAATAATTGTAGTAAAATATTGGGCCACACTTTCAGAGCATTCACTATGTGCCAAGCTCTGTTTTAAACACTTTGTATGAATTTGCCCATTCAGCCCTTAAAATAGTACTGTGAGGTAGGAATTATTATTACTGCATCTCCATTTTATAGGTGAGGAAACTAAGACACAGGTAGGTGAAATAACTTGTCCAAGGTCACAAGTAGTAAGTTGGAGAGCCTGGGATCAAAATGTGGCAGGCAGGATCTGGAGGCTGTGTTGGAAACCCCTGCGTGACAGTTCTTCTAATTGTAATGTTCGCCCTGTGATTTCAATGAAATACGGTCATAAATAAGAAAAAGAGGAGACTGGTGGATAGAAAGAAAATTGTAGGGTCAATAAATTCAAGGATTTGATAAATTCCTTATCAGCCATGTTAAGGGTTTGGATTTTCACCTATGTGTGACCAAAAAAATAAAAAAAAATAGTGTTATACAGAAGGAAAGGGTAATTAGACTCATGTCTTTTTGAAAAGTCATGTTGCCACAGTAGATAAGAGATTGAGAACCAGCAAGACTGGAGCACAAAGATCCTTTAGAAGGCTCTTCCAGCATTTCACTACAAAAGTTAGTAGCTTCCTAAGAGACTGATTGTGGGGGTGAAAAACAATAAACACATGGGAGAAACATTTAAGAAGAACTAACAGGACTTTAGGTTTCATCGTGAGGAGGAGGAGTCAAGGAAGAGTCTCAACTTTTTGGATAATTTAACTGGATGTCGGAACCAGCCATCAAGATAGAAACAGAAGTTTAAGGACTGTAAGGGAAAACAGGTTTTCAATTTTGGATATTTTGAGTTTGAGATGCCAAAAGGATATCTAGATGGAGGGCATGAGTTAGGATGTGGCTACATGAATATGAGCACAACGGAAAAACCCAGGCTGAGTTTCAATCGACTTAAAGCTACCAGATTGTTGGTTGTAATTGAAGTCATGGAGGGGATGAGCTCACCGAGGGGCACTGTGCCAGGGGGAGGATTAGGACGGAAACCTGAGATGGGCTGGGGAGACGGAGGAAGCGGGAAAGAAGGCAGAGGAGGACTGGTTAAGAGAGGCAGGAGAGCAATCAGAAGAGTTTGAAGTCGTGGAAGCAATGAGAGGAAACATTTCAAGGAGCAGGGAGTGACCCAGAGCTGCAGAAAGGTCAAGAAAGATAAAGCTGAAAGTGTCCACTGGATTTATTGACAAGGAAGTCATCGGTGACCTCAGTGAGAGGCATTACATTGAAGCAAAAAGATTTCAGGAACGGGAGTGGGAACAGGAAGGTGAAGAGGCAGAGATAGCAAGTATAGACAAGTCTTTGAAAAAGTTAGTTAAAGTGGATGAAAGAGACAGAGCTATAGCTAGTGGGGTCAAGTGTTTATTTTAAGACGGGGGATGAAGAATGTTTAAGTAATGCTTAGAAGAATCCAATACAGAGGAAAAAGCTGAAGATACAAGGAAAAAATCATCAAGAGAGAAAAGTCTCTAAAGATGTCAGGATGGGACAGTGTCCTGAGCAAAGATGGAGAGACAGGGACAGATACATCTTTCATGACAAACAGGGAAGGACTTAACATGTGTGACGTATGTGTTTAGGTATAAGTGGACAGTCATCACTAGTGACAGGAAGTGAAAACGCCTCCTGTGATGGCTTGTCTTTTCTCTGAAACATGAAAGGTGAGGTCATTTGCAGAAAGTAAATGGGTAATAGGAAAGTCAATGATCTAAGAAGAAAAAAGACTATTTGAAATAACCACTGCAGAGAACAGGAGAGAGAAAGCAAAGTTGGCACAGTCGGAATGTTTGTTGTTATTGTTAGACATGCTGTATTTGTCATGGCACCAAGAGGCATCCTTGGGTATTTTCTTCTTCTGATGTTCTCAGCATCCTGGGTAAAAATGTGGAGAAACATTCATCAGGGATGGGATTTTTAATAGGCAAGTGTAATGAAGAGTATCTGGGTTAAGAGTATGGACAACGTGAACAACACAGTGGTTGAAGAGATGAGTCATAGAATTCAAACGAGGTAAGGAAGAAAATGAATTCAGGACAGGCCTGGAGTGGAGCTCCTCTCTGCCTTCAGGTCCTGCTGAAGTCACAAAACATGTACTTAACTGATGTGCTCAAAAAAAAGTGCTCAGCTTGAAAATTGTGATCACAATTTAACTTTCTTCCTGCTTCCCCATCCCTTTGAATTTTATAAGGTAGAGCGCAAACTTGCTGGCCCTGAGTGAAAACTCTTGCACGCCTCTGCCTATTTTGCACACTCATAGGTAAGGGAGACTCCTATAGCCACTTTATGTTCCAAATACAGTTTTGATTCAGTGTTCAGGATACCCGTTCTCATGTGATAATCAAAATCCGAAATTCAAGGGCTGTTACATCTTTGCCCTTCCCTAAGCTTCAGGATGCAATACTCCGGAGATGAAGGGCCTTCTTCCCTCTTCTCTGCTGTCCTCGGTTTATCTCCTCCCACCCCAGAGAGCTTTCCTTCCTCACCCCAGGAGCATATACACACCCATCACTGGGATTGGATCCATTTGATTGACCTCAAACATCCAGTATTTTGATGTTTGTCTACTTGTTTAAGTGTCTGCATTTTCTTTTTATTTTCTTTGCTAATGTCTGTGTAGATTTAGAATGTGTGGCAGAATAATTTATTTAAATAGTAAAAAAAATATATTCTTTTATGATTTCCTTTGTCCTTTCATTTCCTGCTGATGGCCAGACTTTGCAATATACTCTCTCAAGAAAAACAAAAGTAGCTTGACTCCAACAGCTTTTCTGTCTTCTGTTGGAAACCTTAGTTCTTTGTAGGGATTAACCTAGTGTTCCTTTAGGGGAAGGGCAGAGGAAGAGGGCTTCTGATAGATAGAGTGAAAGGATAAGCTGGAAGGCTGGGACGGGCCCAGAGACTCACAGAGTGATGGAAGAATCCAGAATCCAGATGCTTATGTTTCCAGCCTGAATGAGTTTCCTGTGACTGCTGTGACAAAGTACCACAAACCCGGGGCGCTTGGAACCACTATCTACTAATTTCCCAGAGACTGGGTATTTTCTTTTTTTCAGTGTACAGCCATTCTAACAACAACAACAACAGGCCTAGGAGGAAAATTCATAATATGTAATATTTAGCATGGCTATATTAAAGGAAACTTCCTCAAGGACATCTAGGCTTACTTTCAACCAAGAAGATCTGGGCCTGCCAACAGACTTAATTCTGTCAATTTGACGTGATGACATAAGTTCTCATTGCAGGGATTCATACCAAGTTTCAAGAGATTTTGCAGTTAAATAAATCAATTAACACTTTAGCACACCACCCATCTATTTAATTCTTAGGTACAATATGACCAGTTAACTACCTCCACCAGGACCTTTGGAGCAAAGCATAGCGATCGACTCTACCCTCCTGCTTCCCATTTCCATCATTTCATCTCCTTGTCTCTAGCATTTAAGCACTTCCATATGGCCTCTGTCACTCAGAGCTCATCACTTCTACTAAAATCAAGGTGCCCATTTCAATGGATGCACCTCCCACTGTTCTCCCCAGCTGTAGAGCAGTTAGAGACCAGTTAGTGTTTCCCTCACCTATGCAATTTCGAATATCTTAGTAAGTGAAGTGTCTTCTGGGCCCTATCAGTTGACACAGTAAAGGAGAAGATGAAACGTTTGCATAGAATAATCTACCACAACATTGTCATCTCCCCAAGCCATTAGATTCCTTTCTCCACATTACGCCAGTTCTGGAATTTCAGCCACATTAAATTCAGTACACCATTCAATCGGTGGTTCAGTCATCAAAGCAAACTGTTTTGTCCACTTCCAACTACTTGAACTAATGCACGCAATTTAGATTCTCAGGAAAGTGTACCCCAAACAATGCATTTGGTCTGATCCAACATTATATTGGGTTTGTTGGTCTAACAATCTTAGAATCCATTCCCACGCATGTTCGCCACTTTTCTGCCAATATAAATTAGCATGATTTAGCAAAGATTTGTATGTACAAGTTGTCTCTTCCAAGATAAAACTTTGCAATACTCCCAGCCTGAGTAGGCTGGTGGATGATTGTATTTATGAGTCTGAAGGAAGGAACATTAATGGTAACCCCGTGCAACAGAACTGCCTCTGATGAAATTTCATGTGGGCTTTAAGCAAGGAGAGGCTACTCTCCTCAGACAGCAGAAGAGGGGCACGTCTAATGGCAAGAGAAGACTCAATAGGATTTGCTGTTCAAGATTCTCATTTTCACCCTTCTCCAAAATCTCAGTCCTATTTCTTTCTTTCTTTTTTTTTTTTTAAAGATTTTTTTATTTTTTCCTTTTTCTCCCCAAAGCGCCCCGGTACATAGTTGTATATTCTTCGTTGTGGGTCCTTCTAGTTGTGGCATGTGGGATGCTGCCTCAGCGTGGTCTGATGAGCAGTGCCATGTCCGCGCCCAGGATTCGAACCAACGAAACACTGGGATGCCTGCAGCGGAGCGCGCGAACTTAACCACTCGGCCACGGGGCCAGCCCCACTCCTATTTCTTTCTAATCCTTCTCCTAGCCCTCTTAAGAAATCTACCAAGGCTGTGAATTCAACTTGTTTTGTAAATATACAACCTGAATAATATAATATTTATTTGGAGTCATTAGCTTTGCTACACTGTGGCTATAAGAAATAAGACATTTTTAAAGCCACTAATTCTCTGACTTACAATTTTCTGACTGTAAACTGAGTTGGGAGTTCAAAGCTCTGTCACATCTTTTTCTTTCTTTAAGATCTCCGTTGTAGTCAGAAATGGAAATCCCAGGCCACAGCCCTTGTGGTCACCATCCGCATACACGTACTGTGGTGTTGAGGTGCAGCAACTGCTCTGTGTGCCAATACGTTTCTTTCAACCAACACTTTATCCCAGACAATGACAGGTGAAAATGTTAATACATATTAATTGTATAATTATATTAATATATACAAAGTTGCTTTTAATAAATACATGTGGGGACTTCCAATTCTAAATGTTAAGCAGATTACTGCAAAAGTTCTCAAAACTTTCATATGCTAAAGTGCAATGTATATGAAGAATCTTTTTCCCCAGACAATCTTATTGAAGTAATGTTCCTCGGGACATTCTTAGGAAATGCGGCTGTAAGCCTTAGCTTCTTGTGTGGCCCCTTTCGACGCACCTGGACTAAAGTCTTGGGGTTTCTTCCTGTATTGTTATTGTATTGCTGAATAACAACTTACCATAAACTTAGCTCCTTAAAAAATTTCCACATCAATTTTCTCACAGTTTCTCTGGTAAGGAGTCCAGGCGTGGCTTAGCTAGGCCCGCTCTTAGTTCTTACAAGGTATCAATCAAGTGTCGGTGAGGGCTGCAGTGCCGTCTGAGGCTCAACTGGAGACCGACTTCCTTCTGTTGGCAGGATTCAGTTCCTTGGGATTGTGAAAGTGAGGGCTCTTGGTTCTTGCTGATTGCTGCCAAAGGCCACTGTCAGCTCCTAGAGATTGCCTTCTGTTCCTGGCCACGTGGGCTTCCCCACACAGGCAACTCACAACATGCAACTCGCTTCTTCAGAGCTGGCATGGGAGTGAGGAACTCAAACGAGACGGTCACTACCATGTGTAATCACAAATACATAAGCACATTGTCCCTATTCTGTGTTTAGAAGCAAATTGCAGAACCCCCAACCCCAACATATACATACTCAAGGGAGAGGATTCCCCAAAACAGTGGAAAGGGAGACAGGGATCACATCTGACTACCTTGAGAGTATTCCTGCCACACTTCCATTTTTGGAATGGGCCTTTGTTTCTACCTGCTCACAGTCTATTAATTACCTCACTTGGAGGAAGTGGTCAGGTTTATCCGCATTACATTGGCCAGATTGTCAACTTTCCGCTTTCTGTTGCTTGGCAACTTCAGAGGAAAAATACAACTAGATGTTACTCCATCATAGCCAACTCAACAAACCAGGTTTTCTTATCTTTCCTTTGTGCTGTGTTCCATTATCTGCTCTCTACCATCAAGAAAGTTCCTGCTTCAGGTCTCGATGCATAAAGGTCCTAGGGAGTCTTGAGAATAGGACATGAGTCAAGAATTGGGACATGGAGACGTCATGGGGAAATTCAGGCCACATGAAATTTTGCAGCACTCAGCCACAGGAACTCTCCAATGGAATCCAGAGGCCATTTTCCTTTGTGGCCAAGCTGGTGCTCTCTTCATGTGGAAATATTAGCAGCTATCAATATTCCGCTTTTTAAAAAATATTTCCAGGAATTATCCACTCTGGTATAATGTGACACCACATTTTTAAATTCAAGGACAGCTTCTCTCAAGCTGTTTCTAAATGACTTCTTCCTGCCATCATGTGTTAGTGCCCAGGAAATATAATTTTTAATATTAAGCAAATGTAATTGTTAGGGTGACTCAGATGCCAGAAATATATAGAGGACATACCAAAGCCAAACAAAGATGACTTGGGGGCATTCATGCTTTTCAATATCTCTTTTTTTCCCATTAGCATGGGTAGTTAACAGTTAATTGAAACTTCAAAGTGGCACTTGTACAAAAAGGCCGCCCAACTCATAAAATTCAATAGCGATTGTGGTGTTCCCTACTTTGAAAATATCCTCTTAACTAATTTGCTTTATCATCTTTCCAAGATGTGTCCCTTCTGATTTGAGCAACCTGGAACAAAGTGGCCCATTTGGCTCAGTCTAGTATTTCTTTTGGCACGTAATCTCATAACATAGCAGTACAATTGACTTTACATTCACTGTAGAAAAATTGCCCTGCCAACATTTGCTAATAACACTATCTTTCTTTACCTCTGGGCAGCTATTATTCTCTAGGTAGAACCAGGAACATAAGAGATGTTCATTATTTTTTATAAACTTGTTTTTTATCTAAAACTATTTTCTAAATCAAGGAATTCTTGAACTTTTAGAAAAAGAACTGGTTATGATCCAAAGTTGATATTAGAGTAATTTGGCTGGGTTATTTAATGTTTTTTCCCATGGATGCAATGATATAAATTGTGGTTAGATTGAGTAGGTTATTCACTTCTCAGCTCGTGATTGTGTTGATGTTTTGGCCTAACTCCAGACTCACAAATAAGTCTTTATGATTTCATAATATCCTTACAGTTTTTTATTTTCGTATTCCATTTCCTTAAAGTGGTAAATTGCTATGGTAATGCTTCAGTTTTGGTACTGTTTTCTGTCTGTTGTTTGAGACTGCTAGTAGCAATGCCAACTTGTGTTTATTAGAACTACAACTCCATTTTTTTAAAATAATGCTTTACTACCTAACCTAACTAGTGTAATTCCGAAGACATGAGCCAAATATTTATGATAACAAATATTGAGGGACAAAAGTATGAATTTCAGGGGATAGTCCTTGAAAATGGACCATAAAATTAGGTAAAGTTGTTTTAGGTTTTGAATAAGATTGATTGCTTTATGTATAGAGCAGTCGCCCCATGACTCAAAATGGTATTGACTTGTTTTTTTAATGAATATGGACACCAGTTCCATTGTACAACATATCTATCCCAAGTATTTCAGAGTTTTATGATAGATTTTTCATCAAGATATTAAGAAGTAAAATTTTATGCGAAGAAAACAATAAATGATGGCTGTCAGAATTAGGTCAATTATTGTATTTCTTCCAAATTAGTTTCCTTGCCTGAGGAAAATAAAGCAAAAATAAAGCAAAGCAAAAAAAAATTTAAAAACATTTCAAAAACATCTTCCATCCTAAAATTCATCTTCTTTCTCTAGTGCTTGTTTATTTCACTTGTAGCTGTTGAGCAAATGATTTTAATTACGATACAACTATGGCTTCTTAAACCATATTTCTGAATCTGGGTCCAGGGGTGAGAGAATGAAGAGTTCATATTTTAATTACAAGAAACTTCCAAACAAAATTCTTTCAAAATTCCTTCAAATATAATGTTTATCAGTAAATAATGCTATTTTTTCAATGTCAATATATCAATATTATTCTCTCAATATCAATAAATGATGCCAAAGGATTGACTACATATATTTTTTAAAATTCTTTCTTGGAAAAATAGAGAAAGACATCGAGAGCAATAACATTATTTCCAACATTTTTGGCATTTCTCTATAAGTGAGAGCCCATTCAGTTTCCTTTCATGGGGTCATAATCTAGTCAAGGGCAGGAGCTCTCAAAAAGAGATGTTTTTGTCACTCAGGGGATATTTGCCCCTCAGGGCAATATCTGAAAATGTTTTTTATTGTCACAACACAACGAGAGAGTACTACTGGTATCTAGTGGGCTGAGGCTAGAGATGTTGCTAAACATTCTACAAGGCACAGAAGAGTCCCCACAACAGAAAATTATTGACCCCAGAATGTCAATAGTACTAAAGTCAGGAAACACCTAGAGGCATTATTCATGAAGAGGAGCCACAGGGGCACTTTTCTTTGTTATATGAGGTATTATTAAACCTAGTGATGGTGAAAAGCTTCAAGAAAAGTCTAAGATATAAACCTAGAAAGAAAAAAAATCAGGATACTGAGTATCCAGGAAGAAAAACTTTAAGAATCAACCTGAGCATGGAGAAAAGAACTGGGACCCAAATAATGATCCTCAGAAAGTCAATTCATGTTTAGATGATGAATCAGAACGGGGGATTAAGATTCCAGAAAGACCTGTTGTCATGTGAAATCTAGTCAGGAGGTTGCTACATCATTTTGGCTTGACAAAACAAAGATATCTGAGGGAATTATGATTCTTCCTTGGACACAAATCTTGTTGATTTGACTAATTAACTTGCCAAAATAGTATTAAATTATGTTGCTAATGAGAGCTAGTTTGTAGATGCTGTTCCCATATATGAAAAGTACTCCATGTTAAATTCAACAAAGTTATAGTTAGGTCTAGAGGTTAGGTCTCAGAGACCAATCAGATAATGTACAAATTTGCACTGGAGAATGAGGAGGAAAATAGGGAAAATCTAAACTTTTTTGTTAGAAAATTAACACTCAGTGCTTGATCCAATATTAATAGTGATCAGCATTGATACTGCAGGCAAAATAATATTATTTTTTATGTGCTGAATTTTGCCCCCCCTCCCCGAAGAAAAAAGAAATACGTTGAAATCCCAACCCCTAGTTCGTGTGAATGTGACCTTATTTGGCAATCTGGTCTTTTCAGATGTACTCAGGTTAAGATGGAGTCATTAAGTGGGTCCCAATCCAATATGACTGGTGTCTTTACAAGTAGAGGAGAGACCCAGAGAGGAGACCACCAAGTGAAGACACAGAGACACAAGGAAGGAAGATGGCCATGTGAAGACAGAGACAGAGATGGGAGTCATGCTGCCACCAGCCAAGGAACCCCTGGGGCCACTAGAAGCTGGAAGAGGCCAGAAGGACTTTCCCTTTGAGGTTTCAGAGGGAGCTGGGCTCTGCTCACACCTTGATTTTAGACTTCTAGCCTCCTGAACTGTGAGAGAATAAATTTCTGTTGTTATAAACCATTCAGTTTGTGGCACTTTGTTTCGGCAGCCCTTGGAAACTACAACATGTCTATTGATGTGAGAAATTCCTTGTAGGCGGCGGGAGTGGAGAGGATTCCCCCCTTGAAATTAAAAACAATCAAAATTGTGGAATTAAATCGTTCAGTTATTGTCTCCTCTTTGAAGTATGAGCTGAGCGCACCGTTGGGGACCACACAGCACCGCCTTCTGGGCAGCTCTCTTAATTGCTCAACCTACTGTAAAGACACTTTTCTTGCAATAATAAAAAACAATTTATCGAGCTCCTACTACTTCAAAATATCGTGTTAGCTCTCCTGGGAGTATGGCTATATAACTCCATCACTATAATACACAACAAAAGACTGACAAGCGCCAAAATCTAGGATAAAAAAGGGAGAAGCAATTATAATTCTTACCAAACCGAATTAAAAATTAACCCAGTGCATATTATTTTCCTTTGAAAAGTGTTAAAATAAATGAAAATGTTAACCCTCTTGTTCAAGAGTCAGTGAAGTCTTTCATTCAAATAATTTCAGATTAATTTGCTTCTTTAGGAAGTTATAGTCTAGAAAATTTATATATAGACAAATAAATTCCTATACACATATCCTTGATATATATATAATATATATATTGTGTTCATAATTAGTATTACTATTTATCGAAGAAACCACATAAATTGGTCCATACGGCTAGAAAGTCTGTCTTATAATCTTATGAAATCACACAGGAAGTGAAAAAGCAATATACATAAATACTTAAATACTCTCTATACATATTTAACTTAATCAGGCTACTTTACTCATTAAACATAAAAAGTACATGTATACCCACATTTAAATATATGTATGTTAGTGACCATTCCACATAATTCTTTTTGGTTTATTTGATCTTTTTTTGAGTTGCCCATATAAGGAAATATTGATCAATATTGACCTATGCAGCCATTTTCATCCAGGTGTAATTTAAAAAGGCATTTTGGGATGACTGCTCATTATTTTTATTTTTGATGTGATTGAGGCTTTTAGAGTGAATATGGTTTTCATTAATATGGCAAAAGCACTTGTAATCTTTCTTTTTGTAGAGGAAGATTGTCCCTGAGCTAATATCCATTGCCAATCTTCTTTTTGCTTGAGAAAGATTGTTCCTAAGCTAGGATCTGTCCCAATCTTCCTCTACTTTGTATGAGGGACACTGACACAGCATGGCTTGACGAGTAGTGTGCAGGTCTGTGCCTGGGATCCAAGCCTGTGAACCAAAGCAGAGCATGCAAACTTAACCACTACGCCCCTGGGCTGACCCTGTGCTTGTAATTTTTATTTCATTTTCTGCTATCTCAACACACAAAATCCCATGGGAACATAACTAAGTTTATACATTGCATACTTGTATTGATTATGTCCACAGAACTTCAAATTTTGATTAAAAAATCAATTCAGACAAATAGAAAAGATTAAACTCCCTTAAATTTGTTGATATCTACTTGTTATACCTTACAAAAGAACAGAGCCGAAAATTGTGTATTGAACTGCTACAAAGTAATCAACTGTTCTGACTGACAGGGCCCACAGATTTTGCAGCCATGTTCGTGAGCGACACAGTCCTTGTAGTTTTACTTTTTCTTATAAAGTCAAATGGTTTTGATGGGAGGGTAATGCTGGCCCCATGAAATGAGTTGGGCAATGTTCCCTCCTATCACATTTCTGAAAGAGTTTGTACAGGATTGATGTTATTTTTCTCTTAAATGTTTGAAAGATTCACCAATGAAGCCATTTTGTACTGGAGTTTCCTGTGTGGGAAGGTTTGGATTGTGAATTCAATTTTCTTTAATAGATAGAGCACTATTTGAGTTGTCCGTTCCTTCTTGAGTGAGCTTTTGTAGTTCGCAAGATCTTTGGGGAATTTTTTCTTTTTAATTTTAGCAAGCTTGTTGGCAAAAAGTTGTAATATTATCAGAGTATCCTTTTAATATCTGTAGCATCTGTAGTAATAACCCATTAGTTATTTCTTATATTGGCAATTTGTGTTCTCTCTTTTTCTAGATGAGTCTAACCAGGGTGTTGTCAATGTTGTTGATCACTTCAAAGAGCAAGGCTTTGACTTTGTTACTTTTCTCTATTTTTATTTTACAGTTTTGTTTATTTCTGTCTTAATCAGTTTGGGCTGTTACAACAAATAGCTATAGAATGAGTGGCTTAAACACTAAACATTTATTTCTTACAGTTCTGACAGCTGATAAAGGTGCCAGCAGATTCAAGGTCTGGTGAAGGCCCCCTTTCTAGGTCGCAGATGCCCACCTTCTTGCTGATTGCTCCCATGGCAGGAAGAGAGAGCATCTCTTGCGTGGCATGTCTTTCCTCTAAAGGCACTAATCCCATCACAAAGGTTCCGCTTTCACAACCTAATTCCCTTTCAAAGGCTCCATCTCCAAATGTCATCACATTGGGGGATTAGGACTTCAACATATGAATTTTGAACAACACAAACATTTATTCCATAGCAATAACTACTCTTATTTTTATTATTTCCTTCCTTCTACATACTTTGAGTATACTTTGTCCTTCTTTTTCTACCGTCTCGCAGTAGAACCTTAGAATATTGATACTAAACTTTTCTTATTGTCTGATATAAGGGTTTGAAGCTATATATACGTCTGAATACTGCTTTAGCTGTATCTTACAAATTTTGATATATTGTATTTTCATTATCATCAATTCAAATATTTTCTAATTTCCTTTGTGATTTTTTTGAATGTGTTTTTAATTTTCAAATATTTTTTCAAATAATTTCCAAATATATGAGTTTTTCTAGTTATTGTTATTGATTTTTAAATTTAATTCACTTGTGGTCACATAATATATTCTGTATTACTTTAATCCTGTAAAATTTCTAAGGACAGTTTTATGGCCCTACATATATTCTCTTGTTTATATTAGCATTTATTCTATTGTTTATATTATACCATCAGCACTTGAAAAGAACATGTACTCTGCCACCGGTCTATCAATATCAGTCAGGACTAGGCAGTTGCTAGTGTTTTTCAGATCCGTGTACTCTGCCACTGGTCTATCAATATCAGTCAGGACTAGGCAGTTGTTAGTGTTTTTCAGATCCGTGTACTCTGCCACTGGTCTATCAATATCAGTTAGGACTAGGCAGTTGTTAGTGTTTTTCAGATCTTTTAGATCTTTGCTGGTTTTTGTTCAGTTATGTCAATTCCTGAAAGAGGAGTGTTAGTCTTCTACTCTTTTTGTGGAATTTCTCACTTTAGTTCTGTCCATTTTTGCTTCATCAATTTTGAATGTCTCATTATGTACAATTACATTTATAATTGCTATGTAGTATCATTATGTTATGTCTTCATCATTATGCTATGTCTATTTTATTATGAAAACTCTCTTTTTAACTTTGGTAATACTGTGTTCTTAAAGTCTGTTGTACCTGATATAGCAATTTCAGCTTTCTTATCCTTACTGTTTGCATAGTATATTATTTTTTAAATCAATTTGCTTTCAACCTATGTTTTGATATTTAAAGTGTCTCTTTTGTAGACAGTGTGTAGTTGGGACTTATTGCTGTACCCATTCTGACAATCTCTGCCTTTTAATTGGAATATTTATTAACATTTAATGTAATTATTGATATGGTTGGATTTAGGTCTAATATCTTATTATTTGTTTTCTGTTTGCCCCTCTGTTTTGTTCCTTTCGTCTTTCTCTTCTGTCTTCTTTTGGATTCTTTGACCCTCTCTGGATTCTATACTTTTAAAATTGCACTTTAATTCATATTGTCTTCTTAGCTATATCTCTCTGTATTTTTCTTTATTTTTTTTTAGTAGTTGCTCTCAGTTTTACAATATATATCTTTATCTTTTTACAGTACATAAGGTTAATATTGTACCAATATATAAAAAATATAGAAATGGTGAAACAGTATGAATCCATTTCTCCCGTCACCACCACATCTGTTGTCCTGATACTGTTGTCTTATGTATTACACCTAATAACATTATAAATCCCCTGATGCAATGTTATACTTTTTGTTTTCAACAGTAATATTTATTTTAAAAAATTTAAGAAAAAAACATCTTTTATCTTTACCCATATATTTATCTTTTCCAACGCTCCTCATTCATTTCTGATGACCCAATTTCCCTCTGGTACCATTTTTATTCAGTCTGAAAAACCTCTTTTAACATTTTTTATAGTGCAGGTTTGTTTTTTATAAATTATCTTAGTTTGACTTTACCTGAAGATGCTTTTGCTTTACCTCAATTCTTGAAGGATATTTTCACTGATCGTAGAATTTCAGATGGACATTTAATTATTTCTTTTACAATTGTAAAGATGTTCTGGTCCCCATAGTTCCTGTTGAAGTGTTGACAGTCCTTTGCATGGTTATTCCCTGTGTCTAATGTGTTGTCTTGCTCTGGCTACTTTCAAGACTTTTCTCTTAATTTGGATTTTCTATTTATCTTTGTGTTTTACTATTATATACCCAGGCATGGGGTCACAACTTTAATCGTGTAGTCAAAGTGATGATCATCATTAATGGGACAGATTGAAATCATGTTTTATATGATAGGATGAACTTTTCTGATATTCCATCCAAAGACAAATAACCTCAGTCTAATAATGTGGAATGATCAGTCAAACCCAAATCAGAGGGCTTTCTGAAAAAATAAGTGGCCTATAACTTTCAGAAGTGTCAAAGTCATGAAAGGATAGGGACACACTGATGAACTATGACTAGGGTTATTTCAGAATGAAATAGACAAAAGCTATGTGACAGCACAATACAGCATGGGATTCTGGATTAGATTCTTTTACTCTATAGGTCACTACTGGGACGATGAGTGAAACTTGAACAGCATCCGAGGATTAGATGGTAGTAAGCATCATTATTAGCTTCCTGATTTTGAAAATTGTAGTTATAAAGGAAAATGTTTTTATTCACAGAAAATGCACACAACATATTCAGAGGTGAAGAGGCTTCATGTTGGCAGCTTATTCTCAAATGGTTTGGAAAAAAAGGGGAGGAAAAGAGAGATTTCATTTTATTATTCAAGGCTAAAATTAAATTTTAAATAATTTCATTTATTCTGGACTCTTTCCGGATTAAGGGGAGCAGGATTATGTTAGGTGCTCTGGAAGGGGAAGCAGAAGGGCCGGGCATTAGAAAAATCACAGCGAGCCCAAGCACAGGTGTTCATGACTTGTGTGACCTTGACCTGTTTCCACACTCTCTCTGAGACTTGTGCCTCCTTCAAAGATTTAGGATTAAAAACAGCTTTTTAGCAAGTTTGTTGTGAGAACCAGAAATGAGTTATGAAAAGTGCCTGACCCTGACAGATGCTTAAAGAAAATGTGATGTCTCCCTTTAGCCCTCTTTGTCCTTCTAACCAATCTGCCCGACATTACTCATTTCCCCCCAGAGGTCTTATTTTTCAAAGCTTTAATCATTGTCATGTTTGGAAAGTGGATGCACCTTTCCCACACCGTCCCCTTCACCTGGGTGGATATAGACACAGACGAGGCCTAGGACGTGGCGGAAGGAGAAGACGAAAAGCTCGGGCCTTAGAATTAACTGTAGGAGAGGAGCCCCCTGGATGTTAAGGGAGCGAAAAGCATATGTCTGTATTGCTAAGCGGTCTGCTTTCGTTGCCCACCTTTTAGCACAGCTAGCGTTATCGTAACTAAAAGATCTATCATGCAGCCGTGAGGCGGCTCCCCCAGGATGCCTTCTAACGCTTCTAAACGTGCACCGGTTGCCCATGGGCCCAAATCAGTTCTTCTTATGAATTCTTTACTTGATGAGTGGCCAAAGAGGAAAATGGAGATTCCTTTTTAAATCTTTTTTTTTTTTTTGCTTTTCACTTGTCTTTATTACTCATATTCAGAAAATTATCAAGGCCTATTAATTAGACATCCTAATATTTCTCAAATTCACCCCTTTTCTCTGTCTCCTTTGCTGCCACATTAGTTCATACTGATTATTTCTGGCACTGCAGTGTCTTACTTCCCCCCATCTATGACCTATACTGCAACCAAGTGAAGCACTTTTAAATGTACAAAGTTCATTATGTAGTATTTTTTAAACATTTTTTCTAATGGTTTGCTCTTACCTTGAGGGTCAAACCCAAACGTCTAAGCTGGGTGATGAGAGCAGCCTCTCGTCTCCACCGGTGATGCTCTCCCTGGTTCCTCTGTGCAGCACCGCACCCGAGTCGCTTGGGTTTCTGTGTCTCCGCACATGGCCACAATTTCTGTCTATCCCTTGCTTGCTGAACTCCTATTTGATTATTATAATGTCACATTATCTGCAAAATTTCTTTAACTTCTGCCAATCAGAGTTAAATGCTTCCAGAGTACTCAAGTTCGCCGTGCTCCGGACATACCTCTCTGCATTACCATTGTCTGCCTCCCACTCTACTCCACGAACTCCTGGAAGACCAAAGATGCTTCTATTGTATCTGTTTCTCCAAAGTCTAGCCTAGTCCCAGTGATGTGGGGGCTTCCCTGTACGTTTTCCAATAAATGAACAAAAGTCAGGAATGTAGGCAGTTTATGTTTTTGTTTTATATAAACTATTAAATGGAAATGTAAGATATGCATACTCTTTGCAAAATGAAAAACATTAGGTATTGATTTTAATCTTCAGGTTTTTTTTTCCCTTTCTGGAAACTTCAATAAAATAAAAAAGAAGAAAAGAAATCTTTATAATGCTACCTTTGAATACAATAAGACACATTTTTATTATCCAGAATTTTATTGGTGTTCATCAGGTGATTTCAAAAAGAAACGGCATCCTGCTCCCACACCTCTGCTTCTCCTTTGAACTTGATTGCAGCTTCTGGATGGGGTCTCCAGCGTCTCCAGAGGAAGAGCTTCAGCCAGCAGGGGCTGCGTACTGTCTGGGAGACGGAATGCTTCCTTCTCAGATGATGAGTGCTGAGTGTACCAGGAGCTTTGGGGCAGGGATATAGATAACATTGTACCCAAGCTTCATCATTTTTCCCCTAATGTCACAAAAAATAAATTTCCCCTTTATACTCACCTTTGAGAAAAGCTTGAGGGAGAAATAGATTGATGGGTCAAGTTCACAGGGAAAGGAAGGAAAACATGTGTTTATCTGTTTCTGTGAATGAAATCACATGCTGATTTGATCCAGTAAGCAAATATTTTGCAGGATTTAGCAGTTATTTATCATTGCACAAGGGTATAAAGTTCTGGGTAGATTATTCTTAAAAGAAAAAACTGCTTAATATATTTTCTTTATCCTTAGGTCTTTCAAAATACATCTGCATGTTTAAAGCACAATGGTATAGTTTGCAAAGTGTTCAGATAAATACAAAATCAGTGGCATTGTGGGGTGTTGTGGGTGTTGATAAAGAGGGTTAGCGTCTTATTCAGATGTTAGTTATCCAAAAAAATATAAAGACAAAAGCTTCTCTTCTCAAGAATTCTTTGAGAATAAACATGCAATAAAATTGGATTTCTGTGGAGGTTAAATTTCCATATCAGTTAAAACACATTATTTTTTTCCCAAAATCAAATTTTGAAAGTAAATTTTCCATATTTTATTATAATATATGTAAATTCAAACCTCTAACCCTGAAAAAGTCAAAGTCATTGTTTGCATCTTTAAATTTATTCCTACCAGGGTATTATTTTAATACTTTTAACATTCTCTGACAGTTTCCCTAAGTCATTTTGAAAAGGATATTTCTTTGTGAGTCGTTATAATAAATTAGTGCATCAAAGTTGTCACTGGAAAATGAAAGGGTCTTGGTTTCTCAACTAAGCTTTTTCTAGTAATAAAATATTTAATATATTTCAGATCTTTTAATATTATTTTTTCTGATAGAATCACTTAATTCTCTTTTCAATTCTAGGAATCCTAGAGCAGTCTTCATGGTTCAACAATGACAGCGCTGACACTAGGAGAGCTCATTTCAAATGATCCTGAAGGAGAGAGAGAGAGAGAGAGAAGGAGAGAGAGCTAAAGAAATGAGGAAGGAGGAGGCGGAGGGAAAGCAGATCAGAATATATGCAGGTCATTAAACTACTTGGAAAACAGGAGTTTTTTCTTTAATACATATTGGGCCTAACAGATGAGTTGAAGGATCTTAATTTCAAGTGTTTTACTGAACATAAGTATGACTCTGCAAAATTCCATATGAACTATGAAGAGATCTAGAAAGCTATAAAAAGACAGCTTCTGAAAATCCACATGAATTAGATAAAAATTTCTGTTGTCTTAAGGGGAAAAGAAAGCTACAAGAAAAAGAAAACTACCAAAGTTTAGACTCTAATTATTGTAAAAATACCTCAGAATGTTTTACTTATGTTTTATTTATCTATTCATCATACTGTATGTTTTGCATATTTAAAAACCTTACTTCACTGTACCACATTTCAGAAAAAGAAAATTCCATTAAATCAAAACACTTTGACTCACTTGGCTTTTGTGTAGAGCTGTAGCAAATGTTTCACCAAGATTGTCATCAAAACTGAATCTCTGTTTAAAGCCTTAGAAACTAGCTTTGGTCCCATTAGATTTCATTTACTGATAGCATTTGCATGCCCTTTAGATTAAGGGGAAGGAAAAAATAGATATAAATATTATTTCTGGGGTTTCTAAGTAGTGAAATCGTTGGCAGGTGCCTTAGCAAGAGCCATGATTATATGGCTAATTCATCACATGGCTTATCTAGAGCCATCGTGCAGGTGGATGCTGAGCCGAGGAGCCAAGACTGGCGCAGGACCAATGCAAGACATTTCAGTTGCCTTCAATCGTAGCAGGGATCCACTGGCCTTCTTGACAGATTGATAAAGTCAGCAGAAATTATTACCTCAACTGTGTTGCTCCATTGTTTCATACTATATATAGATATCTCCAAGAATAAAAAATAAAGATAAGACACAAAAGAGAGAAATAAGTTAAGCAAAGCACTGAAACCTTTATATTTAACTAGACAATTGTTTTTGAGGCTCAATCAGCAAAATGATCCAATCTAATCTACATATTTGCATAAAGAAGTTTGGCCAATTCTACTTGGAGGGAAGTCAGTTGGGTCAGTTACGTAAGGATAGTGAGAGAAACTAACATAAGCAAATTATTCATTTGTAATCTAGCCAACCAAAGAAACAAGGCATAAACAAACCTGAGAGGTGGCTTCCATATATATTTAGTTTAGTTTTTTGTGGGTTTTTTTTTTTTTTTTTTTTTTGGTGAGGAAGATTGGTCCTGAGCTAACATCTGTGCCAATTTTCCTCTATTTTGCATGTGGGACACTGCCACAGTATGGCTTGACAAGCAGTTGGGAAGTCCACACCCAGGATCCAAACCTGCAAACCCTGGGCCACTGAAGTGGAGCACGGGAATTTAACCACTACACCACCAGGCTGGCCCCCTACTTAGTATTTTTAATATTTAAAATTTTGATGATTTTAAAATTTGCAATTTAAGAAATAAAGGCTTTCTCTAGCTCCTAGCGTACTACATAATGGTGGAGTGAAACTTATTTGTTTTCACATCATTCTTAGTCTCTCAGAATTGAGTGGTATTAGTACTTTTGTTCTATTCATTTAAAAATTGTATTTGGGGGCCAACTCTGTGGCCGAGTGGTTAAGTTCGTGCGCTGCACTTCAGCTGCCCAGGGTTTTGTAGGTTTGAATCCTGGGTGCAGACATGGCACCACTCATCAGGCCATGCTGAGGCAGCATCCCACAAACGCACAACCAGAGGGACTCACAGTTGGAATATGTACTGGGGGTTTTGGGGAGAAGAGGGAAAAAAAAAGATTGGCAACAGATAGCTCAGGCTCCAATCTTTAAAAATATTTTTTTAGGGGCTGGCTCCGTGGCCGAGTGGTTGAGTTCATGTGCTCTACTGCGGAGGCCCAGGGTTCGGATCCTGGGCGCGGACATGGCACCACTCGTTAGGCCGCGTTGAGGTGGCGTCCCACATCCCACAACTAGAGAGACCTGCAACTAAGATATACAACTGTGTACCGGGGGGGTTTGGGGAGATAAAGCAGAAAAAAAAAAAAAAAAACATTGGCAATAGTTGTTAGTCCAGGTGCCAATCTTTAAAAAACAAAAAGATTTTTTGAAAATTGTATTTGAGTGAATTCAGAAAAAGAATTTAACAATAATATATGTGTATTTATATAGTTGACTCTATTTTCAATATATCACACCATCAACAAGTCTAAGAAAAATGGAAATATGATACATTGTTTCATAAGCAATGTTTGATAAGCAAACATTAGCATGGTTATCATGATATGGAAATAAAAGTCATGTAGAGGAAAAGGAGAAGAGTATAGAGAATAAGTAAAAGGAGAAAATCTTCATTTCAGACTTTTTCTAACATCCACATAGAACTTTAACTTTTGCTTTAATTTCACTTCCATTATATTATCTATTTTGCAGTGAAATAGTCAATGAGAAATGAACAGGAGTTGAAATTTGCTTTTCAGAACAAACGGCCTTCTGGTTGGCTTGCACTCAGACGGCGGGAATCTTGAAGCAGCCCCTGCTGCAGTGGGCTGGAGATTTTAGGAGAGACAGTCACTCTCGATAGCCACAGATCAGCAGCCTAGATCTGTAGATCAATGTCCAAAGGGTGGCTTTTAACTAAGGTTGTAAATTGAAAGCATTTGAAGATGTTATACTCAGAAATATGGAGTGGGTAAAATATATGCAAATACATTAAAATACCATGAGATGGGCGAGAGGTGGATGGAATGGGAAGAGAGAGAAGAGTTAGTGAAATAAGGTTAATCAGAGTCCTGCTTAATCCATTTACTTAGACTTTATCACAAACTTCTCAGGCTTCCTAATGTTTTTCACTGTGATTTCATTCCATGGAAATGACAGTATTAATTGAAGACAGAAGAGATATGAATTCAGTTTAGACATATTCATGCTGAATAAGTTTAAATTTACTAGCGTGTTTTAGTTTACGAAATCCAGAGGCGTTAAAGATTTACAGTTATTTTTTTAAATCCATGAGTATTTTAGAAACCACTTTGAGTTTGCATCATCATGTCCACGACCACTTTAGATCGAGTCACACTTGTATATGGAAGCAGCTCTCAATTTGTATGGACTTCTTTAACTTTTGCTTTTCGTCAGTGTTTTTTCGGGCAGAGACATATAAGGAAACAAATCCTGTCTGCATTCAAAATCCTTAGTGCTCACTTTAATTCTGTAATATATGTAAGCCTTTTCAAACTGTGTTGAAAGTTCTTCGATGGTCAGTTTGCTAGATTAAAGATGCGAAGTGTTTCTAAAAATATGTTATTACGAGATAACCCAATGCAATCCAGCCTCTCTGAAAGACTGCAGGAGCAGGCCCCATAAGCAAGCAGATAGTTTCACCCTGTGAATTAGTAATGATCACAAGTAACTGTTCCTGAGCACCCATTGTGTCTAGGCACATCGATATTATTTATCTCATTAAAGCCTCAAGTTTGTCCCAAGAAGTGTTTTCCCTTCATGAGATATCACGTTCAAATATATCATTGGCTTCCCTGGGCCACATAAGAGGTGTCACAGCTGGTACTCAAACCATGGCTTTGCCCCTAAGATCTTGTGCCTCTTAGCTACAGTGAAAAAGAAATTTGAAAACCTATAATACCACCACTTCTTAGCTAGGTGTTTCATCAAGATGTTCCTGCCTCACCCCTTCTCCTTTCCTTCCAAAATATCAGCTAGAAGAACAGCAAAGGAGTGGAGCCAGATGAAATTGTGGGCAAACATGTCCTATGACATTGGATAGCTCTTTTAATAGTCTCTGAACTTAATGATTTTATAAGTATCTTAGAATTTAGAGAAAATAAATGATGTTCCCAAAGTATGTTTGAGACCTAGGGATCTCACTGTGCTCCAGAGCCAGTGTTTGGAATTTGCAATCAGATGTCGTTCTGATTCCATCTTTATACTACTTACCTGTGTGACCTTGGATAAATTAGCCAGGTGACTGACTGTTTAACTCTAATCTGAACGTTTTATGTCAGGTAGACACAGCCCTGAAGTATCTCAAGAATGTATTTCATATTTTGCTTCATGCCTTAAGTTTTATTCCAAGGCTGAGAGGATTGTCTATACATTTTATCACTATTTGGAGAATTCTAGAATTCGAAGCAGTTTAATATTTTTTGCAAATGCTGTGGAGATAGTGTTTTATGCTCCACTCAGTTTTTTCCTTCCTCTGAGTTAAAGGCTTGTTGTTCACTATTGCTCAATACCACCATGTCATGTTCAATTTGTTCTAAACATCATTAATGCCTGGAAGATGGAGAAGATTTTGGTCATTTAAAAATAGTTATTCCTTCATTGACGGAGACAGTTTAAGAGTCTGTTTTCCACATCAAAGTAGGTATGGTTTTTAAATGAGTATGCTGCTTAGACTTTAGCAAAAGTAATAGGAATCATTCATCATAATGTTATGTGTGTGTGTTGTAATGGCCTGAAGAATTTTTAAAGTTTTGCTTATAAGCAGTGTATATACATATATATTAAATATCTGTATATCACCACAGAGATATGCCACAGATATAAAACCCTTTCTCCTTATATATACATATGCATGTGTTTATAATCAAATACATGTCTGCAGTTCTAGTAAAAACAAGAGGCATCTTTCATTTCTGTGTTGACTGAAGGCTTCCAGTAGCAAGAACACTGTAAATTTAATTGTTACATAGAAAAAAACCCTCAAACTGATCAATATTTTAATGTTGTCGAGATAGGAAATGTCACCTGCCAATTCAGATATTTGGCACATGGACCTGAAACCCAACTAAATCTTTCATTTATTTTTTTTTCCTGGCAAAAATACATTCTTATTCATTCGTATAAAAACCCATTTTTGTCTTCCTTCCTTCTTTCCATCTTTCTTTCTGTCTTCCTTTTTCTCTTACTGTCTGCCTATCTTCTTTTATTTTAATGACTACGGGTTCTAGTACTTAATGGTACCAATTCATCAGTAAGAAACTAAATTCCTTTTTTTGTAACGATGTCACTTAAAAGAACAACTTTCACTTACTGTCTATGGGAGAGGGAAACAATACTATCTTTTTAATGAAAGAAAGTCAATATAATTTATCACCAAATGTCAGTGCAATGAGGAATAGCACATAATTCCACTTATATTATTTGACATTGGTTTTCAGTACCGATATATTCCACAAGCTTGAATTTCTCTATTGCAGAAAAAAGACAATAATAAACCTAGGGAAATCTGTTCCATACATTTGTGGAAAATATTATTCTCTTGGTTTTCAATTTGCTTTCAGAAATAATTCTTTTAACATTGTAATTCACTATCCACTATGCAATGGCTAGCCACTACAAGAAAAATGGAACAAGATGATGATTTCCAAGGTGCAGGGTCCGGATTTTTCCTGTCAGAATTAATACAGGCACAATATCCAGCACGTTGACCAAGTACGAAAACCATTACAAAGGATCAGTGGGTATAGTGAGATTTGCATTCTCACTGGCTGATTCCTGGCTTTGTAAAGGAGTCATTGCCTATCTGGATCCATTAGCTGATCTAGGAAAAGCTCTTTATTTCACTGTGTCAGTGGAAATATCATAGGGAAGTAGTTACACACTTACAATAATAAATACCGAGATCATTCTCATATAATAAGAATAAATGTATATGGCAAGAAAAAATTACAGACTTTTCCAACGCTGGTTGACTTGTTGGAGAGAAAGAACTCACTCCTCTTCCCTTCCTCACCTAAATTACAGTTTCCTGTTTACAACTAAGACTGCATTGTTTCTCCCAATTTGTGAAATTGTCTTTTGGAGGGCTTACTTCTCATGTAAAGTAGTGGTGGCTTTTGTTTTCCCTCTTTTGGCGGCCATCCTCTTCAAACTAAAGCTGAACCATGGGCAAGTGGAACCGTCCAACCCTCAGACTGGAAAAGAGCTTGAACAAGTTGCAAAAGATACGAAGAGAAAACGAAACCCTATTTGTTGAGGGATCCTGTTTTTCATCACTTTGCCCATTGTCTAGAAATAGTAACTTTTTGTCATACCAGTCAGAGTGGGTGGAACTTGCAACCGTGTTGATGTGTCATTGTCTGAAAGAATGGAAATGCCTCTGGCATGAACAGTAGCAGCAGGAACATTGAAGAAGCGGACAGTGGAGTGGCCTTTGCACAGCAGAGGTCGATAAAGGTCGTAACAAACTTTTTCCTGGACATCTGTCTTAAAGTCATTGAGAGGTTGGTTGAATAAGAGCTCGCCTACTACCTTGTTCCTCCTGAGTCATCACCCACCTCCCACCCTCCAGTCAATGTCCCCTACTTCTCTCATCCCCGCCACTCCGCTGAAATCTACACTCCACACTAGTTAGGTTTTAAAAATGCTCATCTCTACCAGTGCTTAACAATTGCAGCAATTCAGCGCCCCTGAGCCACTCCCCACCCGCTTGTGCCCCCCAAGATAGCATTGGATTTCCATAAAACTACTAGGTGCATGTGTGTGCACACAGACAAGTGTGGACGTGTGTTTGCGTTTGCATGAAAAAAATTTAGAAAAAGAACAAAAACTGGAGAATTTTGCATTTTTGGTGGTTTTTTGTATTTGCGCAGACCATTTTAGGATTTTCAGTCTCAACAAAACACTATTAAAACAAAGAATCTAGTAAAATATTTGTGCATGTACTGCTAAACAATTCTAGCAATTTTATTAAGCAATACCTTTATTATTTTTTGAATATTCTTAACAGACTGGAACAAAACATTTTTTTATTCAAAACAAAATATGCATACTGTACGCATGTCGCAGGGTTAAGTATGATGCAGAGATTAAAGTTTGTTTGAACAAAAATGAATGCCTGGGGGAATTTCATAGCTATAAAGTTAATAACTAAATTTTGTTCGCTAAGAGGACCTTTTCTATGGTTTTCCTTCATCTCCCAGCTACACAACAAACATCTCTGAAGTGCACTTCCCAGTGTAGTTAGAGAATAGGAAGGAATGTAAAGTGATTTTTTTTAATTATTCATTTTGTTGTTTGTTTTTTTAAAAACAGCCCTTATTAACTCTTCCTTCCACTGATTCTACTGTAAACTCATAAAAGCCTTTTTTAGAAAGCAAATTCATAGACACTCAGCAGGTGAAATGTTTCCACAAAAAGAAAACATACAAACAGAGCGCTCAGATTTCTCCTCTTTTCTTCAACTATCTAGAGCATGTTAGAATGATAAAGTTTTTGCACTTGAATGAAAATGGCTAATCTATTTTTTTTTTTTTTAAAGAAGTTCTTCTCTTGTGATAATGCAGAATTGCATACATTTTATACCTGGAATAATTTAAAACAATATGTTGGGGAATTACTGGGGTGAAACTGTATATATTCTGTATAGGGTAGGTGTTTGAGCATCTCTACGATCTCCACAACAATAAAGGAGGCAAAAGAAATCCAGATCTGTGTCCTCAGTCTCTTTGTTCCCATTACAGTGGCCAAAATGTGCTCCTGCATTACTGCAACAGAACTGAAATGCAATGAGAGCCCGCTGCAGTCTCCCAGCAAGGACTTCCTACCTCTTCACATCCTGAGGCTGGGCGTTCGCTCCAAGCCACCTGACCAGCGAGAAAGGACTGGGCCTGGGGGAATGGGAGCCGGAGCAACATAGTTCATGGTAGTTTTCTTTGCTTTTATTTTGTCTTCAACATAAAAATGTGTTAACTGTCTGATTCCATCTATTATGGAGAGCACTTGTTCAGCTAAAACGGACCCCCCTCGTTCGGCTCCGTTGCGGGTTTGTGCAACAGCGGCTCAGAGGCCCCCAGAGCGTGCACACCCATTCACTGTGGCTACACAGACAGAAGCAAGCGATGTTGTCTGCTGAGGGGAGAGATGAGGGCCGGGGAGGAGGGGCCGGGAGGGCGTCGGTTCCATAGGGAAGAGGAGAGTTAGGGAATTTTTTTGTTTTCGTTTTCTGTTGTTTTCTTTTTTTTGTCTTTTTTCTCTTTTATGATTTTTTTGTTGTTGTTGTTTTTTGCTATACCGTGAGGTCATAGCAGTCATTCCTCTAATAGAAACTGACAGGACGTAGAGACAGCACTATCTGATGAACACACACAATGACTAGAAATATAGAGAGAGAGACAGTGAAAAGACTTAGTTTACCTCTGAGAAACCATCCCCAAAAATAAATCCTGTAGTAACAAGTGCAAAAAATAAACAAACAAGTAAACCCAAATCAAAAGGAAAGCAAATAAAACCTCCAAACATTAAAACACAGTGTATAAAATGGTGTGAGAAATTTAAGTCACTTTACAGCCTTTTAGTCAATAAAAAGCTGTGTTTGTGTCCTCGTTTGGATTCAGGCCCATCTTTTTAAATTTTACCCTAAAGGCCTTGCAAGAAGCGACTGGAGGGTAAAGGCACCCCGTCTCTGTGGCATCTGACAGCAGCTGCGTCGTCATGGTGGGCCAGCTGCGCCCCGGGACGCTTTGTCCTCCCGCTAGTCCTCGTTAGTCGAGCCTTCGTCCAGCGTGTTGATGCCGCCGAAGCTCAGCGCCGTCGTGTTCTGTGCTGCCGAGGCCGTGAGAACTGTATGTAAGAGAATCAGTACGAGAACACAGAGTTTGAGTCTGCTGTTGCACAGTCTTGTTGCTGATGAAACTGTGAGCGACGTCCTGTGACAGGAGCCACTTTTTTCCACCGTCCCTTTGGATGGGTTGTTTGATTGCTCCTCTCTCCTGACATCACAGCATTCTGGTTCATCATTGGTTAGAAAGGTTTCGTAGAGCCCTGTAGGACGAAGAAAGTGAACCATTAAAAGGAGAGGAAGACCCCGGGGGTGGAGCTCATAGTAGAGTGAGGCTGCTACTTGAACACCCTGAGCCACAAGTTGTTACAAGCAACTAAACGTTTCGTAAAGGAAAGTCAAGTCAATACAATTTGAATCAGTAGTCAACCATGCTCTCAAACCAGGACTTTTAATTTCCTTAATGTGTTCTTTTTCTATTCCTGGTGGTCATACCATGAATGTTCTGGGTTGTGATGACTACAGAATAAGAGATTTCATTAGGCCGAAATCAGAACCTGAGGTTCTGGATCAACTTGGTGACCAAGGACATTCAACCATCCTTCTTCTTTAACAAGAATGTGATTAATTCATGCATCAAGTAACATTAACTAGTTCTGCTAAGCGAAATAACCAACCAATCATAATATCGTAGCTATCGGAACCGTGTTTGCAAGTCACTACCTTTAGTAGACCTCACCATGTCTCATATCTCCCTTTGTTGGTGAGTAGGCATAACTACTTGCATTGATTTAGTTTCCACATATTTCTCTTATTCTTCCATTGGCTATTCTATTGATGGCTATCTGAATGGAAGCCTTTAGCCTGTTTTGTCTGGACCTCTGCAGGAGGAGTCTCTCTGTTCTTGGTCTTCTCCCCTTCCACCCTGTTCTCTAGCAGTGCCTTTCAGTACCAGCTGTCTATCTCGCTCTCTCTGATTCTCTTTTCTGTTTCTTCTCTCCTCACAGAATCTTTTCTCTTTATCCCTTCTTCCTCTAAAAATACCTATTGTTCTTATTTTAAAATTGATAAATGGATATTTTGGCAACTTTCAACATGGTAAAAAGAATAACACAACTGGCTATTTATAATCTTTCCAACCTTTTATCTTGCTATATTATATATAATGTTTTATGTAGTTGCATAAGCCATTTTGTACCTTTTTTTCTACTTGACTGAAACATTTGCTCACAAGTGTTAGAATGTAGTTTCTACACACTTTTTGTTATGTTATTTTCAAGCTTGAAAAAACTTAAAAATAGGGATGGAGTAGTGGTAAGGATTAAATATGATTTTGTATATAAAGTGCTAGGCTCAGTGTCTAGCACAGAGAAATAACTTGAAAAATTTGGCTACTGTTAATGACCATAGCTGTTAATAGTGTTTCGTTGCCTCTACCTAAATAATAAAATCTAAAATATACTTTCCTCCCTCTCCAGACTCATTCACGATACTTTCACCCACATCTGTACCACTACCCCAAGCTTTTCCTTCCTGGAATTTTCTCTATCAACTCATAGACCTAACTCCCATTTATCCTTCAAGTTCAGCTCACATGAAATTCCCTGTGTGAAGTCTGTCTATACTCACTCTTCTGGGCTGCTGCTGCATTTTGTGTAACTCTTCAATAGAGCAATTACCATCTTTTCTTTTAATCACAATTGCTCATTTTCGTGTCAATTTCCTTACTCACCTGTCAACTTAAAAGCAAGA
Source organism: Equus caballus (assembly GCF_041296265.1). Taxonomy (NCBI): domain Eukaryota; kingdom Metazoa; phylum Chordata; class Mammalia; order Perissodactyla; family Equidae; genus Equus; species Equus caballus. The sequence goes on from NC_091700.1 coordinate 95,611,487, forward strand.
ACTATATATTTTCAGCTTTGCATTCCCAATTTGTAGCAGAAAGCCTGAACAAAATAGATACTTAGCAAGCATTTATTACATGAACAAACTCAATATATATTTGTTTAATAAAAAAGAATCTCTTAAATAATATATTATACACTGCAATCTTCAGTTTCTTTGAAAGAAGTAACCAAGATATCCTTATAATGATGCTTACAATATTCATTTCTTCTTAGGCATTCAAAGGTAAACTTCACCTTCGCCTAGGTAGAATATGAAAAAAAACTGAATTAATGAGGTCTGCAGCTCCGACATTTTTACTGTAAGATATTTTCTTTTTTTTATAAAAGATACCTCACTGGAAGACTAATCATTTATTGAAGTATATGTTTTCCAAAATTATATTCTACAAAGAAGAGAGTTTATAGTTAATATTATAAGAATAGAAATCTAAAAGTCATTTAGGTCAACATTTTAGAATGTTAATAGAATATGTGCAACGATGTCACTCGAACGAGAAGCTCTTCCCAAGGTGCTCAGCAGCTATCTTGCTGATTTGTAACTTAAGTCATTTCAGAAGGAATAAGGCAGTTCATTCAGGCCAGTAAATGCACTCTTCTTTTTGACTGGCAAAATTAATACTCCTTCTTTTTTCCTTGTCCTTCTCGTTAATAAGAGTTTTTATTCAGAGTTATACATGCATGTCTATTAACAATCAAATAATTCCACAGGATATTTTACAAAACAAAACAAAATTCCTCCACCTGCCCCATCCCCAATTTTTCTTTCTCAGAAGCAAACACTTAAACCTCTTTTAGCTGTTTCTGTATTCAGCTCCATTTCTGTAAGAAATCTTTTCCACTTTTCTTGATTTTTCATTTTTTATCATCATCTATAGACTTTCCCCTTGGACATGAGAGGATAAAAAACTCATTGTTCTCCTTCTCCCGCCCCCCTCCCGCCTCCCCGACTCTTCCATGCTTGTAAGTTCAATACTCAGCGTTCCCTTTATTAGGATGTTGTAAGAACAGTTCTTAATTGAGACATGCAGTAAACTGTAGTTTTCTGTTCTTGTCCTGCTCTGTTTTTCCAAGAGCTAATAATTCCCTTATGGTTTTCTACGTACTTACTAATTCAGCCCCAAATACTTTGCTAGTTGTTTCGGTGGAATCAGGAGTTCTGTCAGTTTTATCTTCCCAAAGAAACATCTCCTGGAGTCCTTCACCATCTGGACTGGTTGCTTTTATGCCTGTCGCCCAGCTACCAGCCTGAAAACCCCAATGAACCATCCTCTTGGGGATGCTTGCTGCCTCACTCCTGTGCATTTCCTGTTTCCTGTATCCTATGCATCCTTTCTCATCTTGCTGGACCACAACATCTAGTATCTTCATACAGAAAAGCTCATGGGAGTGAATTTCCGAGATGCTGTATGCCTAAAAATGTGTTTATTCTACCTGATATTTAATTGATTCTCTGGCTGAGTGTGGAATTCTAGTTTATAAATTCTCGTCCTTCAGATTTATTTGAGCATCACGCCCACATTTAGTTGTTGGGCCACTGGACCCGTCCTCTAATTTTCTCATCTCACCTCTGCTGCTTTATATCACTTCATCCCTTTGCTTTGCTTTCTGGAGGATTTGTTTTATTGAGTTTTTCTTTCCTTTCTATCACATTTTAATTTCCAGGAATTCTTTTACATCCTCTGAATGATGGGTTTTTTTGAAGTGACTGTTCTCATATCGTAGTTGCAATATCTTCATTTTTCGCTCTGAGATATTTGCAGCACTTCTCTTTGTCGTGTTTTATTTCCTCTCTGCATAGACGCTGTTTTCTCCAAATCATTTGTTTCTTCTTTGTTTGTTTGTCTCTTATTTTTTACGTGGGAAGCCTGCACATTCTTGATTGTCTGTGCATATTAAAAAGTATTGGAATCTGGGCGCCTAAGGAGGGTTGTGGGCTGTGAGCTGCACTGTAGGATGACCTGTCTGAACTGTTTGGATGGAGAAACTTAAAATTCCTTCCTTTAGGTTGATCAGATTTCCCAGAAAATATCCAGTCCATCTGTCGGGCAAAGGCTGGCAGCCAGTTTTCTGAGAGCTGCACGGGAGAAGGGGCTGTGCCTGGCGGTGTCTCAGTCTTCAGTGTGCATACGTTCATTTAATCCCTGTTTTGGTCCCCCTAACTTAACTCCTCCTGGTGTCACCCAGTCCAACAACTTTCTCCAACCATCTCCAAAAAATAGTCCCCTTCCCACAAAGAAATATGCCAACAACTATCCCTGGGGGAGGGAGAGGAAATTGCTAGATTGGAGAAGGAGGGAGGGGCTGTGGAGCGCTCACTGTTTCTTGGACAGTTTTCCACCCAGTCCTCCTTATTTGAGGCCTCCTCCAAAGTACCTTATGCTCTCAATTCCTGAGTCTGGAGAGAGTCTTGGATGTAGATCTGGCTGACTCTTGATTTCCTCTCTGCTGCTTTAGCATTCATTTTTCTAGGTTTCCATAAATCCTTTGGTGTGCACCAATTTTTTTTTACAGTTTATAAAAGGTTTTGTTTATTGTCTCCTCATCCATTCTTCTATCCTTTTGGATTTATGTCTAAAAACAATTTCTTTTGTTTATTGTCTCCTTATCCATTCTTCTATCCTTTTGGATTTATGTCTAAAAACAATTTCTTTTCTGTTGGGTCTCCCTAGAAAACCGTACTGTGCTTTTCTCTACACCACTCCGCTCTGCCCTGATCTCTGACTCGCTCCTCCAGCTAGTAAGGCTGCCTGCAGGTGGATCCTGCCTCAGTGTTTCCCCAGAAGCTTCCCGAGGCTGGAGAGAGCAGTCTTGCCCAAGGTTTCTCTGCCCTTAGGCAGCCGCCTCCAATAATGAGGGCATCTGGGAAGGGCCATCTCAGCTCCAGATATTTCCCCTCTGCGGAGGCCTCCTGCCCTGACTCCCTCACAGGTGGACCCAGAGTCCTTCCCCATAGACCACCGCACACAGACAGGCCTCCCGGGGAAGCCCACCTTTGCCGGTTAACTCTTCCTTATCATTCGAGAGAACTGTAAGAACAGATTCCCAAATGACAATAAAGAATTTCTCAAACAATAACCTCATTGCACAAACATATAAGTGATTGGAGTTAGGAAAGGAAAAAAGCATTTTCTGTTAATGAAATATTTTTCTGTTACATTTTGCTTACAAAATGTTCTATTTGCAATTTCTAATGAATCATTGAATGAATCATTACCTGGTATTTGACATTGAATAATAATAATAATAGCAATTATCATTCTATCTTATAGTACCAACCTCATGGAGTATGTTTTTGAGGATTGACTAACACACAGAAACTGTTTAGAACAGTGCCTGGCAGATAGTAAAATCTCACATAATATTAATTATTCCTATTATAAGTTGGGATAAGTAGTAGAATTAGAATTTATTATTAGGAAAAGCTGTAAAGAATATTTATTTCAAATTCATTTTCTGTTTTCAATTAATTTAAGCCGCTCACAGAAAAACTTTATTTTTCATAGCTCAAAACAATTATTCTGGTACAGTCATTATAAAGATTACCTAAGTACAGGAAAATCAAATATTCTAAGGAAATCCTTAAAATAAACACATGATATTATTTAAATATAATCCTTCATTATCTCACTAATTTATCTTTTGCTATCTTTAAGTCCAGGACTATATGAGAGTAATTTTTCAAATATTTGAACTAGTAAGTAATATACTTTACAATATCTTTCTGAATACAAAAGTTTGGAAAATAGTAAAGTAAAAAGAACGGGGAAAACCACCCAAAATCTGACTTTATTAGGATGAAAAAAGAATGAAGAGGAAATTGCTGGAATTCATTTTTCCAAACTTTTTTATTAATACAGATGCACATTCATACACATACACTGTGTACATATAATTCATAGATTTCATATATAAAATTATATTTAGTATGTGAGATTGTACTTTACATTGTTATTCCTTTACTTGATTTGGTAGTATTTATTTTCAATTTTGCGTATATATTACCAAGTGAGATTATATATGTAATATGAATATAATATGCATGTATATTATACATATAGTTATAGAGTTTCCATAATTTGTTAAATGCATGCTCTTTATTCTACTAGAACTTATCATTTAAAAAATTACACACACTTGAACCAAATTTGTCTAATTATTAGGAACATTAATGATAAAAGTAACAAAATTTTGCTTCCATCAACTCCTTATCCTGCATCATTTTTTGGCTACAATCAATGTTTTAAACTCATTTATTGTCAAATTACTAACATTTTATATCTTACCTCCCAGTAATGATTAATAGTATTTGTATATTGTTTTATACCTACTTTTTTCAAGGATTACTTGGTTGCAGTTAAGAAAAATCCACTGGAGCTAATTTAAGTGAAAACCAACCAACCAACAAACAAAAGACCAAGAACAGATGGTGGGAGGAATATTAGAAAAATTCAAGCCTATTTCATGAAACGGAAGGCCGAGAGCACACCGGGCAACATGAAGAACAGAACTTCGGGACTGTGGGGCCATCAGAATCGGGTGCGCTCTCCATCTGGGTGGAGAGACAGCACTATAATCTGTTTCCTGCTGCACACCTCTCTCATTTCTCTCTCTCTCTTGCAGGCAAGGCTTTGCTGCCTTTTCCTGCCTATGGGCATACATGACTTCCCCATTTTCCTCTCTCAGTTCAACACCATCAGAGACTGACAGAGATTGCTGGGTTCCAATGGCACACTCCTGGGGAAGCAAATCTACTTGGCATGTTTTGCTCATCCATGCCGGTCCACCCAGCCATGCTAGAGAAAGATTCCCATATAACAAACATAGATGCGCATGTTAGTCCACTCTTTTTGAAAGAGAAATGTGACTTCAGTGTTTTTATTCCTAGTCAAGTATCATATTTTCCCCCTTGAAGCTTGTAGGATATTTACTTCATTCTCAAAAGTCAAGAATGTTTGGGATTTAATCTAATTTCCTTAATTTTGCCAGAATGGGAAGAATCACTTTAATTTATCAACAAGAGTGCCGCTAAGCTCAAGAAAGATATTTCCTATTATTTCTTTCTTCAATTTCATATGTTTTCAATTTATCACATTCCTCAATATTTTTGTTCTTGGTCTTCACCGTGAACTTTGCCCCTGCATTCTTCAAGTTTGTCCTCTGGCTTATTCCCATCTCTCTATGGTTGATACCAAACATATATAACATATCTGCAATTTTTTTGTTGTTGCCTATCTGTAAATTGTTTTTGTTGCCTGGAATATTTTTTTTTTTTTTTTGAGGAAGATTAGCCCTGAGCTAACATCAGCTGTCAATCCTCCTCTTTTTGATGAGAAAGATTGGCCCTAAGTTGACATCTATGCCCCTCTTCCTCTGTTTTATATGTGGGATGCCTGCCACAGCATGTCTTGATAAGTGCTGTGTAGGTCCGCTCGAGGAATCTGAACCGGCGAACCCTGGACCACTGAAGGGGAGGATGCGAACTTTACTGCTGTGCCACCTGGCTGGCCCTAATATTTTCTTTCTCACTTTTTTTAATCCAAATCTAACGTTGTGTTTGCCTGCTTTCCAGCCAAATTCCCTTTTCACTCTTCCCGTTGTTTTAAAGGGTCTAAATGTCCTTGAATTTTATTGAGAACAGATGCTGTCTAAAATTACCCTTGTAGTAACTTTTCTCAAATACATGCTTTCATTCTGCCTCTTAAACTCTGTTTTCCTTCTTTCATGTAAGGTATATTTTATTAGACCCCATTTTTCATTTTCTGTGTGTTAAAGGTTGAGTTGAGTCCCCCCCTAAAAGATATGTTAAAGACCTTAGTCCTAGCACCTCAGAAAGTGACTTTATTTGAAAATAGGGTCTTAAGAGGCTTAATCAAGTTTAGATGAGGTCGTTGGGGGATGGCACAAGCCAATACAATTTTTTGATGGTTTCTGTTTTGCTTTTTTGTTTGCTTGTTTTTATGTTGGGAGTGATTACCTTTACAACTCTAAACAACATATTCATACATCTACTTCTTAATGTAGTGATTTTAAATCATATCTAATTATTCTCAACTGAGAAAGCTGAGTACATTAATATGACTATAATTTTCTCCTATCCCATTAATTCCCAAATTTGGCCAGCCGTTGCTTCCGTTCAAAATCTACAGTTACATTTTCCTATGTATTTTTATTCTGTATGTTAATTTTGAAAATTGAAAGTAAAAAAAAATCCTTAAAGTCATTTAATCCCATTTCATTATAGGAATATTATTCAAAATATTTTAAACATTACAGAAAATAGATGATCATTTTTTATACTTCATCAATTCGTAAAAATCATGAAAATTTTAGGTCGTTTTCTCTTTGTCTCATGATTCTCTTGCACATTTTTTTTCTGAGATTCCAGTAGTCTGTTACTTTTTATATAGTTGGAAAAAATATTACACCTTCATCCTTATGTCACTAACTCATCCAATTTCATAATTATATCAATTTCAATGTTCTAGTATGAACACATTACTTTTTGTGACGCAGGTGTTATCTTATGATTTATTTTCAATCTACCACCAACATTGAGAATCTATATTGGCCTTTTTCTTGGATTATTCTTTTTTCTACTAAAGTAAAACTTTAAATAATTTTTCAGATAGGATATGTGGAAGGTAAACTTTCAAGAGTGTACATATTTAATTTAAACAAACAAACTTCATTCTCCCATTGGAAAGATACTTTGCCCAGGTGTAGGACCCTAGATTCACAATCTTTTTATTCTAATAACTTTGGAGGCATTACTTTATCATGTCCTAATGTACGGTGTTGTGGGTGAAAATTCTGATTGTATTTGTTTCCTGTTGATGTTGTAACAAATTACCACAAATTTAGCAGCCTAAAACATCACTCATTTATTTACTGGCAGCTCTGTAAGTGAGAAGTCTAGGAGGGTTACTGGTTTCTTTGCTTTGTGTTCACAAGGCCAAAATCAAGATGTTAGCAGAACTGAGCTCCTTTCCAGAGCCTCTAGGGAAGAATTCACTTCTAAATCCATTCAGTTTGTTTGCGGAATTTGGTTCTCTGTGCTTATAGGACTGAGATCCTGATTTCTTTGCATCCTGTTGGCTGGCTAGCTCTTAGCTTCTAGAGGCTGTTCGTCCCCACTCCTTGGCTCATGGCCCTTTTCTCCATCTTCAAAGCCAGCAAAAATGGCACATAGAGTCTTTCTCATTCGTCTAATCTCTCTGACCACTCCTTCTGTCTCATCTTTACTACTTCTTATAGTATATCTCTCTGACAAGCCTCTCCCTTTTTCTGTGCTTTACAGGGCTCATGTGATTAGAATGGGCTCACTCTGATAATTCAGGATAATTTCTGCATCTCAATGTCCATAACCTTAATCATAGCTGCAAAATCCCTTTTGCCATGCGATGCATTCACAGGTTCTGGGAATTGAGGCATGAGCATGTTAGGGAGGAGGGGGGCATCATTCAGTCTACCACACTCCTCCGCCCTCTGGCTCCCAAAGATTCACATCCATGCCTCATCCCAAGTTCCAAAAGTCTCCACCCTATACAGCACCAACTCCAAATGCAGAAATCTCTAAATCTCATCAGTTCAAAATCCCCAAATCTCATTCTCTAAATCACCTAAATGAGGTACGGATGTGACTCTGGGCATAATCCATCCCAGAACAAAGTTCCTCTCCCTCTGTGAAACTAGAAAGCAAGTTAGCTGCTCTCAACATACAACGGTGAGACAGATATAGGCTAATAGTTGCAGACATTCTGCTTCAAAAAGGGAGAAAATGGAAGGGAAAAAACGGTAACTGGTGTGAATCAATCGTAAAGTCCAGCTGCACAAACTCCATTTGGTTTCCTGGGAATGATCCTCTGTGGGTCTCAGCTCCACCTGCTGACTTATCCTTCTTTCTTAATGAAAATTAGCATGTATTTGCAGCTGAGGAATTTCATATGAGCATGTTTCCCACCAGTAAAATTTGGGGGAACAAAGGTCTTCATTTCATCCTGCCTCTGTCCTTTCAGTCCAAGCTGGCGGGGTTTTGCTGATATAACATTCTCAACAACTTTGTAAAATTCTTGTCTACGTCACAAGGATTCACTCCATTAAAGAAGAAGCTCCTCCACAGATCTTTCCTAGATAATCTCCTCTCAAGTTTTAGCTACTGCTCCATGGCTGAGCGAATCTACGAGTCACAAGTTTAATCTCCTCAAAGAGTCGTTTGTGTAATAACTTAGTACTCTGACCTATCAAACTTTCGGAGGTGTTAGCAATGGTTGCACAGTCACACCCTCAGTTCTGTTCTGTTTTATTTTCTCTAGAGTACTCTCTCCTGATAGCAAATTTTTTATCTTTTGCCATCTTGGAAAAGTAAGATTTTCCCAAATCATCAAATCCTGGATTCTTGTTGTTTAACATTTCTTCTCTCCATTTCTCTCTCTCCTTTTGAATTTTACTGTAAGCAGCAAGAAAAGAACAGGTTACATGTTGAACACTTGGCTGGAAAATCTCTGCAGCTATAGAGCGAACATAATCACTTAAAATCTCCGCCTTTCCTCTAACTGCAGGGCACAATTCTGCTAAGCTTTCTGATACCATATAACATGTTTCCAATTTTCATCGACAGGTTCCTCATTCCTTTCTGAACCCTCCTCGCAGTCTTTAATGCCCGTAACTCTACTAACATCCTGTTCAAGGCAATCTGGTCTTTTTCTATCCTGCTCCTCAAAATTCTTCCAATTTCCACCACTGTCTGGTTCGACAGTCACTTCCACATTTTTAGGTACTGTTACAGCAGCATCCCTCTTCTGGTACCAAAATCCGTATTTGTTTTTCTTTGTTGCTGTAAAAACTGGTTGGAGACATAGTGGCTTAAAATGGCATGCGTTTATTATCTCACAGTTGTGTACATCAGAAGCCTGGGTTGGTTTGACTGATTTCTCTACTCTGGGTTTCATGAGGCAGAAATCAAGGTGTTGGCCTTGATTATCTGGGCTGATTTAGGAGGTTAGCAGAATTCAGTTTTTTGTGGCTGTAGTACTGAGATCCCTGTTTTCTTGCTGGCTGTTGACTGCAAATTCTCAGCTTCTAGAGGCCACGTACTGCCTCTGGCTCATGGCCTTTTTCTTCTAGCAATAGTAGGTTGAATCCTTCCCATGAAATCCTTCCCATTTCCATGATCTCTCCTTCAGCCCCATCTTTCTGGACAACCCTTCTGTGATTACATTGGGCCCACCTGAGTAATCCAGGATAATCTCCCTAATTTAAGGTCAGCTGATTGGAAATCTTAATTCCATGTGCAAAGTCCTTTTGCCTTTTATTGTAGCTTGTTCACAGGCATAATATCCAGGGAGAAATCATGGAAGCCAAAATCCTGCCTGCTGCACTGATGTTAACATTCTTCTCATTTCACTGAAAGCTTGGGTGCATTCTCTTCTATGAAATCTCTTTGGATATTCCTTGTATCTCCCATATTGTAAAACTTCAAGAAGATATGTCTACGTGTGATTTCTTTATAGTTTCTTCTGTTGAGCCCTTTCAATCTGAAACTATGGTTTTCTTCCACTCTGGAGAAAGTCCTTAGAGCATTACTTTGATAATCAATTCCTCTCCCCTCTTTCATCTTTGTATGCTTGTTTTGTGTGGTTTTCTCCAAAAATCTTATATTGGGTGGATCCTGGTCCTTCCCTGTAACATTTTTATGTCTTGTTGCCTCCAATTGTCAAGTCTCTTCAAGAGGTAGCATTCTCCTTAGGGTGAGTGAATGGAGATGAAGTAGACAAATTGTGGCTCCCTTCCCCTACTCCCAAAAGTCACTAATAAATAAGAAGTCTTCCTCACATCCATCTCGGTAGCTCATTCAATGTCTTTAGAAAGTGGATTCTGTTTTTTGTGGGCAAACGCCACCATTGCATAGATAGGAATGGTGATAGCCAGTTGGCTCGATGTCTGCTGACAGTCTTTAACCCACCAGGGAATTGCTGGTGGTTTTGTTCTCCTGCTCTCCTTGCATCCTGAAAACAAACCACGATCATCAGAAGGTCCTGTTGGGGGTATGGTTCCCACTCCCGCTGTGGTCTTAGACCCTGCTCTGAAGGCTCTCCCAATTCTGGCTGTGTTCTAAAGTCCTGCATTTGACTTTTCTCTTCTATAAATACTTTTTTAAGTCTCCATTTTAGTAGTGTCCCACTTTCTAGGTTTTATTGCTTCTATGAATGTATCTCATTTTGTAGTTTTTACTTAAATTTCAATAAGATTTAGAGACAGAGGGGAAGTAAAATTTTTTGGCTTCAGCTTGCCAGCTTGAACCAGAATTCACACCATACTTAAATGCAATAGTTTTCTCATTACCCAGACAACTTTTGCCATCATGTAACTCTTTAGTGTTACATAAAATAGTTTTTGAAATCAGTGTTTCACCTTTAATATCTCTTCATTCTACATTTGCTACAATAGTGATTTCACATGAATATAACCTAGAATTCATGTAGAAATAACCTACAAAAAAATACAAATTCAGCACTGGTATGCAAATAGTGTCCACTTTTTTTTAAGGTACAAATAATAAAATAAATGATCTCTAGAGACTTTGCTAATTTTCTAGGGTTATTTTATAATTGGGCTGATAAAACAATATAAAGTGATAAGTCAAGCTAAGAAATCCAGAAAAAAAGTCCAAATCATAGTGACCATCTGCAAAAAGAATTAAACTTATGAATGTCTATATATTTATAATTTCTATAGTACCTTTTTAAAGCAAGGGTAAATTTTAAGTAATTAAGGTATATGTTTGAAAAAGATCAGTTTTTTCCGAGAGGTAGATATATCAGATCTGTATGATGAACAAACGCTAGCATCACTCTTGCATCTAACTAAGGTTAGTAGTAGCATATAACTTTTCTTCTAGTTGCCTCCACTCCATCCTGGTACTTTAAACACCTACCAGGTTGTCTCCAAAAGAACAATAAGTATTTGTTTGATGAGTGGAGGGAACCAAGGAATAATGCACTAATACTTTGATCTGTAAGAGAATGTTTCAATGAATTAAATGTATTAGATGACAAAACACATAGATGTAACCTAATAGTGAAATATAAGTACATGTATCAGGAAGAAAATTGATATAGACACTCTCAAGAATGGGCCATACAAATATCTGGTTATGTAAAGACCAATCAGAGCTGAAAGCTAACTGCACATTAGATGGAACGTAGATTGCTCTAAAAACTGAAAAGGATACTAAACGAAATGAAAACAAAGGCCCATATTAAAATGGCAGAGACCTTCTACAGAGAATTCACTCATTCATCAAGGCCATGAGCTAAGTTGAGGGATAAATTGGGCATTTGAAATGTCTTAAAGTTAAGCAGAAAATTTCCTCCACGATGGGTCCTAAAGTCGTCCAGGATTTTACTAGAAGAACAAAGACTGTCTGCAGCCAGAGAGAATACAGCCTAAGCAGAAACTTAACACATGCTGTCAAATATCACATTTCACATTGTTATTTTCCCCAAAATGGTTGCAGTGATTTTTTTAATTATGAAAAATTTATTCTAAGAAAATAGAAAAAAAATTAATGGACAAAGAAAATACATTCTCACCAAATATGGTTGTCTTCATGAAGACATTACAGTATGGCGGGGAGAAAAGCCATAGGGATTCCTGGAGGAGAAGTCAGTGCACTGTAGTGCAGCTGTTTGCATCTGTGCAAAGCATGAAAGCAGTTCAGGGTTCAAGGAAGTGGGTACTTTTGGGACAGAAAGACTCCTGTTCCTCTCTCTTACTCTGATAAGTTACCAAGTACCAGGACCTCCGAGTGGAGCTTATAAGAGTCATCTGAGAAAGGAATAGAGATCTCAACTCCTTCTCTTCCACCGTGGATCAGTCATTGTTTCAAGATGCTCTCACATTTCTGGTTGGATTGCTGTCACAGATGGGAGGAGTGTTTAAGGAATTTCATGAAGTACATTTCAAGAATTCAGAGACATTTGTTTAAGTGTGTCATGTGAATCTACATTACAGGAGGATGTGAAAAAATTGGATTCTTATGGATGTTTCTGTGACTTCACATTGAGCGCTAGTTAGTTCAGCATCATTGCCCAAGAAGCCATATGAAGAAAATTGTATGATCCTTGTTAGGAACATTACCTATTATGTTCTACTTCTATTTATTTTTGTTATTTTTCTCTGTGAGGTGGCACAATGGGGCTTACATATTGTAAATCAGTGTCATTTCTAATTTGGAAATCCTTGGTAACTATGACTCTGCGAAAGAAATATCCTTGAAAACAGGAAACTATATAAATAATTCCATGGCTGTTATATCTCCAACCATGAGTTGTAATTGAAGAGACAGTTTTGCTAATGCTTTGATCCATCAATGTACTTAGAGTATGAATATTTCCTGCTTTTCTTTCCAAAAGAGAAATTAGACTTTCTCTGTAATCACAGAATATGTTCAAACCTACCCCAAAGTCTGTGTACACTCATGCATACACAGACACGCGTTAATGACTTCAAGGCATGTAAACACCTCATAAGTAGACCCTGACTTCAACAATGTGCTTTCTTTTCAATGAGTTAGGGGAAAATTATTTTCCTAATTTGATGCAGCAGTTTTTGAAACATTGAAAGTGAACAGAAACAGTTGTGATTTTAATCAAAATGTTTTTACTCAAAACAAATGACAAAACTTAAGTTGGTAATACTCTGACTCTAAAGAAAAGCAAATATATTAGAACAGTTTGTGGACCAGATAAGAAAATCAGTCTCAATATTTTAGAATTAGTGTTCAATTTAACAAAATAATATTAATTAGAATTATTTGCCACCATGTTTGTCCGATTTGAATTCAATTGATTTCCAGTAGTTTCCACATTTAAAGTAGAACATTCAAATTAAAAAACCAAATCAACAATTTTCAGAAGGGAATTACAAAGATATTGTGATGCCGGCCCTGATATCAGTTCCCCTACATTAAACCCAGCATATATGGGATTAAAACCAAAGCTCTCTTTCCCTGTTTACTCCCTGGCTCCCTGGCTCCAGAATCCACTATCTGCCATGGACACAACTGGCCAAGGTCACCCACCTGGGTTCCTTATTATTTCCTCCTCCCTGCTAACAGTGCCCCAAGGCCTAACGCAGGCTGGTGGGAAAGCTCTGACCAGCAAGGCCACTGACTCCCCCCGCCTCTCTACAAGCAGACACATTCCTCACAAACCTTCAAAACCCCTCACCTCCCCTCTTTCAGAGAGAAGAGATGAAATGAGACAAATGTGGGGGCTCACTCTTGTCTTCCAGCTGATGTCATCTGAAATAAAAACACTTTCCTTGCCATAAGCCTAGCATTCCAGTTCTTATTTGGCCCCTCTTGTGTGGCAGGTAAAGAACCTATGTTTGTAGGTGGTAGCAGTCTGGCGAGCCAGCCAGGAGGCTCTTGCCCATGGCTCTGCGGCCCCAGGCAAACTGGGATTTCTCGGGAAGCAGTCTGGCAGCTGCCTAGGTGACTTGCCCTAGGGACTGTCTCCAGTTCTTTTGCGTCTGGCTCGGCACTGCTGACTCTAGGCACATTTTTGGCAAGGAACAGATTCTGGATTTGTTTGTTTGCTTGTTTGTTCTTCGTTCTGGGGAGTTGACAGATCCTAAAATAGAGTAAGTCGCCTCGAGGACGCCTGTGAACTTCCTTCCCCTCCTCTGGGGTCCCTTCCATTCATGGAGGCACCATCTGGGGTCCTTCCCATTCGCAGAGGGCCCATCTGCACACATTCAGAGTGGGAACAGTTGTAGGACTTTCTACCCTAAATCTGGGAACCAGTTCACTGGTGTCTGGCTTTTCTGTGTCTGGGTCTGTGTATTGGAATGGGAAGCATGCTGTCTGTCCCCAAGCAGAGCCCATTGGGGTTAATTCTGAGTAGATGGTCTAATTACAGTCATAAGCCAATGTCTAATAAGGGATGATTTTCTTTTGTAACACCATATGGCCACAATATTCTTTAAACTCCAGAGAGAAAATGGCCAAACAATAGATCTTTAAGTTGGAAAATTTTCAGGGAGCTCTCATCATAAACAGCTGTTTTATTGGTACCTATGAAAAGACTAAATTAAAAGGAAAATACAATGACTAGTCTTAAAAACTTAATCAAACTTGGGGTCTCAGCTTCTTCTTGTGGTTTGACAGATGCTAATGAAAACATTGAGTTAACAAAGAGAAATCAGAAAGAGAAGAGTCACAGGACTCATCCCAACAGGATGAAAATCTTTAACTAGTTATTAAAAAGGAAAATGGGATAAATAGAACAGATAGAAATAAAGTTAAAACAAAGGTTTTAATAAAATACTGTCTAAGGCTAAATGGGTTAAAAGGAGCCCCTTATTGGCCCCCCAACATTAAAGGACATCAGACAAACCTGTTCTATTCACCCCAGTTTGAAAAAATTGAAAAAGTCAGGAAGCAGAAATCACAGGGAGAAACCTGACCAACAATTGTTTGGGGCAACAGTTAGGCTACTCAGGTTCATAAAACTATAAAGATTAAAGCATTTAAGCTAATATTATATGAAGAGGTTATGTCAACTTTGCCTGGATGTTTTCTTTGGGAATAGATGTTATGTCTACCTGGGCATGCTTCCCCTGCACGATGCTGTAATACCAAAACTTCTTAATGGAATTCTAGTATAAGTTATCATTGGAAATAGAAGAGTTGGTAAAATTAAGATAAAGCTTTATAAAAATTCGTATATTTAAATGGACTTTATGTAAAATAATTACATCTCTTTTGCCTGATTGTATTATAGATTATGTCATGGGAATAAACATTATGTCTCATTTGGGAATCTTTGACCTGCCTGATATTGTAAGAGCATATAAATCCACCCTTCAGGCTGTGTTGTTAAATGTGCAAAAGGAGATCTCACTTTATAATGGCCCAAACAGGGCAATTTCAGTTCACCCAAACTGATGTATGCAATTGGAAAAAGCCAGCTACAACAACAGGAAGCCTGTTTTAATCTTTTGAGGCTTCTAATAAAATCAGAAATACTTTACTGCCTCTTTAAGAAAAAAATGATTAAATAATTAAACATGCCAGCTACCGAAGCCAAATCTGCCTCTCTCTCTTCTCTCCCTAAGATTCACCACTTCAACTCCCCCGAAATTCCTGATGTAAAATTAAACAAGGGAAAATAAGTAAACCTTCGAGACAATTTGGAATTCTAATGGCCATTCTGGGGAAGCTCTGTGTCAGATGAGTCCACCTCAGTGGTCACCCTTAAAAGAGGGGATTCAAAATCTCTCATAAGGAAATGCAGTCTTTGATTCATATGCAAAATCTTCTAAAAGGCAAAGTTATTTAACATGATATAAAATGATCCTTGGTAAATAAAAGCCTGTTTATGTTTGCTGTTTTGACTTAAAATAGACACATCCTCGGCATTATCAGCAGCCTGGGTTTCCCGGTCAAATAAGCTCATGTTATCTCAGTTACAAGATTTATCAGCAAAACTAATAACTCAGTATAACAGCTGATTTTGTTTAATGTCTCATGAGGTTTCTATAGACAATCTAAATACAATTGTTGAGAAACAGATAAACTAAATAAATGTAAAAGGATAAACGTTCTTAGAGAAATCTTTCAACAATAATTATGTGTTATGATGTCTGTACTCAACTTAAGATGATGGCCAACTTCTTTAATGTCACATGAAGTTTTAAAAGTAATTAACACATAATTGTTAAAACTGGGTAAGACGTTTTAAGTACAATAATTATGTTTTATGGTTTGTGTACTTAAAAAAACAGCTCCCAAAATCTTTTTGACAACTTAAAACTTTAGAGTTTTTACTAAGTTAAGTTAAATTACAAAATCTGTTGAGTATCTGGGTCATTTTCAGATAGACTGGAACATTGAAACGTTATTGCTGAGCATGTCTAAGTTTATCTACTTTTGGCTTCTTATTACAGAGAAACTAAAAAGTGTTTGCATCTGTTAATATACACACTTCTTGTTTTATTACTATAAAGTAACATTTCTAAAAATTATAGAAGGTATTTGCAAATTTGTCAAGCCACAGAATGCTAATGTAAAGAAAAGTTTATAATTGCTTAATTGGTTTTTACTTAGAAATTAAGGTTTCTAAGAGTTAAAAATTCTAATTAATATATGTAATTAAAGGTATTAAAAATTCATAAGAAAAAGTCTCTGTATACAAGGAAAATAATGTTTTCAGTAAAAAGGTGTAAAAAATAAAAGTATTTTTGCTTGTTGGGTTAAAAAAACATTAATTTGTCCTAAAGTACTAGAAGGAAAGAAAGGAAACCTGGGACAAAGTCTAAGTATAAAAAAGTAAGTGACAAAGTTTTACAAAAGTAAAACCCTGAGGAATTTTATGCCTGGTCAAGTTGGCTAAGATTAAAGTAAATCCAATTAAGTAAATAAGTTTTAATGTCAAAAGTAAACTGGTACAAAATTAAAACTTGGTCTCCTCTTTCTTAAAAAGATAATTTTCCTAAACTTTTTGTCTACTCTTGACAAAAAAAAAATTACAAAAGGCTTTTTTCTTTGAGTAGTCTACCAAAAGAATAAAGTTTTTATGTTTTATCAAAATAAATTCCCTATATTGTTTTCATCAGGTCCTTAATCACAGATGCTAAGGTTTTTCTTACAGCTATTTAATTCTCTACATTTACTTAAAATGCTTTAACTGTAACCATTGCTAAAGGGATAATTAAATCTTGCTTCATGGGGACCTATAATATTATATGGGTAAATGTTATTGATATAAATGTTTTAAAATTGTATAACATTACTAAAATTCTGACCTATTCTGATTGTCAGCCATAATTCTGGTTATTATCTCAAAATGTTGTATATCATAGAAATGGTCAAATGTCTTTGTCAATTGCCAATTTAAAATATTTTATTATTTACAGACAGTTGTTTTACTCTGATGTTTTTACAAATCTGTTTCATCTTCAGAGAAATTCATGAAAAGGACTCTGGTGCTTACTCTAGAATACAGGTTGATAATAAACTTTCAGATGGTAAAACTAAACTGGGTAAGAAATTGCAGCACTCTAACAGAGAAATCAATGACTTCATGAAACTATTAACAAGGTTAAGGTCAAGAATCTATCACACAGGACTAAATAAATGAATAAGGATGATTATAATTTTTATGACTTCTTGTTTAAAATATTGCTTATTTTTTTAATGTTCTGTGTTTTGTTTCCTCAGATTTAAGAAAATCTTTTCTTCTTTTCTCTTATGCTAATGATGACTTGTAGCAATTTGATAAAATCATACATTTGAAAACAAAATTGAAGCATTTATCTTTTTCCCCCTATCTGATCCCTCCAGAATTTGGAAACTCTTGATCAGTAAGTATTCTTATTTTCATGGTTATATAATTGTTTGTATAAGTTCAATAAGAATCTGTTCTTCTTACAACAGGCCACAATTGGAATCACTGGTTATATTACCAAGGCTTTGACTGGAATGTCATATTTGAGAAAAACATACAGGCTTGGATATGGACAAGACAGCTTTTAAGGAATGAAGGCTGACTTTCTGCAATAAAGGCACTTGGAAATATTGGTCTAGTACCTTGCTTATGGGTTCCCAAAAACCTGGTAAGCTTGAGTAAAGAATGTCACTCCCTCTGGCAGGTACAAGGAACCCCAGGATATTTTGGAAAACCTCTCAAAGAGAGGAAGTCACCTAAATCTGTAGGTATTGCAGGCAGAATCTGATGACAAGTTCTTGGTCTGGCTTTCTTATCCTTGAGAGGCCTTTAAAGTTCAATCTGAGATTCCTTATAAAAAGCTCCAGCAAAGCAGATTTAAAAGAGCCTATGTAATCAATTACTATTCTTACTGTACTCATGTAAATACTTGGGACAAATTTATTCAAACTAAACTTATTTTACAACCCTATTAGTCTTAATTTGGCTGTGCTTGGTAAAATTAAGGGTGATTTTATAGAAAAAAATTATGTTTCAATAAAAACAATAACACACATTTATAAAGATTGGATTTGGGTTCTGTCAATTGTCTTTGAGGTTTTTGTTTTATATCTGTAAACTTAATTAGATCTTAAATTCTTCTAGCCTCCTGAAATATCTGGCTACAAATCTCCAAACTAACGTTTTCCATTTTGTTTCCATCATTTTCATTTGAAACCATTGATAACTGAACCTACCCTTTTTCCTGAAAACTGAAGTTGGAGGACTTGATGTAAACTTAAGAAAAATTCATGCCTGCTGCTGTGTAAGCCACTCAGAAAAATACCTGAGTGCCCGATTACACCATCAGAGACATTCAAATTGCAAGAGACTCTCACCCTGACTTATAGGAATCTTGACTGGCTGCCCCCTGGGCTCAGAAGCTGATTTATAATTTGTTACAACAATTAACCTTGTTTTTTCTTTTTGTTTCTCTAGAAGTACTTCTTATTAAATACCTGGTTACTTACTTACATAATACAGGCCTAACTTTGGGAGCCCACCTGCATCACTGCCTTATTAAAAAACTGGTTCAGTGAGATGAAACAATCTATGCCTTGATTCAGCAGGAAGTAGCTAGATTGGTCATTGCCCCAAATCCCTCAAGAGTGAGAAGTGAACATCATATAGAGGGGAATTGATGCCAGCCCTGATATCAGTTCCCCTACATTAAACCCAGCATATATGGGGTTAAAACCAAAGAACTCTTTCCCTGCTTGCTCCCTGGCTCCCTGGTTCCAGAATTCACTATTCGCCATGGAGGCAAACAGCCAAGGTCGCCCACCTGGGTTCCTTATCATCTCCCCCTCCTCCCTGCAAACAGCCTTACAAGGCTGAAGGCAGGCTAGTGGGAAAGCTCTGACCAGCAAGGCTGCTGACTCCCCTGCCTTCTCTACAAGCAGCCACATTCCTCACAATCCTTTAAAAACCCAGGCCTCCTCTCTTTTGGGGAGACAAGATGAAATGAGACAAATTTGAGGGCTCACTCTCGTCTCCCAGCTGATATCATCCCAAATAAAAACCCTTTCCTTGCCATAAGCCTGGTGTTCCAGTTTTTGCTTGGCCCCTCTTCTGTGGCAGGTAAAGAAACTATGTTTGTAGGTGGTGACAATCAGAAGCAGGGGCATTGATGGCAAGCAGGGTTTGGAGGGATGGAGTATAGGTCCATTTGACAAAGATATCACTCATTAGAATGCATATTTCCATTAAAAATAAAGCTGTATCTTATAGTCACACGTATTTTCCACTGAGGAAGATTCTGGCATGTCAGTTGTAAAAGAGAATGTCTCAGGCAGCAGCATGTTAATTGTTTATTTCCCTAGTTACAATGCCAGATAGAGCGGCATAATTTGATTCATTTCATCCAATGGCACCTTGAATTATTTCTGGTTTGCTTCCCAATTGTTGCCCTCTGGGGTCATTGGCTTTCACCTGCCAAGAAGAAACGAGATTCTAGTCTCAACACGATGGGAGGGTGTCTGATAATGATCACCAATTAGTCAAAGAATGAATTTAAAGTGATAGAGTCACAATATCAGGAAATTATTCTCTTTTTTTTGAAAAACAACAGGATTTAACACTAAGTTACAAGTTTTATTTCAGAGGATAGAGTAACTATTCTTTATAATGAAAAACCTGTCATTATTTCAATAGTTTGCATATCTAC
This sequence comes from Equus caballus, assembly GCF_041296265.1. NCBI lineage: Eukaryota > Metazoa > Chordata > Mammalia > Perissodactyla > Equidae > Equus > Equus caballus. Next base: position 95,631,148 of record NC_091700.1, read on the forward strand.
TGTCTTTCTGCTGATTGCATTTAAATACATATATATATACATATATATATAACTATATATATAAAGGTAGGGAGACCTATTAAACTGAGAAAATCTGAATAATAATAAAAGCGAGTTTTTGAGGTGTATGTTTCCCAGAGATAATACAATATAAACTAGTGTGCTGAGAAGTTGGGCTCCTTGGGTCCCCTCCACTTGACATTCACCATATTTGTTATGCCAACCATTCTATTCCTTGTGAGCAAAACAGCATTCTTAAAAATTCTGTGCTCCCTACAAGAAACAGACCCAGGGAAAGGAAAACGTACATGGGTGATGACAGAAAGAAAGAGAGAGAGAAATAAAGGAAGAAAGAAGAGATTATGAATTAAATTAAGAATAGGCAGAATTAAGAGGCAATATAAAAGACAAATTAAAAAGACCAATGTGAAAAAGTTCAAATACAAGTGTTAAAAGAATTGAAAAAGTAACGATGTCGATATTTTGTAACATTGAGAAATACTCATTATAATATCCTATGTCCACAAAGGAGTGGGAAATGTGCAGTATAATACACTGCAGGAAAGAATCTATGTTGTTATAAACTTTCTGAGTTTAGGGCAATAAATATCAAAAGCTTAAAGTTGTTTTGTGCCCTTTCACCTACCAAGTCTAATTGAATAAGTGTAAGGAAATAAATGAGAAGTGCTTGGAAATAAGTACACATGTATGTTCATAGTAGCATTTTTTACATAGCAAAAAATGAAAATGAAAAATATCCTCTAATTAGTAAGACACAAGCAATTTACAATATACTCATACTGTATTATTATGCAAACCTTAAATTATGCTATGGAAGCATATTTAATAATTCAAAGCAGTATTCATGGTAGAAAGTGTTGTTCTCCTCTTGGTGGTAGATTATGGTTGTTCCTGGGGTCTTCTTTTTGTTTATGTGCACTTGCCTAATGTTTTAAAATAATTAAGCATACATCTTCTAGGATAAATATAACATAAATATTACTTTACAGAAAGGATGTGAGTTTTTAAGATACTTCACCAAAATGGTTAGATTTTCAAAGAGATGCAGGGGGGACTTGTCCTCCTCCACCCGATGGATACAGTGCAGGTGGCACTGATCCAGCCCCTCCACATGCAGGAGGGCCCTGACTAACCTTACTGTGCAGAGCATTCCGTGCCCCCTGCTGCAGCCATAGCTCAAACATGGGCACCCGACTGAAGCCAACACTGTGCAGCTCCCATGCAGGACTTCCATGAAAATTATTGGGAATGAGGTGATCTCTTCTGGTTTCAGTTTCTAAACTGAGAAGTTATAAATCTGTAGCTGCTGGTGAAATCAAGCAACAAAGACAAAAACAGAGTTCAGAGATGGGGAGAAAGAGACCTAAAGCTGGAGTTGGAGATAGAGCTAGAGAAGAGATATACCCATATGTATGACTAATCTTCCCATGGGCATCTATGGATCAATATATCCATAGATGTCAACATATCTACTATGTCCATGGATATCTATAATCGTATCTATAGATGTCAACATGTCTATCTTTATCTCTCTCTGTCTCTGTCTCTCTCTCTCTCTCTCTCTCTCTATCTAATGAATAATATACCCTGATGTTTATCTCTGGACTTTTCAGTTATATGAACCAATGAATTCTCTTTTTGCTTAAGTCAGTTTTAGTTAGGTTTCTGCAACTTGCTAGAGTCCCCATCAACAGACACACTCTCCTCCCAGAGACATGGTGAGGATTTAATGAGATGGTGTGCCTTAAGTGTTTGGCTGAACATCTTGTACATACTAAGCACTCACAATTAGTAGCCAGTAATAATGCTGGGATTAGTTATAATAGTAGTGATAGTGACTTATATACATGGTAAGGTAGCCTGGAAGCTATGAATTAAATCTTCACTGTGGATTTTATTTTTGCTTGGGAAATAACTTGTTTAAACCTGGGGAAACACAGTTTCTCTGTATTCCCTTTCCATATCTGTAAACTAATGATGACAACACTCTCCATACTTACATCCCAGAGAAGTTATGGAGATACGGTGAACTGTTCCCTTCCTCTTATACACTTTGTTAATACATTACTTGTAATGCCTCCAGTCTAGCATTTATTTAATTTGTTTACTTCTGCAAATGAACATGTGTTTCTTAGATCAGTAACCACATCTATTAATCCTCTTTCTATCACCAGCATCTAGCACAACGCCTGGTGCATAACAGATGTGGTAGGCAAAAAGTTGGTCCCCCACAAGATGTCAGATTACATTCTAATCCCCAGAAGCCATAAATATCTTTTAACATGGCAAAAAAGGAATTTAGGATACAGATGGAATTCAGGCTGCTTATTAGCTGAGCTTAAAATAGAGAGATTATCGTGGATTATTTAGCTGAGCTTAAAATAGAGAGATTATCGTGGATTATTCAAGTGAGACTAATTTAATCACAGAAACTCTTAAAAAGGGAAGAGGGGAGCTGAATCGTGGGGAAGAGAGATGTGGTGGGTGAAGAACTCGCTCCGCAATTGCTGATGTTGGACGTGGAGAAAGAACCACAAGCCAAGGAATGTGGGTGGCTTCTACAGGTGGGAACGATCCTTGGTGGACATCCAGCAAGAAAACAGGGACCTCGGTCCTACAACAATGAGGAACTGAATTCTGCCAATAATCTCAATGATCAGGAATCAGATCTTTTCCTGGAGCCTCAGAAGGAATCCAGCCTTCAGACACCTTGATTTCAGCCCAGTGGGATCCATGTCCAACTTCTGACTTACAGAACTGTGAGATAATACATTTGTGTTGTTTTAAGCCACTAAGTTTGTGGCAACTTGTTAACGGAGCAATGGAAAACTGATGCAATGGATCTTTAGCAAATTTCTGTTGAATGAGTAAAAATGCAAGAGAAAATACAGAACACATTTCCTAGGAGGAAAAATATGGAGGAGAAAGAATACAATTTTATATACATCCATCACATTTATTCCTAGACATTTCTTTCTAGGACAGCAGCCATTTTATGATAAAAGCAGAAAGAGTTTATGACCCTCTGGAGTCAAGCTTGTAGTGAGAAAGTCACAATTATGAGAAAGTCGGCTACTCCAATTACAAGTAAAGTTCTGGTGAAAAGGATGAGCACAGAAAAGCAAGGGACTCTGCTAGACAGGAATTCAGATGCGTCGGCTTCTACTGCTGACTTCTGTGTGAACTTGGGGAAAGTAATTTCTCTACTCTTTAGTTTTCTGACCTGCTGGATTTAATCGTTGAACTATCAAGCTGGACAAATATAAGTCAAGAAATCCCATGCCTGTTTCTTCACTCTTGCAGACGTTTCTAAGTGATCATCGTATCCCTTCTCAACGAGCCAGTCCAAGACATCTCAATTCTCCTTAACAGTCCAGACCCAGCAGACCGCAGAAACAACAAGAAACCCACTCGGCCAGAGCTTGATAACAACTCGCATCTTTTCAGCTCTAAAACTTCATTACTTTACATATGGAGTTTCCCTAATTTTACGTTCATGTTTCTTTCTTTTGTGCTAACTGATGGAGCTCGTGGTTTTCTTAATAAATTTGATGTTTTTCCTAATGAAAGTGTCTCCATGCTTTTTAAAAGTTCTCTCTGTGGAAAGAATAATAGAAATGGACAGAGATATAAACCATTCTTTTTGTAACGATTAAAATTTGGAATTTGAAGGCTTTCCACAAATCTCATAAAACTGCTATATAAAGCTATTAGTTTGTATTTCCTTCTGACACCACAAAAGCAGACTAGAAGTGATTACACTGAACCCATTTCCAAATGGAAGACAGGTATTTAGAGATAGAAAGTTTATTTGGCTAGATTTCTTCCTCTCAATTGACTTTACTTTTTAAAGCAGGTTTAGATTCACAGCAATATTGAGCAGAAAGTACAGAGAGTGGCTGGATTTTCCAGAATAAAAAGTCACTAACTGCAGTTTCCTGAGATTAAGGGTTTTTGACTCCGGTTTAAAATGTTCTACTTATTGAACCATGAAAGCTTGGACACAGCACATACACCCACATTGCAAATTGATTGAGGTTCTAAATTCCTTCAAAAGGAGATTCATGAAATTTACAAAAACAGTTTTATTTTATAGTTAAAAATGAACTGTAACGGTTAATACTGCTTCTTCTTCATTATTACTCTCTCTACATAATTATTATCCTCTAAATCCTCTTGGCTGAGCTCTCTGGGTGCCTTTATAACTCCTTTTTATTGCTTCCTCGTCTCTAATCCTCTAGAACTTTTGAAGTATGCAAAATTTGTCTTCATAGAAGAGTCAGGCATTATTCTATTCTTGAACAAACAATATTGAATGCATCTGTTTTATTCCAAAATTACTAGGCATTGCTCAGAGCCACTGTGACAAAGTACCACACACTGGGTGGCTTAAACAACAAAAATTTATGGTCTTGTGTTTCTGGAGGCTGGAAGTCCAAGATCAGGGTGTTAGCAGGCTTGGTTCATAAATGGCCACCTTCTCCATGTCCCTTCACACCGTTTTCCCTCTGTGTGTGTCTGTGTGTCCACATTTCCTCTTTTTATAAGTATACTGTCATGAGATGGATTTTGTCCTCTAAAATGGATATGTTGGAGCCCTAACTTCCTGTACCTCAAAACGTGACCGTATTTGGAGAGAAGGCCTTCAAAGAGGTGACTAAGTTAAAATGATGTCTTTAGTGTGGGCCCATCTGACTGATGTCTTTACAGGAAGAGGAAATATGGGCACACAGGGAGACACCAAGGGTGCACACACAAGGGGACAACCATGTGAAGCCACAGCAAGAGAATGGTACCAGGAGAGGGGCCTATGGAGAAACAAGGCCTGCCAGCCCCTTGATCTTGGACTTCTGGCCTCCAGAGCTGTGAGGCAGCAAATTTCTGTTGTTTAAACCACTCAGTTCACGGTGCCTGGTTATGGTAGCCTAGCAAATTAATACATACACTAATCAGTATTGGATTTGGGCCCAAACTAATAACCTCATTTTAACTACATTACCTCCATAAAGACCCTATTTTCAAATAAGGTCACATTCTGCAATACTGGGGGTTAGGACTTCAGTGCATGAATTTGGGGAGCAGGGGACACAATTCAGCCCTAGACACTCAGTTTGGGGGATTCATTTAAAAACGTAAATTCCCGGAGGTGAGATGTCACATAATTTATGAGGCTTTTTTTAAAGTCCCAGTATCTCAGGTGAGTAAGCACGGTGCATGATGAGGCTCTGAATTTGATTCAGCTCCAGTTTTTCTACTGCACATGATGGAAGGATGGACTGTGAGGGACAAAGTGGCTTTCGAATGAAATACTGATACTCTTTTTGACTCCGAAAAGGGAACATTTTATTAAAGTGCACCCAGCTGGCAGCCCCCTTTGTGAGACTCCTCATAATACCTCCTGCAGACGGCTAGAGGCAGAAGGCAGCTGTGGGCTCTGCAGGGCATTGCTTACACCATCCTGCCTTCCTGAGGCTTCTCCCCACCTTGGAAGGCCTCTCCTCGCTCACAACAGAGACCACCTCAGATTCCTTTGGGTTGTTACCCATTAACTGATTCATTCAATATTTGTTTATTGAGCACAAACTATGTGTCAGACGCTTTTGTGGCCACTGGAGATACAGCCATAGGCAATGTAAGTTTTCCCTTAATCCAATTCACTGTGGGACAGGAAAGAGACAGGCCAGCTGCCATGTGATCAAGTGCTATGAAGTGGGAAGCACAAGATGCCCCAACTCAGACTTGGGGCATCCCGGAAGGCCTCCTAATGGAATGACAGACGCTGAAGGATTAGCCAAGTGAAGACTTGAGGGGAGAATGTGCCGGGCAGAGGGAGCTGACATATTGTCTGGCTTTTTGAGTGCTGGATTCCAAAGAGGAAGTGATGATAGGCGAGCCCTGTGGGGGGCATGGTGGGGCAACAGGGTCAAATCCAGCCCCGTGAAGGAGCATCGGGACCATCCTAGGGACATGAGGACTTTGAAAGAGGGGCATGATTGGTGCCCAGAATGTGCTGCATGGCAAGTATCTTCCAAATGCTTAACGCACGGATCTTTGATCTGGCAAGTCCACTTCCACTGCTTGGTACAGTATTTATCCTACAGATACCCCACAAGAGTAGGAAATGATCCTTGTTGAACTGGATTGAATAACAAAAGATTAGAAATCACTTAAATTACCATTTAATCAGAAACTGATTAAATAAATTGTGATAAATCGCTAACCAATAACCGTGGAGTGGGAAGGAGTTGGTTTAATTTTCACTCTTTAACATCTTTTAAATTTTGTGTCATGTGCATGATTACCAATTCAAAAATAAGTAAATACAATTTATTTCAAGTGTTGCGGATATCAGCCACTTTAGTCAGTGACATTAGTGTGGTCACATGATTTATCTCTTATTCATATACGAAGTCAGTGGCAATTCTATATTCACTTTAAGAAATGGAAGAGCAGTGGGGGTAGGGGGTGGGGACACAGTCACATGAATGCTCAAGCCGTGAAACATCCACGGGACAGTTGGTAGACATTACATTGCAAGAGAAAAGAGAGCTGCTGAGAACTACTTAGGTTTTGCATCCAGTTCCTGAAAAGCGGCCTTTAAGATACGATATTTTTAGTAAAAATGTTGACTTTATTTGCCTGCACATACAATCGGCCTTAGGAGAGATCAGACGTTAACAGTCTGTCTCTGCAGCGTTCAGAATGGGACTCCACATTTTAGAATGGTCTCTGTAAGAATTACAAGTAACAGATCCTATCTCAGGACAACTTTTTTCCTTGTGATTGGAACTATTTTAATTTCCCTTGCGATGTTTGCTCCTGAAGTTGGAAGGAGGAAGTTGGACTTCCTGGGGCTTTCCGAGAAAGACTCAATCATGGCAAATGCTCCCAAGTCAACTCCAGGAAAGCTTGCTTTCCCCCTCTGATAATGAAATGTTCAGTAAAGGAGGGAATACAGTGGACTTCCCACGAACCCTGCCCTTACTAGCTGGAATGAGCATCTGTGGTGAAGCCAGAGTTTCCAGATTTTCTCTGCCGCATTTGATGACCCTTTTGACAACATAAACTGATAAATAAAGAGAAAGTATATCACATTTGGGGCTGAAAGGCAATACAAGCAATACGGTAATAAAGATAATAAAACTGTTGTCTTGTAATGGCATTCTAGAAATTCTATTCTCAACTGGGCTTTGTATTTCCAAGCTTTCATTTTGGAAAGTTACACATTTATTCTGTCTGTGCTGCCTTCCCAATTGGACTCAGCCCTTTTTTTTTTTGGAATTGCCTTTAAAGTTAATTTAAAGCCATGATTAAAAACTGATATTCAATTTTCAATTTTTTCAATTTTCAATTTTTAAGCCTAAAACATTTCCTCTTATAATCACCTACATTACTTGTAAAATTTAGCTATTTTAATTACATGTGCATAATTACATGTGTATATATGTGAATCTCATATATAAATTAATTATATACAATATATTTTATATATGGCCATATATCTGTGTGCATGCACATACACATTCAGATAAATCTCCCAAAGCACAAAGAGAATGTTGCACAATATAAAAATTATTTCCAAAGAAAATTTTAAAAATCATTTTGAAATATGACTGCATTTTGAGTATAAAAACTGACCTTCTAAATTTCACTAATTTGAAGAAAACTCTGCATTTAATACAAAGAGTAGACATTATGATCATCTGATAAATTAGAAATTATGACTAACAATAACCATCTCCTCTGGTAATTTCAAGCCAAATTACCACAAAGACAAGATCTCAAAACTGAGAAAAATTGGTTCATTTTCCACTTTAGAATTTGTCTAATGCATTATTTCCTCCTGGGACACAAACACACCAAACACAAAGTGGAAGGCCCTTTAGATTCACAACTATTTACACCAACACTTCAGAGGCTTTGGATCTTTGTCTTTACCCTTCACACTAATATATTCATTTGCTTGTATGGATGTAACCTAAAAAACCTGCTAACTAATCTGACGGAAAAAGTCAGCCACGTAAGCACAAAATTTTCCAGAGGACAGTGAGCCAGACAGTTCTCCTTTCTTTAATCAGAAAAAAATGGTCCAGGTAGGCACTTGTAATGTTCATCTTCAGTGTGATAGGTGATGTCACGAAACCGGGACACATTTGTGGAACTATTGAAAACGGTGTTGCACAGACTTCAAGCCGTGGACAGATCTGCTCCTTCATGCGCTAGCAGACTTTCTCCTGCTGTCCTGCAGTAAGGAAACTGCTTACAGGACAATTTCAGGATGGACAGACTGGTCATTTCCGGTCCACTAGTGATACAAACTCTGGACAAACAGCCAGGAAACATGGAGCTATATTTGTTTCTGGAATAACAGGTTGGAGGGTGAGGGTCGGCTCTGTTTAATCCTATGTAAGAGCAACATCCGACTGGATGGCTTCTGTGATTTGAGTTTGTTCTAAAACTGACTGAATTTATAATCATGAGAGAGAATTGCAATGTCCAAAGCACTTCAGTCTCCAGAACAGCTACAAGGTGGGGATAAATGCTTCACAGAGACGTGTAATTGCAGAGAAAGCAGGTAAACACCTTCACTGAATAAGATTTCACCTGTTCTGGGAAATCCCTCTTTGTCCAAAGCTATGCTTTGTAAACTGAAATTCCAGAATTAGAATTCTTCCTTTAGCTTCTGGCTTCAGCTGCTACCATGTCAGTCGTAAGCACTTCCGAGTCTTACCCGTCACGCGGTGTTCTGGGAAACATGTAAACGATGTATATTTCATCTTCCTCCTTGCTCCAGACGAAGATCTCTAACATTTTGATTCAACTTCTACCTAA